>NC_092875.1:40141861-40741861 GCF_028372415.1 Notamacropus eugenii
ATAAAGGTAGATAGATAGATGATAGAAGGATAGCATAGGTAAATAGATGGATGATGACTGAATAGGATAGGGACAGATAGAGATAAGGTAGATAGATAGATGAGGGATGAAAAGTATAGAAACAGAAGGATAGGTGAATGATTGAATAGGATGGGATAGATAGAGTAGATAGATGATGGATATATAGAATAAAGATAGATGGATGTATAGACAGATGGATAGATAGATAAATAGAAAGATAGAACATGCTATATGCTTGCTAAATCCAGGTACTGTGCTAAGTGCTGAGGATGCAAATATAAAGGAAAAAAGAGTGCCCCTACCCTCAGGGAGCTTATGTTCTCATGGGGGAAGAAAACCCATAAAAGGGACCTAGAAAGTGGAAGGGATGGGTGGGTAGAAAGGGGAGGAAGAACTCATGAATTGGGGCAAGGTGGAAAAGTCCATAGAGGTCAGAGTAGGGCAGAGAGCAGTGAGTTTAGATGATCCAAGCTCCTCATGAAATAGTGGTCCCAGGCAGGAATTCTCCAATCAGAGGAGCGACTTCAGGAATGATGGGTGAGAAGGTGTGTGGAAGATGGAAGGAAAGAAACAGACATTTGCTAAGTGTTTGCTATGTACCAGGAACTGTTACTATAATAACAACTAACATTTATACAGTTATTGCAGGTTTGCAAAGTACCTTTACAAATATTATCACCTCCTTCCAACAACCCTGGGAAGTAGGTGCTATTCTGATCTCCAATTTACAGATGAAGAAACTGAGGGAGTCAGAGGTAAAGGGACTTTCCCAGGATCACACTCTCCGGAAGTCACTAAAGCAGGATTTGAACTTAGATCTTCTTGACTCCAGGTCTACAATGTCACCCAACTATCTGTGTGAAGTTTGGGAATGCAAGTGAAAGCAAAAAGAAAAATAGTTCTTGCCCTTAGGTAGCTTACTTCTACTGGGGGAAAGACAGCCAGGAGTGTGAGGAGGGCTTTAGCTGAAGGCTCTCCACTCCCACCCTGTGTGAGGGTCTGGTTTTGAGATCCAGGAGCCAGGAGAAGGTCCAGAAGGGGAATGGAGGCTGGTTGGGGTTTTTTTTACAACATGGCAGCCCCAAACGGAACCCATCAGTGGAGAGTGTGGAGGTGAAAGAAGCTGGAGAATCAGGGGCAGAGCAGGGAGAGGAATGTTCAGAGTGTGAGCACAGCTGGCCCAGTCCTTTCACAGGGAGGGAAGAGGAACTTTCCATTTCCAAGTCTGGGTCACCTCAGGCCCTTAGCCTACATCCTGGGGAGCTGGCGAGGTGCTGAGCCTCTCATTGTGGCTTCCAGAACTCTCCACCCTCTGACCCCACCCTAGCCATCCGGCTGGATCCCTCAGTGTTCTCCTGCAGAAACCCTGCTCTCCAGGAAGGCTGAAATCGCCGTTCTCTTCCTTTTACTCCCCTACTCCAAGCCAGGCTCATTTCTGCCTTGAAGTTTTTCTCCTGAAATACCTCTCTCCACGTTCTTTAACTTTCTAAGTCTTCCTCCTCTTCCTCTTCCTCCTCCCAGGTCCTGGCTCACTTCCTCTGGGCAGCCTTCCCAGACCACTCTAGCTCATTCTCATATACTAAACACCAAAAATAGAATCTCCATATTGCCACAGCTCATCTCTGGGTCACTTTCTTCTATATTCCCTCATTCCTTCCTCCTGTTAGACTCCTCAATCTCATTCAAAGCTTCACTTAAATGCTACCAGGACATCGTGATTAACATAGCAGACTTTGGGAAGAATAAAGTTCAAATCCCACCCCTCTCCCATCCATTTATTAGCTGTGTCAGCTGACTTCCCTATGCCTCAGTTTCCTTTTCTGTAAAATGAGGGGTTTGGACTTGATGGGCCCCTAAGGTCTCTTCCAGTTCTAGAGCTATGATTCTAGGATCTTGTCCAGTTTCTAGAGCAACTCTCTAGACAGAGATAGATTCTCTCTGTCTCTGTCTCTCTGTCTCTGTCTCTGTTTTTCTGTCTCTGTCTTTCTCTCTTTCCTCTCTCTCTGAATCTGTCTGTCTCTCCTCTCTCTCTCTCTCTCTTCCCCCCCTCTTCCCTCCCTCTATCTCTCTAAAAAAACAAACAAACAAACCCAAACCACCTTGTATTTATTTTGTTGTCACCTAGGTATGTACACACTGTCTCCCCTGAAAGGATGTAAGATACTTGAGGTCAAGGGCTGATTCCATTTAGTCTCTTATCCCCAACCACTGGCACATAAAAAAATGCTTGTGAATTGATCAGTGAAGGCACTGAACATGTCTCTTCATCTCCTTCAGTGCTCAGCATCGCTGCCACACACAGATTCATAGGCTATGGTTGGAAGGGACCTCAGGAGCTCCTCATTTTACAGATAGGGGAACTGAGGCCATAAAGGGTCAATGACATTATTATTATAAGATCATAGACTTGGAGACAGAAGGGACCTCAGAACCATCTATCCCAAGCTCTTTATTTTACAGATGGAGAAACTGAGGCCAGGGAAGGTTAAGTAACCTGGCCAAAGTGACCCACAATTAGTATCAGAGGTGGTAGTTGAACCCAGGTCCTCTAGACTCTAGTGCTACTGTTCTTACCATTGAACCATCTTTTCTCCCAAGTGTCTCAAAACTGAAAAGGATTTCACAAGTCACCATGTTCCCCCAAAGCCCTATGGTTTGAGGGCACTGTGGAATTATCCCTCTAGTGTCCAGCGCTTCCTGTTCTGGACCCATCCAACCTCTTCTTGTCCTTTCCTGGAAATTGCCAGTAGAATGTAAACTCCCACTGTTTTGTGTTTGTCACTGAATCCTCAGAGTCTGGCTTGGGCCTGGCCCAAGGTGTACGCTTAAGAAATTCTGATTAATTCCAAGTTCAAGGCCAGTCCACTAAGTCACAGAGCCTATAGAGACAGGCCTGTGTCAGAAACTGTTCTTCTCTCTAAAAAAAAAAAAAAGATGATTCATGTCCACTCATAGAAGGCTTGATGTCTGAATGTATTCCTTCATTGCCCTGGTTTGGAGTACTGGTGAACTGGTAACCAGGTTACCCAGCCCTTGGGCATCTCCTTAAACTGTCTCTAATGTGAGTTTAAAATTGTGTAGTGATCAAGGCCTAGTTCTTTCAGCATTGACTAGGATGTCAATGAAACCTCTTTTAATGCTCAAACAGACTGGGACAAGAGATCACCTCCCTTAGTCCTTAGCTCAAATATGAATTCCCTATGGCAAAATTCTGGGCAAAGCGTGAGCTGGCCTCTGGCTGAAAACCTCCAGTGATGAACGACTCCTATCTGGGTCTTCCTTTTTTGGACTACTTTAATCATTAAGATGCTCTTCCTTAGTCTGAGTCAAAAGTTGCCTTGTTCCTGGTCCTGCCCCCTGGGATGGAATACAATCAGGGAATCCCTCTTCCACGCAATAGCTCTGAGAATATTTGACAATAGTTATCTTTTCCCCTAGAAAATCTAGGTTTTAACCTAAATTTTCTAGGTTAAAACAGGATCATAGAGTGAGAGCTGCAAGGGCCTTGGGGAAAGAAAGAAAGGAAGAGAAAAAAGAAAGAAAGAAAGAAAGAAAGAAAGAAAGAAAGAAAGAAAGAAAGAAAGAAAGAAAGAAAGAAGGGGAGGGGAAACAAGTGTTGACTGAGCGCTTGCTGTGTGTCAGACTGTTCTAGTTATTATTTCATTCTATCTTCACAACAACCCAAGGAGGTAGGTGCTGTCATTAGCCCTATTTTACAGATGAGGAAACCGAGGTAGCCAAAGATGAAGTGACTTGCTCAGGGTCACACAGCTAGTGTTTGGGGATGGACTTGAACTCAGGTCTTCTTGTTGCCTGGTCTTCCTGTCCAGCACTCTACCCACTGCACTGCCTGGCTGCAAACAGGGTAAATTAGAGATTATTGGTAGAGGACAGGTGCTAGTGTTAAGGGGGATGGGGAAAGGCTTCCTGAAGATGACTTTACCTGGACCATGGAGGAAGCCAGGGGAGGCAGGAGACAGGGAGGAGGAGGGGGAGCTTGACACACTTGGAGCACAGCCTGGTGATTTTCAGCAGGAGCTCAGTGGCATTCATGGACCTCAGGAGGGGTATTGTGAGAGTAACAGGCAAACATTGGGCTCCACAGCCCTACTCCAGTTGGATGCTGCCCTTTTCTGAGCACACACTTCATCCGGGTATCCAGCTCTCGGGGCCCCCCTTTAGGAAGGACCCACACACAAGTCGGAGGAAGGAGGGAGGGATCGAGGAGGGACTCCGAAGGCGTTGAAGACTCTGCTGCTGTATCGGGATGGGCGGACAGGTCTGGAGACTCATCCTGGAGCTGGGCCAGCAGGGCTGGTCAGTCAGGCAAGGACTTGGCACCTCTCAGCTGACAGGCAGGCCCAGCTCTGGGAATGGGATTGCACTGACCTCATCAGTCCATTTCCCCTCCTCTGAAGGGGATGAAATCATCTGAGCTGGAAAGCATCACTTTGTGGTCTGCAGAGAAGCATCTGAAGCCAGGAGCCAAATAGTTTATCGTGGAGGCAGAGCTTTGGAAAAAGTCAGTCCAGGCCATGTGGAAAAGTAGGCTTGCTTCTGACATGGAGAACATGGGCAAAGCTGGGCTTTCAGAAACCTGGAGTTTCTTTGATTCTTTCCCACAATATCTCCCTCCTCTCATCCCTGTTTCCCATCTTCTTCCTTCTTCTCTTTACTCTCTCCATCCATGTCACTGGGTAAGCCTTTCTGCCTCTACTAGGAGAAGTAACCTGAAAAAAAGAAAGAGAGAAAGGAGACCATCCCTACCCCCATCCTAGGAGACTGTCTGGATAATTCCTGTTGCTGTCTTAGTTATATTTTAACAGGAACCAAGTGGGCCCTACCCTAGTCAGATAGTCAGAGTTGGAGTACTGTATTCAGTTCTGGGCACTGTGATCTAAGAAGCCAATGAATCAATCAACAAACATTTATTAAGGGCTGAGATTATAAAGAAAAGCAGAAATATGGCCTCCACTCTCAAGGGGTTGGTTATCTAATGAGGGAGTAAACCTATAAGCAAGTTGGCACATATAGGGGTGGCTGACGTAAATGGGAGGTGATCTTAGAAGGAAGTCGTTGGCAGTGGAGGGTGGGGATGACGATAAAACTGGGAAAGTTCTTTTGCAGAAGATGAGAATTTACCTGAGACTTGGTGGAAGCCAGGAAGATGAGGTGAGGAGAGAGAGCATTCCAGGCTTGGGGAATGGGTCAGTGAAAAGGTACATATTCAGGAGTGTCTTGGGGGAAGAAATTCTGATAAACAAGGGTAGCTGGATGGTGGAATGGGGAATGGGATATAAGAAGACTTGGAAAGGTATGAGAGGAGTTAGTTTGATTTTAAAAGGCAAAGAAAGCATTTTTATTTGATCCTGGAGGTAATAGAGAATCACTGGGGATTATTGAATGGGAAGAGGCAGGGAGAGATAGACCTTTAACATAGGAAGATCAATTTGACAGTAGTGGAGAATGAAATGGAGGGGAGAGACCTGAGGCAGCGAGACAAGCCAACAGGCTATGGCAGTAGTCTGAGTGTTGGTGATGAGGGCTCCACCAGGAGAGTAGGAGGAGTGAAGAGGAAAGGAGATATATAATAGAGATGTGACTAGCAATAAAATGGATATATGGAGAGAATGTAAGAGATGACACTGAGGTTGTGGTACCCTCTACAGTAATAGGGAAAATAGAAAAGAGGGGAGAGTTTTGGGGGAAGGGTAATGAGTTCAGTTTGGGAGCTTGTTGAGTTGAAAAGGTTTCCAAGATATCCAGTTTGAGATGTCCAAAAGGCAGGTGGAGGGCAGGAGAGAGGTTAGCTCTGGATGTCCAAAACTGGGAATCATGACCATTGAACCTGGAGGAACTCAAGAGTTTGCAAAGTGAAAAACAAGATGAAGTAAAAAAGAGTCTTCTCTTCAGCACTGAGCCTTGGGAGATACAGTGGGTGGGGCCTGGATGAAGATCCAGCAAAGGAGACTGAGAAGGACTGGGATGGAGCAGGGTCACAAAAACCTAAACAGGAAAAAGTATACAGAAGAGGGCGATGGAAAGTGCCAAAGACCGTAGAGAGATCAAAGAAAAGTCCATTAGATTTGTCAATTAGGAGATCTTTTCTATTGAAAAGGCAAGACATTGATAAGTTATAGAGGGTCCAGAGGAGGACAACTAGAAAATCAATCCGAGTTAATGACCATTTGTCAAACACCTACCACATGCCAGATACTGCGCTAAGAGCCTGAAAGGTATAAACCAGTTTTTGCATTCAAGGAACTTACAATCTAACAGGAGAGATAACACATATAAGATGCAGAAAAGAAGGGGGAGTTTACCTGGTGGGGGGATGGGAGAGGGTGACGAAGTCCTGCATCTGGGATGGGAAATGATGGCAGGAGGTGTGAGTTTCTGTGGTCATTATCATATCATCTTGAGGACTTAGGGGACTGAATTCAATGGTATCTAAGATCTCTTGCCACTCTACATCTGTGACCCTGTAGTCCTAATAGGTGTTGTATAAACATGATCACTTAAAGGCAGCCCATGGGGGGGTGGGGGGTGGATCAGAAGAGGCACCATGTGACCTGAGCAGGGACAGACACTCAGGATCCTAAGGGGCATGGAGGTCAGGGAGGGAGGGAACCAGTAAAAGGAATAATAATAACTTTTAAAAGAGGGGCTTGGGGGACAAGGGATGAGGGCGGTGGATGTCTATTACCTGATTTCAAATTCTTGGGCTGGCTCCTGGAGGAGTGAGAGAATTTGCAATAGAGATAGATGTACAGGAAGTCCATACTGTGGGCACAGTGTGGGGAAAGGGACTCTGCCATGCACAGGCAGGTAGACAGAAGAATACCTTCAGTCTGGGCACTGTCTGCAGGGGAATCCTGCCCAGAGAGGAGCAGAGGAGCCAGGGCAGGGCCAGAGAGGCAGAGAACCTGTGGGGGTAGGCACTGACTCTTCCTGGGGCCTGCATCCTGACAGAATGACCTAATTTTCTCAGCAGAGGATTCAAATGTAATTTCCCCTGACAGACAGCAGCCTGACCAGGAGAGGAAAGTGTCTATGTGGAAAAAGCAGCAAAAGACAAAATTGTCTTGGCTCAGTAGAGCTGTCCACCAGGTTCCTGTCAGGGATGTTATAGAGGAGAATCAGGCTTGGGAATGGGTCATCCATTGTCCTAAGGTTGGAGAGGCAGCTGTACTGAGAGGTCCAAGGCATAGTGCTTTAGGACATCACAGGACCTCTCTAGTTGAGTTCATCAGTAACAATAGCTAATGTTATATGGTGTATTAAGAATGACAAAGTGCTTTAAATAAATTAACTCATTTACTTCTCACAATACTGGAAATGCTATTATTATAAAATCCATTTTATAGATAAAATGTAGCATCTGAGATGGGATTTGAATTCAGATCTTCCTAATTCCAAGCCAAGCACTCTATCCCCTATGTCACCTCATTGTCATATAGTCCTTAAAGGACAATATGATTATCTATTATTTTAGTCTTGTGATTTTAGGGGTGTAGAGAGCTCCTTCACCAAGAAACTTCCTCTACCAATACAGATAAGCAACTACCTTCCACTTTAGAGTCACCCAGAATATGGAGAGTTTAATAATATTTTAATAATATAATTATTATTATAATTAATAATAAACATTTATATGGCACTTTAAGGTTTGCAAATCATTCTATAAAAATTTTCTCCTTTATCATAGCCCTGGGAGGTAGATGTTGTTATTATTCCCATTTTACAGATGAGGAAACTGAGGCAGGGGCTAAGTGACTTGCCCAGGGTCATACATATGTATGTGTCAGAGGTGGGGCTTGAACCCCCACCTGCCTGGCTCCAAGGTTGGTTCTTTATCCTTTACACCATAACACCTTTCCTGGCGTGATTGTGGTCACCATCATACCATTAAATAATTAAGAGATGGTCACAATTAAAGACTGAGAAGGGAAAGATGGGAGAATGTATTAGCAGTGAGCAGGGAAATGAAGCACGACAAACTGGGTGTAACTTGGGATGCCTAGATGGGAGCCTCCATCTCCTCAACTTTCTCCAGCCTCAGGGGCCCTGAGAGTACAATGCTAGGTGTTGTGGCCCATCCTGCAGCTTTTAATTACCAAGGGAGGAGGCTGGTGTGGCTTGGTTGGGGTTTGGGGAGCAGCTCTGCTCCCTTCTCTCTTGCTTCTCTTGGATGAGTGTTGCATAGCCAAGTATCTTATGTCAATGTTGTTCTAGAACCACAACATTTCAGAGTTGGGTTAGAGACCATACCAGTTCGGAGATGGTAGCATTTCCGACAAGATGTCACCCAGTCTGAACCTCAGTTGTAGCTTCCTCAACAAACAATCATCTGATGTTCAATGGAAGACCTCCCATGAGTGCGGACCTGACCACCTCTCCAAGCAGACCACCCTGCCCTAGGGCAACCTGAATGGTCCAGATGTTCTCCCCTTGTTCAACCTGAAATTTACCTCTGCGACTTCAGCCCGCAGGGCCCAGTTTTGCCCTCTAGGGCCAAGTAAGACAAGGCTAATCCCTCTTCCATGAGACAGTCCTTCAGATACTTGAAGACAGCTGTCATGTCCCCTTTGAAGCTTGTTTTCTCTAAGCTAAATCTTCTCAGTTCCTTTAACCAGTTTTTCCTTTTATCCTGCATATTTGTCACCAAGTCATTTTTCAGTCATGTCCGACTCTCTGTGACCCTATTTGGGGTTTTCTAAGTAAAGATACCAGAGTGGTTTGCCATTTCCTTCTCCAGCTTATTTTACAGATGAGGAAACTGAGACAAACAGGGAAAAGTGATTTGCCCAGGGTCACCCAGCTAGTAAGTGTCTGAGGCTGGATTTGAATTGATGAAGATGAGTCTTCCTGACTCCAGACCTGTCACTCTATCCACTATGGCGCCACCTAGCCACCCCATTCTGTGCATAGCTTGCTTTGTATACATTTGTTGGCAGGTGTCTCCCCCATTAGATTGTGAGTTCCTTGAGGGCAAGAATTTGTCTTTTACTTCTGTGTCCCTAGTGCTTAGCACATGGCCTGGTGCATAGTGAACCCTTAATAAATACTTATTGATTGATTCTTTGATATGACACAGATCCAAGGCCTTTCACTGACACTCATCATTTCCAAAACTCATCATTCTTCAAGATGAAATCAACTCAGAAACATACGCCTGAGTTTCCTCATCTGTAAAATGGTTGTCCTGAGGATCAAATGAGATAGTAATTCTAAAGCATTTAGCACATAGTAAACATTATATAAATGTTAGCTATTACTATAGAGCAGCTAGACAGTGCAGTGGATAGAGTGTCATATCTGGAGTCAGGAAGACCTGAGTTCAAATCTAGCTTTGATGGCCCTGAGCAAGTCACTCATCTCTATTTGCCTGTTTCCTCATCTGTAAAATGATCTGGAAAAGAAAATGGCAAATCGCTCTAGTATCTCTGCCAAGAAAACCCCAAATGGGGTCATGAGGAGTCAGACATGACTCAACAACCACGTAAACAAAATTATTAGAACCCTGGCCTTTTCATCTTCAGACAAAAGCAGCTCCAAGTTCAGATGGACAATGGGAAATCTCCGTTGCACTCATAGGAGGCTCTCTGAGGAAGTTAGTCTCCATCTTATAGGCAATGAGAAGTCACTGAAGGTTTCCGTGCAGATCTGACCAGTCCCAGGCCTTTGAAAGATTTCTCTGGCAGCTAATGATGGATGGACACAGGAAGAGAAAGACCAGAGGCTCCTAATGATAGATAAGGGATCACAGATTTAGAGCTACAAGTCAGGTATCATCTCACTCAAATCTAGGGATTTCATTTGACATGTGAAGAAATTGACCAGAGAGTTGTTCTGTTATGGGTCATAGAGCTACTAAGGAGGAGACTATGGGGAAGGTGAGTCCAAACATAGGTGATAAATGCCTGAATCAGGGTGGGTGAGTAGAAAGAAAGAGGCCGAGGGGACACGAGGTCCACTCTTCACCTGTGAGACTTTTGGAAAGTTGATTCCAGGCTTTTCTGGGGTCTGTGAATTTTAAAAAGTATTGCTGAAAACTAGATTTTTCTCTAATTGTTTTCCTTTGTAATCTTATGTATTTTATTGTATACACTAAAAAACATGCTTCTGAGAAGGGGGTCACAGGCATTACCAGACTGACTGCCAAAGGGGTCAGGGCACAGAAAAGGTGCTGAAGCCCTGATTTAGCTCTCTCTCTCTCTCTCTCTCTCTCTCTCTCTCTCTCTCTCTCTCTCTCTCTCTCTCTCTCTCCCTCTTTCTCTCTCTCCCTCTTTCTCTCTCTCCCTCCCTCCCTCCCTCTCTCTCTCTCTTTCTCTGCCTCTCTGTCTCTCTGTCTCTGTCTCTCTGTCTCTCTCTCACTCTCGCTCTCTCTCGCTCTCTCACTCACTCAGTTTAGAACCCCTGGATTAGATGGTCCTTTCCATTCTAGCTCCATGGTACAGTGGAAAGAGAAAAGTCAGAGGACCTGGATCCCCATTCCACCACTGATGTTATGACTTTGTATGAGTCACTTAATCTCTTTGGGCCTCAGTTTCCCTGTCTGTACAAGAGCCCAGACCGTCTCCATGGCCTCTGCTAAATCTAGGATCCTAAGATACAAAGACGCCACAGAGATTTGGAGAGGCATCAATCAGTTTGGGGGAGGGGGTTGAGGGTGTGGACGCATCTCAGCCACGATCAGAATTGGAGCTGGTTTATCTTCTTCCTCCCCTTCCTCCCAGTCTCCCATCCCGGGGCCTCAAACAATGAAGAAGAGAAACTGTAAAGCCTATGGTCTGCACAGACGAGCCACCCCCGCTGTTTCCCCACAGACTCGAGGGCCCAGCTGCTTCCGACCTGCCTCCCCAAATAGCGGCAGCAGCTGGGGCTGTTTTATTTCTCCTGTCCAGACTCATTAAAGCCACTTCCACGCAGACCCAGAGACCAGCGGTTGGAGATGGGGATGTGCACATCTGGCTTGCTGTTCCTTTGGAGACTTCCGTGTCCCAGGCTCTCCACTGTACTCAGCAGACAAGCTCATCTGTGTTCCCACGGCCTCTGTGGCTCACATCAATTCCTTCACTGTAACAGGGGAATGGGCTTCCTCCCACCCCATTTCCCATCAGTCCTTGCCTTGTCTATCCAAGGATGCCTTTTCAGATGTTTCCAAACAGCTGGATTGAGCAGCTTCTGGGACAGGCCTGTCGTTTGGCTCAGAGGGTGGCCAGTCTCTGTGGCATGGAACTGGGCCAGGAAGCCCCTAAGAGGGATGAGGGGGAAAACAAGGAAAGAGGAAGCTATGCCAAGGCCACCTGGTGGTCTGGGTTGCCTCATTACTTCCTTCCAGTCCTCCACCTGGAAAATTGGGTCATACTTGTCAGGAATGAAGGCTGCCTGACCTGCTAATTCAGCAAGCATATTTATTATGGACTAGAAAGTCATCAACAAACATGAATATTTCCGTGTACAAAGAGAATCAGGGAAAGAAGATTTTATGGAAAACTATGAATCTATTATATACAACTTATTTTTTTAAAATAGATATTAAACTTAATGTGATGATACCAACATTGCCACTGTTTGTCTCCACTCTCTCTGATTTCCATTTGCTTTCATCTTGACACCATTTTCTTTGTTTTCTTCTCTACTAAACACTTAATAAATACTTCATTCATTCATTCTTTTCTAAAATTTTTATTTTTTTAATTTATGGAATAAACAAGCATTTCCATAACATAGTATAATAAGAAAAATGAGGATTGCTCATGAAACTGCAAATCTATTATGTACAACTTTCTATTCCTTTTAAATATATAAGAAAGTTATCATTCTTACACTATTATTATCTATTATTTTTACTCTATTATATTATTATATATTATAACAATTATTATCACTCTAGTATAATCTTCCCTCCCCCAGTCAAAAGCCTTCCATTATAATGAATAGATATAGCCAAACAAAATAAATGTATGTTGTATTGATGAGAGTATGAAAGTATGTTTCATTCTTTGGTCTACCATCTCCAACAAGAGGCAGGAGGTATGCCAATGGGCTTCTGAAATCGTGATTGGTCATGGCATGAATCAGTCACCTTTAGTCTTTCAAAATGCTTTTCCTTTATAGTCATTGTATAGATCTCTTGGTTCTCTGCTCACTTCACTCTCCATCATACAGATCTTCCCAGATGTCTCTGAATCTGGTTCTTTTGTCATTTCTTACAGTGCAATAATATTTCATTGCATTCATTTCCACATTCCCTAATTCATGGGCACTCACTTTGTTCATAGTTCTTGGCCATGGCCTAAGACACTGCTGTAAATATTTTTGTACGTGTGGGTCCTTTCTTTCTATTTTCTGCCATATAGTGGTATTGCTAGGCCAAGAGGTATGTGCAGTTTAGTGTATTGAGGGGCAGAGTTCCAAATTACTTAACAGAATAGCTGATGTAATTCAGAACTGCATCTGCTGGTATGTGTTAGTGTGCCTGTTCTCCCTCATCCCCTCCAACAATTGTCTTTTTCCTTTTTCATCACTTTCTTCAGTTTGACGGATATGAGAAGAAATCTCAGAGTTGTTTTCATTTGAATTTCTCTTATTGTGATTTGTAGGACTTTCCCCCTACGATTCATGATAGTTTGTATTTCTTTCCTTGGGAACGGCTTGTTCCATTTCCTACAACCATTTATTTACTGGAGAAAGGCTCTTGTTCTTAGATATTTATATCAATTCCCTACATACCTTGAATATTCAATCTTTATTAGAGAAATTTATTGCAATTCCCACCCCTCCCCATGTAAATTTTTCCCTTCTAATTCTTACTATTACTTTTGCTTGTTCAAAATCTTTTCAATTTTGTGTAATCAAAAGAATCCATTTTATCTCCTGTGCTTCTGTCTATCTCTTATTTGGTCAAAAACTCTTTCTCTACCCATAGTTGTAAATGGAATCTCCTTCCATTCTTCTATAATGTATTTATGATCTGGCCTTTTATACCTAGGTCATGCATCTATCGGGAGTTTATTGTGGTATGTAGTATGATTTGCTGGTTTGAATGTAATTTCTGCCAGACTACTTTCCATTTTCCCCCAGTAGTTTTTTTCCTCCAAATAATGAATCCTTACCCCAGTAATCTGTGTCTTTGGGTTCATCAAATATTGTGCTACTGTTCAACAAGCATACATTAAACACCTGCTGGGTGCCAAGCAGGTTGCAAAAATGAAAAAAAAGACAGTGTTTGCTGATAAGAAACTTACATCTTTCTGGAGGAAGAGGATAGAAAAATTAATATTAATAATAGCTAACACTTATATAGTGAACTTACACCTTTCTAGTGAAGGGAGGGGTAGATAACACTTACAAAGTGCTTACTATGTGCCAGGCACTGGGTAAACACTCTACAATGATCATGTTATTTGAGGGAGGGGCTACTATAATCACCCCACCATTCTGGGTCTTTGCTAGATCTTTGCTAGAGGCAAAGTGCATAGGTTTTAGAGACTGGAAGTCAGTCCATAAAGGCTCTGACCATACCAGGAGTCACAGGTCATCAATGTCTTCAGTCTCTAGGGTTGTGGATAAAGGCAATTAGACATCACCTACTGGAATCTTCTCATTTTATATATGTAATGGAAATCCAAGGGACTTGCCCAAGGTCACTCAGATAGGAAGTGGCACAGAGGAAAGAGCATCAAGTCTGCCATCAAAGGACCTGGGTTCAAATCCCACCTAAGATGCTTACTAGCTGTGTGACACTGGACAAATCATTTGACCTCTCTGGGCCTCGGTTTGCACATCTGTAAAATGAGAGGGTTGCGTTGGCTGGCCCCTAAGTCCCTTCCAGTTCTAAACTTAAGATTCCAGGAGTCCCAGCTCTGCTGCTTTTCATAGGGGGATCCCTGAGCAAGTTGCTTCACCTCCTGGGCCTCAGTTTTCCTATTTGTAAAATGAGGGGGTTGAACTAGAATGAAGTCTCTTCCAGCTCTAGATCCTATGAAGTCTCAAGGAAGCAGATTTGGGTCCAATGTAAGGAAAATCTTCCTAACAATGAGAGCTGGCCAAAAGTAGAATGAGTGCCTTGGGGAGTTAGTGGGCTTCCTTTGACTGAACATTCTCAAAGGCTAGCTAATGACTTTCTAGATGTAGGGAAAGGAATAAAGTATTGTTTATATAATGCCTACCCTGTGCCAGGTACTGTGCTACGTATGTGACAAATATCTCATTTGATTTTCACAACTCTGGTGCTATTATTTTGCCCATTTTACAGTTGAGGAAACTAAGGCAGGCAGTGGGTAAGTGACTTGCCAGGATCACATAGCTAGTGTCTGAGGTTGGATTTGAATTGAAATCCTGATTCCAGGTCAAACACTCTATCCACTGTGCTGATAGCTACCTCTTAGAGAAGGAATTCTTCAGGTTTAGGCTGAACTCCATGACCTCTGGGTTCATAGGTTCAGAGAACTCAACTAGAAGACATCTTAGAGGCCATCTACATCCAGCCCTCTTCATTTTGTATTTGGGGAAACTGAGGCCCAGGGAGGGTAGGTGACTTGGTCTCACAGGTAGTATCAGAGGCAGATTGGCATCGAGGTTCACTGATTCTATAGCATCTGCTTTCCCACAGTACTAGGCTCCCTTCCCAGTGGGGATCCCTGGAGTTCTAAGATCCCGTGGATAGTAGTTACAAACAGGCATCAGGTATCCTGGCTTTTCATTTAAGGCATGGGAACAAATCCAGCTAGACTCTCCACTCTGCATCTGCTGGGTTTTTGCAACTTCATGGAATAAGAAGACTGTGTTTCTTCCCCACTCCCACTCCCACTTTCCTGCCTCCCTTTGTGTGTTGGTCCCCTCCCTCCATTAAGTAAGCTCCTTGAGGACAGGGACTGTCTTTCTTTTTATTAATTATATCCCCAGTGCTTAGCACAGTGACCAGCACATAGTAGGTGCTTACTAAATATTTACTGGATTGGATTGGGATTGCCTAGGAGAAACAAGGGAGCTAATGTATACAAAATATCCTACACATTTCCATTACTATGATGTTCCATTACCACAAATTCTGTGTTAGCCCTTGGGAATTCTGTGGTCGGCCTCAGAAGACCATCACCTATTCCATTTAGAAGATGACGTAGACATACTGCAGTTTGGTAAAGTGGTTAGACCACTGACCTAAAAGTTAGGAAAATGTGAGTTCCAATCCCACCTTAAACACTTAGAGCCATGCTGTATGATCCTGAGCAAGTCACTGAATTTCTCATGCCTCAATTTCTTTATCTGTAAAATCAGGTTAACCACATCTGTACAGCCTGCCTCACAAGGTCATGAAAAGACAATATATGGAGAGGACTTTTCACAAACATCAGCTATTACTATCCAAACCAGTCTTCTGGGAAGGTCCTAGGTCCACTCTAAGCAAGCCCAGCTCACAGTGGACTCTAGCAATCCCCTCCCTTCAGGCGTATCCTACGCCTGTAGCCAGCAGTTGTCAAGAACACTTTAAACATATGTGTGAAGTGTTTTGAGAAATAGAACACACAATACAAGAAAAAATAAGACTGCTCTTCCATCTGCACCAGGAAGGAGGCTCCGAATGCCGAGAGCTTGGCCAGATGGTTTTATAATTCCGTCAGCACAGCTGAGGCCAAGCCATTGTGTTGCACCCCCCCACACACACTCTGAATTATGGGTTCACAGGAGTAATTTTATTAACGTTACATCCGGGGTAGGGGGTTTGAGATTTCTCTTGGCAGTCACTCTCTGTCAGACCCTTGGATGGAAAGGTTGATGCAGATGGAGGCCTCCTAGGACTCAGGGACACTGCCCTCATCCTCGAGTCGGACACTCAGATTCTCTGGCAGCCTCTTCTAATAGTCTGTAAGCAGATGGTCACATCCCCTGAGCCTGGGCTGATTCTCCAGACACCAAAGCAGGGGGGTGGGCAGAGATGGAGCGATTGGGGTGGGGGGAAGGAGCTCTACACCGCATGAGTTCCTAAGAACAGCAGAGCATGGACCCAGAGTCAGAAAGGGACCCCAGAGGCATCCAGTTCAATTTAATGATGAGAAAATTGAAGTCCAGAAAGGGTAAGTCACACAGGTTCAAGGTCACACACACAATCAGTGTCAGAGGCAGAATCTGTCTTCAGGTCTGAGTTAAAACCACACCTTCTGCAAGAAACCTTGGTATTTCCATAGGCTTTAAAGTTTGCAAAACATTTGAGATCCATTGTCTCATATAAGCCATCTAGCAATCTTGAGAGGAAGGTGTGACAGGTATTTTTCTCCTTATTTTACAGATGAGGAAACTGAGGCACAGAGAAATTAAACTGATTTTCCCACGGTCTCAGAGCTAGTAAGTGTCAGGGGCCATAACCATCTGCTTACAATTACAAGTGTATGGCAGTATATCAGAGGTAGAATTAGAATCCAGGTTTTCCTGACTCTGAGTCCAGTAGTGAGTCTGACCTCAGTTTCCTCATCTGTAAAATGAGAGTGTTAAATTATAGTAGTTAAAATATCTATAGCACCTTAAGATTTGCAAAGATCTTTATTTCTATAATCTGATATCTTCTCTTCATAACCCATTTTTCAGATGACTGAGAAAAGTTAAGTGATTTAACTAAGGACACAGCTAGTAAAGATCCAAGTCTGGATTTGAACTGGTTCCAGGTCCATTATACCACTCAGCTGGCTTCTGAGATGTCTTCTACCTGGATACTATGATCTCTATCCCACTGAGATAGAATTTAAGGGGAGTTGGGAAGACTCTCCATAGCTCCAAAGGCAAAGAATTGCCCCATTAGAGCTATATTCCTCTAGTTTAAGCACTGTCTCCCTAAAACATCCTTGAAATTATATTGGTCATTAACTAATGAGGAAGATAAATTCGATGTCCTCTACTATCCCTTTCAGCTTGAAATCTCTGATCTTATAAGTCTATGTTCCTATGAACTCTTTCATGTTAATTAATTTTAATCAGAACCTTTCCAACAGGGCAGCTAGCTGGGTTAAAAGCTGATTGCAATCATAGAAAGGTGAAAGGAAAGGTCGGGGTGGGGAGTCAAGTCCTGGGTGCTACGGAGGACATACAGTCGTTGGTCCTTGGACATGTCCTCTCTCGTGGCTCTCCACCCACCCCTCTTCTCTGTCCTCTGTCTCCTTTGTTGGGTCTTCATCCAGCTCATGCCACCTAATGGGGAATAGCCCCCAAGGCTCCAACTCAGACCCCCTTCTCTTCTCCCTCTGTCTTTGGTCTCTTGGTGGCCTCACCAGCCCTCCTGGGTTTAATTCTCACCTCTGGACTTCCTGTGTAGATCTCTATTTCTGGCCCCAGGGGCTCTGTGTCCTAAACCACCAAGTGTTTATTGGACATTTCCAACTGGACTTCCAAAACACCAGATGTCCAAAACAGAACTAAGGGTCTCTATTCCTGCCCAAAATCGCCACAGTCTTTCTAGTCTTTCAGTCACCTCTGCTTCCCTCAATTTCCTCTTCTGTAAAATGGGTGTACTAAGAGGTTGTTGTGGTGATAAAAAGAGATAATATTTGTAATGTACTAGACAAATGCTATTATTATTATTGTTGTTTTTTAGTCATGTCTGACTCTTTGTGACCCCACTGGGGGTTTTCCTGGCAGAGATACTGCAATGGTTTGCCATTTCCTTCTCCAGCTCATTTTACAGATGAGGAAACTGAGGCAAACAGGGTGAAGTGACTTACCCAGGGTCACACAATAAGTGTCTGAGGCCACAGGAAGATGAGTCTTCCTGATTCCAGGACTACTGCTCTGTACACTATGGTGCCACCTAGCTGTCCATCATCATCATGATTATTATACCTTGGCATTATCCCTAGCTCTTCACCTTCCATGCCACAGATCCAGTCAGTCACTAAATGTTGGTGTTTCTAGCTACACCTCTCTCCATTACACTAGGATGATATTAGTCCAGGCCCCCGTAACTCGTCACCTAGATTATAGCAAATTCTCCTCACTGGCCTCCTTCTTCACAACCACTGCTGCCATAGAGGTTTGCCTCATGCCCAGATCTGACCCTAGCAGTTCCTGCCTCCCCTCATTCAATTAACTCCCAATTGCCTCTAGGCTCAAAGAGAACTTTCTTTAGTTTTTTCTTTAGTCTTTAAGTATTTTCTTTAATTTTAATTTTTCCTTAGTTTCTTTTAGTTTAGTTTTTCCTTAGTCTTTAAGTTTTTTCTTTAGTTTTAGTTTAATTTTAGTTTTCTTTAGTTTCTTTTAGTTTTTCCTTAGTCTTTAAGTTTTTTCTTTAGTTTTAGTTTAATTTCTTTAGTTTTTCCTTAGTTCCTTTTAGTTTTTTTAGTTTTTAAATTTTTCTTTAGTTTTAATTTAATTTTAGTTTTTCTTTAGTTTCTTTTAGTTTCATTTTTCTTTAGTCTTTAAGGTTTTTTTTTTTAGTTTTAGTTTAATTTCTTCCGTTTGTCTTTAGTTTCTTTTAGTTTTTCACTATCTTGTCCCAATCTAACTTGTCAGTCTTGCTGGACATTCCTTTCCCCCCTTCAGTTGGTGATGGAGCCAAGCTGACTTTGCTTCTCCTCTCACACTGGGTACTTCATTTCCCCTCTCCTTATCTTTGTGCAGGTTGTCCTCCAGTCTTGGAATAGGTTCAATTCAATAACCATTTATTAAGTGACAGGCATTTCATTAATGTGCCAGGCCCTGTGCTAAGTACTCTGGATACAAAAAGAGATAAAAGACAGTACTTGCCCTCAAGGAGCAGGGGAAAGATATTAAGTAAACAAATCTATACAAAGCAAGGTACATACAGGACAAATGGGAAATAATTAAAAGAGGGAAGGTCCTGTACTTAAGAAGGATTGGGGAAGGCTTCCTGTAGAAGGTGGGATTTTAGTTGGAACTTAAAGGAATCAGGAGAGGTCAGAAGTTGGAGTGGAGGAGGGAGGGGGTTCCAATGACAGGGAGCAACCAGAGAGAATGCCCAGAGCCAAGAGATGGAGTGTCTTGTTTATGGAACATTATCCTCACCTTGTAGAAGGAAAGGAATTAAGCTTCCATTAAGCCCCTACATTGGCCCAGGCACGGTGCTAAGTGCTTTGCAGATATTATCTTATTTGATCCACGCAGTGATCTCCATTTTACAGTTGAGGAAACTGAGGCAAAGAAAGGATAGCCGTGCCCTGGAGTCACACAGCTCCTAAGTGTCTGAAGCTAGATTTGAACTCAGGTCCTCCCGTGTCCCTACCTTCGCCCTATTCATCTCAAAGTGCTTTTTATTGAACTGTTTTGTATTTCTTCCTTTATATGTCTTCTATATATATTTACATGGGGTTGTGTTGTCTCTTGCTGAAGAATGCAAATTCTATATGAGTGCGAATTGCTTAATTTTTGTTCTTATATTCCTAAAGGCTAGGAAAGCAGCTGCCCATAGTAAGTGGTTAATAATAAAATATAGAACATGTATATTATATAATACCAAGAGACCAATATAATGTATATTACATCTAATGTAGTATATAATATATTATATTATATTATACTGTATTATATATAATCTATAATAATGTAATAGTAAGTGGATTCACCTCCCAGTCCTCCCCAGTCCTGGCCCTGGTATCACTCACTACTTCATCCTGTCTTAGTTCAGCTGCGATAGTTAAATGGAACCATTTACTTGAGACTTGGGGCCAAGGGACTGTCAAAGACAAATGACAACCATCACTGACGGTGTCTGAGTGTCCAAGGCTGATGAAGGCTTTGCTCACAACAGCCTTTTGAGGTGGGTGGTGCTATCCTGCTTTTATAGAGAAAGTGGGGTTCAGATACATTCAATACTTTGAGGGCAGTCACCTAACTGGTTAGGGTCTGGGTCAGAATTAGAACCCGGTTCTCTCCCAACTCCAGCCCCAGCACTCCTTCTACCCCAGGATCCAAGTTGAGGAGATCCGATGTCAGTCCACAGAGCTGTAAGGGTGGGTAGAGTATATTAGTAACCTGACTTGTACAAAGAGTGGGGGAGGGGTGCAGAGAAGAGGGAGACCAGACATCAAGAGGAGGAAATCGGAGAAGAGACATCAGGATCTCCCCAGAATTCAGTTCAGACCCAAGCTGAAAGGGCTTGTTTTTTATTTATTTTGTACAGAATCCTAATGTCATAGAAAGTCAGAGACAGAAGGGACTTCAGCACATAGAGAATCAGAGCTGGGAAGGGCCTTAGAACACAGGATGTCAGAGCTGGCAGCTACTTTAGAACATAAAACACATTGTCCAGGATGAACCTTAGAACACAGAATCAAATCTAATTCAATCATTTAAAACCCATCAAACATTTGCTGAGCACCTACTATATGTCGAGGGCCCTGCTGGGGAATATAAGTACCAAACAAAATAATAATAAAACCTATCTCCTTTGAGCCTCACAACAGCCCAGGGACATAGGTGCTTTTATGATCCCTTTTCCATATGTATTTGCCCGGCGTCACATAACTAGTAAGAGTCTGAGGCAGGATTTGAACTCTGGAGTAAACTTGATTCCAGACCCAGAGCTTTCTTCATAGCATCCCCAGCTGCCTTCAAGGAACTTCCAATCTAAAGCTGGAAAGACTCATGGAATAGAGAAGGTAAGTGTGGGAAGAGATCTTAGGATAGGAAATTGTAGGAGGGGTAGGGGTTGACATACAAATAGCTAAGAAAGTGATTGGACAGGAGAGAGGCAGTCACCTTGTCCCCTAGGCTTAACTTCCAAGTTTGCTTCAAGTTATTTGAATAGCAGGGGTGAAATGCGTTGAATACCCAAACGGACACTGAGGAATCAAAGGTCAGACGCATGAAGCTTTGTGGGGTTTCCATGGCAGAACTTCTCGGAAATAAGTGTGAAAGCATAGAATCCTAAATTGGGAATTAAACACAGAGCCACACAGACTAGATAGATAGATAGATAGATAGATAGATAGATAGATAGATAGATAGGCAGACAGACAGATAGATAGATATGTTGTTGGTCTTTCATTCTCGAAGAAGACCATGACATCAGGGAGCTGATACCATGACATGCAAATGAATTGGATTTAAGTAAGGCAGAGTCGTGCAAAGTCGCCAGCCTCATTTTCTTCTTCGGAGCCCTCTGGGTCCAGGGGCAAGATATAAATGAGGACAATTAGAGATGGCCCCCAATAAATAGATAGGTAGATAAATAAATAAATAGATAGAAAAATAATAGACAGACAGATGGAAAGATAGATAACAGGTAGATAGATGGGTGGATAGGCAGTCTGATGGATAGATTGGCTGATAGACCATTTATAAGCACTTACTGTGTGCCACACCCTGTGCTAAGCATGGGGCTACAAATGACAATAAAACAAAATGTCACCTACTCTCATGGATCTCAGTCTAATAGGAGAAAACATAACCTAAAGGGGAGCTGAACAGGCGATGAGAGGAGGGTACCTATTCAGGAGCAAGGTTGCTGGTGGGGAGATGGAGCAGTTCAAAGAGTGAGTTGAAGTGGGAGTAAAGTGAGCACAGCTGAGGCCTTTCATCAAATGACAATCCTGGCCAGGGACTGATTCCCCAATCAGAACAGGTCCCAGGGAGTGAAGATGTCACTAGTTGGTCAAGGTGGACTGGTAGAGCAGTCCAAAGGGGAAGTTGGACTGAGTGTGTTCTGAGCTAGCGAGAGGTAAGGAAGTCTCTAACAGAGATTCAGGCTTCTACCAAGAGGAACAGAGTTCCGAAAATACATTAAGCTTGAGGACACTAGTTATCTGTGAGTGGATCTGCTCTATGTTCCAAACAGTTTGGCGCCTGGGCCAAAGACTCTCTGGGGAGGAAATCTCCTTTCTATACAAGGTTCTGAAATAGACTTATCAGTTTTCATGGTGAGGGAAATCTGGGAAAGGTTTTCCTTCCTCTACTTTGATGACTGGGTATGTTGAGGGCTTTTGCTTTCTAAAAAGGGATTTAACAAGAAAAGTCTTACGGCTTTAAATTAAAAGAGCATGGCAGAGCCCACTCATCCTTTTATGAGAAGGAAAGAGTATCCCTACTAAAAACTCTAGCTGAAGCCAGAAACTAGATGTAAGGAGGAATTCCACAAGTGGGTGTCCATTGGAGCCACACATGGCAGTAACCACTGAGTGTATGATGGGGCGATGCCAAATACCAGCTGTATAAAAAATGGGGTTGGGGGGATGTTTGGCAAGGACTATGTATCTGGTAGAGACTAGATAAAAAGCAGAGACTGCACACCATATAAAACCAGGGGGAAACAGACGTAGCAGGAATAATGCAATTATATTACCTGAAAACAATGGCAGTCCTGGAGCTCTAGGGGAATGAGTTCCCACCTCCCACACACAGTACTGGCCACATGTTCTCTGAGTACATGCTACAGATCATGTGTGTTCTGCCTCCACATGTAGGCCTCTTCACATGTATTCCATATCTTTGCTAACTCTTCTGCCAAGGCCTCCTCCTGGTGTCACTTACCACTTCATCCAGTAGCTGGTTAAATTGAACCATGTATTTGTGACAGTACTTGATGTGTTTGTTGGAGATTGTGCTCCAGGTTTATGGGGAAATGTATTCATCTCTATTCCTCTTACTATGCTATTTATTTAAATGTCTTTGTTTTGAACTAAGTATGTGCTCTGGCCAGATAGTAAAAATAAATGCCTAGGTGGGGGCTCAAAAGACATGTTTTTGAGGGAATAAGAACCTCCCCAAATACCTTGAACTTGGTTTATCTTATGTGGAGTTCCTCCAGATACACGGAACATCAGAGCTTGAAGGGGTATTAGAATATAGAATATCAGAGCTGGGAAGGACCACAGAACGTAAATTATCAGGGTCAGGGTGGAATACTCCTATTCCAATCAGACAACAAATATTTATTGCTACTATATGTTGTAACAGCAAGGACCTCAGCATACGTAGGAGGACCTTATATCTGCTTTTCTAAAAGGAAAGCAACTTTTGAGGAGTCAATAATCACTTTAATCAAACATATATATCAACAGAGAAAAAACAAGTAGAGAAATAAAGGCCAACAGCCAGGGTTTCCAACTGTCGGACCATAAGCAATACATATACCACAGATCAAGAGACAGATCCAAATGTAACCATTACATACGTACATAGTTACCAGAGAGAGGCACCAACAACTGGGTTTTCAGAGCCAGGGGGCTCCTTAATGGCTTCCCAGAGTCTCATCTGGTCAAACAAACAGGTCCAATGAGTAAGCCCCAAAATAAAACCTCACCTCAGAGTATTTGTACACTTTTCAGATCTGGAGGGCAGGGACCTCTGACCCAGTACCTCAATAGAAATTAACAAAAGGTATTGAGGTCTATTAATGAGAGGGAAGATCTTTAATTCTTCCCCCCATCCAGCATTAGCCTTACATCAACATTGCATGTGTCTGGCACTGTGCTAGGCACTGGGGATACAAGTAAAAAGTATGAAACAATTCTTACCCTCAGGGAGCTTATATTCAAATGGAGAAGAGACATATAGAAATGTATAGATAATAAATATGAAGTGAATAAATACAAATACATATGAAGCAGTTAAGAGGGCATAGTCGGTAGTGCCAGGAGAGGTTTTATGCAGAAGATGGGGCTTGGGTGGCACATTAAAGGAAGAGAGGGACTTTATGAGGCAGAGGTAAGGAGGGTGTGCATGCCTGGCAGAGGCAAAGGTCGGGGCAAAAGCATGATGATCAGAGATGAAGGGCTATGACTGAACTACAGGGAGAAAGTCAGTTTGGCTGCCTTACAGAGGGTTGATAGACACTAATATCCAATGAAACTCCTTGGGGCTAGGTTGTAAAGAGATCTAAAAGCTTCACTGAGGAAATTACATGTGATCTCAGAGGTGATGGGGCTGACTGAATTGGGAGGTCACATTTCAAAAAGGAGGAAATTGAAGTCCCCAAAGGGAAATGACTTGTCTAAGGTCACACAGTGAATTCATGGCAAAGCCAGACCTAGGACTCTGATTTCCTGTCATGCCTTGCACCCTCTGTCTTTTTTATATAATGATATATGTGTTGGGGAAGGATGAAAGCAGCCCTCATACCAAGCATTAGAATTGCATCTTCACCCTCTAGCAGGTTATTTGCAGTATAGGCTCACAAAATGTTTGTTGAGTGGAATGCAGTGCGTATCAACCATTATAAAACAAAGCTTTTAGTTTCCTACCTGTGCCTCTTCTGTCTTTGATAGAGAGAGAAGGAAAATGAGTCCTGGATAGGTAGGAGGAAACTGAATGTTGGTATCTTTGGATCCCCAAGGAGGTAAAATCTCCAGCTTCCTCTGATCTCCCAAGCTGCCATCCTGGAACAAGGCTGCCACAAACTGAAGATGCATTTTTCACATTTCAAAGTGATTTTGGTAGTCATTAATACTGGTTTTTAAAATCTGTTTTGCATCATTCTCTTTCAAGGTAATACTAAACTATTTCTGAAAGAAAATTTGGAAGCTCCTACAACCTGGTAATAAACATTAAAAACTGACATTTGTCAAGTTTTTTTTTTTAATTGCTATGGTTGTTTGTTTCTAGTTCCACAAATATCTCTTATTTCTGTACCCTTCTCTCCATTCATACTGCAAACCCCTTTTCCCCACATTGGTGCATTGGATAGAGCACTAGTCCTGGAGTCAGAAAGACGCAAGTTCAAATCCAGCGTGTCACCCTGCTCTAAAATTCTTGGCTCTGGGCAAATTATTTCACCTCTTTCAAACTTATGTCTTTGGAAAATGGGGACAAGTAATCCATATAGTATTCTGGCTCATTGTTCTTATCTTGGCAACCTGCTGCCATCCCTGATGATAACATTAGCTACCATTCTTGGAACACTTTAAGAATTTCACAAATATTATTTTTGTCACAGGAGGTAGGGGTTATTATTATCCCCATTTTGTAGCTGAGTAAACTGATGCATAGAGAGGTTAAGTGACTTACCCAGGGTCACATAGCTAATGTAGGAGGCAGGATTCAAATTGAGGTCTTCCTGCCTCCAAGTCCACCATCCTATCCATTGTGCAACTTAGTCTGCTTAAATACTTCTAATGACAGGAAGCTTACTACAGGACAAGGTGGCATTCATTCCATTGTAGTTACTGGGAAACCCTTTGTGTTGGATCATTATGTGCTTTAGGGCAGCCAGATGGCCCCCTGTACAGAGCACAGGGTCTAGAGCCAGGAAGACCTGCATTCAAATCTAGCCTCAGATACTTACTAGCTGTGTGACTCAAGGCAAGTCATTTAACTCTGTTTGCCTCAGTTTCCTCATCTGTAAAATGAGCCAGAGAAGGAAATGACAAACTGCTCCAGTATCTTTGCCAAGAAAACCCCAAATGGGGTCATGGAGAGTTGGACGTGACTATAAAACAACAGATTCCTTTACAACAGGGACTATTTATTTTGCCCTTGTAACTTCATCACTCCTAACACTGCCTGTCACAGAATGTGTTTTTCAGTCATGTCTGACTTTTCGCATCAGGAAAGTCTTCCGAGTCAGGAAGACTCCAGGCCTGGTGCTCTATCCACTGCATCACCCTGTCACAAACAAGAGTTTAATAGATGCTTGTGATCAATTCCATCCTTTCATCCTAATTCTAACTTCTGGAGAAAGGGAATGAGGACCCTCTTTTCCACATAACAGCTCTCAGGCCCTCTCCTGCCTCCCTCACTGGGGCCTCTTGCCTCCTTGTTCCCAGGTGGCCTCTAGGCTGGCAACAATGTGATTTAGAGGCCTGAGGTAGTCAGTTGGGTTTGTTTCCATACCTGATTGTGGGAAGAGAGAGGGGTGGAGAAAGTGTTCTTGGGTGGAGGCTGTAACTTGTGGTTTTGACCTGGGAGCCTGCAGGGAAAGTGTCAAGGTTTGTTTTGGGAGGTGATGAGAATTATCAGCTCAGATCTTCCTTCAAGTCTCAGACAACTGTAGACCTTGAAATGCTGCCTTGTCCTGGACCCAGAAATGAACCTTCTGGGTGGGTCAAAGAGCTGGCTTCTGATCCTCTGACACCTACTGTACAGATCATGTGACCTTGGACAAATCAATCCTCGTAAGGGGATTGGCCCTAAATGCCCCCTGACCTGCCTTCCAGGCTCTACCCCAACATGGTAGTGAGGATCACATGAGATAATATTGAAAGTTCTTTGTGATGCTGAAAGTGCTATATCCTTATGGGATACTATTATCAATGCCTTTCAGTCACTGTCCTCTACCCTGCTGTAACTAGAGAAGGTCACTGAGGCTCTGCCCTTGGTCACCAAATTGAATCTTTTAGTCTCTTCTGTGTATGGTCTCCCTCCATTGGAGTGTAAACTCCTTGACGTAGGGACTGTCTTGTTCACTTATACAGTATTTGTATTCCTAGTCATTAGCACAGAGCCTGGCACATTTTTTTTGTTGTCCAGTCATGTCTGACTCTTTGTGACCCCATTTGGGGTTTTCTTGTTAAGAATATTGGAGTGGTTTGATAACTCCTTCTCCAACTCACTTTCCAGATGAGGAAACTAAGGCAAACAGGTTTAAGTGACTTGCCCAGGGTCACACAACTAGTAAGTCTATGATGCCTTAGGAATCTGAGGCCAAATTTGTACTGGGGTCTCTCTCCATGCACTGCACCAGCTAGCTGCCTGCTTAGTGCTTGAGAAATATTCTGTCTGTCTGACTGGCCATCTGGCCACCTGCTATTCCATCTATTAATTTTTCTGTCTTCTGTCTGTCTGCCTCTCTTTATCTGTCTATCTATATTCTCTAGCTTTCAGAGTCACAGAATTTCAGGTCTGGATGCATCCATCCATGTATAACTAGCTAGCTATATCCATCTAGCTATATCTTTTTATCTATCTCTATGATCTAGCTCTCCATATTTATTTATCTATCTATCCAGCTATCTATCCATCCATCTACCTATCCTTCTGTCCATCTATTCATCCATCTATCCTTCCATCCAACCATCCATTTGTCTATCCTTCTATCTATTTATCCATCCATCCATCCATCTATCATCTATCCATCCATCCATCCATCCATCCATCCATCTAATTATCTATCCATCCATCCTTCTAATCATTTATCTATCCCTTCTATCTATCTGAAACAACTGAACTTAGTACCTATAGTAAAACATAGGAAGTTGCCAGGTGGGATGCTGGGGGGAATTGCTTGCCTGCCCTGTCCTTTTGTCTCCAACTCCCAAGTGAGGGTGTGTTTCCCTAGACATGGCTTGTGGGACTTAGCCTGGGTGAAAATATTTGTAATTAGGCCTCTGGTCTCCCTGTCCTATTTCCTCTTCAGCTCAACTGCCCATCAACAGGCTGAAGGGGAGAATGAGAGGGAGGTTGGCAGAGTGGCAGAGTGGCAACAGCATTATGCTGGGAATCAAGATTTTGTGACTGCATCCCCAGACACAGCACGGTGCCTGGCAGGGACTGCTAAATGCTTGTCAATTACTTGATCGATTGATTTAGGTTCAAACACCAGATCTGTGTAGTACAGAAAAGAGTGCAATGTCTTAGAGTTGGATAACCTGGAATAAAATCCTACCTCAGAGGCTCCTCCGACTGTGATATGTTCCAGGTTTTAGGTTCCTCACCCCCACCCCCAGCTCTAAAATCCTCTGTTCTCAGGCCCCTCCTAGTTCTGACATTCTATGTCCTAAGTGTGCACCCAGCTTTAAAATTCTGTTTTAAGATCCCTCCCAGCTGTGATATTTTTGTTCTGCAGTTCCTCTAAGCTCAGACACGCTCTGTTCTAAGGCCCTTCTCAGATCTTACATTCTCTGATCTAGGTGCCTTCTCAACACTGTCTATGTTCTAAAAACCTCCCCAACTCTGACATTCTTCAAGGTCGCTGTCCATCCACACAATATCTTCTGTTTTCCCTCTTTCCAGAGTCACAGAGTCTCAGGACTGGGTGGCCACCTAGTCTAATCCTTTCATTTTCCAGATGGGTAAACTGAGGTCCAGTGAGGTTAAGCGATTTGCCCAAACTAGCCCAGGTAGTAAATCACAGGAAGGATCAGAACCCAGATCTGATTCTTGCAATATGATACCATCTCCCTGGCAGATGCTAGTGTCATTTCCTAAGCTCCAACTGCCTCTGAGGCTCCTTCTCCTGCTCAGTCCCTCTTATATTAGGACCTTCATGGGGCTCCCTCCCCTCTTCATCTCTCTCTCTCTCTGCAATTAAACCAAACTTTTGATCTGAGATATTTATAAAGGTAATAAGAACGTCCTTTAAGACCAACTTATATATTTTTAATCCACCATTAAAGTGATTTAAAATTGGGCTCAAGCAAATGTATGTGATTAAAATTAAAAATCTTCATCAACTCCATGACTGGTCTCTGCTTCAAACCGATAATTCTCATTGCCAGCTGCTCAGCTGGGACTCTCCAGGCAACAGGGATGGGAGAGTCAGCTGATGGAGGCCATTGGCATAACCTATCTCTGTCTTGGTGAATTAGTGGAGAAAACCAGGTGAAGGGTGCCCACCCCTTCTGTTCCCCTGGTGGCTGGGGACTTTAGAGGAGGGAGACTGGGGGGTTCTGAGGATTAATTGGATAAGCAGGATGCAAAGATTTAAGATTCTTGGATAAAAAGGCAGGAAGCAGCCGCAAAGAATAACTACCTAATTAATGATGACATCTGCTCATCAGTGTAATTAACAAGATTAACCACCCCCCATCCCCACCTTGGCAGCCGGGCAAGGCTTTGCCCACGTTCTCTCTTTTCCAGATGGGGGAGGAAACTGCATGGAAAGTACAATCTGAAGTTGGTGAAAGGACTCCCCTCCTCCCCCCTTTAGAAATCAGAGAATGGGGCACGTAGACCAATCATTCCCTTCCTGTAAAGCAATTTCCTCTGACTCACAACAAATTTTCTGGATGGGCAGAAAATCTCTGTTTAATTCTGTGGCTTTGAACCAACCTTTCTGCCCCCACCTCCAACTGAAAGTCCTGAATCCTAAATAAATACAGGAGGAGGGCATATTTCTAAGATTGTTGCAGGGGGGTGGTTATGGTAAAAACTGGTGGGGTTTTTTCTGCTTTTAAATATTATTTATTTAACATTTTATTCCTCCCCCCCCATTAAGAGTAAAAACTATTTTAAATGTTACTTTGACAA
Source organism: Notamacropus eugenii (assembly GCF_028372415.1). Classification (NCBI taxonomy): domain Eukaryota; kingdom Metazoa; phylum Chordata; class Mammalia; order Diprotodontia; family Macropodidae; genus Notamacropus; species Notamacropus eugenii. The sequence continues at coordinate 40,171,016 of NC_092875.1, forward strand.
TGCATTCATTAAAGGACAATGGTTTGGGTGGTAGACACTGCCAAGGGTGCAGTCACCAATTATCACTCAAGGAGACTGTTCTCAGCTGTTTCTGGGAAATGACAGATGTCAAGGTGTGCAGATTTTCGGGCACTGGGAGATGAAATCGACCCATTTTAAAGGTCAGGAGACAATTGCTCTTGAGTCCTGAGGCCCAGGGGCTATGAGAACTCGGCCAGACTGTGTCACTGGCTAATGGGACTGGGCGGGGAGGGGACCCGAGCCCCAAATCGTTTCAGATAGGCCAGATGTCTGCACAACAGTCGTGTTCATCCCAGGCATTGATATAGCTCTTTATGAAACCTCACTCAGCCCTGGGGAGAGGCAACATGATGTAGCAGAGTGGATAGAAAGTTGGCCTTGGTTCACCTGCTTCCAATGCGTATTGACTGTGTGAGCCTGGGCACATCATTTCACTCCTCAGCTCTCAAGGTTATAAGTTACAGAAAAATGCTGATGGAGGAAAGGGAAGGGGAAAGGGGGAAGGGGGAGGGGAATGAACATTTATATATACTACTACTATGTGCCAGGCATTGTGCTAAGTACTTTACAAATATTATCTCATTTAATCCTTACTACAACCCTGGGAAGTAGGTGCTGTTATGAACCCTCATTTTACAGTTGGGAAAACTTGCCCATAATCACAAAGATGCTAGTTAAGTGTCTGAGGCTAGATTTGAATTCAGGTCTCAGACACTTCCTAGCTATGTGACCCTGGGCAAATCACTTAACCCTGTTTGCCTCAGTTTCCTCATCTGTAAAATGAGATGGAGAAAATGGCCAACCACTCCAGTCTCTTTGCCAAGAAAACCCATTGAATCAATTGAATAACAATAAAACTTCTTAATTTGAGGCCCAGGGCTCTGACTCTTTCACTACCTAGCTGCTGAGAGAGAGAGAGAGAGAGAGTTCTCAATGAAATCACATGTCCAATCCTAATTCTGTGAAGGGCAGTAATTCTATAGTCCTCACTTTACAAATGAGGAAAATGAGGCAAACAGAGGTTATGACTTGCCCAGGGTTCCATAACTTGGCAAGATTTGAATCCAGATCTTCCTCATTCCTACACAATGAAGTCTCCAGAGACGACTGATGACAGAGAAATTCAGTTCATGATGCTAATACAGATGATGATGAGGATGACCTTCATGCTAAGTTTGCTAAGTACTTTTCACAAATTATCTCGTTAGGGATATGTAGCCAACTTCCAAGTAGTTTAGATTCCATGAAATAATCCTTATTCTAAATATAGGGCAGCTCTCTCTCCCTCCATCCTTGGAGCATTAGTCATTTGCTTTACCCCAACCAAGCACTGGGGGTTTGTCCTGGGAGACAAGGACACCCCCATCATTTTATTTGTTTATTTTATTGGTGACTTTACAAGCCAGTCATTTCCACCTTGACCACTCTAATAAGCTTTCCTACAAAACAAAGAAAAAAATCCAAACGATTGAACAACCAATCTAGACATCCAATGCCTAAATACAATCCAATGCACCTGCCCCCTCCAAGGAAAGAAGGAAGGTGCATTTCCTCAACTCTTCTCCAGGACAAGACTGGTTCTTTTCATTAGAGATTATTTAGCTTCTTTTGTGGTTCGTTTTTTATTTTGTTATCGAGATTATTTATATTATTTCCCCAATTCTACTTCACTCTCAAACAAGAAATCAATCATTAAGCATTTATTAAACACCTACTATTTGCCAGGAACTGAGCCAGTTGTTGGAAATACCAAGTCAAAGAATGAGTGGAGAAGATACCAAGTGTTTCCTTATGAGTCTAGGCTGAATAAATATAAAGCAGATAAGCACCAATGGATACAGCTTGGGAGATGGCGCCTGAGCAGTGGGGAGAGGCAGGAAAGGGCTCGCTGCCTCCTGAGCTTTCTAGTGACAGGAAAGGGGGATTCTAGGAGATGGAGAGGAGGAGCGAGTGCAGCCCAGGCATGGCAGACACCTGGGGTCAAGGCACCAAGTCTGAGATGGAGCAACCTGGAAGCCAGATCAGTCGCACCCCAGAGGCTCTTCTGGGCATCACTTTGACCAAGCCCTCTCTCATTTCTCCAAATTCCTCATTCTCCATTCCTCATGCCTGTAACCATAGTTGGCTTAGCCATCCTTTGACTGACGTTTCCACCGCTTTGCTACCACAGAAAGTGCTTCTGTGAATTCTGCTGCACGTGGGACCTTTATTCTTTTCTTTGATCTCCTTGGAGTATATTCCCACAGCACTGATTCCTATACCTAAGTGACAAGGGGAATTCTCTGTAAGTGCTAGCAAGAAATGCATAGGAAAGAAGAGACGAGAGAGAGAGAAGGGGGAGAGAATGAGAGAGACAAAGAGAGAGACGGAGATAGAAATGTAGAGACAGAGACAGAGAAAAAGAGACCGAAATAGAGAGAAGAGAGAGAGACAGAGTGAGTCAGACAGACAGAGAATGAGAGAGAGGAGAGGAAATGAGAAGGTAGGGGAAGGGAGGGGAGGGGAGGGGAGGGGAGGAGAGATTTGTCCTGGGTCACACAGCTATTAAATGGGATATCTGAGATCTGAATCTAAGTCCTGAGACTCCAATCCAGTGGTTTTTCTAATCCAATCCAATAAATAATAAACAGTTGCCTACTATGTACCACATGCTGTGTTAATTGCTGGGCATGCAATTAATAAAAGAAAGACAGTCCCTGCCCTCAAGGAGCTTATGATCTAATGGGGGGAAACAGTGCACAAAAGGAGACAGGAGGAGGGAGGAGGTGGGGGATGACATCCATGAGGTGTACACACCCACCCACACACACACACGCCTGTATGGTATAGGAGCATCTTGGTTTGTGCAGTTGAAGCCAGGCAGGGTAGCAGGTGCACATGGTATTTCCATCCTAAGATGGATGTAGTATAGGCATGGAAATATGTGTATATATCTATTTATATATATGTGCATTTATATTGTACATGTATCTATGTATGAGTACACATGTATTGTGCAGATGCGCACACGAATGTCCATATACATGTGTGTATTTTGTGCATACATATACACATGCACACATAATGCATGCACATGTATATAAACATGTTTTATACACCAACACATATGTGTGTTACTCAGATGCATGCATGAAAACACACACAAACACCATGTGTGCACGTGTGTGTATTGTATACATGTGTGCATGCACATACACACATACATACATAGGTTTTGTACAAAGCTATAGAATCTTGAAGCTGTAAGAGCCCTCATTCATGAATGGTAGCCCAGGCTCTCTGGAATCCAAATACCTAGCTAACTTTTTAAAGAGAGAATGCACCTGTCTTTAGGGGATGGATACTGGCTTTAACTAGGGAGGTCCTGGATGAGCAGCTTCTCTTCCACTTAGGATCAGAGAGCTGCCTATGGCTCTGGAAAATGAAATGACTCACCCACAGTCACACAGCCAGGAAATGTCAGAGGAGGGATTCAAACCCAGGTCTTCTGGGTTCTGAGATCAGCTCACTGTCCACTAACCCACAATGCCCTTCCTAGAATATGCATGTAGGAGTATAAATTTAGATCTGAAAGGAACCCCAGAGGTTACCGGATTTAATCCCCTCATTTAACAGAGGGGAGACTGAGGCACAGGGAAGGAAAAGGACTTGCTCAGAGTCACCCAAGGTCATTGTCCTTTTCCGTAAGCACAGCCTCCTCCAAACAGCTCTTTGCTAGTCTAAGTGCAAGTCTGTGTGGGTAACGGAGGCACCCCCTTGTGGGGATGGGCCACTGTTCTTTTCTCCTCGCAAAGCACAAAAATCCCATTTGATTTTCCACTTCACACAAGCTCCTTCCTCTCTCCAGCAGCCCCTGAGACAAAGGAGCCTCCTGAGCTTTTGGAGTCTGAGGGAAATTGTGTTAGAACAAACCTTCATTAGACTCTGTGGGCTCCTTAGATATCTTCACACAGATGGCTGCTCCTGCCAGGGGATGCTGGCTTCCACGGGGATCTTAGAAATCTGCCAGAGGAACCATGTCAAACTTGGACAGATTAACTCACTAAATGCTTTAATAAGTGAAGGGCAAAAGAATTCAATTAGATTTCATTTTTCTTTGGTTATACACGGCCTCCCTTCACCTCCCCGGGCCTCAGTCTCTTCATCTGTAAAATGAGAGGGTTGGATTGAAGATCTTTGGGGGCCCCTCCCCCTTTAGGGCTGTACTCAGCTCTATTGCCTGGGCTCCAACCTGAACAGTGTTCCAGATGTGGACCAAGCAGAGGACAACAGCACTGCCATGTTCTGTCCTAAATGCTGCGCCCCTCTCAATGCTCCCTAGTGCTGACTCCCAGGGTGGTAGCTTGGGGACCCCACCCCCATGAGCCTTCCTTGGGCAAGTCGAACCTTCCAAAAGAGAACAGGCAAGGTTTTAACCCCCTACCATGAATCAATCAACTAGTATTCGTGAAGCACCTTCTATCCTCCAGGCACCGTGCTAGGGTTTGCTAAAATACAATGCCAAATCTTTTCAAGAGGAATCTTCCTCTGATGCTGGCCAGACTTGCCTTCCCAGAAGCCCCCTCTGCAAGTGTTGTGGTTAGAGGTAGCTAGGTAGAACAGTGGATTGAGTGCCAGATTTGGAGTCAGGAAGACCTGAGTTCAAATCCAGCCTCAGATACTTTCCAGCAGCAGGACTCTGGGCAAGCCACTTACCCTCTGTTTGCTTCAGTTTCCTCAACTGTAGAGTGGGGATAATAATAGGATTGTTGTGATGATTGAATGACATAATGATTATAAATTGCTTGACACATAGTAGGTGCTATATGGAAGCAACGATCATGAACTTGGACAGACTTTAGGAAATAGTGGAAGATAGAAGGGCCTGACATGCAATATCCAGAGGTGGGAAACCTGCAGCCTCGAGGCCACATGTGGCCCTTTAGGTCCTCAAGTGCAGCCCTTTGACTGAATCCAAACTTCACAGAACAAATCCCTTTAATAAAAGGGATTTGTTCTGTAAAACTCAGACTCTGGCAAAAGGCTATACCTGAGGACCTAGAAGGCCATGTTCCAGGCTGCAGGTTCCCCACCTCTGAATAGTCCATGAAGTCACAAAGAGTCAGATGCAACTGACAGACTGAACATCAACAACAGCAGGTGCTCTATAAATGCTTATTTGTCTCATCCTCATATACCTGCCCTCCTCTATCACTTCTTCCTCCCCACCCCCAAATCCTGAAAAGCTGTTTGGAAGAAAAATGACTTTTCTGAAGTAGGAGAGCAGGAAACAGAGGAAGCAGGATGAGTCAGTCTGACAAGAGGACAACATGTCTTAGCTCCTGGCACCCTCCAGGAGAATACTTGCAAAGATTCCCAGCCATGAGCCAAAGCTTTCAGGCTCCCAACGTGTCCTCTGTTTTCTGGACGCTCATTGGGCCCAGTGTGGCCTGTCATGAGTCAGAGCAGCTGTACTGAACATCAGAATTCTGAGACACCGGATCCAAACCCATGATTCCTTTAAAGGTTGGCCAATGAGCACTTAATAAACATTAAATGCCCAGCTATGTTCCAGGCGCTATGCTAAGCAGGCTAAAGATTGCCAAGAAAGGCAAAAGCATGGTCCCTGCCATCGTGGAGCTAACATCCTAGCAGAAGAGACAACATACAAATTAACTAGGCACTTAATAAGATATGTATGGGGTAGGTGGAAGGAAATCTCAGTAGCTAGAAAATATCAAAGCTGAGGCTATGACCAGGGCTCAGGGAAACATACGTGGTCAGAGGAATGGAATCCAAGCATTTCTTAAGCTCTTACTGTGTATTAGAAACTAGGGATAATAAAGGCAAAACCAGTCCCTCCACTCTAATGAGGGAGACAAGATGCCAATAATGAGGCACATACATGATAGATGGAGTTGAAGGAATGGTAACCTCAGAGAGAAAACCCTGGGGATGGAGGGTCCCAAAGTTGAGGCTGTGTTTATGGGCAGGTACTGTGGTCTGTGGCATTCTTTGATCTCCTCCCATGCTTTTAACACATACACTCTCTCTCTTCATGGTGATTTTCCAACTTGTAGGGATAAAGCCAGGACACTTTAAATTGCTCTTACTATATATGAGATCGCCACATGAGAATTGGTCAAAGGAAGCAAGGATGCTGTGGTACAGGGGAAAGAAAACTAGATTTAGATTCACAGATCCTTGGTTCAAATTCTACCTGTCACTTACTTACATGGGTGACCATGGGCAAATGACTTACCCTCCCTGGGCCTCAGTTTCATCATGAGTACAGTGAGGGGAATTGGACTGGGTGACCTCTAAGATTTCTTCCAGTTATAAGTCTATGATTCTGTGTTTAGCCTGAAGAAAAGACTTGGAGACAGGACATGAAAGCTGTCTTCAGATATCTGAGGGCACTAGAGGAAGCCTTACTCTGCTTGGCCCCAGAGGCCAGAACTAGGAGCAACAAGTAGACATCCCAGAGAGGGTCAGCTAGATGGAGCTGATAGATAGAGCACTGGGCCTGGAGTCAGGAAGTTCAAATCTGGTCTCAGAGGCTTACTAGCTGTGTGATCCTGAACAAGTCACTTACCTCTGTTTGCCTTAGTTTCCTCATCTGTAAAATGAGCCAGAAAAGGAAATGGCAAAGCATGCTAGTATCTCTGCCAAGAAAACCCTAAATGGGGTCATGAAGAGCCAGGTACAACCAAGAAATGCCTGAACAACAACAGCCAGAGAGTTTGATTTGAGTTTGGTTTGACATATACAGTGAGAGGCATTTATAATGAGAGCTCTCCTACAGTATAATGGGCTGACCCAGAGTTGGTGGGTTCTCACTCACTAGAGGGTCTTCAAGGAACAGCTGGCCAACCCCTGGTTTTATAGGTAAAAGAAGGAATTGTCATACAAGTCAGACTGGGCAGGATGGTCCTTGAGTTGGGTGCTTTCTAACTCTGTGAGCCTGAGACTCAGTGACTTCTAGAGGGTGGGGACTAGGCACATGAGCAGGTTACCAAGCTCTCTACGAGTCAGCAGCGTAATATGGCATCATGAAAGGGAGAGTGATTTAGACTGAATGGAGAGAATCAATGACAACTCTCCAGGATAGGAAGGTGATATCTTCTGCCCACACCAGGCCTCACTTGGGGTCTTGGGTTCAGTCCTGGGCACCACAGCTCCCTGTGGATGCCAATGAGCTGGCCATGAGCCCAAAGGAAGATGAAAAAGATGGTGAAAAGCCTTGAGTCCATGCCACATGTGGCAACAGATGAAGGCACTGGGGATGCTAACTGGGAAAAGAAGCCTGGGATGGGAGTGGGAGGGAGGATTGGCTATGGACATGAAAATGAATTTAAATGTTCACATGGAAGATTCTACTTGTTCTGTTCAGGGGAAAGGACCAGGAGCAATGGAGGCCAAGGAGGCCAAACGTAAGTAAAAACTTCCTAGCAATGGATCAATTGTTTTTCAGTCTTTTCAGACTCTTTGTGACCCCATTTGGGGTTTTCTTGGCAGAGATACTGGAGTGATTTGCCATTTCCTTCTTCAGCTCATTTTACCGAAGAGGAAAGTGAGGCAAACAGGGTGAAGTGACTTGCCCAGATTCATCCAGCTAGAAAATGTCTGAGGTCAGATTTGAACTCAGGTCTTCCTGACTCAAGTCCCAAAGCTCTGTGCACTTAGCTGCTCTTCCTAACAATTAGATGTGTCCAAAAGGGGAATGGAAGCTGTCAACCTGCCACCTTCTCCTCCCCCTCCAGCCTCCCTATCAAACCTTCTTACTGTGAAAACCGAGATCAGATCAAATTCACTGTTCCTGGGAAAAGCACGGCAACTGACCATCCTACTCATGGACATTCATCATCTGTGTGACTTCCTAGGCCAAAACACCCTTTTCCGGCCACTATCCACTTTGACATGTTATCTCCTGTGTGAAAGTAGGGTCCTTGGAGTCAAGGATTGCCTCACCTTTGCATTTGTATCCCCAGTTCCTGGCATGCAGTAAGTGCTTAATAAATGCTTTTTCATTCATTCTCATGCTCCCTAGTTCTATATTTGTGCTTTGCTGTCTTAAACCCCTCACTAGATTTTAAGCTAGTGTGAGACATGGGCCCAGGAGCCCTCCTCCATTCCCTGTTCTAAGGCCCTTCCCAGACCTGACATTCCCTTTTCTAAGGCCCTTCCCAGCCCTGACATTCCCTGCTCTGAGACCTCTCCCAACTCTAAGCCATGGTTCTTTCTCCATAGAACCATGGGAGCTGCTTCTAGCACCTGGGCCCTTTGTATCAAGTAGAAAACACAGGGAGGGTCTTTCTCTCCACTCTGGGCTTGAGGAGAGAGGGTTCAGTCCCGGGAGTGAGCCATCAGTTACTGTGTTGACATATTTCTGAAGGGGCACCAGAGACTCACTTGTGAAACGCAGGGAGTTAGATCCAATTTAAAGATTGCCTCGGTGAGTAAACAGAGCCCCAGTGTACACCACCCCCCTTCAGCCTCTGCTAAGCTGACAGCCCTCGGTTCCCCAGAGGCCCTTGTCACCCTCTAAAAGGTACATTTATTTATTCTCTTTCCCAGGAGCAGACCGAAAATTAATTATTCAACACCAGAGCAGCACTTTGAAGATGCAAAGAACCCAGGCTGACTGTGAAGAGACTGAGCCAGGAAAAAATGTTCCCTTCCATAGACTGGGAGCCTCCCACAAGAGAGGCCTGGAACTCAGGTCATGTCGCTTAGTCATCATTTCCTGACTCTGACAAGGAATCCATGCTCGGGGGTGGATGACTGGCACAGGGTAGGAGCTTAATAAATGATCATTGATGGATGACCTGACAGAGAAAAGAAGAAAGCTGGTCCTTGTGCAGAGATGGCTAAAAGCCAAACATAAAATAAAATTCTGTTTTACTGGAACACAGATGAACTGTGTTTTGTATGAATGGGAAGCAGAATGAAAGGTACAATGCAAACATGGGTCGCCATGATGGAAAGAAAGAAACATGAAAACACATCAGAATTTAGGATAAATGTATTGTGCAAGCTGGCCAATAGCGATGAGACGCTCTAACTGCCTATGATTTTACCTCTTCTAGGTCTCAGTTTCCTCAACCTGTACAATGAGGGGGGTGGACCAGATAACCCCCATCGTCCATGACAGCTCTAAATCTACGATCCTCAGGGTATACTGGAAAGAGTACTGGCTCTGCACTCAGAGGGTCTGGGTTCAAATTTCCCCTTTGTATATTCTTGGATGAGTAATATCATCTCCCTGGGTTTGTTTCCTCATCTGTGAAATAAAGGGATTTGACTGGATAGTCTCTGGTACTGACTAGATCAATGATCCAAGGATTTCAGTAGAGAGGTGCCTTCCCCGACTCCTCTTAATTCCGGTGCCTTTCTATAACTTCCTGCGTATAACTTCCTTTGTATATATTTGTTTACAAGTTGCCTCAGTCGTAGATTATAAGCTTCTCGAGGGCAGGGCCTACTTTTTGCCTCTTTTTGTATCCCCTGCTCAGTGTGTGGCACATAGTAGGTGCTTAGTAAATGTTCATTATTTGATGCAACAAAAGGTGATAGTCTAGGGTGGTGGAATGTCACATGCATTATAAGATAGGGGTCATTGTAGTGCCTTAATTTACTTAACTGTTTTTCTTCTGCAAGTGGAGAGAGGTCCCGGCCTGTGAGATCCCCATCCAGGGAGTATGGGCAGAAGGGCATTTCCAGAACCAAACTCAGAAGCCTCCCGTGCAGAGATGAGCCATATTTTGCAGACTCCAAGGACTGGGCTCTCATTAACCAGTCTTTCCCCCAGGCCTTAGCCTCAGTTATGAGGAGGGCAGGGTTTTTGGGAAGAATATTTGTGTTTTAGAAAGTCATCACAGTATAAAGAGAAGCATCCATAAAACTTTTTAAAAATCTGTTTTACAGGGAAAAGTGCCTTCACCTGGGAGATGAGATACCGGCACTTAACAAACTGTATAACTTTAGGTCAGTCACAATATGTTAGATTCCTAAACTGTAAAATGGGATTATAACCCTAACCACCACTAAGAACAAGAACTTGTCAGGTAAAATGTTTACAAAGTAAATCCATCTGGTCTCATTTGGGTCCACTCAAGATCAGATAAATTTACTTTCTACATTTGTAGTTTGTTCAGTTGTGTCTTACTTTTTATGACTGCATTTGAGGTTTTCTTGGCAAAGATACTAGAGTGGTTGGCAGTTTCCCTCTCCAGTTCATTTTACTGGAGGAAACTGAGGCAAATGGGGTTAAGTGACTTGCCCAGGGTCACATAACCAGTCAGTTTCTGAGGCCAAGTCAGGTCAGGTCTTCTTGACTCCACACTTCCTGATTCTACACTCCACACCTGGCTTTGGGGTCACAAAGAGTCAGACACAATTGAAAATGACTGAACAACAACTTTGAACACAATTTGCAACTAATTATATGTAGTCATGTTTCCCTCAACAGAATGCTTCTTGAGGGCAGGAGCTGGTTTTATTTTATTTTTTTTGTCTTTGCATACAAAGTACCTCGTACAGTACATGCCAATCAACAAGCATTTAAGAAATACTTAAAATATCAAGGCAGAGGTGAAACGGAGAGCTTCCATTCCACCAGGCACATAGTAGGTGCTTAATGTATGCTTATTGAATACGTAAATGTATGGGTGTTAAAAAAAAAAAACTACCACTTGGCAACCTTCAGAGTCAAACAATAGGAGATCATTTTCCTTCAATCTCATGAATGACTGTCACTTTGTCAGACTGGATATGCCCTCTTCAGAGGCAGGTCAGAAACTGTGAGATTATGGGGAAAACACAAAATCTCTTGTCAGAAGACATTAATTCAACTTCTTTCTCTGCCACTCAGAAGTTGTGTGACCTTGAGGAAGACATTTATCCCTTAGGGCCTCAGTTTCCTCATTTGTAAAACAAGGTAGTCAGACTTAATGACATCCAACTTCTCTTTAAGAGTAAAAGACCTCAGGAACACAATTCACATCTAGAGAAAATGCCAATTTAGGGATCTATCATATCTGTCTTCCCTAGAGGGTATGGCCTCAGCTTTACTCACCCATGAAGTGCTATTTCTGGATTTAATGTGTGTGTGTTTATGCAATGTGTATATATACTCTTTTAAAGTGTAATTCTATACACATACACACATATATAGGACACACACATATATGCTAGACACAAATATATGTGTGTACATATATACACATATGTATTGTATGTACACATATACATACATCTATGGGCAGCCAGCTGGCACAGCAGATAGATTGTCAGCCTGGAGTCAGAAAGACTCATTTTCCTGAGTTCAAATCTGGCCTCAGACACTTCCTAGCTGTGTGACCCTGGGTAAGTCACTTCACCCTGTTTACCTCAGTTTCCTCATCTGTAAAATGAGCTGGAGAAGGAAATGGCAAAACCCCTCCAGTATCTCTGCCAAGAAAACCCCAGATGGGGTCATGACATATCACATATGACTGAAATAACTGAACAACAATAAATGTTATCTCAATTTTATCCTCACCACAAATCTAGGAAGCAGGTGATATAATTATCCCCATTTTACAGATGAAGAAACTGAGACAGGAAGTGGTTAAGGGAGTTCCTTAGAGTCACACAGCATAGAGAGATAGTGGTTCTCCTTTATTTTTTTTTTTGAGGACTTCAAACAAAGGTTGGACAGTTAATTATCAAACATATCATAAAGCAGTGATTTTCAAAATGTGGTTTAGGGACCAGAGATTCCCAAGATCCTTTACATAGGGTCTATGCGATCACAACTTTCGCTTTTGAGTCATTTCTGTCATGTTTGACTCTTTGTGGCCTCATCTAGTGTTTTCTTGGCAGAGTTATTGCAGTGCATTTCCTTTTCGAGCTCATTTGACAGATGAGGAAACCGAGGCACACAGGATGAAGTCACACAGCTAGGAAATGTCTGAGGCCAGATATGAACTCAGGAAGATGAGTTTTTCTGACTCCAGGCTGGCACTCTATCCGTTGTGCCACCTAGCTGCCCATATATGTGTACATATGTATATGTGTATATATTATGTATATGTGTATGCATATTCATACACACATACTTGTATGTAGTATATATGTGTCCTACATATATTATACATATATATAGTGTGTGTATAGAATATACTTTAAAAGAGTATATATATATATATACATCACATATGTACATACACACACATACATACATTGTACGTGTGTATGTGTGAAATTAAGGACAAAACTAAAACAACTGAACGATATGTATTTGTGTGTGTGTGTATGAAATTAAGGACAAAAAAAATACTACCAGGATTCACAATTGTCCTGATAAAAAGTTGAATTCCAGTCACTTTCTTTTTTAAAAAGGCTGAAAAAAATCCTGTTTTTCAAAAGCACTCTTTTAGGGAAAAAAATGTACCTGCCACACAGAAAAGCAAAGAGCATTCCAATTTAAAATGTGAAGCCAGAGGTAGGAAAAAAAGTCAAATAAAAATTGTGAGGCCAGCAAAGATGAAAGTAACCCCAGCTTCCTAAACCATGGCGCTCTTAAAATGGAAAGCCCAGGGCAAAGGAGTCACTTAAGATCCAAAGTATGAGGTGATGGTCGTTTACCAGCTTTCAGAAAAGATGATGAGAAAGCCTGAGGAAAAATATATGCAGTCTCAGGAATACCACTAAAAATGTCCAATTCCTTAAATTTTTTTTTTTAAAAAAAGAAAAGTTCTTGTGAAAGACGTGACCCAAAAAAATTAATAAGAAACACTCCTATGGACAAGCTCCCACATGTAATATATGTGGTTGGTTGGTCTCTAACGTAAAATATCCTACATAGCATGGTTAGATAAAAATCTAATTTGGAATATAGTTCACCCCACTTCAAAAAGGGAGACTATGTTCTTTGTGGGAAGCAGAAGGAGATCACTCTCCTCTCTCCAAGAAGTTTATTGGGCTAGATTTTACAGGAGTAGAATTAAATATATTATAGACATTATGTCTATAATGGGCAGCTAGTAGATAGAGCATTAAGTCTGGAGTCAAGGAGACTCATCTACCTGAATTCAAATCTGACTTCGGACACTTCATAATTGTGTGACCTTAGGCAAGTCACTTCACCTCGTGTGCTTCAGTTTCCTTACCTGTCAAATGAGTTGGAGAAGGGGATGGCAAACCACTCCAACATCTCTGCCAAGAAAACAAAGAGTCAGAAACAACTCAACAACAACAACAACAAATACCCATTATAGCTCCAAACAGCTGTGGTCTAGCATTATGAGGATTTAAGAATAAAGAATTCTTCGCTTGGTCATTCTTAAGAGAAGGGTAACATTTAGCTTACTTTCACTAGCTTAACTTCCTCCAATCAAACTCTGGCTACACAGATAATCATGAATAACTGGTAAACCTTTTTTATCAAAAGTAAACAGGAAACAGAAATTGGGGAAATTATACTGATTAGAGTAAATGATCGAACACAGGAGAATAAATGAGTTATTTGACTGGAAGCAAGATAAGATCTTAGCTCAACCAACGACAGAGAACAATCTTGATTGGGGGTGGGGGCGGAGTGAAAGATCTGCTTTTAGCAGTCTTTAGGGTTTCAGGCACTGAGAATGTGTTGGAAATTAGTTTTGCCATATGGTTGTGGCTCCTGGGAGATCTCTCTTGTGGGTATCTGAAGTTCAACCATTATCACTTTCTTTGCTTAAGGATTTCTCTATTCAGTTTAAATCAAAGGTGCTTTGCTTTTTTTTTTACATGCTTCTCTAGACTCATCTATCTTGAATTCTCCTGAAATTTCTCTACCTTATCTAGCTCAGAAGTCTCTCAGCCAATGTCCCATAATACATAGTATCATGGGGTTACCCTTCATGGAGCTGTCCAACTCATACAGGCATGAGCTGGACTCCCTATGCTTTGGTAAATGACCTTCATGGGTTGCTAAGGCTAAAAAGAGTCATAGTCTGGAATCTCAGCAGTGAGATCACTGAGCTTAGGTTGGCTGGTCTTGGACCATAGATACAGCCCTGGGCTTGGTCTCAAAGCCTTTCTGGCTTTGTAAGCCCTCCCAGATCATGCCAGCAGCTGGCATGGCCTTTAATAAACACAAGGCCATGCTCTAAATCACTACTGATTAGAGAAATGTAAATCAAAACAACCTCCCATCTAACATGACACAAAAGGAAAATGATAAATGTTGGGGGGGAAGCAGTATATGGGAAAATTAGGGCACTAATGTACTGCTGGTGGAGTTGTGAACTGATCCAACCATTCTGGAGAGGAATTTGGAACTATACCCAAAGGGCAATAAAATTGCTTACCCTTTGATCCAGCAATGTCAACACTGGGTCTGTATCCCAAAAACGTAAAAAAAGAGGGAAAAGGACCTACTTGTACAAAAATATCTATACCAGCTCTTTTTGTGGTAGCAAAGAATTGGAAATTGAGGGGATGCCCATCAATTGGGGAATGACTAAACAAGCTGTGACGTATGAATGTAATGGAATATTATTGTACTATAAGAAATGATGAGCAGGTGAATTTCAGAAAAATCTGGGAAGACTTACACGAACGGATGCTGGGTGAAGTGAGCAGAATCAGAGGAACACTGTATATAATAACAGTAACATTGTAATAATGATCAAGTCTGGATGACTTAACTATTACCAGCGATACAATGATCCAAGACAATTCCAAAGGAGACATGAGGAAAAATCCTATTGACATCCAAAGAAAGAGCTGATGGAATCTGAATGCAGATTGAAGCGTACTATTTTTCACTTTCATTATTTTTTGTCATGTTTTTTTTTTCTTTTGCTCAGTTCCTTCTTTCACAACATTACTAATATGGAAATATGTTTTACATAGTTGCACATATATAACCTACATCAAATTGCTTAGCATCCTAGGGAAGGGGGTAGTAAGGGAGGGGGACAGAAAATTTGCATCTCAAAATTTTTAAATGAATGTTAAAATTTGTCTTTACATATAATTAGAAAAATAAAATACTATGAAAATAAAGATAAGATTATCTCCATGCCACAATGAGATTGTTATTAATAACAGTCTTACTAATTACTACTACTAAGTATTATCACTATTATTTCTGGGACCAGTCCTAGGAATACTCTCTGCTGCAGTCAGACTTGTACCTGTTTCATGGGAGAAAGTCCCAGCTTAACTAGAAAGGTCAGAGACAAATAGCCTTCAGCACAGGAGGAGTAAATGTTTCCTTCAAAAATCTCCCCCTGAGAATGTCTGAAGTCTAACCATTGGATATTCATTCCTTTCGGTTAAAGATTCCTCTGTCTTGGGTGCTCAGTTTAAATCAGGGGTTCCTAATCTATTTTATGTCATGAACCTCTGGAGCCCTTCTCAGAATAAAATTTTAAATTCGTTAAGTAAAATACACAGGATTATAAAGGAAACCAAACACAACAAAATACAATTCTCTCTCTCTCTATGTATATGTGTGTGTATGTGTGTGGGTGTGTATGTATAAGTATGTCGAACCTAAACCTTCCCACCTTCAATCCAATACTTTTTCCATTATACTAGGTTTGCCCAAGGTCATCCAGCTAGTAAGTCTCTGAGGAAGGATTTTGAGCCCAAGTCTGCTGATTCCGTATTGCCTCTATGTCCTAGACCACAATATCGGACAAGTGATCAGTTACACCAAGGAACCAATAAATCCACTAGCACTTATTAAAAACTTGCTGTGTGCTAGGCCCTAGGCTACTCACCAGGGATGCTTTCATTCTATCAGGGAAAATGACGAGTATATGTTGGAAATCCTCCAGGGAGAGAGAATCTGCTACCTCTGGAGACGTCCCATTTCGCTCTGGAACATATCGTCTTGTCAATAGGCTTTTGCCTAGACTGAGCCTTCCTCTGCCTCTCTGCAATGCCCATCTTTGGCTCCCTACCTTTGTCCCCTAGAACTGCAGACTACAGGGATTGGGTCTTCTGCATGATGTCTCTTCAGCTATTTGAGGCTGGGGGCTAAGTAGGGGGGAAAGGGGCCCAAAAAGAGAGATGGGGGCCTAGAACTCCAGTCCTGGCTTCCTTTCCCTGCTGCCAAGTCCATCTCTTCTCTGGAGACAAAACAGGAAAGGGATAAGTGGTCAGGAGAGGTGAGAGGCCCCTGCCTGCCTAGGGCTGGGGATGCCCCAGCTTGCTTCCTCCTAATCAGGGGAAGGGAAGGCCCATTTGTTTTCTGGACAGAGTTAGCATCTCTTGGTGGGGGAGACATTGTCATGTTAATTCTGGTTGGCTCAGTCTGGTGGCAATAATGTCTTCTTTCTCTCCATTTCCTCCCGGGGGGAAAGATCGTGGACCATTAACAGAACGGATGTGCACTTTGAACCAGAAGATGTTTCTTGGGTGATAAATTTTCGGGCTGCCACCAGGGTACAATGGCCCAAGAATTATCCAGGGGCCCCTTCCCCCAAACCTAGAGGGAGAGGAGAAAAAAGGGAGAGAGAGGCCAGCTCAGAGGGGACTGGCTTGCTCCCAGGGAGCCCAGAGGAGTGATGGAGGGGCTGTATCCCAGGAGCAGGAAAGAAGAGTCCATTCCCCGTCCCATCCCCCCATGGGCTTTTGGCCACACTTTCCTGACACCCAGCTCTTCGAGCCTGTTTGAGGGGGAGGGGTGGCAAGGGGGAGGGTGGCATCTGGTTGAAAGAAGTTGGCGGACACAAGGCTGCTGCCATGACAACGGCCCAGCCCCTGTCTGCCATGGACATCTGCGTGGGTGTCATTCTTAGGGAGCTGATTTCACAGAATGTGACCGAGGCCCTGGAAAGTCACTTAGGGCTCTCTCTGTCTTTCTTCCTCAGAGGTCATCTGGGGCCTCTCAGGGTTCCTTGCCAACACCTCCCTCCCTGACCCTGGCAAGAAAGAGGCTGCTCTCTTAGCATACTAGGTCTAGAGAGGCGACTTTGTCAGAATAGACACTCCAGGTGAGGCAACTCTCTCCACCAATTTAGATCTCAATAGTTTTGCTACTTATAGTTTTCCAAAATTTCCTGCAGCATTGAGAAATGAAGTGAGTTCTCTGGGGTCACCATCCAGTAAGGATCAGAAGCAGGATTTGAACCCAGGCCTTCTAATTTCCTATTACACATTCTTTTCCCTTACCACACTTCCCCAAATCCTAGTGTAAGGACTTTAGACTTCATTTTTTAGGGAATGGGGAACTCATTTCTATAAGCCATTAGAGATTTGGAAGGCTCATCCATTAGAACAAGGATGGAGGAGGCAGAACCAGGAAACTGAGGAAGAAGGGATGTCACAGCAGATGAACTTTTCCAACTTCAGACAGTTGCTGTTAAGGAGGAGGAACAAACGTGACTTTCCAGGGACTCAGCAGGGCTGAGACAGGCCCAGCAGGGAAGGCCCTGAGGACTCACATCTTCCAACAGTCTGAGGGTTTCTAAGCAGGGAGCCAGAGAGCTCTCCTCCCTCTCTCAGGAGAAATCTCTGCGTTTCCCTGGCTCTTTGCCCATAGGGAGGAATGTATGAGCTAAGTTCCTGCAAGGCCTCCCAGAGTCTAATCAACTCTCTTTGGAGAAAGACGTCTCCTCCAGAGAAAGGCCTAGCCCTGGGACTGCTTGTATTTCTCAGGTGGGATTCTGCCCCAGAAAGACTTCCTCTTGGGATGGCAGTGTGGATGAGGCACTGAACCTTGCATTAGGAAGAGCTAAATTCAAATGCCACCTCAGATTCTTATTGCTTAGTCCCATGAAAGTCATTTCACTTTCCTGTGTCTGAGTCTCCTCCTCTGTAAAATGAAGGGCTGGACTCAGTGGCATGTGAAATCCCACCCAGCTATAAATCTTTGATCCTTCTATGAACTGCTTGGGAGCAAGAGACTCAGGACAGACCCTCTGCCCCTCTCCCCCAAGAGAGCCCCTCCTTTATTTATTATCCCCTATTTGTCTGATATAGATAGCCTGCTTTTACATATTTATCTGCATGCTGTCTCCTCCATCAGATTATGAGCCCCTTGAGGGCAGGGATTGTCTTTTGCCTTTTGCTGTATCCTTAGAACTTAGCCCAGGGCCTGGCACATAGTAGGCATTTAAGATATGCTTATCAAGCATTTATTATAAATGCTTATAAAAAATGACTTTACAACTGAGGACAGTTGAGGCACAGAGAACTTTTAGTGACTTGTCCAGGGTCACACAGCTAGTAAACGTCTGAGGAAGGATTTGCACCAAGGTCTCCCTGATTCCAAGTTCAGAGCCCTCTCCACACTGAGCTTTTCTTACCATTGAGCTCGGCAAACTTGTGAAATTACAGGTCTAGAAAAAATATACACACATGTATAAATATATGTATGTGTGAATATATGTATATGTGTATATATACATATATAAACACACACATATACACGTATACATTTATACACACACATATATATGCCAAAGGTATTCTCCTAGAGAATATGGCAGCTAAATGGCACAGTGGATAGAGGTTTCAGTTGGAAGTTGGAGTCCAGAAGATTTGAGCCATCTCAGATGTAGCTCTGTGACCCTGGGCATAATGGACTTCTGCCTCAGTTTCCCCATGTATAAAACAGGGATAATAATAGCACCTGCTGTTATGAGAGCTGACGAAACTATGGCTGAGAAACGTGAAATGACTTAGCGAAGGGTCACACAACTAGTAAATACCTGACTCCCATCCCAGGATCATTATGAGAATACAATGAGGTATTTGTGAAGTCCTTTACAAACCTTGAAGTGCTATAAAACATAATAATTATCATTATTATTGGAGAACTTTATTAGAATTTACGCTGAATCACTAATTACTGCTCTTTAATTCAGGTCATCCATGTACTAGCTGCATGACCCTGGACAAGTAACTTTACCCACGTGGGCCTCAGTTTCCTCATCTGTAAAATGCGGGGGTTGGGGGAGGGTGTTGGAGGTTGTATAGCCTGCCTCTAAGGTCCCTTCCAGCACTGTTCAATCAGTTTTAAACCCGTCTCTTCATCTCACCCATAAGAAAAGCATGAGAGGCTTTCTTTCCTCACTGCTCGCTAACATTCAGACAACTGCTCTCTACACTTTCCAGATCTATGCTTCTGGCTCACTGGGCAGAAAAGATACAAAGGTTAGCACGGAATGACTTACTCCTGATAAAAGCAAGATGGCTCTCTGAGTGCCTTTCTTTCCTTTCTAAATGTTCCTAAGCCTTTCCCAAAAAAATGGCATTCTCATGCCAGGAATAGAAGCCAACCCACCCCCAGCCAATTTGTGCGCAAACAACATTCGTTCCCTTTTTGACGAGTGAGATAACCTTTGCCCTTCACCAGTCTTACAGCAACGCCTCTCCCCACCCACCCCTCTTGTTGGGCAAGATCTCTCAACGATGATCTCTGTAGGGTTTAGTTCTGATGTTACTGCAGCCTAGTCTCTCCCCCAGGTCCTCCAGGAGTGGGCTATCCTCTTTAGAATCTTGACTATCCCATCCCAATCCCAAGAGCCATCTCCTGTCATCCTGATCTTGCCGCTGGACCCAGATGACTCTGAAAGAGAAAGTGAGGCTGATGACTTTGCACAGCTCTCCCTCACTTAATGCAATTCACTTGCAAGTCATGGCCTCATCTCCCTGATGTCATGATCCTCTTCAAGAATGAAGGACAAACAACAACCCCGCAGTGATTCCTCCTTTCTCTGATATCCTGGAGTATTTCCTGTCTGTGACACTGACTTTCCTCAAGTACTCTCAGGAATCATCATTTAATCATTTCCTAAATATGAAATTGGGCTCCTCAGTCTGGGAGTTCCTTGAAGACAGGATTGTCATCATCTCTGGGGCTTTGCTTGGTGGGGAAAGCGCAGGTCTTGGCATCAGAAGACTGGGGTTCAAGTTCCCTCATTTATTATCTGTGTGACCTGGATAATTGGCCACAATTTATCTGACATTTTAAAGTTTTCAAAGTGTTTTACATACATTATCTCAATAATAACATACCTCAGCCTCATTCTACTTTGCATCTGTTGACTTGCCTGGTTTCAATTCTACTGAACAAGGTGCTTCAGTGCTGGGTTCACCCCACCCCTCTCTGGCCCATTCTTTTACTCCTGCTTTTCTCCATTTATGGGTTGTCTCTCTCTTTAGATTCTAAGCTCCTCAAGGGAGGACCATCTTTCTTTTGAATAATTATATCCCCAGCACTTAGCAAGGTGCCTGGCACATAGTAGGTGTTTAACAAATGTTTATTGGACTGGATTAGATCTAAAAGCCCTTTGCAAAACATTTTTGTTCTTCAGTCGTTTTTAGTCTTTGTCTAACTCTTCATGACCCCATTTGAGGTTTTCTTGACAAAGATACTGGAGTAGTTTGCCATTTCCTTCTCTGGCTCATTTTACAGATGAGGAAACTGAGACAAACAAGGCTAAGTGACTCGCCCAGAATCACACAGCTAGTAAGTGTTTGGAGCTGGATTTGAACTTAGGTCTTTCTCACTCTAGTCTTCTGTCCACTGCATAACATCACTGCCCCCTTAAAGTGCTATAAATAGGTAGGCGGGCACGTATACTGCATGTTACTCTTCACAAAAGTCTTTGTACAGATTATCTTATTTTATGCTTACAACAACCCTGTGAAGCTGCTGTTATGAGAGCTGACGAAACTATGGCTGAGAGACGTGAAATGACTTAGCGAAGGGTCACACAACTAGTAAATACCTGACTCCCATCCCAAGTATTATCACTCTACCCACTATGCCACAGAGCTCCCTATGACTCCTATGAAGTACATACTATTATTCCCATTTACCAATGAGGAACCTGAGGCTGAAATGATTTTCCCAGGATCACAGAATAGAATTTAAGGCAGGATTTGAACTCTGGTCTTCCTGACTCCAAATCTAGCATTCTATTTACTACTTCAAGAGGAAAAGATATTTGTCCAGGGCCATGACAGCAACTAGGTAAGCAGATGTCAGAGAACAGTTACATTTCAATGAAGTAAAAATTACTCTAGTAAAGGTCCAGTTTAATATCTTCTCTCTCTCTCTCTCTCTCTCTCTCTCTCTCTCTCTCTCTCTGTCTCTCTGTCTCTCTGTCTCTCTCTCTCTCTCCACTGTCTCTCTCTGTCTGTCTCTGCCTCCCTCTTTTAACCAAGGCCAGTATTTCTGCAAGATTTAAAAGCTCTGAACATTTCCCTCCTGCAGACAGAAAACCCGTAAAAACAGAGCTTTTCTAATTTGAAAGTCAGGAAAAATTAGTACAATATCAGCAGGCCAAGAGTCCCCCGCTCAGGAGAGATATCTTCATTGACAGAGGGTCTTGAAGTCAATAATGCCTCTCTCTAGGCTGGGGGAAGGGTTTATCATCATTATATCAGGTTAACTTCAATGAAGGGGAAATGCTTTTAGGTTAATTATATTACCACTGGTGTCTTTTCACTCCTTGAAGTAAGTCGGGCCCCATCTGGAGAACAGTGTTCAGCTACACAAGCCACGTTTTAGGAAGGACAAACACTCAAGCAGCAATTCTCAAACACTATGGTCTTAACAACCCTTTACACTGCTAAAAAGTATTGAGGCTTTCCAAAAAACAAAAAAAAGTTTTGTTTATGTGGCTTGCATCTGTTATTAGAAATTAAAACATTTTAGTATTATTATGAAAAATTTTTTTTTTATTTTCCCCTCAAGGACACTCAGAAAGGGTCTCAAGGATCCCCCTGGGGTCCCCAGCCTAGACTTTGAGAACCACTGCACTAGAGAATGCATCCAAAGGAGGTCAACAAAGGTGGGGCAGGTCCATGAGTCTATGTGATAGGCAGATTAGTTGAAATAATGGGGAATGGTTATCTCAGAGAGGAGAAGATTGGGAGAAGAATTATCCTTGAGAAGATGCCCATCTTCAAGTTTCTGAAGGCCTAGCTCTGCTTGGTCCCAGAAAGCAGAACTATGAGCAGAATTTGCAAAAAGGTAAATTGAGGCTAACAGCTAGAGCTTCCCCAAGTGGAACAGGCTTCCTTGGGAAGTAGAGGGGTCCCACTCGCCAGAGGCATTGCAGTGAAGTTTGCTCTCAGGAAGGTCTACAGAGAGGATCATGGTTCATACATGAGCTAGATTGTGGGACCTTGGAGAGCCCAACCTCCATTTTACAGATGAGCAAATTGAGGCCTAGAGATGTCAAAGACTGTTCGCAGTCACATATAAGAAGCGGGGATGGCGGGGGGTCAGAACCCAGGTCTTCAAGGTCCAAATCTAGCACCCAGTGCCAAGCTAAGAGTCCTCCATGGTCCCTCCCAACTATGAGATTCTGTAATTCTAGAATTCTGTCTATATGGGAATAATCCTCATCAGACCAAGCAGCTTACTGGCTTTCTTTCTGCCATATCTGCTGACATGTCTCTCTGTCCTGCCTCCACAGAGTCCTGAGAAATCCTAACAACCACCATCTAGCCTCCAGAAGACAGGCTTCTTTCTCTCTATTCCTAACAAAGGCTGATAAGACTCAGAGCAAATCAGATGATCGTTCTGTCTGCCAAGGCCTGGCTTACAGTTTGGAAGTGGTCCTGCCAATCGACCTAAACTTGCCCATCCGTCTGTCCTCTATTATTGCCAGCTCTGCCCTGCGGGATGCCCAGAATATCCTTTCCATCTTTGCTCAGCAGTTCATATCCTTGAGAAAGGATCAAGATGGGTAAAAATTTCCCTACCCTTGCAAATAAGATGCTGAAAATGACCCTTTCCTCCCGTATCTGCAGTGAGAAGGTCCCTTAGGAGTAAGATCAAAGAAATTACAAAGGTTTTCTGCTAACTCCACATACAACTTCACTAAGAATGGGTCAGTGAATGAGAGACTATTAGTGGGATTAATTTTTTTTAATCTTCATATCAGCTGTCTACTGACCCCACTCAAAACACAATGATGAATGGTCTGTGAGAACCCCGAGGTTGGAGTGAATCATCGCATTATAGGGTAAACAGGGACCCCAGGAGCCATCTAGGCTACCCCATACAGAAAAGTGGTCACCACTATCCACTCTCTCTACTTGAAGATCTGCAAGGAATGGGGACCCCCACCATCCCCAGAAGTAAGCCATTCCATTTTCATGATTGTTAGGAAGTTTTTTCCATCTCATAAAATCTACATTGACCTCTTTGTGATTTCTCTCCATTGTTGGCTCTGATGACCAAATGGAACCAGCCATTGTCTCCTTGGCAATGAAGAAGGGTTCTAGGTAGAAACTGGATTCAGGAAGAATCTGTGTTCATATCCTCCCTTGATGAGCCTCCTTATGGGAGGACATGGATGAGAAGGGCACACAGTGGCCAGTCTTGGATGGCTCATCATTTGTTTCATTGGAGGAAACTTTGGCATTAGTGACACCACTAGTTGCAACATCATTACATTGCAGTTTTGTGTTGCTTTGGTCCAGCAAGGGGAACAAGCAATTGTTCTACGACCTCTAGTCACCTGGGGCCCTGAGAGGTTAAGTCATTTGCCTTGGGGTTATACAGCCAGCATGAGTCAGAGGTGCAAGGTCTTTCTGATTGTGAGGTAAGCTCTCTACCTGCTGTACCCTGGCTGCTTCTCACCTTAGTACTCTCTCCACTGGAGAATTAAGGTTTCTGAAACACTCTATCTGCCTGATCTTATCTGAGCCTCATGACAGCCCGGTGATATATGAACTTTGAACCATTTTTGGCCAGGTCCAGGATTTCATCACTGTCGGGAACTCCCAGTGTATGAACTATTTACGCTGATGCCAACTGGCCACTCCTCTGCAACTCAGTCATCTAAGTCATGGTCACGCCAATAGAGAATTGGGCACTGCAGGTGTTGTTAATTTTTGCAGAGGAGGAAATGAAAACTCTGAAAAGTCACTTTTATGGTTACCATCAGAAACAGGATTTGAACACTGGTCCTCCTGACTCCAGGTCCAGGACTCTTCACTGGACAGCTCAACAGTTCTAAAATGGAGTATTGATGTTTCAGCTATGATTTCACTGATGCTTTCTTCCAGTTTATGTGTGTGTTATGACGGAAAGAGGAACATGGTTATGGAACTGTGAAGTCATCCAGAGCATAGGCTATGTACTGGGGAGTAGTGTTAGTGAGGCTGGAAAGGTGGTTTGATGTATGTGACTCATTGGATCATTGATTCAGTGATGGAAGAAACCTTAAAAAAATCAGATGATGATAGAGAAAAGGGATCATAGAGGCCATGTAATCCCCTCCCCATTTTACAGTTGGGAAAACTGAGGCCTGCCTAGAGAGGTTAAACCATTTATTATGAGATCTCAGATTTAGAGCCAGAAGGGATCTCAGAGACCAGTTCTTCCATTTTACATTTGGGGAAACTGAGAGAAACCAAGTGACTTAGTATCTAGGAGCTCAGAATTAGAACCAGAAAAAGACTCAGAAACCATCTAGTTCATGCCCTCATTTTATAGACAAGGGCCCAGGAGAGTTAGTGACTCACTTGGGGGGTCAGGGAAGGAGTCAGAGGTGGGACGTAAATCCTTCACCCTCAGCTCCAGACCCAGCACTCTGTGGTATGCTGCTTCTCACTGTCTCATGCTAATGGCCTTGTATCATGTTGTTGTCAAAAAATCCACCCCAGGGGGCGGAGCCAAGATGGCGGAGTAGAAAGACGCACATACACATAGCTCTGAACCCACAACCCATAGAATGGCTACAGGGAAGTAACTCACGGCGAATTCCGCACCCAGAGGCCACGGAACATTGGAGCGTGGGAGATTTCTGTTCCAGAGAGACCTGCAAACCTCTCGCGGGGGGGTCCTTCGCGCTGCGGACTGGGCGCCAGGACTGGGAGCTGAGTGCAGCCCTGCCGCAGCCGCGGCACCGAGAGGAAAAGATCCGAGCAGGCTTCACAGACAGGATCTCCAGCGGCCACGCGGGTCCCTCCACCCACAGAGGGATCTGCAAACCTCTCGCAAAAGGTCCGTCGCGCTGCAGACACAAAACCCAGCCCAGACCTGCTGCGGCCACAGCTGCGGCACCGAGAGAAACAGATCCGAGCAGGTTTCAGGGACGGGATCTCCAGCGGCCGCACAAGTCCCTCCACCCACAGGTGACAGGGGTGGGTGAGAGAGTCTCTTTGGCGGGTCGAGAGGGGAGTGGGGTGCCCCCATAATTCAGGCCCCCCCGGGAGGTAGAAGCTGAGAGGCGGCTGCAGACAGGGGCTCCCCAAGCGGGCGGGAGCCTGAATCCATTGCGGAAGGTCTGTGCATAAACCCCCTGAGGGAACTGAGCCTGAGAGGTGGCCCTGCCCCGACCTCAGCACCAGAACATAATCTCATACTGAATAGCAGCCGTGCCCCCGCCAAAAGCCCTGAGGCTGGAAGCAGCATTTGAATCTCAGACCACAAACACGGGCTGGGAGGATCAGGAGGTGAGGTGGGTGTGAGGAAAATATTCAGAGGTCAAGTCACTGGCTGGGAAAATGCCCAGAAAAGGGAAAAGAAATAAGACTATAGAAGGTTACTTTCTTGGCGAACAGGCATTTCCTCCCTTCCTTTCTGATGAGGAAGAACAATGCTTACCATCAGGCAAAGACACAGAAATCAAGGCTTCTGTGTCCCAGCCCACCCAATGGGCTCAGGCCATGGAAGAGCTCAAAAAGAATTTTGAAAATCAAGTTAGAGAGGTGGAGGAAAAGCTGGGAAGAGAAATGAGAGACATGAAGTCAAAGCATGAACAGCAGATCAGCTCCCTGCTAAGGGAGACCCAAAAAAATGTTGAAGAAATTAACACCTTGAAAACTAGCCTAACTCAATTGGCAAAAGAGGTTCAAAAAGCCAATGAGGAGAAGAATGCTTTCAAAAGCAGAATTAGCCAGATGGAAAAGGAAATTCAAAAGCTCACTGAAGAAAATAGTTCTTTCAAAATTAGAATGGCACAGATGGAGGCTAATGACTTTACGCAAAACCAAGAAATCACAGAACAAAGAGAGAAGAATGGAAAAATGGAAGATAATGTGAAATATCTCATTGGAAAAACAACAGACCTGGAAAATAGATCCAGGAGAGACAATTTAAAAATTATGGGACTACCTGAAAGCCATGATCAAAAGAAGAGCCTAGACACCATCTTTCATGAAATTATCAAGGAAAACTGCCCTGAGATTCTAGAACCAGAGGGCAAAATAAATATTCAAGGAATCCACAGAACACCGCCTGAAAGAGATCCAAAAAGAGAAACTCCTAGGAACATTGTGGCCAAATTCCAGAGTTCCCAGGTCAAGGAGAAAATACTGCAGGCAGCTAGAAAGAAACAATTCAAGTATTGTGGAAATACAATCAGGATAACACAAGATCTAGCAGCCTCTACATTAAGGGATCAAAGGGCATGGAACAGTATATTCCAGAAGTCAAAGGAACTAGGACTAAAACCAAGAATCACCTACCCAGCAAAACTGACTATAATACTTCAGGGGAAAAAATGGTCTTTCAATGAAATAGAGGATTTTCAAGTATTCTTGATGAAAAGACCAGAGCTGAAAAGAAAATTTGACTTTCAAACACAAGAATGAAGAGAACCATGAAAAGGTGAACAGCAAAGTGAAGTCATAAGGGACTTACTAAAGCTGAACTGTTTACATTCCTACATGGAAAGACAATATTTGTAACTCTTGAAACATTTCAGTATCTGGGTACTGGGTAGGATTACACATGCACACACGCTCACATACATAGAGACAGAGTGCACAGAGTGAATTGAATAGGATGGGATCATATCTTTAAAACAAAATGAAATCAAGCAGTGAGAGAGAAATATATTGGGAAGAGAAAGGGAGAAATTGAATGGGGCAAATTATCTCTCATAAAAGAGGCAATCAAAAGACTCATTAGTGGAGGGATAAAGAGGGGAGGTGAGAGAAAAACATGAAGTCTACTCTCATCACATTCCACTAAAGAAAAGAATAAAGTGCACACTCATTTTGGTAGGAAAACCTATCTCACAATACAGGAAAGTGGGGGTTAAGGGGACAAGCAGGGTGGGGGGGATGATAGAAGGGAGGGCATGAGGAGGAGAGTGCAATTCGAGGTCGACACTCATAGGGAGGGATAGGATCAAAAGAGAATAGAAGTAATGGGGGACAGGATAGGATGGAGGGAAATATAGTTAGTCCTATACAACACAACTATTATGGAAGTCATTTGCAAAACTACACAGATATTGCCTATATTGAATTGCTTGCCTTCCAAAGGGAAGGGGTGGGAAGGGAGGGAGGAAGAGAAGTTGGAACTCAAAGTGTTAGGATCAACTGTCGAGTAATGTTCTTGCCACTAGGAAATAAGAAAAACAGGTAAAGGGGTATAGAAAGCTATCTGGCCCTACAGGACAAAAGAGAAGATGGAGACAAGGGCAGAGAGGGATGATAGAAGAGAGAGCAGATTGGTCATAGGGGCAATTAGAATGCTTGGTGTTTGGGGGGGGAGGGGACAAAAGGGGAGAAAATTTGTAACCCAAAATTTTGTGAAAATGAATGTTAAAAGTTAAATAAATAAATTTAATAAAAAAAAAAAAAATCCACCCCAGCAATGAGTCCCATAGACCTTGGCTGTAGTGCTCAAATGAAAGACACACAATCACGCGTCCATATGGTAAAGGAGGGCTGAAGTTATTTGCATAACCTGCCCTACAAGCTTGTTAGGAAAGTGCTTTGCTATCCTTGGAGGGCCATAGAAATGTGAGTTATGATGATTGGCTATGAGAGGGATGTGTGCCAGGCATTGCTTCCGAAAGGTTCATTCTGTTTCCTAGCAGCAGATCCTTCTTCCCTGCAGGATAAAGTCTAAACTCCTCTGCTTGGCATCCAATGTCTTCCATGACCTATTTCTAACCCACCTGTTCCACCTTGATTCCCACTGTGGCTTTATGGGAAATGAACACTCTGGTCCAAGAGGCCTGGCTCTCCTTTCTAAATGTATCCTGTGCATTCCTGGTCTCCTGCCTTTGTGCTATGCTCCTCCCCTGGAATCTTTCCCTTGTTCCTCACTTATCCAAACCCGACTCTTCCTTCAAAGCTTACTTTTACCCTGAAGCCTTTCCAAACTGTTCCAGCCCTTCGCAATGAATTATTCTCTGCTCTGAACTCCAGGAAACTTACTACTATTTACCATTCCTCTGACACAGGATACTGACTAATTGATAATAATCACGGTGACAGCTAGCACTTTAAAGTTCGAAATGAGTTTTATAAATATCATCTCACTTGATTCCCCACAACCATGGGAGGGAGCTGCTAGTATTAGCCCCATTTTACATATGGGGAAACTGAGCCAGAGAGTGGTTAAGGGACTTGATCAGAGACTCACAGTTAGTAAGTGTCTGAGGATGACTTTGAATTCAGGTCTTCCTGACCCAAGTACAAGATTGGGGGTGGGATTTGGGGGATGGATATATAAATGAGGGATGTCACAGAGAATCATGAAGTTAGACCTGGAAAGCACCTCAAAGCTCATCTATTCCAGCTGCTTCATTTTACAGATGAGGAAACTAAGGCCCAGAGAAGGCTGGTAATTTTCCCAAGGCCTTACAAGTAAGAAGTAGAAAAGTCACTTTGGACTAGATGACCAACAAGGTCCCATTCATCTCCAAGTCTATGATTGTGTGGTCATAGGTAAGTCATTTCCCCCTTCTTGGCCTCCATCTACTCATCTGCAAAATGGGAGAGTTGAATTTAGCAGTCTCTAAAACCTCTTCTAAATCTAAGTTTAACATCCCAGAACTACTTTAGCCGAGTTCAGAGATGCTTTGCAACAGAAGGTTGGCCATTAGGTGATCAAATTTTTGTTTCTTAAGTCATAGCAATTTTTTCCCACCGTTCCCTAACCCCAACACACACCATTTCCTTCCTCTTCACCTCCAACCCATCCCAACCAGCTCCCATTTATCTACAACGTGTTGAGGCCTCATCTGCTTGTCAGCCACTAGACTTGAGCCTTGATTTAAGTTTTCATTAAAGTTTAACTACAGGGAAATACTGCAAAAAAATCACCTGCCTCATCACAAATCACAATGTTATTATGGGCTGAAATAAGGGATGCAGGCATAGACCCAGTGGATTTTGTTGGGATTAAGTACAAAATGAATTTAAACCTCCGGTCACTTACACACTCCTCCAGTAATACCCTATAAAGCTTTATGCATATAGATTTATATTAGCCGAAGTGTTGATCATTCTTTCCTTACTGCACACCGATCGGGGAGTTAGACCAAGTCATTACCAGTTCCCTCACTATCATGTCGGCCTTCCATAAAATGTCTGTCTCCAAGCTCAATAACCAATAAGAGAAATGATGAATAATTTTCGGTAGACATTTATAATTGCTCACGCTTCCTCCCGTGAATTTAAATAGCTTTCCTGAATTACTGCTTTTGACACAATCAATAAAGTTGAGTTATTGCTGCATCAGGCAATTCGGTAAAACATGGGAAACAGTGCTTCAGGCCACCAGCAGACCAACAATCATCCCGTCTGACTGAGTCGATTGACAGGATGGGGTGACAGGGAGGGGCAGGGCACTACCTCCCTGGTGATCAGACAATCAATTCAACTCAAAATTATTAAATGTCTACTCCATACAAATACGTTGAACTCCTATTTCTATACCCCTTTAGGGCCAGCAAAGTTCATTCCTCATGACAATCCAGGGAGGCAAGTAAGACAAGAACTGGGATCCCCATTTTATAGATGAGTAAACTGAGGATCTGAGGGGTTAAGTATTGTCCTCAGTAGCATATGGCTCCTAAGGGTTTTAAGAGTGGCACAGTAGAAAATAAAGCTTGGACAATTTGACGTGGAGATATTACTGCTTTAAATATCACATCTATGTAGATAATTCCTAAATGGACACAGAAAAAAACATTTATTAAGCACTAAGTGGCACAGTGGATAGAGCACCAGGCTTGAGTTCAAATCCAGACTCAGCACTTCTTAGCTGTGTGACCCTGGGTAAGTCACTTCATCCTGTTTGCCTCAGTTTCCTGATCTGTAAAATGAGCTGGAGAAGGAAATGACAAAACCACTCCAGTACCTCTGCCAAGAAAACCACAAAAAGGGTCATGAAGAGTCAGACATGACTGATATGACACAATAACAAAAACAACCTGTATTAGATGCTGGGAATACAAAAATAAAAATGAAAACGGTCCCTGCTTTCCAGGAGCTGATATGCTACTGTAAGGGTTCTTAACCTGTGGTCCCCAAACCCCCTTGGAAAGACTCTGGAGGATCTAGGAACTTGGAACCTAATTTCCTGTAACTGGTTTCCTTTGTACTCCTATGTACAGTGTGTCCCCAAAAGTCTTAATATGGCTTGAAATTCTTAATTAGCCTAAGACTTTTGAGACACTCTGCATCTTATTTTCTACATTCGTTGAGAAGGGGTCCATAGGCTTGATCAGACTGCTTAAAGGATTTGTTATCTCAATAAGGTTAAGAATGTCTGCTCTACTGGGAGGAAGCATCATGGACCCAGATAAATAAGGAGAAAGCTTGTTTCTGGGGGAGTTGCTTTTTTGTTTTTTAAGCAACTGGGTTTAAGTGACTTGCGCAGGGTCACACAGCTAGTAAGTGTCCAAGGCTGGATTTGAACTCAGTTTGTCCTGACTTCAGGGCCGGTGCTCTATCCATTGTGCCACCTAACTGCCCCTAGGAGGCAGCTTGCTAAAGTGGGCAAAGGAGTCAGAAGGCCTAGATTAGAATCCCATATTGGATGCTGATGACCTCTGTGACCTTGGGTACTCAACTCTTTGTAGGTCTAAGTTTCCTCATCTTAAAATGAAAGGGCTGGATTAGATGAGGTCCTTTCCCTTCACCATGGGAAAGCCTTGCGTGTTTAGTACCTGTGTGACCTTAAACAAGTCACCTTCTTTCTATGGCTTTCAGTTTTTTCCTCCTTTGTAAATTAAGAGTAGCTATGGAAAGAACTCTAGGCATGGAGTCAGGATAATCTAAGTTCAAATCAGACCATAGACTCATAAGCAGCTGCATGACCCTAGGCAAGTCACTTAACCTGTTTGCATCAGTTTCCTGATCTGTGAAATGAGGATGATAATAACATTTACCACTATCCCCCACAGTTCTTGTGAAGAGCAAATGAGATAATAGCACAGTGCCTGTTGGTCCATATAAGTGCTATAGAAATGGTAGTTATTATTATTAGATGTAAATAATAAATGTTATTAATAATTTGTTAAAATGGAAAGGTTAGACTAGAAGGTCTCTGATGTCCCTTCTCCCTCTATCTGTGATCTTAAGTCAATACAGAGTAGAGACAAAGATATTGAGAGGCTGGGATGATCAGTGTCTGCTGTTCTAACTGCTGTCCTACCAACCTCATGGGATTGGCTGCATTTTGGTCTGAACCCATGTTTTCATTGGTCACGTTAGCAATTTTTCCTATAGCTTACAATCGTATAGAATTACTTAGAGCCCTGGGAAGGTAAGTGACTTTGCCAGGTACACACGGCTAGTATGTGCCACAGTCAGGGCATGAACCCAGGTCTTCTTGACCACAAGGCTAGTCCACTATCCATTAGGCCAGGCAGGGTTACTATGGGACACATGGGATTCAATGTCTATAAAATGTTTTGTCAACCCAAAGTGCTAGGTTAGCTAATGTTTTCAGATGGATTCAGCTTCCTCAAACCTCTCTTCATGAAGAAGGCTGAGTACCACTGGCTGCTGGGGCAGAGATTCTCTTTAGCTAAGGTTGATCTGAGAGTCATTTCCCCCTCACCATTCATTCATCTTCCAACCCGCTTCTCATCAGCTGTCCGCAGATAGGTTCAGGCAGCAAAAGAAATATCCATTCATGAGCCATAGTCAAATAGTATTACGAAAGTGCTTCTGCTGGGGTGAACTGAATCACAAAGCCAAACAGCAATGATTTGGAGGTTATTTGCCATTCAGAATGGCCTGTTCAACTCTATTTGCCCAGAGAAAGAAATGCTCCCATACATATGAATGACCATGAAAACTCTGGCTCCAGTATCTCCCCTCACCAACGATTCCATTTGCTTTATCAAAACTTTCTGCAAACATCTATTGAGAAAACAGGCAGCGTTGGACTTCAAGCCTATGGGCTATTGTTCCAGCTCAGACACTCAGTTGTATGGTAATGAGGTCTCTGGGCTCCAATTTCTTCTTTAGTAAAATGAGATGGTTGGATTTGACAGCCTCTATAGCTCTCCCCAACTCCTAACCTGTGATCCCACACTCCTGATAGACTCTTAGCCCTGTGTGACCTGGTCACGTTTCTTCCTGTCTGTATCTTAGTTTTCTCTTCTATAATAAGGAGGTTGGACTACATGACCACTGAATTGTCTCCTAATTTCAAATCTAGGAGCCAATGATTCTAAGTTATAACCCCTACTCTAGACCTCACTTTCCCCATCTGTAAAATGGACACAGAAGATTAAATGACCTCTGAGGTCCTTCTAGCCCTAGGACTATGATTCTGTGGCTTGGCTTCCAATTATTCCTCTGTGTGACTTGGACAAGTTGCTTACACTCAGTGGGCCTCAATTTCCTCATTGTAAAATGAGGGGTTTCCTGTCTGGCTCTAAAAGTAGGATGCTATGATCCTACCTCCTAATTCTACTTCCTCCAAGCTGAACTTGTGTTTCTAGATCTTGAGAGGGAATTATGGGATGGGGGTGGGGGACTATAAAGTAGAAGAAGGGGGCATCTGAGAAGACGGTTGTAAGCTTGTTGTCACTCCCAGTAGACTGATCCCTCCCTCTGGACAGTCCACTGCTCTGGGAATAAGTTGGTCCATCTTAGGAAAGTCATTTCCACAACTGTATTAGCCTCTGCTCTGCCTTAAGCATCTCCTAGGTCTTTCTCAAACTGGCTGGCTCAGACACCCATTAATTGGATTAAATACTATCCTACACAATTCCTTTGTTTCTGGGTTCAGATGTCAAAGTGAAAAGGGCTTGAGGGAGGGAAAAGCTAAGCAGTTGCTACTCACCTTGTTAGCTGCAAGTGTACTGGATGTGAGATATGAAAATTCAGATTCAAATTCTGGTTTTGTTGCTTACCATCCATGTGATCATGAGCAAGTCAGTTTCTTCATATGTAAAATTAGGGGGTTGAATTGCTGGCCTCTAAAGGCCCTTCCTGCCCTAATGCTATGCCTTTATGCTATAAAAAATAAGGAATATATTGGCTAATTCATATTAGGAGTTGTTTTTCATGACTATTGGTACAATACCATTACAAGGAAATCACTACATAACGAAAAGATTTCCAGGTCTGCGCCAATGACTTCCTTTTATTTTAAAGTAAATATTTTTAAACTTCTGGGTCACATGAAATGGAGGATTAGACATTTTCTTTGATCCTCAAGACCTCTCAAACCTTTCCAAAACAGAAATTATGCACCAAAGATATATATATATGTATATATATGTATATACATACATATATATGTATATACATATATATATATACACACACATATATAAGACACTGTGTGAGGCTGGAGTGGGGTAGGGTAGAAGGAGGCTGTACAACACTCCACTAAACCTGAAGGGAAGAGCACAGAATCCAACTAGGACCAGTCCTGATGACTTAAAAATCACTTAAGGTAGAGACCTAGGCTGGTGAACTATGATTTGCGCAGTGTGGAAGGAGGCTGAGACACTTTGAGATACAACCCCTGAGGAAACTACCATCAGAAGCGTTAGAGTCAAAAAGTGAATAAGGGAAAATTAAAGGGAAAAAAAGACAAATTATCAAAGATTTTAGGAAAAAGAAAACTCAAAGACATTGAACATAAAAAAATAAATCAATGGAAAACATTAACACCAGAAGGAAACATGGCCTCTAGATCTAGTATAAGAGTTCAGGTATCTATGGATAAATACTGCAAAAGGAAGGGAAATGGTCTAACACTTGATGAGACAGAGGACCCTGTGGAAACTGAGGAGAACATAGAAGCACAATATATTGTTCCTGAGTGGTTCAAAAGAGAATGAGAATTATGAGAGCAGATTTATTTATCTGCCTAGCAAAAATAAGGGGCAGATAGAAATAATGGAATCTGTGATGACATTTCACCAAAGAAACAAAAGAAAGAAAAATAGATTTGGAATGCAAATATACAGAAGTGAAGGACAATCTAGAAGAAAAGAAGTAAAAAAAAAATAACATTAAAAGAAAATGAGCTTATTGTGCAAGCAAAACATAGTGATCTTGAAGATAGGATGCAGAGAGACAATTTAAGGATCTCAGAACACAATAGGACAAAGAGCCCTTAATGCCATAATGCACAAAATAATAGAACAGAACTCTTCAGAACTTCTGAAAATAAAGAAAATGAAATATTAGTTGAAAGAATTCGTAGATCACTTCTAAGGAAAAAATTCAAAGCTGCAAACTCCAAGACACATAGTAGTTAAACTGAACAATTCTGTACAGAAATGACAACTTCTGCAAGCAATCAGGAGAAAGACTTTCAAATGTAAAGGAAAGGAAATTTGAATATGTGACTATGCTGTACCTACCAGAAAACGTAGGAGGGAATGATATAATGTCTTCCAAAGAGCAGTGGAACTCAGGATGCAACTCAGGGTGACCCATCCTGCAAATTCGAGCTTAACCATACATGAAAAAAGATGAACTTTCAATAAAAGATATTTGAAACATTTTTAAAAAGAAATGAGAACTGAAGAGATTATTTGCTTCTAGAATATCTCAAACAACAGAAATTCAGTGAAAAACGAAATGCAGCAGCCAAGGTCATCAACAGTAACAGAGTTAGAGCAAAATAAACTTTTTTCTAAATGAACCCAAGGAAACAAGGGAGAAGGAGGAAGGCCAGTGGAGGTAAGAGTGAGGAGGCAAACAGGGGGCATTAGGGACATTGTGCCTACAAATGAATCAGTGTTTTTTTTGGTGGGACTATATTATAACATAAGAGGATACATGAAAGAGATAGAGGGGAACAGAGGAATAAAGAGGAATGTGTAATATGCTAGGGTCAAATCAAAGGTTAGCAATAAGGAGTTGACCTCTGTGGTCTCTGAAAGACAAACACCTACAAGGAAATAGGTGAGGAGAAGGAGGGAAGGATTGAAAAGGAAGCGAAAAACATGGTGGGGAGAATAACCAAGAGAGGGTATATATCAATAGTGGACTGCATCATTAAGGATGAGGTAGGGGAGAAGCCCTATAGTGGGGCACTGTCCTCTTTGACACCTGCATTAATTGACGTTGTAGGAGTTGGGCACAATGGAAAAGGGAAATCCATGTGGCA
Source organism: Notamacropus eugenii (assembly GCF_028372415.1). NCBI lineage: Eukaryota > Metazoa > Chordata > Mammalia > Diprotodontia > Macropodidae > Notamacropus > Notamacropus eugenii. The sequence goes on from NC_092875.1 coordinate 40,206,309, forward strand.
AACCACAAGACAATGGCAGAAAACACATAAAGGGATGGATACCATGAAAGCTTTGATTGCATGAGGAAATCAGAAAAATGAGAGAGACCACATGATTATTCATGAATCAGAGAATGAGAGTCTAGAGTAAACAGAAAGAGAGGATGGATAACGAAGAGAGTGAGAGAAATTCCTTTTGGAAAGGGGCACAAAAAATGAAATTGTAAAAGTGAATGATCAGGACTAGTTGAAAGGGAGGAGAAGGGGGAGTATATTTGATTGAAAGGGAAAAATAGGAGGAAGAATTATACAACCAGATAAAAACAAGAGAGAAAAAGGAACCCCAAAAGGGAAACTCCTAAGGGAGAGAAGTAATAAATGAGAGGAAGAGATCAAGGTTAAAGAGAAGAGAGCCCGTGGGAACAGAGTTACCTTTAAAAAATTAAGGTAAAGTATTTGAAAGAACATAGTACTGTGTTTACAGCAGAAAAAGGGGAAAAATCACAAATTGAAAAAAGACCAATATTAAAGATAGTTGGAGAAAAAATATAAACTTGATTCTCATAACTTTAAATGTGAATGGATGAAACAATCTAATAAATGAAAAAGTGAGAGATTGAATAAGAAAAAACAGTACAATCTGTTACTTAGAGGAAATATATTTTTAAAATGAAGACATATGCAAAATAGAACTGAAGGAATCTAAAACAAGTTACATGCATCAGTGAATCCAAAAAAAGTAGGAGTCTTAATCATGCTGTCTGAAAAAAGCAAAAGCAAACATTCAAAAAATAAAAAGGGATAAACAAGGAAACTATACGGTGCTGAAAGGAACAAGACAAAAAAACCAATATTAATAAAAACTTATTTGCTCCAAATAGTAGCATCAAAACTCATAAAGGAAACATTATCTAAGCTACAAGAAGACATAGGCAGTAACATAATAGTGATAGGAGACTTTAATATCCCTCTCTCAATTTTGGATAAGTCTAAAAGAAAGGCAAACAAAAGGGAAAATGCGGAACTGAACAAATTCCAGGAAAAGCTAGAGTTGAAAGATTTGGGGTGACTTCTAAATGAGACAGTAAAAGAATATACATATTTCCCAACACTATACGGAATTTTTATGAAAATTCAACAAGTACTAGGGCACAGAGATTTTTTTTAATGTAACAAGATCAAACTTGTTCACAGTCTTTTACAAGTCATAATGAAATAAAAATAGCAATTGGTTGAGGGATTACAGACAAAAAGTACAAACCCTAATGGAGACTTAACAGTGAAATTCTAAATAATGAGTGGGTCAAATATCAAATCATTGAAATAATAATTATTAAAAGAAAATGATGACTATGAAACAACACACCAAAATTTCTGAGATGCAGCTAAAGTAGTTCTTGAGGGAAAAATTATATCCTCACAAACATCCATTAACAAAGTTTTTTAAAAGATAGGATTAATGAATTGAATGTGCATTTTAGAAAATTAGAAAGCCAGCAAATAAACAAACCTAAAATAGACACAAAATAAAATAACCAATATGAAAGGTAAAACCGTAGAAAAATGAAAAGAAATAAAAAGAATAATTAAAATATACTCGGTTATAAGCTAACAAATTTGAGAACACAAAATAAGTAGAATAACTTAAAACATGTATATAAAATAACCAAATTATTGAAGATAAGATAGAGATCTTAAATAATCCAGTCTCAGAAAACTAAATCTAGCTACAAAGGAAAAACTTCTGGTCCTTATGAATTCGCAAGATAATTCTATCACACTTTAAAAAAAAAACTTAAACAATTCTTACCCATATTTCACAAATTATTCTCAAAATTGAGAAAGTACCCTACCAAAATTCTTTTATGAGACAAATATAGTCCTAATACCTAAACTAGGGACAGACAAAACACAGAAAGAAAACTATGGGCCAATATCATCAATGGACATTGACTCAAAAATTTAAACAAAGTCTCATCAAACAGACTACAAAATAATTTATTCATGAAATCTTTAATTATAACCAAGTGGGTTTTATGCCAGAGATGCAAGGATGGTTCATCATTAGGAAAACAATCAGCATAATTAATCATATTAAAAATTAAAACATTCCAAACCACATGATTATCTTAATGGATATTTTTTTAAAAAAAACCTTTGACAAAGTAAAATGTGCTTTTATTCTAAGACCCCTACAAAGTATAGGCATAGAGGGATCTTATTTAATATCATAAAAAGTATCTGTCTAAAACCAAAAGCAAGAATCATATTCAATGAGGATATCTCAGAACCTTTTCCAACAAATACAAGGGAGAAGCAAAGAAGGCCACTCTCCCCACTATTAATATAATTGATACAATTCTGGAAATCCTAGCAGCAGCAATAAGAAAAAAAAAAGAAATTAAAGGCATAAGTATAAGGAAAAATAATATATAAAACTATTCCTTTTCTGATGAAAATCCTAGGGAATCAACAAAGGCACAAATTGAGACAATAGTTTTAGCCAAGCTGCAGAATGCAAAATAAATCCTCACTAAACAGCAACATTTCTACACAATAAAAACAAAACACAATGAGCACTAACAGAAAAGGAAATTCCCTTCCAAATAGTCATGCAAAATGCATAAAATATCTTGGGCTCAACCCATTAAAGCAACAAAAGATGTATATAGATTCAATTACAAAGTACTCCTTGAAGACAGGAAGAGCAACTTTAATAGCAGAAGTAATATTCAGTGCTCATGGTTAGGCGATGCCAATATAATAAAAATTATAATACTGCCAAAATTAAGTTAACCTTTTAAAGCTCAACCAACCAAATTACCAAGGGGATACTTCATAGAATTTGATAAAATAATTACAAAATTCATTTGGAAAAAAATAAAGATCTAGAATTTCAATTATGAAAAGAAGTAGGGACAAAGGAGGGATAGTAGGTCTAGACCTCAACCTATATTCAAAACCATCTGGCATTAGTTAAAGAACAGAAAGAAAAACTGATGGAACAGACTAGAAAAGAGGGAATCAGAAACAACAGAACTCAATGACATAAATTACCTAGGAAAAAACTCCTTATTTGATAATAAAAAAAAATCAGGGAAAATTGGAAAACAGTGTAGCAGAAATTAGGTTTAGAAAAACATCTTATACCATACTCCACAATACATCATACTATTAAAGCTCATACTATTCAAAAAACAATGAGAAGAAAAATATATAACTTTCAGTGTCATGGGCAGGATTTATATTCTTAACTAAATAAGAGATAAATGCCATTACAGAAGATAAAATAGATAACTTTGATTACTTGAAACTGCTACTATACAGACAACATTAATTCATCCAGGATGAGAAGAGAAATAGTCAAACAGGAAAAAAATCTTCATATCAAGTTTCTCTGATAAGGGTTATACATATATATACATACACACACATATGCATGTGTGTGTATGTATATATATATATATATACACATTCTACACTGATGCATATGTATGTATATGTAAGTATAGATATCTGTATATAACTAATAGCCATACTACAATAGATAATTGGCTATAACATTCTCAAAAGAAGAATTGCAAAATATGTGTAACCACATGAAAGAATGTTCCAATGACAAAGAATAAAAGATATGCAAATCAAAACAAGCCTGGGGTTTCATCGTACATCCTGCAAATTAGCAAAAATGATCAAAAATGGCAATAGTCAATGTTGGAGGGATTGTGGAATGAATGAAAGGCATACTTATGCATTGCTGGTAGAGCTGTGAAAAGCAATTTAGAAATACGCAAATAAAATGATTAAATATCCATACCCTTTTGTACCAGAGACCCAGTCACTGAGCTTATACCCCAAGGAAGCCATCAGTAAGAACAAAGTTCCAGTATATTATAATATATTTATAGCAGCACATTTTGAGATAGCTAAGAATTGTAAACAAAGTAGATGCCCATCATTTAGGGAATGGCTAAACACATTGTAGTATATGAATGAAATGGAATATTCCAGAGCTGTAAGAAAATATGTGTGATAAATATGGAGAAGTATGAAAAGATCTATATGAATTGATGCAGATTGAAGTAAGCAGAGTCTAGAAACCAAATACACGGCATTTATATTTACACACACACACACACACACACACACACACACAACTATCCAAATGGAAAGAAGAATGACATACCAAAAAATTCAAAAGAGAATTTAACAAAACTGCAAAGATCAAGCAGGAGTGGAATAAGGAGATATGAGAAGATACCCCAAACCTACTCCCCTGTGGAGGTGGAAGGTCCACAGGTGCCAACATTATATGTTTTCTAATTTTTCAATGTATTGAACAGTCCTGCTCATCTTTCTTCCCAATATCTTGGATCTTTGGGTTCATCCAGCACTATATTATGAAGGTCATTTACTACTGTGTATTGTGTACCTAATCTATCCAAATTCTATTTCTTAGCCAGTAGGAGATTGTTTGGATGATTACCACTTTGAAAGACAGTTTGAGATCTGGTACAGCTAGGCAACTTTCCTTCTCATTTTTTCCCATTAATTCCTTTGACATTCTAGACCTTTTGTTCTGCCAGAGGAATTTTACTATAATTTTTTCTAGCTCTATAAAATAATTTTTGGGTAGTTTGATTAGTATAGCATTAAATAAGTAAATTAATTTAGGTAGAATTGTCATTTTTATTATACTGGCTCTGCTCACCCATGAGTAATGAATATTTCTCCAGTTGTTTATTTGTGTGAAAAGTGTTTTGTAATTGTGTTCATATAGCTTCTTGCCAGGTAGACTCTCAAGTATTTTATATTGTGTGCAGTTATTTTAAAAGAAATTTCTATCTAAGAAATATGGAAGTCATTCGCAGAATGCAGCAGATCATGTTTGTGTGTGTGTATGTTTTTGTGTATCATGTTTTGATTTGTTATACGATTTCTTCCATTTATTTTAGTTCAACTACATAGCATGACTACAGTGAAAATGTACTCAATAGGAAAGTATATGTAGAACCTATACAGAATTGTATGCAGTCGTGGGGAGGGAGGGGGGTAGTGGGGGGGTAGGTGTGGGGGGGATAAAATCTTAATTTTGTGGCAGTGATTGTTAAACATTAAAAAATAATAATAATTAAATTAAATTTAAAAAAAGAAAAAAAAGAAATTTCTTTCTATCTCTTCCTGCTGAGTTTCAACTAGTTTTTTAGTTGATTCTCTAGGATCTGTTTAGCATACCATCCTCTCATCTATAAAGAGTGATAGTTTTATTTCCTCATTACCAATTCTAATTCTTTCTATATCTTTTTCTTCTCTATTACTATTGCAAAATACGTACTCTTGCCTATGACAAAGATTGTGATCCTTCCTTGTCTGTCCATGAGGTGCCACTCTCTACTTCCCCATCTGCCCAGCCTGAGTACATAGACCACCCACCCATCAGTATCACCAGTTGGTACCAGGGTGGTAGTCTGTCTTCTTTTCTCAGACATCGATTCTTCTGGAATCCTTTATAATCACATCTCCTGCTGATTCATATCATGACCCTCCCCAACAGAGTCACTAGCCTTCCATGGCTCACAGCTACAATATAGGAGGAGAAAAGGTTGAAACTCAGACAGAGGTGTGCTGGAGTCAGCTTGAACTGGTTTGAGAGAACCAATTGTTAAATTTTCAGTATAAGCATTTACTGTTTGGAAATCAATAAATGCTGTAAATCAGGGCTTGACTTACTGTTCCATTGACTATTTAGACTTAATGATAAGCCTGTCCTCTTTTGGCACATTGATGATAAGGATCTCTAGGTCTTCGTAAAATTTTCCTTTGACTTCATCAGGGTTCATCATGGTGGAAACATAGGCACTGATGATGGTGGCATGGCATTTCCTGCAAGTGGCAATCGCATTGTCATGAGCCTGTCATTCACTCCTTTTGGCAGGCATGCCAGCTTGCTGATTAGATTAGTTTTGATTGCAAAACCTACGCCAGCTTCACAACACTCCCCTTCACTGTGGCCACTCCAGAAAAATGGGTATCCAGTTCCAACTTCAGCAAGCTGGCTTTCATTTGCCAGCCTTGTTTCACTCAGGGTTGCTATTTGGACATGATACCTGTTGAGTTCTCTTGCAACAAGAGCAGTTTGTCTTTCAAGTCTACTGGATTTTGTGTTGTATATAAGCGTACGCATGTTCCATGGGCCGATGGTGAATGGAATAATTTTTGCAGATGTTTTTGTACATTTTGTGTGTGTGTTTCAATCGCATAGTGGGATTCCCCACCTACCACAGTAATCAGGCCAAAGTTGGGTAAGCAGGCAATTTTTAGGGCACCTTTTCTAGCCCCCTTCCTCATGCCAGGAAGTGAAAAGTGTGATCCTTAAAAGGCTGCACAGACACCCAGAGGGCTGCCGAGTTCCACAGCTGCTTCCAGTTAGAAATGACCAGCCTGTGTGCAAGGTTGGGACTACAGCTCCCAGTGTATCCTCACCTGCTACTTCATCATTTGTCTGTTGCCACAGGAATTTGAGGTACAATAGTAAAATGGTATGAGTGATGTCTTTTGATTTGTGCATAAATTGGGTTTAAGTGAGGCAGAGCTGCATGAAGTCATCAACCTCACTCACTCCTCCAGAGTCATCATAATCCAGTTGCAGGACAGAGTCAAGATACAGAGTAAGCTCAGACTACCAAACTTGGCAGGGAGTGCTAGGGAGGAATGGAGCTGGAAACAGTAACAGCAATGGCCATTTACTGCTGAAGACTTGTGCATCACATGACCTTCTCTTCACTAACACTGTTTTCTGTTTACCTAAACACAATAAAACTTCATGGATGCACCCTCACAACAAACATTGGCATCCAATACACTATATTATTGTAAGGAGAAGAGACTGAGAAGATGTGAGAGTGACAAAGGCAATGTGTGGTGCAGAGCGCTGGACTGATCGTAGACTTATCTTTTCCAAGCTAAATATTCATATTCATCAAAAGAGCCTCCCCCAAGGCAAAATGACTACCAGAAGAATTAATGTCAACAAATTAGAGCTCTTCTCTGAGCATGAAGAGTTTGTTGCTGTCTTGGAGGGAAAGTTGAACCAACACACACTTGGCAACAGTGGAGCAGAAAAAGAGTGGGCAGCTTTCAGAGATTTGGTGTACAGCACTGCATTTGCTCATCTGGGTCAGAACACTCTCAAACACCAAGATTGATTTGATGAAAATGATGAGGAAATTCAGAAGCTTCTAAATGAAAAACAAGGATTTCACAGGATTACCAGCAAGATAGTTCATCCACTTCTAAGAAGGCAGAATTTAATTCCATCAAAAGCAAAGTACAAGCAAAGCTTAGAGAGATGCAGGATTCCTGGCTCAGTAAGAAGGCAGATGAAATTCAGTTTTATGCTGATAGTAACAATCCAAAGTGCTTTTATGATTCCCTGAAAGCTATTTATGAACCAAAAACCTATGGTGCATCATAATACAGTGCTGATGGAGCCACATTGATTAGTGATAAGGACATGATTCTAGAGAGATGGGCTGAACGCTTCCATAGAGTTCTCAGCAGACCATCATCAATCAATGCTGAGGCCATTGATGGTTTATCTCAGGTTGAAGTCATTCCTTTCTTAGCTGAACTTCCAACTGAAGGAGAGGTTTTGAGGGCCAATAGACTCCTTTCATGTGGCAAAGCACCTGGTGCTGATTCTATTCCAGCTGAGATTTACAAGGTAGGGGGGCCATTGCTCATACAAAAACTGACTGAAATTTTCCAGGTTATATGGCAAGAGGAGGTTATCCCCAGGAGTTTAAGGATGCATTCATTGTCCATCTCTGTGAAGGTAAAGGGAAAAGATTGTCCTGCGACAGTCACAGAAGGGGTCTCTCACTTTGTCATTGCTGGTAAGATTCTTACTAGAGTCCTCCTTAATAAACTGATCCTTCACCTGGAAGATAGCCATATACCTGAGAGCCAGTGTGGCTTCAGAAAGGGCCAAGAAACAGTCAATATGATGTTTGCTGCCTGACAACTCCAGGAGAAATGCCAGGAGCAGAACAGAAGTCTGAACACAATGTTTGTAGATCTGATCAAGGCCTTTGACACTGTTAGTCATGAGGGCTTATGGAAAATTATGTCAAAATTTGGCTGCCTGGAGAAGTATTATACATCAATTTCATGATGGCATGTTTGCCCGAGTTCTAGGTAGTGGACAATGCTCTCGTGCCTTCCCAGTCACCAATGGAGTGAAACAGGGCTGTGTGCTTGCTTCCATGCTTTTTAGCATAATGTTTTCAGCCATGTTGTCAAATGCTTTCAATGAGGATGAACATGACATCAAGGTCAACTACCACACTGATGGTAAGTTCTTCAATTTGAAAAGTCAAGATCAAAGTAGAGGAAGTGTTGGTGCATGATTTTCTGTTCGCAGATGATTGTGCACTCAATGCAGCCTCTGAAGCTGAGATGCAAAAAAAGTATGGATCAATTCTCTGCTGCTTATGCTAATTTTGGCCTAATAATCAACACCATGAAAACACAGGTGCTCCATCAGCCACTACCACACCATCCATACGTGGAACTTCTGGTTACAACAAATGGAGAAGTTTTGAATGCCACGGAGAAGTTTTGAATGCCACGGAAAAGTTCACTTACTGTGGTAGTATACTTTCCAGGGATGTACACATTGACAATGAGGTTGATGTACACATTGCCAAAACTAGTTCAGTGCTTGGGGGGCTCCAAAGAAAAGTTTGGGAGAGAAAAGGTATTAGACTGACTACCAAATTGAAGGTCTACAGAACAGTTATGCTGAACTCATTGTTGTATTCCTGTGAAACACGGACAGTCTACCAGCACCATGCCAGGAAACTAAATTGCTTCCTGTCTTAGGAAGATTCTCAGGATCACCTGGCAGGATAAGGTACCAGACACTGAAGTCCTAGCTCAAGCTGAACTTCCAAGTATTCAAACTGTGCTTCAGAGAGTGAAAGTTTGATGGGTTGCCCATGTTGTTTGAATGCAAAATGTACTCTTGCCAAACAGACTATTTTATGGAGAACTCAATGGAGCAGGTGATCACATGGTGGTCAGAAGAAGCGATACAAGGACATTCTCAAGGTCTCTCTCAAGAACTTTGGATTTGATTGTGGGACTTGGGAGACACTGGCACAGGAGTGCTCAGCATGGTGTGCCTACATCAGAAAGGGTGCTGTGCTCTATGAGCAAAGCAGAATTGAGACAGCATAAAGTGAACATAGGATGCACAAATTTGGAGTATCCACCCCAAATGTTCACACAGACTATCTGTGCCCAATCTGTGATAGAACATTCTGAGCTCATATTGGTCTGATCAGTTGGACACATTGAAACTTGACTTTATCATGGTGATGTCATTTTGGTCCTCTTCAAGAATGAAGGACAACAACCAACCAATCAAAACTTAAGAGAAGTGATAGAAAAATGTTAATAATATTGAATAAACTTAAACATATATCAGGTATACTTTTTTTTTGAGAGTTGGCTGTTAAACATTTACCAGCATACTCCTGGAACTGGGAAAACTACCCTCCCATGGGGGAGCTGTTTTCCAACTTTAGAGTCTACAAGTCAAAATCAATGGAAACTAGTTTTGCCTTCTCTGTGGGTCACAAGGATCACAGGATCATAGATTTAAAGCTGGAAAGGACCTTCAAACCATCTAGTCCAGGCCTTTATGTTACAGATACTGAAACTGAGGCCCAGTCAATAAAATGACTTGCCCAAGGTCACTCAGTGATAGACAATAACCTACGATAGTTGAGTGTGGTCCTACTTGGAGATAGTGAGAAGATCCAGAAAACTCTTTAAGGTCTAACCCTTCTCAAGGGATAATTGCATTTCAAAAGTATTCATGGATCATGTCCTTCTGGTTTGAAAACTGGTAGAATGTACTGATATGAGAAAGTACTTCACTCCACTTCTTCACAGAAGTAGGGAACTATGGGTGTGGAGAACTGCATACAACGTCAGACTTTTTTGAGATATTGATTAGTTTTGCTGAACAGCTGTTTTCTTCTTTGGGAATAGAAGGGCTCTGTCAGAAAAGGCAGGGCATAGAACCCAGAATTATCAGAACAGACCTGGAAGGGATCTTAGAGACTATTAAGTCCAACCCTTCTATTTTACCAATGAAGAGAATGAGGCCCAGAGAGATTGTGACTTACCCATTGTCATACAGCTAATGAGGGTCTAAAGCGAGATTCCAATCCGTCTTCCTAACTCTAAGTTTTGCTCCATATTGTATTACTCCACAATATCGTATAAGTAAATAGATAAATAAAAATGAGAAAAAAGTAGATGATATCAATAAAAACTTACTGAAAAATTTAAAAATAAATTCTGGTGAAATGTAAGCAAAAATCGCAACTTTTGCCAGAAACTCCTTCCAGTTCTTCTTAGTACTAGTGCCTTCCCTCAGTTGATTACAATTTATCTTTCATATATCTTATTTGCATATAGCCATTTGCACATTTTCTTCCCCATTGGATTATGAGCTCCTTGAGGTGAGAGACTGTTTTTGCCTTTCTTTGCATCCCCAGCACTACTTAGCACCATGCCTGGCACATAGTAGGTACTTAATAAAAGCTGATTGTTTACTTGATTCGAGGACAACCACAGTTTTATTTTTCTCTCCCCCAACCCGTTACCTAGCATAATACCTGGAATATTGTGTTTTGTCGTTCAGTCATTTTAGTTATGTCCAACTCTTCATCATCCCATTTGGGATTTTCTTGGCAAAGACACTGAAACATTTTGCCATTTCCTTATCCACTTCATTTTACAGGTGAGAAAATGAGGGTAGACAGGGTTAGGTGACTTGCCCAAGGTCACACAGCTAGCCTGAGGCTAGATTTGAATTCAGGTCTGGCTGACTCCTGACCCAGATCTCCATCCACTGAGCCACCAGAGATCCTTAATAAACATTTGTTGAATTTAACTGAAAACCAAAAACATCCCTTTCTACTTTCTCCCTTTCATCATGAATGTGTACTTTCAGTTCTTTTGTTCTCCCCAGAAACTCAATTTTGAACAATGCAGCCAGAATTGAAACAGGAGAAGAGTAAGGAAAAATCCCCAAAGCTTGTAACATGATTTCCTCTCCAGCCCATCCCCCTCTTGAAAAAATCCACGTTTGAATAGTTGAGGAAAGTTATGCATTTTATATTGACCAGGAGGCCAAGTGTGAGTTTTTCTTTTTCTTTTCCAGGAATAGATAGAGAGATAGGAGGGATACTTATGAATCCCTGAGAAGAAAGATCCAAAGCTAGGGGGAATCCGTGTAGCTGGAGGATAATGGCACGTGTTCTTGTCTCTCTTATCCTGCCTCTACCCTAATCTCCATCAGTTGTGTGTGCCTGTCATAGGGCCCAGGCTGTGTGAGCAGCATCCCCAGATGGCTTCCTCCTTTGTGATTCGCCCCCCTCCCTCCATCCACCTACCCACTGGCGTGAATGCACACACAAGCACAATGAGACTGTTGGAGTGACATCCACTTTCAAGGTTCTTGTTGCATAAATGTTATTGCAAATCTCTTCCCTGCCTCTGTGAGATACCAACACCAATCCGGAAAACTCTGAGAACACGGGGCTGGAATTTCCGAGGCCAAACCAAATACTGGCACTGCAAGGAAAAAAATGCTCATTATCTCACTCCCCAGCTATGGAACAATAACTCCATTGAAGAAGAATGATCTAGCCCAAGCTTTAAATTAAACCTCTTGAGTTTCCCACTGCAAGGAGATAAAATCCTTTCAGCTTAGGTTTTGATGAAAGAATTTGTGGGGGATTTTTTGTAAGGGTTTTTTTTGAAACCTCATTTTCTTTTTGTTGAATTCTTTGAAGCGTGGCTTAAACATTTCACCTGAGCAAATAATTACTCTATGAATGTTAAAATATTCTTCCCAGGAGGAGATCCTTGATGGCTGCAGCTAAAGAGTGCATGGAGTGCCCACATTTCAAAGTGATGCCATCTTCTCTAAAGACAGCTGAGGGGGCAGAGGGGAAAAAGCACTTAATTTAGAGTCAGAAGACCTGGGTTCAAGTTCCATTTCTGCCCCTTACCAGCTGGGTTGCCTCTCTGGGTCTCAGGTTTTTTAATCTATTAAATGAGAGGGGAAGATCAGTCAAGCAAGCAATATCTATTAAGCTCCTTCTATGAGCTAGGTATTTTATTAAGTGCTGAGGATACGCTAGTGTTGTGTCACATCCGATTATCTGTGACCCCATCTGGGGTTTTCTTGGCAGAGACACTGGACTTGTTTGCCACTTCCTTCTCCAGTTCATTTGACAGGTGAGGAAACTGAGGCAAACAGGGTGAAGTGACATGTCAAGATAAGCCTCTTGGTGCAACACACACATACACACACATACACACACACACACAATTTTAAAAAATAGTCCTGCAGAACTTTTATGGCAATGGATCATGGAAAACTAAGATCTTGGAAGAATGACAGTAGATAGTGACAAAAAGTGATGGAAAGAAGCCTAGTGGGTGTGGATGAGCTGTAAGAACAGGCCACCTATTTTTTGCACAAAAGTGATGTAAAAGATGTCATTAATGACTCTGACCAAAAGGCAGGTGAGTCAGTCATGCAGAGATACCACGAATATTAAAAGAATGGGTACAGATCTTGGATGGAAGACTTAAGAGGAGGAAGAGGTTTTAGGGCACAGGTGAAAAATGTGTGCATGGATAAGCCCTGATTTCCCCAGGAGGATCAGATTTGGGACCAGAAGAGAAACCTAGAGATCATCTAGTCTACCCTCCCCGACTCATTTTACTAGAAAGGGGATGTGACTTACCCAAGATCATGCATCAACTCATGGAATTGAGTCTAGACATCAAATCTTTGTCCTCTTTTCCTAGCTCTTCCTGTTTCATCACTCCCTGGCAAAGAAACAAACAAAAAAAAATCCCTAAATGGATGGAAGAAATTGTTTTTTAAAAGCTCATGTTGAATGAAAATCATATGAAGAAAAACTAAAAATCAATACGCTCCCATGTTCTGGGCCAACATCAAGACAGCATCACTAGGAGGAAAATGAGAATCCAGCTGTGAGCATTTGGTGGTTAAGAAGGGCCAGGAGAGGGGCCATTTCTGCCTCTTTTGGTCTGAGTGCCTATAAATGAGTCCCTGATTCTTCTCTTTACATTATAAAGCCAAGTTAGCCAAATGATGGGTCTCTAAGAGGGTCTCTGCCAGAGCCAAGCCCTGCCCATTTCCTCCCAGGCCATGTTGGAAATCATTTAAATCTGTTTAAGAAAGAGAGAAAGAGCCCTGCTGGACTAGAGGAAGGCGGAAGTAATGCTGGCCAAGGGGATGTTCTAGGAGATTGGAGACACCTGTGATCTTGCTAGACTCCCCAGACACCAGATTGGTCAATAGTGTCATTCCCAGACAATGTGACCTCTTGATTTTTCCATCTAGGGCAAATATTCTTAACCATTTTTTTTGTAGGGTATGGACTCCTTCTGGCAATCTGGTGAAGCTGGGGAACCTCAGACTTGTGCTTGTAAATAATTGAAGGAAACACTAAATTTCAGTTAGGAGTTAGTGGAAAGAAAAGTTTCCTTTTTTATCCTTCCATTCAAGTTCACAGATACCCTGAAATCAATGAGTCTAAGGATCCCAGATTAAGAAACTTTCCTCTGTGGTTCACATCAATTCAACAAGTATTTATGTACTTATTAATTTTGATCAATAGTATTTTATTTTTCCAGTTACATGTAAAGATAGTTTTCAACACTGATTTTTTAAATAAGATTTTGAGTTTCAAATTTTTTCTCCCTCCCATCCTCCCTCCCAATCTGATATAGGTTATATATGTGGAATCATGTTAAACGTATTTCCACATTAGTCATGTTGTGAAAGAAGAAACAGGACAAAAGAGAAAAGCCACAAAAAAACAAGTGAAAATAGTCTGCTTCGATCTGCATTCAAACTCCACAGTTCTTTCTCTGGATGTGGATAGCATTTTCCATCATGAGTCTTCTGGAATTATATTGGATTATTATTTTGCTGAGAAAAGCTAAGTCAATCTTGGTTGATCACTGCACAAAGTTGCTTCCACAAGTATTTAGTAAGCACCTACTATGGGCCAAGCACTGAGCTAAGAACTGGGATAAGAGAGAAAGGGAAGGAAAGAGAGTCAGTATTTACATAGTGGCTACTATGGGTCAGCACTGTGCTAAGCCCTTCCTCCACCTCTTTACTTCTTTATAAGTTTTTTAATCACATTTGATCATAGAAACATATGATCCTCAGTCTAGTGTTAGTAGGGACTTCAGAGACATTCCAGCCCAACCCCCTTCATTTTACAGATAAGGAAACTGAGGCACAAAAGACTAAATGACTTGCTGAAAGTCACATAGGTAGTTAGGAGCAGACCTCAGATTTCAATCCAGCACTACTCAATTCTTCCTCTGGGGAATGAGTGTCCAAAGACCTAGTTAGTAGCCCTGAGCTCACAGGATCAGTGACGGGAAAGTTTGAAACCAAAAGGGTATATAGACCACCTGAGAAGGGAAGTGGAGTCAAAAGTCAAAAGTTCACATTCCAGATCTATTCTTTGCTACATGTTTGACCTTTCGGAAGACACTAAACCTTACTAAAATTCAGTTTCTTCATCCATAAAAAAAAATTGAATGGGGGCAGTTAGGAGGTACAGTGGATAGTACACTGGGCCTAGAGTCAATAGGACCTGAGTTCAAATTCATCTCAGATGCTTACTAGCTGTGTGATCCTGCCCAAGTCACTTAACCTCAATTATCTCCCCTTCACAAAAAAAAAATTAAGACAAAAATAAGATCCTATGTACTCAATGATAAGGATATAAAGATGAAAAATAGTTCCTTCCCTCAAAGACCTCACTAAGGGATCTCTAAGGTCTCTTCAACTTGTAAATCAGTCTGAGTCATAGGTAGTTAGGTGATGCAGTGGATAGACTACTGGACCTGGAATGAGGAATACCTGAGTTCAAGTCCAGCCTCAGACACTTCCTAGCCATGTGGCCCTGGGCAAGACATTTAACATCTGCCTCATTTTCCTCATCTGTAAAATTACACCAAGGTTGCTGTGGCAACCAAATGAGATAACATACATCAAAAGCTTTGCAAACCTTGAAGTGTTATAGAAATGTTGGCTGTTGTTATTCTCCAACCTCCTGATTTTATACGTAAGTAAAGGGACCTACAGAAAAATGACTTGCCTGAAACCCCAGAGAGAGCGTGGGACATAACATTGCATAGCCAAGGGAGGTTGGGTTTAGAGTCCTAAACCTAGCTTTACCTTTTACTCCTGTTAAATAGCTCCACTTTAAAAGACCAAGGTCCCTCACTGCATCCTGGGTGAGCTCCAGTCGTCCTGATTGATATCCCACCACTGGACCCAGATGACTCCAGAGGAGAAAGTGAGGCTGGTGACCTTGCACAGCCCTCCCTCACTTAAATCCAATTCACTTACAAGTCATGGCATCACCGCCCTGATTTCATGATCCTCTTCGAGAATGAAGGGCAAACAACCACCACCTCTGTGAGGATTTGGACTTTCCCTCTCTGAGCCTCAGTTTCTCCATCTGTAAAATGAGGGCATTAAACTAGACCTCCTGGGTCCCTTTTAGCTCCAAATTTATGAACTAACGATGGTGATACAGGGATAAAAGATGATGGATTTGCTTGTTGACTGACTAGATGACATCCAACGTTCCTTCCAGCTCCAGATCTCTGGTTCCACAATCCCTCTGTCTCTGGATTTTTTTTTCCTATTACACTGAATGCTCCATAGACTTGCAAGAAGAGACTTCGGAGACCGTGTCCGCAGGGCATCACACCAATGAGCATTTAGAAACGCTAAAGTGGGTTCTCTCCTACGAGCAGACAAAGGGTGGGGGTGGGGGGAGGATTAATACATTCCACCATAATCAAATCTGGGTAATTTCACTGGAAACCTTCCTATAATTTCATCAGCATTACAGTATTACAATAGCAACAAATTAAACCAACAGGCATGAATTCAGCTGCTCAAGATGGAGAGCGCAGCTCGATTTAGAAACGGATGCTACAGTTTATTAAGCTTCTGAAATTAATTCAATTCTGAGCCCCTGTTAAATATACATTAGGATGTATCACCCAATAGCACAGCTGGGGGGAGGGAGAGGAAGGGAAGGGATGAAAAGAGAGAAGAGGAAAGAAAAAACAAGGAAAACCCTTTGAAGCTTAAGTCCTATTGTTGGGCTCAGCAATTCAATCCAATAGTCAGTCAATAAGCCTTTGATAAGCTGGCTGGGTGGCACTGTGGATAGAGCGCCAAGCCTGGAGTCAGGAAAACTCATCTTCCTGAGTTTAAATCCAGCCTCAGACACTTCCTAGCTGTGTGACCCTGGGCAAATTACTTAACCCTGTTTGCCTCAGTTTCCTCATCTGTAAAATGAGCTGGAGAAGGAAATGGCCAGTATCTTTGCTAAGAAAATCCTAAATGGGGTCATAAGAGAGTTGGACATGACTGAATAGCAACTAGCAAAGCAAGGACATGAGTCTTTATTCTCTGACGCCAAACCCAGCCCTCTTTGGTCCCTAATCTTTCCCACGCAATCTATGCTCACAGGATCACAGACATGGAGCTGGGAGGCACCTCAGAGGGCATCTAGTTTAACAGATTCATTTTCCAGATAAGACCCAGAAAGAAGCACCTTGCTCACCCAAGGTGATAGGGCTCTTAAATCCCAAAGCTGGGACTGAATCCAGGTCGGATGACTCCCAACCCAGCTCTCTTCTGAACTCAGAGACTTTCCAAAGCAATTCAGCACTCTCTTTGTTCTCTGTTTGGTGGGAGAGGGTATTGTTGCCACTAATTAGACTATGCACTCCCAAGGGCAAGGACCCCATCTCCAATTTTTTCCATCTCCCTCTGAGTGCCTGGGCACAAGGGAGTGCTCACTAAAAACATGTTGCCATGCCCTTGGCTATCAGTTGGTACGTGCCCTGCATGTGTGGGAAGCTCACACACCGCTCTCCAGAGATGTGTGATAGATTGAAATCTGAGATGTGGTGGATCTCATCTGGAGCCCTTGGCCCCTGTTGGACCTTTCCCATCTCCCCAGACTCTCTAAGGGATGGCAAGGGGTAGAGGCATCATCTGTCAGCCAAGTCTGTCCTCCCCCCACCTAAGGGAAAAACGTCATCCACATGTCTCTTTCTAAAAAGAGCAGGACTGATCTGAGAGCAGCATGAACAGTACACTGTGTCCCCAGCCTGCTCATTTCTGGGAAGATTGAATCTTCTGTAAAGGGCACCGGAGATAACTATCTTGTCAGGAAAAGAAGCAATGAGGAAGCTGGACAGGGAAAATAAAATGGTTTTTTTTTTTTTAAAGGCCAAGTAAATGTAATGTTCCCAGGAGGGCAGAGTTCCCAGCCTTTCATGGTCAAATAATCTCTGGAGTCTTGTCAGACTCCCAGCCATACCTGAATGACAGCCTCTTGGGAAGATGGCTGGATGTGGCATCAAAGTCTAAATCCGGACTCTTTCACTTGTTTGCCCCTGTGATTTTGACCTCTGCTTGCTCCTCTATAAAATGAAGGTGTTGGGCTACACTGAACTTCCTTCCAAATCTAAAAATCTAAGACCCTCTGATCTGAGACTTTCTCCATCCCTGAATTCAATGACAATAATGAAAAGGGGGACCTGAGTTCAAATCTTGGCTTCACCAACTTGTTATTTGGGTGACCTTTAGCAAGTCACTTCCCATCAGGGTCTTTGCTGACAAAATGAGAGGATTGAGTGAGATTATTTCTAAGATTGGGCTAGATTATTTCTATACCTTCAAGTGATAAATCCTATAAAAGATGAGGTAGGACAGGTCATGGTTATCTTGAGAGTCATTCAAAGGTCAGCTCAATTGCCCTTCCTGCCCTCCTGAGCTACCCATATGCTCATGGGCAGATCACTTAACATCCCTGGGCTCCAGTATCCTCATCTGTAAAGTGAAGGATTGGATAAAGTCATTTCTAATGCCCCTCCAGCTATAAATCCACAACCCTATGACTCCTAAGAGACAGTCAGGGGCCTCAGTTTCTTCATCTGTAATAATAACACTAATCCTAACAATGTTCACAATAGCATTTATATAATGCCATAAGTCTTGCAAGGCTATTTGAAATACTATCTCGTTCAATCCTCACACCACCATGGGAAGTGCTGTTATCATTATTGTTATCCCCATTTTATAGATGAGGAAACTGAGGCAGGCAGAGGTGAAATGATTTGTCCGGGGTCAAAGGCCAGATTTGAATTCTAAGTACCAGAATTTCTACTGTACCATCAGATCTACGTAAAAAGCTAAGCAGAGGTGGTGTGGGGGATTTTTCCTGCCTTTCCCATGATTCCCATATCATAGTAGAATGACCATCATCCATTACAGTGGTTGACTATATCAAGGGGTCATCCAACCTTGGCTTGAAGACAATGCTGTATAGTGGCAAAAGGGGTTAGATTTGGAGTCAGAGGGTCCAGGGTTCAAGTTCTGTGTTTCACTTTCTACTTGGGTGACCTTGGATAACCACTCAGGGCTCCAGTGTCCTCATCTATAAAGTGAAGGAGTTGTATCAGGTGACCTCTTTGGCCCCTTCCAGTCCCAAATCATTGATCTTATAGCCTCTAGTGCGGTGGTGTGCCCATGACTTCCCAATGCACCCCATTCTACTTCATCTTCCCCCATTACTGCTCTTGAGAAGTAATTAGCATAATTAGCAGGGTTGAAAAGGACTTACTTCCTCTCTTGCTCTTTTTCCATCTATCAACTGCATTGGAACTTTTTGAATCTCTCCCCTTGAATGTCCATGGGAGAGGAGAAGATGCTTCTCCCCTCCTTTGTCCAATGGCTGCTGTTTGCTGAGAGCCTATGCTAACTAGGGGATCTTGAGTTCAAATCACAAAGTCCTAGTAATCTCTTCTGTTTTGTGTTTCTTTCCCTGAAAAGAGGTGACCAAACTGATCCTGAGATGGATGTTTCTAGCCTGGGTGACCACCTTGTAAGTTTGAGACATAGGGAGTTCCTGGGGTACTGATTGCCCAGCAGGAAGTTACCTCCAAAACAGCTCCTCAAAGGAGAAGGTGATTGCTGACAAGAGCATGAGAACCTGAGTGAATTGTAGGTGAAATGTCTCTCCAGCTGCTCTACAACATGGTTCATGTTTTAATGTTCTTAGTAGGAGTTTCTTGGAAAAACCTAGCAGGAAAAATGGGTTATTGTTGCACATCAATCCATGATTATGAAGTTTTTGTGTTTCAAGCATTTATTTTTGTGGCAGAGAAAACAAATAGCTGTCCCATACATGATCTACTTTATTAAAGATTTTTCTAAAAGAAACCTTACTAATCCTTTTGGGGAGACCATAGACATGAGACAAGCCTAAATCTTGTTTTAGAGATTTCTTGAAGATTTCTACTACAGAGTGGATGCAAAATGAGCCAGAGAGTTCAAAAGAAGCCTGATCCCCTTACTTTAGAAGTGAGACTCCCCCAGGAAGGAACACAGTCTGTGTGAGCCCCGAACTAGGGCCACTTCCTGATAGAGAGCACAACAACCCCCTGGGAAATTTATATATCGTTAGCTCAGATTCCTATAGTACTTTTAAATTCACAAAGTGTCCTCCAAACTACCTTGTGTAGTTGGCATTGCAGATATCCTTGTCCTCATTTTAGCATCGGGGAAACTGAGGCCCAGAAATATAAGTGGTTTTGCCATAGTCACATGGACAGTTAGTGGTAGAGCTAGAATTTCTAACCCAGGAGGAATTACAGCAAGGTGGAAATAGTTTTAGGTTTGAATTTAGACCCCCTGGATTGAAATCCTCATCCTGTCTTTATTTCTCTGTGCCTCAGTTTCCTCAGCTGTAAAATCTAGTATTGGGACTAAATGACCCCAAAGATCCCTTCCAACCTCCTGTGATCCTAGAACCATAGATTTGGAGCTGCAGGGGCCTTCAAAGCCATTTAGTCTACCCCCCACCCCACCCCCTGCTATTTTATAGATGCAGAAAATGATGGTCACACAGGAAATAGCCAGAACACACCTCTCCTGACTCCTGGTACAATTTAGCTTTTTCAATTAGTCAGTCAACAAACATTTATGAAGCACCTGCTGTGTGAGAAGAAATGTGAAACAGTCTCAGCCTCCAGGAAATTTACATTTAATTGAAGGGCAAATGGAAACAATGGATAGCCTTTCAAGAATATATCACTGATAGTGGCATCAAGGTGGAGCAGTGGATAGAGTATCAGCCTCGGAATCAGAAGGACCTGAATTCAAATCTGGCCTCAGACACTTATTAGCTGTGAGATAATAATTGCAAAGTGCCCAGTGCATAATAAGTGCTATATAAAAGTGAGCTGGGGCAACTAGGTGGTGCCATAGCACATAGAGCGCTAGGTTTGGAATCAGGAATGAGTTCAAATCCAGCCTCAGACACTTCTTAGCTGTGTCATTTAACCCTGATTCCCTCAAAAGAAAATACCATACACATAAAAATACAACTTGAGTTGAAAGCAGTATTTTAGATAGCTGGAGGAAGGGCACAAGCAGGTTTTTATCAAGTGGAGAAACCCTTGGCATCCTAAGGGAGCCCGGTCAGGCTGAGGCTGACAAGGAGGGCATTCAGAGAGAATTCTGGAAGGGTGAGGAAGGGTGGGGAGCCCCGTAGGGAAGGGACTTGAAGACTCAGCATTTCAGGCCTCAGCTGGGACAAGGCTGGTCCTGTCATGCTTGGCCACAGTGAAGGGCACTGGGTCAAGATGATCTTTAAAAAAAGAGAAGAAACAATGAGAGGCCAGTGAGCCCAGGGTCCCTCGGGGAAATCCAGGTCCTGGAACTCGCTCAATAAATTTCATAAATTGTGGGCCTTGCCCTCTGTTGGAAAATGCTGGTAGGAGGTGAGAGGCAGCTTGGGGTTGGGGATGGAGGTCCTGAACTTGAATCTAAAACCAGGGAGTCCTGGGTTCAAGTTTTTCCTCAAACACATACTAGCTGTGTGACCTTGGGCAAGTCACTTAAACTCTCTGAGTCATGTAGAATTCTGTACAACTGAAAATTGCAGAGAACATGCCAACCTTCATTGATAGAGAATCTCTTCCCGGGGAGTTCCATATACCAACGACATCCCAGGTTTCACCCCTATTCCTGTCCTATGATGGGGATCATGGAGAAGTCTCAAAGCTCTCCATCTCCAAATCTATGCCTCTATCTGATATCCTGTCACATCTCTTTAGCTGTGAGTAAGTACCTTCTTCTATGGACAGGTAATGCAATGGATAGCATTTGGGACCTGGAATCAGGAGGACCTGGATTCAAATCTAGCCTCAGATCTTCTTAGCTGTGTGACCCTAAGTCACTTAGCCATGTTTGCCTCAGTTTCCTCATCTGTAAAATGAGCTGGAGAAGGAAGTGGCAAACCACTCCAGTATCTCTGCCAAGAAAACCTCAACAACAACATTATAGGGGCAGCTAGGTGGTGCAGTGAATAGAGAACAAGTCCTGGAGTCAGGAAGACCTGAGTTCAAATATAACCTGACATTTACTGGCTATATGACCCTGGGCCAGTCACTTCACCCTGCTTGCCTCAGTATCCTTATATGTCTTTGGGTCAGGCCATTGAGACTATGTGCCACCATGGTAAGCCATGCTGCCACCTTTCCATGGATGGTCCAAGCTTTCAGAATCTGGAAAGCCTTGGTATTCCACTGCTTCCCTGGGATGCCACCACTGGTAGACGAAGAAATCTCTGCCCCTACCTCTCCAGGGCTGCCATATTTGGGTTGGGAGATTGGTGGAGGGATGGACAAGATGGGTAGAGGTATCAGCCCCCTCCCAGGGACTAAAGCTTATTGTCCCACCTAAGTTCTCAGGTCTTTACCCTAGCTCAGTGCAGCTACATGGAGAGAACACTTAGCCTGAAATCAGAAAGGTCTGAGTTCAGATCTGATCTCAGACGCTTAGTAGCTGTGTGGCCATTGATAAATCAGTTAACCTCTCTGTGGTTCTTTCTTCATCTGTAAATTAGGAGGCTGAGGCCAATGGCTTCCAAAGTCCCTTCTGGCTTCAAATCTGTGAACCCCCTGTATCTCTCTCAAAGAAAAAAAAGGAAGGAAACTCTTTTTTTTAGGTTCAACACCAAAATATTTAGAATGACAATAGCTAAGGTGGCTATTTATGTATAATATGGCTACTATGTATTTCAGCTAAGTGTTTCACAAATACTATCTCGTTTGAGCCTCATAACAACCCTGGGATATAAGTGCTATTATTATCCCCATTTTTCAGATGAGAATACTGAGGCAAACAGATTACGTGAGTTGAACAAGATCACACAGCCAGTAAGCATGTGAGGCCGGATTGGCACTCAAGCCTTCCTGACTTGAGACACAGGCTAGGTACCCAATATGCTATCCAGCTGCCCCTAGAGATCTCCAGTCACTGAGCCTTATTCATTCTTAAGGAGATGTGAATGCCTTGACAAGTACTCAGACTCAGGAGACATCCTTAATCCAGAAGGCATGTCTATACCCTTCACAGAAAGATACAAACTTTATAAATTAATCAGGATGGATCCAGCCCCTCTATTGACTGTCTCTGAATCTGGGTACATATTTGTGACAGTGTGTATTTCAGCTACACCCTCAAACACTCCTTATTCCAGACAGACTATTCCCCTGACTCAGCATTTCATTTCTACCAAGACTTCCCAAAGGCTTCTCCCCTTCCCCATGACTCTCTCCCAGAGCCAAGCTCTGCATCTTCCCCCTCAGGGTTCAAATCCTAGGACCTCTCCCAGTTATGAATAGGTGTATGATTCCTATCCAATTGTTGCATTTTCTAGATGAGAAGAAAAATCGACCCAGAAAGCCATGACTTACCTAAGTCTACATAATGATCAGGGGTCAACATGGTATACTGAGTATAAAGGGTCAGATTGGAAGTCAGAGGAACTGAGTTCAAACCCCAGCTCTGTCACTTCTCCCCTGGGTGGCCTTAGGCAAATCACTTGGCCTGTTTGGGCCTCAGTTTCCTCATCTGTAAAATGAGGGGGTTGGACTAGATGATCTCTATAATTTCCTTCTAATTACTGATCTATGATCCTACGATTATAGGAAACCTTAATTAATCCTAGTAATTATTAATAGTTGGTTTCTCCCTCCTCAAAAGACCTTGAATTTGTGCACTTAAATGAGACATCCCCCAGGAGAATGTAAGGTCCTGGAAGGCAGGAATTGTTTTTATTTTGTCTTTATATCTTCTGTGCCTAGCACAATGCCGGGCAAGGAGGGAAGTGTATAATCAAAGTTCATTGAACTGAATTGATTTGACTTGTGTATGTATACCAAGCAGCTAGGGGGCACAATGGGTACAGTGGGGTCTGGAGTCAGGAAGACCTGAGTTCAAATTTGACCTCTGATACTAGCTGGGTGGCCCTGGGTAAGTCACTGTTTGCCTCAGTTTCCTCATCTGTAAAATGAGCTGGAGAAGGAAATGGCAAACCAGTATTGCTGCCAAGAAAACCCCAAATGGGGTCATGGACAGCTTGACACAACTGGGATGACTGAACAACATGTATATATGTACACATATTTGTGAGTCAGTCTATCTGTGTGGAACTCTGACCTGGGTCCCTTTGTGTATTTCCATACCTCTGGGCATCCCTGCCTGAGTGTGCTTATGTCTCTAACTCCCTATGCAGTGAGATGATTGGGCAAACATGGCTGTAAATTTGACCATGACGTGGTTATGAATGGGTCACAGGAACAAAATCCCATCAGTTTCATTAAGCTGACCAGTGATGTTGTAGAGAATAAACCTCGTTTGATGGATTAGACATTAAGAAACAGGTCTGAGGGGATTGATCAGGTCAGAGGGTTCAATGATTGAATAATAAATCTCTGGATTGACTGCAATTAGAAAGCAAAACATGTGAAGGCATCTCTGAGGTTATTTATTAATTGGCAAAAACACTTTGTCAAGGAAGCTTCCTTCCAAGCTTCTTGAACAAAGGGCCAGATACAGGACTAAAGAAACCAGAGGCAGACCCTTTAGGAGAACCCTAAATCTAGTTCACTGCACAGTCTTGGGTACTTATCAGTGTGTTATGGAAATGTAAAGTCCCTATTCAACTCTGGCTCAACTAAAGATGAAAAACCTTAGTAAAGAAAAACAGTAAAGTGAGTCACAGGGACAGAATGAGGCTTACATTGGTAGACATGGCTCATGAACCTGTTCGTTTTGCTTTGTTATGAGGAAGGGTTCAGTTAGGGGGAGAAGAGGGAGTGAGCAGGCATTAAGAAATGAAAGCTATGTAAAAAGAATTAATCAAACATTTTTAAAAAAATTCTTCCTTATGGCAAAGTCACCACTGCAGTTATTACCATCAACAGAAACCTGGGCTGTCCTTTGATGTGGACAGGGTGTTCCTGACCGACTGTCACAATAGCTTATACTCTGACCAGATGTCCTAATAGTGGGAAGGAATGGACTTCAAATCATCCGCAGTCTTCTGACTGGGGTGGGGAAGGAGTGGAATAGATAGCATTGAATCTCAGATGAGAGACAGCTAGGTGGCACCATAGAGCACAGAGCTCTGGGTCTAGAGTCATGAAGACCTGAGTTCAAATACGATCTCAGGCACCTCCTAGTTGTGTGACCCTAGGCAAGTCACTTACCTTCTGCTTGCCTCAGTTTCTTTAACTGTAAAATGGGTGTAATAATAGTACTTTCCTCTCGGGGTTATTGAGAGGATCAAATGAGATCCTCTTTGTAAAGTGCTTAGCACCAGTGCCTAGCACATAGTAGGCAGTTAATAAATGATATTTCCTTCCCCTTCAGAAGGCACCTTACCAGGACTCCTTCTTCAACATTCTCAACCATCTGTCTTTCACTTTCCACAGTGAAGACCTACAGTGAGAGGGCTCACTTTCTTTCCCAGGTGACACATTCTGCTTTTTCTTTAGAGCACATATTTGTGTGGACATTTTTTTTGTTATGTCGAGTCAAAATCTACATCTTCTACTCACTGCTTTTCTTCAGTAACCCCTTAGATCTGTACAACTCAATTTTTCAAAGTATTGTTGTCCCCATTTTACAGGTAAGGAAACTGAGGCCTGGGAATGTCAAGTAACTGACCAGAGGTCACTCAGTGAGTTAATGGCAGAACCAGGTCTAGACCATTCACATTGCCTTTTCCCCTTCTTCACCCACCCCTGTTGCCCAGGTATCCTGACCCAGCCCAGGGCCATTTTTACTACGCCAGTTGTTTTGTCTGTGGAAAAGACAACGATTTGACTGAGAAAGTTTACAGGGAGGGGAGTAAATGTAGAGTTCAAATACTTTTTGGAGTCTTAGGTCTTGGCTGAACTGGGCATATACAGGGGCCACACACAAATCCCACAAAAACGGCTTTGTTGCAAGGTCCAGGTAGGTGAGTTCACTTACTAGGTAAGCCAAGACAAGCAGAGAGAGAGAGACAGTTGAAAGCAGGAGCCAAAAATATACAGCCAGGAATCCTTTCTGTAACCAAAGTGCAAAGGAACTGCACTTTGGAGAAGATGGAAAGAACCAGCCAGTTCTTAAGACAAAAATGCCTTCCATTCGGACTTTGCACACCATTGGGGGCACATTGTTAGACTCCGAACTCCCTGAGGATGAGGACTATGCCCTCATATGCCCTCTTCTCTAGGCTCCCCTATGCTGCCCAGGATAGAGCCTAGACTGGTTAGAACACTGGGCAGACTAGAAAGATATGAAATTTGATTCAGATAAATGTAAAGTCATATTGGGGTTCAAAAAATCAACTTCACAAGTACAAAGTTGAAGAGAAAATATGACTTAATATCAGTTAGTCAGGAAAAGGTTTGAGGGGTTACAAAGCCTATAAAATTAGTGCAGTCTTATTCTGCTTTAAGGGAGACGGAGAGGTGTTATGCTCTAGCTTAGATGGAACGCTTCTCACATGTTGTATTCAGCTCTGAGCACCAGTTTGATAATCCTGGGAGGGACCAGGGGAAGGTAATCAGGGTAATAAAGGGAGGGAAGGGAAGAGAATGGCATTTATACAGAGCCTACTATGTGCCAGTCTCGGTACTAAGTGCTTTTTACAAATTTTATCTCACTTGATCCTTATAACACCTGCAAGGTAGAAGTTATTATTATCCCCATTTTAGAGTCCAGAAAATGGAGGTATACAGTGGTGAAATGATTTCCCAGGGTCACACACCTAAGATGTGTTTCAGGTCATATTAGAACTCAGGTCTTCCTGTCTCCACACCCAGGTCTTTATCTACTATGTGACCAGCTGCTTCTCAGGGTCAGTAGATCAGGCCATATGAGGGTTGCTTGAAGAAGCTAGAAAAATTTAGTGTCTAGTTTGGAGCAGAGAAGACTTAGAGGGTGGGGAGAGAGGGTATCATAGTTGTGTTCAAGCCTGGGGTGTGACCCAAGTTTTAATGCATTAGATGCATTAAAACTTGGGAGTGCCCTGTGTTTAGGAGTTTGCCATGTGGAAGAAGTATTAGATATATTTTATTTAACCTCAAAGGGAAGAAATAAGGGGCATTTACTTTGAGTACATTTTGTATTTGCTTACCTGAGGGCTGCAGTTGTTGAGATTCAGCACCCAGTAAAGTGAGTGGTACAGAATAGGCACTGGTTGTTATGGCTTGTCCTTTGTCTTGGAAGAGGATGGTGATGCCATGACATGCAAATGAATTAGATTTAAGTGAGGAGAACTGTGCAAAGTCACCAGTCTCACTTTCTCCTCCAGAGTCATCTGAGTCCAGTAGCAAGATAAAAATCAGGACAACTGGAGATGGCCCCAATGCAGTGGGAAGCCTTGGCCTTTTTAAGCTAAAGTCTTTGGATGGCTAGGTAAATGAATGAATGAAACCAGATTTCTTTATTGTCAGTCCAATGCTCATCCCACTACAACTCACATGCCCCAATGGTCAGCCATCATTCTGTGTTGAATGTCTACAATGTATAAAGCTCCTCATGGAGATGAGGGACACCACTAACTCATAATGGGTTTTCAGTTCATAAGGCTGGCTAGAAAGAAAAGAGAAGATGTGACCCTTGCCCCCAGAGGGCTTGTAATTTAGTTTATATGGGAAAATAATATCACCTTAATAACACACCATGGAGTTACTGCTTCTCAGAGTTGAAAGAGATCCCAGAGAACTCAGAAACCCTTCAGTCCAGGGCTTCTTAAACTTTTTCCACTCATGACCCTTTCAACATTTCCAGAATAGGAGTTGTCATCAAGTTATGACTTCTTGTAAAAAAGAATAACTATCTCTT
Organism: Notamacropus eugenii; assembly: GCF_028372415.1. NCBI lineage: Eukaryota > Metazoa > Chordata > Mammalia > Diprotodontia > Macropodidae > Notamacropus > Notamacropus eugenii. The sequence goes on from NC_092875.1 coordinate 40,233,655, forward strand.
CCAAGACAACTCATTCCACCTTTAATTATTAGAAATCTTTACCCTCCATTAAGCCTACAACTTTCCCCCAATTGGCTGTTAGTCCTTCTCTCTTGGGCAAACAACCTGACAGCCCTTCAAATTCCTGAAGATATCCATCATGTTCTCCCTGAGTCATCTCTTGTCCAGACCAACCATTCCTGGATACCGAACTCCCCCCCACACCAAATGTGGAGCAACTCTCCAGATGAAATACAAGCTATTAGCACATTAATGAAGATAGTGCTTTAAGGATCTATGCTTTGGGCAGTGTGGGTAATGTGTCCACTGATGCAGGTGGCAATTTCTCTCTCCTTTGTAAAATAAAGGAGTTAGATTAGATGGTATCTAAGGTTCCTTCCAATTCTAAGTCTGTGCTTCTATGATCCTATTGGTGTTCAACAGCTGCGGTGGCCAAAATATTCAGCAAAGATAAAGATGATCTCTAAGGCTTAGCTAGGCTGGTGCTTGGACAGCAATCATGGCCTGTATCTGATACCTGTGCTCCTCTGGTATGATCTTTGAGAACCCAGGTCCACCTCTAAACCATGAGGAAGCATCAGAATTGGACATTTTGGATGGGTTAAAATAATAATTGTACAATATATTCCTATTCCATCATTATGACTTGCTTTACAAAGAATTATTAAACATAATATCATATACTTATATTTATCCTACTCTATCCTACATTGATTCTATAATTTATTTTAACAACAAAATAGAATAACATGACTTTTTCTCCATTTCCCCACATAAAGCCATCTACATCTTTAGAAATTTTTATAGTTTTTGTACTTTCCTAACATAGTCTAACACAGTAGCAGCTAGGTGGTCCTGTGGTTTAAAATGATGAGCCCTGGAATCAGGAAAACCCAAGTTCAAATCTGGCCTCAGAGATTTACTGGCTTTGTGACCCTGGGTAAGTCACTTAACCTCTATTTGCTTGGCTTTCCTTAACTGTAAAATAGACGTGATAATAGCACTTACCTCCTAGAGTTATTATAAAGATCAGATAATTTAGGATTTATAAAAAGCACTTAGCACAGTGCCTGGTATTTAGGTGCTATGTATTACTGCTAATTCCTTTCCCTAATCAATGTATGTGTTGTTCTTTTCATTCTACTGACTTCATTTTACGTAAGCTTTCTATATTTCTTTATAGTCTTCATTTTTTAAATGGTTGAAGTACAACATTACATTAAATTGATTTAGGAGGGTTTGGAGATTTGCTTGGAAGAGAAAACAAGCTGTTCCCTTAGCTGGCCCCCGCCTTTGGAATGAGAGCACAGTCAGCCCTATACTCCCCTTTTTCCATCAAGTACCTTCTCTCCAATCAGCATCCTCAGTAACCCTACAGAGAGATATCTCTGCGTGTACCTGGGGAGGGAGGGGGACAACAGAAAAGATAATGTGATTCAATGGTACCAAACCACCAAAGGAACCAAGAGCTAATGCTTACTTCCAAGGGAGGACACCCAGGTCCAGATTTCCCCCACTTTGGGGAGGGGGGGTGTTATAAAAATAGAGAATCAGTATCACTAAGATTCCCTCTCATTTCTCCCCTGAGACAAGGGTGAAGATTTTCTTCATTCCAACACTCAGAGAATGTCTTTTTTCTCTGCTTTTTATCTCATTTTCTTCCAGCCCTTGCCCTCCTTCCTTCTGACTGTTCCTCCACAAATAATGAAGCATATAATCGAGTCGTTAGGTTGTACCCTTTATCTAGTTGGCACTGTTTCTAATTAAAACAGAAAGTATAAATGTAACTTGAAAGTACAGGAAAAACTTTGAGATAAAATAAATTTGTTCATTCTGAGATAAGGGAAGAATAAGGAAATACCAGAAGGGGATAGAAAATTCAAGCAATTACAATGTCTCTTGAGTCCACCAGTAGCAGGGGCAGTTGTGTAGTTTAGGCCTCATCTCCATCAGCAGTAAGGAGAAAATCTGGGTCTTTAAAGAGGGAAAGAGGGAGAGAAGGAGAACAAAAAGAAAGAGAGAGGGGAAGAGAGGAGAGAGGATTCGAGCAGGGGAGAGAAAAGAAATACGAGGAAAGGGGAAGAGGTAAAAGGGATAGAGACACAGAGAGAGAATGCCAGAGACAGCCAGAGCATGGCGTCATAGATTGAAAGCAAGCTTTGGAGTTCAGAAGATCTGAAAGACATATACTGGGTGTCCATAAGAAATCTATCTTTGCCCCAGGCTGATTTCCAAGATTATAATTTTCAGGTGACTTGATGATTTCCATGGGTAGAGAGAGTTTCCATACTGGGAGTCCCCTATGCAAATTAAATTAAATGAGCAAAAAATATTAAAGAAGCACTCAGAATTAGGGGTACAGAAGAGAGCAAAGCAAACTGACTCAAGGGAGCTGAACCAGTCTATGGCCTTGATCTTTGCAGAGTGAACGAACCCTGGAATTCAGCCTCTCAGAAGAAATCCTGCAGAACTGGCCTAATCCTCCTGTGGATCGCCATTGTTGCTGTTATGGTATTTTTGGAAGGCTCTTCCCAATTCCATATGAGAGGCTGGGCCTCCAGGATTTGGAGGGCATCCACGGAGCCAGCAGTATGTGCCTGGCCAAGGAAGCTCCTCAGGCGCTGCTGTCAGCAACTTCTTCCAGGGATGTGCCCTCCCCTGACCCACTCAGGTGGCAGCAGGTGAGTGGCACTGTTGTGTCAGCAGCCATGCCAAAGAGCTGACCCAGCTCCAGCCTCTCATTCATGCCACTCTTCCAAGTTGCAAATTGCAAGTTCAGTGACCATGTTGTTTCCTCTCCAGTAGGATGTTAACTCCTTGACAGCGTGGTCTCTTTCCTTTTTAAATTTCCTTCCCTATACCTATCACAGAGCCTGGCACATAGTAGGTAATACACATAGATGCCATGGGGCAGTTAGGTGGCACAGTGGATACAGCATGAAATCAGGAAGACTCATCTTCATGAGTTCAAATCCAATATCAGACACTTACTAGCTGTGTGACTTTGAGCAAGTCACTTTCCCCTTTTTGCCTCAGTTTCTTCACCTGTAAAATGATCTAGAGAAGGAAATGGCAAACCACTCCAGTATCTTTGCCAAGAAAACCCCAAATGGGGTTATGAAGAATCAGACATGACTGAACAACAAATAAATTCCTGTTAAATGAGTAAGCATAGAGTCACAAATGTAGAGCTGGAGATACCTAAGATGTCATCTACAGCAACTCATTTTATAGATAAGGAAACTGAGACCCAGAAAGCTCACAAAAATAGTAAGTGACAAAGTTGAACTCAGATACTCTAATGCCAGATACAGTACCCATTCTACAGGGGGCAGCTAGATGGTGCAGTGGATAGAGCACCAGTACAGGGGTCAGGAGGACCTAAGTTCAAATCTCACCTCAGACAATTGACACTCACTAGCTGTGTGATCTTGGGCAAGTCACTTAACTCCAATTGCCTCATCCTGGGTCATCTCAAGTCATCCTGATGAATATCTGGTCACTGGATTCAGATGGCTCTGGAGGAGAAGTGAGGTTGGTGACCTGCACAGCCCTCACTCAAAACAAAGTCAAGTGCAAGTCATGTCATTATTTCTCTGATGGCATGGTCTCCTTTGGCAATGAAGGATGAACACATACCCATTCTATGCTACCATAGACAGATGAATGAATTAAGATTAATGTTGGATATTACCATGTACTATTTATCTGTTGGTGAATTATCTATTTCATTAAAAACACATATAAAAACTTTTTTTAGCCAAAGCCCTGCCTCTTTCTGTTTCTTTGAAAGCCCACTTACTGACTCCCCCACCATAACCACTGGGATACATAGAAGGGATCAGGATGGCTTAGAGACTAGTCCAAGAGAACTGGGTTTCTGATCTCAAGTATACTCTAATAGGCATTGGGCAAATGTCTTCATTTCTCTGGGTTTGGACATTCTCTTCTGTAAAATGGGGATGTAATTGCCCAATACTGTCTCTTGAAACCTCCTTTTTTTTTTTTTTTTTTACAATCTCTTCCGTCACTTCTCTGGGGTTCAATGATCATCTCTGTTCAGATGACTCTTGTATCTCTATACCTAGCCTCCATCTTTCTCCAGAACCCCCGAAAGGGTAGAATTCAGGACTCCAGAATCCAACGTACTACATACTTCCACCTGAATGTCCTATGGATAATTCAAACTCAATCAAAATGATCTCCTCTCCCACTGCTCCCCAGCCCATCCCTCCTTTAAACTTTCTTATTATGGTCTAGGGTACCATACTTACAGTCAATCATGCTTGTAATGTCAGCCATCATCTTCACTCTCTCTCAGTCCCCATAACTAATGACTTACCAAGTCTAGTCATTTCAACCTCCAACCCTTTCTACTCGTGTCATTCAAGTTCTCATCACGTTTCACCTGCACCGCTCCAGTAGCCTCCTCCTTAGTCTCTATACAGCCTCCACACAGCTGACAAAAATAATCCTCCTACAGTACAGGTCTGGCTGCATCCCTGACACTACTCAAGAATCCTTAGTTTCTCCCTATGGAGTCTAGTGAGAAATATAGAAGATGTGTGTGTGTGTATGTGTATGTATATAGGAAATATAGAATTTTGTGTAGACATTTAAAGCCCTTCACAAAGTCTCCAGCCTACCTTTCTAGAGAAATTTCCCATTACTCCCCTTCATGACCTCTACATTCCAATGAAATTGTCCTGTTTGCTGCTCCCAGAAATTGGTGTTTCATTTCCTACTTCCATGCTTTTACCCATGCTGGAATGTTCTTTTCCCTAACCACTGCCTCTTAAAACCCCTCACTCCCTTCAAGGCTCAGCTCAAGCACCACCTTCTACATGGGGCCTTTGCTGATTCTTCCAAACATTAACATTCTATGTTGACCCAGCAACCCCTGCCTCTTTCAAGATCTCACAATCACTGGTCATCACTCAGCCCTTGATTCTATACCTTTATTTGGGGCATTGAGTTCTTATGTTGCTCTAGAGACTATTTCTGTCATATAAATAAATAATATACAGAGAGTCAAGGCTGAGCTAGGAAATTCCCCAGATCAAGAGTAGGGCCTCTAGAGTTATAGATTTTCCTATTTTATAACCCGGAGTAATAATTTATGTCAGCCCCTAGGCTAGAATTCATAGTCTACTCAATTAGGTCTTTTTCTTGCAGTTTTTCAAAATCCTGTATCTGAGCAGGGTAATAGGTTCACACATCCATGCTCCAGAGTCCCTTCTGGGTGCATGCCTCAAAAAGACCCCAGTGAGACCACTGGGATGGTGGCCTGGGGAGAACACCACCTGGGGAGGGCAGATTATACATGACATTTCCTTGGTGGCTGATTAATAAAGTGATAAGCTGTTTTTCTCTACACATGCAGCCTACACTGATGTCATGATTTTATTATAGCTGGGCCACTCAGATTTCCAACACCCTGAGGGGTAACCATGTGAGGGCTAAAAGGGACAGTAAAGGTTGCTTCCTCCAACACTCTTGTTTGAAAGGTGGGAAATCGGAGGCCCAGAGAGAAGAATTGACTTGCTTAAAGTAACAGTGAGTTGTTGGAAAGAAACAAGATTACAACTCAGGATTCCTGACTCCTCAGACTTCCCTGTATGAACTTTGCCATCACAGACAGCTGCCCCAGCCACACTATTTATACATGCAAATAGTTTAAAGATGGAGCAATCAAACGATGGCATCCTTTCCCAGGCCAAATATTATTGTGAAATCTTGGACAATCTGGTTGGGGAACAACCCTCTTCATTCATATATAATGAAGACTGGAGCATGTGTGGAGATGGGCCCACAGGATTCTGCTGCCCTGATCTCTCCCAAATAATCCTAAACACTCAAAGGATTCATGTGCCTTAATCCTGAAGGGTCTTTCACTTTGAGATCATGCAGTAATAGCCTTACTGAACACTCAACAGAAAGAGTCAATGATCAGATAAAGAAAAACAGAGTAGAAAAGATAACCAGAGCTATCCAAGCTCGGGCTAAGTCCCATGATTGGGAAAAGGGTACCACTCTCTTTCTACCCTCTCCTCATCCCTTACTGCTCCAGGAACAGGCTTGAATAGTCCTATGGTCTACAGATGGGAAGAGAAAAGAGCGGACTCACCTCTGGATGATTCCTATAGCCCACTAGTTGGTCTCCCTGCCTCAAATCTCTCCCCATTCCATTCCATCTACCCACCTTAGCTGTCAAACAATCTTCCTAAAACACAGTTTGACGGTGTCATCTCCTAACTCCTACTCAATAAACTGCAATGGCTCCCTAGTGCTGCTGGGTTCAGATAGAATATCCTCTTTTGACTTTTTGACTTTGAAAGCCCTCAATGACCTGGTCACTTCCCAACATTCCCCCTCCACATACTCTGTGTCCAGGGATATTGTTCTTGGACAATCCATGCTATTTCCTGACTGAGCAGTTGTGCTGACTATCCCCATGCCTGGAACTCTCCTCATCTCCACCTCATCAAGTCACAACTAAAGTCCTACCCCCTTCGAGAAGTCTTTCCCAGTCTTCCTTAATCTTATACTATCCCCATTTTTTCCCACACATATCTCATTTGTATAGAGTTGTTATCAAGTTGCCTCATTAGGATGTGAGCTCCCTAAAAGCAGAGACTAGAGTTTTGTCAATGGTGGCAGTTGGTTTCTTTTTTCCTTTCTTTTACCTCCAGCACTTAGAAGAGTACCTGGCACATAGGAACTGGTGCTTCATAAATGCTTGTTGACTGACTTTCACAACCTGGCCACTTTCAATATTTCCAGTCTTCTTCTACTTTACCCACCTCAAGACAGGGTAAACAGTCTTCTAGCTATTCCTCACACAAGATCCTATGTCTCCCAACTCAGTGTCTTTATACTAGCTGTCTCCTGTGCCCTGGCTTCTTTCAATACTCATCTATAATCCTACCTTCTATAAAAAGCCTTCCCCTTCCCCCAAATGATGACAGCACTATGAGTTTATTGTATGTATCTTATGTACTATTTGCATGTTTTCCTCCATTAGAACGAGGGGATGCTCCTTGAAGGCAGGGACATTGTCTTTGTCTCCCCAACACTTAACAGCTGAGTCCCCTAATAAATGCTTGTCAATATGCAGGAGGCTTCTAGGCATTCTTTTTAAATTTTCACTAAACTCCCCCATTGGACTGTGAGCTCCTGAAGAGCAGGAGCTGTCTTTTGCCTTTCTTTGTATCCCCTTCACTTAGCACAGTGCCTGGCACAAAGTAGATGCTTAATAAATGTTTATTGATGAATTGATCTTCCTGCCCTGTGGCCTATAAGGAGACATCTGCATCATCGCAAATTTAGGGTCTGTCAGCAATGAGTCTTACCAATCCCTGGAGTCCACAGATGTTTCCAGCACACTCTGTCTGGGATGAGCCCTCTGATCCCATCTATGTGTTGGGACATATGTTCTGATCCCCCATCATGTATGTTCATGTGGGAGTGATTATCCTTGTCCTGCTTGACCCCAGAGGGCAGAACCAGGAACAGTGGGTGGGAGTTACATAGAGGCAAAAGTAAGACCAATGTTGTGGAAAAAACTCTCCAATGTCGCACTCACTCAAGCTGCATCACACTAGTAGGTTGGATCTTCCAAAGGGCTAGTACTAGTCCCTCTCAGGGATCTGGAAGAAACCTGGAGGAGCTGGGTTTCTAGTAATATAGCTCCTGGGTACCCACTGGTAGGCTCTCTGTTAACCATCAACCAGATGATAGCTTTTACAAAAGGGATTTACAAAGATGGGAGTATAATAAAAAGCTGATACAAAACATTTTCCCCAGATTAGGGTTTATTCTCCTCTTATGCATACAAGGTCCTTGGGGAGGGTGGGTTCAGATTTAAAGGACAATGTTAGTGAGGCATGTGTGCTTCATGTGGTCCATGTGTGGCAGACAGATTTCTCTATTCTCAGCCTTGGAAGCCCTTTGTGGATTTCTCATGAAATTTGTAGCCGGGTGTGGAGTCAGGTGTGGATAAGCAGATCTGCTTCTAGATGAGCTTCTTTTTTCCTATGGACCACTAATGTCTCAGTAGTCACAGCTATTGATATCCTTCAACTATAGTTCTGGGTGGGGCCTCTGATCACACCTCTGAATCTCCAGAAATCACAAGATCACTTGGGTATTTCTGCATCTGAGTATTCATTAACCCAAGATCAGAAAGGAATAAACACAAAAAGACAGAGATGGCCATGTGCTCACAGTCACTGTGGCAGGGTAAGAGACAGAATTGATGCCCTATCACCCCAAGCAATTCACAGGACCAGCATAAAGTACTCCTCTCAGCCAAAAATCCAGAGTGATGAAGGGGTTGGTTGTCCCTGTATCTCAGTTTTAGTTCATCATTTATTCTTTCTGAGAAAAAAAATTAGTTCTTCTTTCTTTTTTTCAGTCACCATGTCTTCTGGCAAGGTGACCTCCAGTGGAGAGTATGCTGAACTTGGCATCAGGAAGACCTGAGTTCAAATCCTGATTTAGACCCTAGATAAATCACTTACTCCCTCTTATAGCCTCAGTTCCCTCATTTGGAAAATTAGGATAATAGTAATAGTACCTACCTGGCAGGGTTGTTATGAAATCAGATGAGATAATATATTCAAAGTGTTTTGCAAACTTTAAAGTGCTACGTGAGGGCTTAGCACAGGACCTGGCACATAGTAGGTACTTAATAAATTATTGACTATATAAATGCCAGCTATTCTGACTCTGCATCCAACTAGAAGACTTTTTGTCATCTCAATAGTACTAACCTCTGAGCTACTATGACTGGAAGCAAAGAGGCATTTATTAAAGTCTTTCTTTGTGCCAGGCCCTGTGCTAAGTGCTGCAGGCATAAATACAAGTAAAAGGAAAGACAGTCTTTGCCTTCAAGGTGCATACATCCTCATGGGGGAAGATAATACATAAAGGGGAGCTGAAAGTGTAAGTCCAAGTCTCTACATGATGATTCTGACACCAGATGAGTAATAGTTGTATGTACTTCAAAGATTGCCTACCCCAGGAGTAGGGGACCTGCGGCCTTGAGGCCACAAGTGACCTTCTAAATCCTTAAGTGTGGCCTTTTGACACAACTCAAAGTTTACAGAACAAATCCAAAAGTGGCCTTCTAGATCCTTGTGTGGCCTTTTGACTGAATCCAAATTTTACAGAGATTGAGTCAAAAGGCTGCACTTAAGGCTCGAGAAGGCCACATGTGGCCTCAAGGCCTCAGGTTCTGCAATAACAATGTACAGTATTCATACATAGGATGGGCTGCATGGGCTGTGGTGGCCCCCCACCACTGGCACCCTTTAAGCAAATATTGGATGACCACAAGACAGGTGTAGTGGAGATTCTTGTTCAGTTAAGGTTTAAGCTTGATAGCCTCGGAGGTCCCTTTTTTGAGGTCCCAGAGTCCTCTGGGATTCTGTAACCCTAAGTAATAGTAGAAAATACCAGTCAGGCCCATAACCAGAGTGAATCTTTCTCTGTGCCTGTCTGGTTAGGCCTTATTAGAGTCATCCATCATTCGCTCTTCAGTGGGGCCACCGACCTGGCTGGTGGTACAAACGCATACAATGTTGCTGGTGGGGCAGACATTCTTGACCCTGCCGCAGCAGCCAATACTGTTAGTCACACTTTATTGCTTGAAAGACTCCAGGCTCTGAAGACCCAGGGGAAAGCTCACCAAGAAAAAGGCTGAGCTCAGACTAGTGTCTCTCTAAGGCTGGGGAATCAGTATCTGGGGGTATCAGCGTGAGGTTGGAGTGTGAACAGATGGCAATGCCCACTGTGTACCTCTCTGGCTCCCCTCTGCCATCCCTTCTAGACCCCCACTTCAAGTGTGGGCAAACATGAAATACTGGATTTCTCTGGGGCTAATTTTGGGTGTTATTCCAAGGATCCATGACAGTGAAGTTGCATAGAGATAATTAAGGCTTTGGAGTGTGGGAGAGGGCGGGGAGGGGAGGAGGGGAAGAGCATCTCATTTGATTATTTGTGTGTGTTCGTGCTTTGTTGCCGAAGAAGACCATGTCATCGGAGAAATAATGGCATGACTTGCACTTGACTTTGTTTTGGTAAACAGCAAGAGCCGATTAAAAGGAAGAAGAAAACCTTGGTTTTCTCCAGGAAAGTAAAGAATGTATTACCTTCAAAAGAAAGGGTAATTGGTGGTTCAACTCAGACCACAGGTGTAGGGGGAAAAGCGGTGGACCGGAAATCAAATTAGACTTTACCACAAACTTACTTCATAACCTTCCTTCTCTGCAAAATTATAATGATCTTTATAGCGAGTTTTCAGAGTGTATTATGAACATTTTCTCACTTGAGTCTCAAAACAACCTGTAAAGTGGTAGGGACATTATTATCCCCATGGACAGGTGAGAAAACTGAGTCTCAGTGAGGTAAAGGAACCTGGCCAGGGTCACTCAGTTACTGAAAGTCAGGGGCTGTTGGGCAGGAGCCAACGTCTAATGTTACTATCTGTAACTGACATAATGTTACTATCTGTAACTGACATAATGTTACTATCTGTAGCTGACATAATGTAATGTAATGCAATGTAATGACATAACTCTGCTAAGTCGTGATCCTGCAGCTGTAACTCAAAGGATTGAAACCCAGATGGAATCCATGTGAAGGAAGCTGGCAGAGTTTACTTGGAAAATATTTTGTGTCTACTACGTATATATTTTGTATTTGCTTCTATAGATATATGTTTCCCTGAACAAAAGTTGCTTGAGAGCAAGGAAGGTTTCATTTTTATTTTTACTGTTTATTTATTATTCTCATTACATAATGTATATTATATATATTCTCATTATATATATATTCTCATTATATAATGTATATAATGTAATTATATAATTACATTTGTTATTATTTCATTTGATATATTTATATATAATAACATATTTATATAAATTTATATTATATAACATGATATATTTTATACAAAATATGTCATATAATACAAATACAATATGTTTATATATAACATATTATTATTATTATATTTGTTTAGTATCATCCCATTTGATCCTCACAATGGCCCTGGGAAGTAGGTGCTATTATCACTCCCAGTTTACAGATGAGGAAACTGAGGCAGATGAATGTTAAAGCGATTTTCCCAAAGTCAAACAACTAATAGATATCTGAGGCTAGATTTGAACTCAGGTCTTCCTAACTCTAGGCCCAGAACTCTACGTGCTGAACCTAATTAAAGAGAGGAGCCCCAAGGAGGGACCTTCAGGGTCCAGTCCAGCAGCCGATTGACAAGGAAGTCTGGCCATAGTGCTTCGTCATTCAGGAGGAAAGTGGATGGGGTGAATATTTTATAGGAATCACTTTCAGTTTGAGCCCACTCTCCTCAGGTACCAAAGTATAGACAGGAGGGTACACCCCCAACTTGGGAAGGACATTTGGTACTTCCATTCTCACTATATAGTTGACATAATCCTTTTTTAAAAACTGATGTTAACAGGTTAAATTGCTATTAGGGGATGCTAATTAATAGTATCAGGGGTTTTGAGGAGGCATTAACTGGCCTTTGGTGAATGATATTGGGAGTAGAACATGCCAAAAAGGGGACTTGAGCTGAGAGCATTAGAAATATGCCCCACATCCGTAGAGGTAATAACAACTACCCTAACTACCACCACCACTGCAACAATAGTAAATGCTATGTAAATGTTAGTTATTATCAAGTGCCAGGTGTTGTGCTAAGCATTTTACAATTACTATTCTCATTCAATTCTCACATCAACCCTGTGAGGCATATGCTATGATCACCCCCATTTTACAGATGAGGAAATTGAGGCAAACAATGATTGAGTGACTTGCCCAAGGTCACATAGCTAGTAAGCATCTGAGCTGGATTTGAACTCCAGTCTAGGGTACCCCTAAAATCCCAATGGAGCAATGTACCTATCTATCTTCTAGGCATATAATTTGCCAGTGTGAGTGACAGTTGGAATGTCACACACACACACACACACACACACACACACACACACACACACACACACACACCCCCATCAGAGTTTATATAGGCTATTTCAGTACCTTATTTTTCTTGGAATTACTTGGTATTGTTTTGTATTTACAATGTCGTTCAGTCGCTTTTTAGTGATGTCTGACTCTTCGTTACCCCATCTGGAACTTTCTTCACAAAGACACTGGAGTGGTTTGCCATTTCCTTTTCTGAGTCATTTTACAGCTGAAGAAACTGAGGCAAACAAGGTTAAATGACTTGCCCAGGATCACACAATTAGTAAGTGTCTGAAGTCAAATTTGAACTCAGGTCTTCCTGACTCTGAACCTGGCTGCTCTATCCACTGTGTTACCTAGTTACCTCTATTTATATTTATTCAAATCCATTCCCCATCACCATACCCACCCAGAAAATATAAGCTCTTTGAGGGCAGGAACTATTTCATTTTTTATTTCTGTATGTCCAGCACCTGGCACTACTTGACTCACATATGTCCTTAATACATGCTCATCAAATTGAACTGAATTCTTGGTCATATATGTTCTTGGACTGTAGTATGTTTTCTTACAGATAGATTATAAGCTCCGTGAGGGCAGATTTGGTCTCTTTTGTATCTCCAGAGCCCAGTGCAGTGCCAAGCACAAAGTAGGTACTTAACAAATACCTATTGGATTGAATTGGTTGAATGCATCCTTGTGTGTCTATAAAATGGCTCTAAGGACACCTGCCTCCAAGGCTGTTATGAAGATCAAGAGCACCATACAATTCTATTGACCTATAGACTGGAAGCTATTTGAGGGCAGGGATTGTCTTTGCGGATTTTGCTCTTTCTCCGTATACACCCCACCTCGCTCAGCACCTGGCAGAGTAGAAGGTACTTCATGCAAGCTTGTTGTATAATTGTTAATGTTGTTATCACCTCCCTCTTTTTCCATGTTCACATGGAAACAATCCTGGGATGAGTCACTATGCTCCAGTTCTGCCACTTACAGTTAAGGTTCTATGGATTGTGTCATTGGAGGGAAGCCCCATATCGATGAGATCATAGATCCATTTGAGTATTTGAAAGGTCTTGAGAATATTGCCCTGGGGGATGCCATTTTAGCATTGAATTCAAGAGCATGGGGTTGTCAGCTCATCTTCCACAGGTTCAATTAAGCTATCTTTGGGACAATAATAGACAAAAGAGAGCTATTATATCGGTGGTGTTATTATTATCATTGATTATGGCATTTACTTCTGAGCACTTCAGGGCATATTTAAATGGTACCCAAGAGGTGCTCTAATGGTGTGATTTTAATTCTCCTAGATTTGAGATTCAGGGCACCTTGACTGAATTTTTGGTTCTCTTACCTACATGACCTCTCTAGGACTCAATTCCCTCATCCGTAAGGGAGAGAATTGGACTGAATAATTTCTAAGGTCCCTTCCAACTGTTGTTCTATAGTCCTATGACTTGAATTCAATTCAACAAGCCTTTATTAGACACTTCATGCTCATTAGACACCTAAAATTTACAAGACATCAGACTGGACTCCAGAGGAGAGGAGCCTAATCGTTTTAGGGTTAGTGACCCATCTCTAAGTCTAAGGGCTCTTCCTATTAACTTACATAAGTGAGTAGTTACGTGTGAGGGAGGCATCAATCAGAATGTGGGCTTCAAGGTTGAATAAGTCTTCTTGCCCATTGATTAACGAACTTATGGACTAATTTGATCCTTTCTATAGAGAGAAATAAGTTTGTTTAGCCAGGGGAGTTGAAGACCCAAGGGAAATATGATAGCTGTCTTCCAGTATTTGAAGGGTAGGTGGCATAGTAGATGGAGCACCAGGCCTAGAATTAGGAAGACCTGAGTTCAAATCCAGCCTCAGATACATACTAGCTGTGTGACCCTGGGCAAGTCACTTAACCCTGTTTGTTTCAGTTTTGTCATCTGTAAAATGAGATAAAGAAGGAATTGGTAAACCACTCCAGTATCTTTGCCAAGAAAACTCCAAGTGAGGTCATGAAGAGTTATATATAATGAAAATGACTGAACAACCACTGCCACCACTGTGGAATAGGTATTAGCTTTGTTTGTCTTGGCCCCAGAGTCGGAACCAGGAGCTACATTCATGAGGAAGTGACAAAGAGGTAAATTCGAGCTTACTCCAAAGGAAAAGCTTTTCAGCAATTAAGCTATTGGAAAATGGGATGGACTGCCTGGAAGATCTTCAAGCAACAATCAGATGAGCCCTTGTCAGGAATCACACAGAGAGGATTCTGGGTCAAGTTGGACTCTGATGTCCTTCCAACTCCATCCCTCTGGCTCTAGGGAGAGGAGCACCAGCAGTTTCTCAGTGTTTTTGGTTGGATCTTTGACAGGCAGAGGGAAGTACAAACTGGGTTAATTTGTATCCCCCTTACTAAATATCCCAGGGTCATTTTTCATCCTTATTCATAAAGAGACATAAAGCATAGTCTCTCCCTAAGGAGGGGCAAGGCACCCAGCTCCTACTATTAAATTAGTGGGTAGTTCAGAAGCTGGAACATATTTTAAATGGTATGCCTAAGAATGCCCAAGGGACCAGCGTAGCACTTCCCTGGTTACTGTATCAGCAGTGTGCTGACAGGATAATTAACGCTTTGGGGTCTGTAGAAAAACATCAGATCCCCCTACACGTGGGGCCCCCTTCCATTTCTCTTTTCTCCCACATCTTATTGTGAACAGATTATGGATCTGAGTACCTGGGGGCATCAAGGAAGCATCCCCTACTCTCCTTCCCCCAGACCCTCCTGAAATAGCCCAGATTTCAGTAAGGGATCATTCTATCCTCCTAAGCTGAGGACTCCTCTCTATGTTTGACTTTCATAGGAGCTCAAGTCAAAGTAGGGTGGATTAGGATGCTTCTCTTTTGGAGGTTAGATGCAGAATCATGCATCTAGACTACAGATTAAGACATTTGGACCAAACAGCCACAAACCCACACTGTCTGCTGGGTGGGGAGTAGGTGGCTAGCATGCCACCTCCCCGGAAAAAGGTGGCAACCTTGAGAAATGGGTACAGGGGGAGGAGGTTGCTTTGGAGGCCATAGGATGGTGGGAATGAGTAATTGTGGATGAAGAGTAAAAGCTCCCCTCAGTCCATGATTATCCTATTTCAACTAACTGTCCTTACTAACTAGGTGCTAAGCTTTGTTTTTTAACTACTCAACTGCAACTACCTTCTAAATTTGTGGAATTGGGGAAAAGCTCTGCTTGCCCTACCTTAGTGATGTCTGTCATATATATGGATATGAGCATCTCTCCCCACCTGCCCACACATATTGCCCATTTAAGAAAATGCTCTCATGTTAGGCTTCTGACTCTGGACTTTAGCGCCTCAATGCCAGCAACCTTCTCCTGGGAAGGACTCCTGAGTCTCCTCCCCTGATTGGTGAGTTCTCTCCTGGGATTATCATTTAAGAATTCATGTTTACCTCACTCCCAGCTTTGCCCTTGACTCTCAGGACTTTCCCCCACCCTTCTCCTTCCCCAGGCAGCTAGGACACACAAAGGACTGGGCCTGGAGTTAGGAAGACCTGAGTTCCAAAGTGGCTTCAGATATCTACTAACTGTGGATGTGTGACCCTGGCCCAGTCACTTAGCCTCTGTTTGCCTGTTTCCTCAACTATAAAATAGATGTCATGATAGAACCTATCTCTCAGGGTTGTTGTAAGGATCAAATGAGATATTTGTAAAGTACTTTCCACAGCTCCTGGCACATAGCAGGCACTGAATAAGTGTTAGCTACTACTATTATTATGGGCAGTGTTGGGCCTGGAGTCAGGATGACCAAAGTTCAAATCCAGACTCAGACACTTATTAGCTGGGTAACCCTGGGGAAATCATTTAACCCTGTTTGCCTCAGTTTCCTCATCTGTAAAATGAGCTGGAGAAGGAAATGGCAAACCATTCTGCTATCTTTGCCAAAAAACAAACAAACCCAAATAGGGTCACAAAGAGGACAGAAAACCATTGAACAGCAACCACCACCTTAGGATTTCTCTCCCTCCCTCCCTGCTAAGATCCCCTCCAGTCGTCTGATCTCCCCCACTAGCTAGAGCTGACAGTAAATCCTTCCATCCATTGCTTTTGTCTCTGTGACCCTATTTGGGGTTTTCTTGGCAGAGATACTCAAGTGGTTTGCATTTCCTTCTTCAGCTCATTTGACAGATGTGGAAACTAAGGCAAACAGGGTGAAGTGACTTGCCCAGGGTCCCATAGCTAGTTAACTAGTGTCTGAGGCTGGATTTAAAATCAGAAAAATGAGTCTTCCTGACTCCTGACCCAGGTCTCTACCCACTGCACCATGAAACTGCCCAGTTAAGGCACTAGTGAGTTCCTACCCTCAAGGGGGCATTACATTCTAATAGAGGAATGATGGTGAGGGAAGGGAGTTTTGTCAGATCATAGATTTAGACCTACAAGGGGTCTTTAGAGGCCATCTAGTCACCTCACCTTCATTTTACAGATGAGGAAACTAAAGTTCAAAAGAGGATAAATTACTTTCCCCAAATCCCAAAGTTGAGAATTGTGAGACAGGATTAGAATCCAGGTCATCCAGATTCCCAAGTACAGAACTCAGTCCATTAGACCATGCTACTTCCTGAGTCAGAAGAATTGGGCAGGACAGGAGGGTCAATGGTTATGTTCAAATCCAATATACCACAATGAAGAAGGAACAGAGAGAAAGGAAGGAAGGTGTCTGGTTTGCTTTCTAAAATTTCTCTATCCCTTTGTTGAAAAAAAATTCTGAACTCTGCCTCCCACAAATAAAACCCACCCTTATTGTCTGGCATTTCCCCCAGGGAAACAAGTCTGTACTTGGGTCCATCCCAATTTCAGGGATACTGGAAGCCATAAATCACCCCACAGTGATGCCAGGGAACATTTCCTGTTACTCGAGTAAAACAATAGCTTGTAATACAGATGAGCTCATACAGCCGTACATTAGACTTGTCATAAATTATTACAAGGTAACAGGAAATCACAGTGACCTCAACTGTACTGCAGGGGAGGCGAGCCGAGAGTTATGAGCGAGTCCAAAACCTCAACACCCTCCCAACTCTGTTCCCAGTCACCGAACTTCTGTGGGTTTAGCTCAGGAGACAAACCAGTGGGCAGGAAATGCAAAGCCTGAAGGTTTCCTAGAGGGCACAGGAAGAGTTCTTTCAAAAAACAATCAAGACTAAAGAAGCCAGTCTAGATATTGCACAAACCACACACATGTGTTTACCTTTGGTTACCTTTTTCTCCATATGCATAATTCTCTCCTCTTCTCTTCCCTTCTTTTCTCTCCTCTTCTCTCCTTCCCTTCTCTTTTCCTCTCTCTTTTCCCCTCTTCTTTTCTCTCCTCTTCTCTTTTCTCTCCCTCTCTTCTCATCTTTTCCTCTCTTCTATTTTCTCTCTCCTCTTCTGTCTTTTTTTCTACTCTTTCTCTTTCCTCTTCTCTCCTTCCCTTCTCTTTTCTTTTCTTCTAGCCCTCTTTCCTTCTTTGAGTTCTGGCTGGTGTTGTGGGAGTGTGGAGAATTAGAGCTTGTCTCTCCATCCCCACTAGAAACTTGGCTCACAATAAATAGGCATGGCAGGTATTTATGGGCCACGTTTTATAGATGAGAAAACTAAGAGTCTGGGAGATCAAGTGAGGTATCCAAGCTGGCACATCTACTGGAAGCCCCTCTTCCTCCCTGCCTCAGGCCACTGAGTGGACCTCCAGTATCTGAACTTAGAAAAGGTCATGAAAAGCCCGAATCTGAACCCGAGGTTTTTTATGCCAGAAACACACTCTCACATTAAGAAGGGACCTAGGGGCAATTCAGTCCAACGTGTACATGAAAAATAGTTGCCTGGACATCCCACCCAGCAAGTGATCTAGTCTCTGCTTGAAGACCTCCAGTGATCAAGGACTTAACCACCCCTTGACATATCCCAATCTACTTTGAGATAGCTCTCATTGTTTAGAATTTTCTAAGTCCCCCCAAACAGGACTTCTCCAACTACTTCTTGGTAATATCCACACTCTGTTCCATGTTCTACCCTCTGGGACCAAGCAGAAGAAAGCTAAACCCTCTTCCATATGCTAGCCATCAGATATTTGGGCACTGCAGGGTCTGGATTTACTCTCCCAAACTCACTGGCCACTGGGGTGGCCAAAGAACAACTGCTCCAACTCCCCTCAGGAATTAAAGTACCATAGAACAGAGCTTTAAACCTACTAGACCCCTAATTAATCAGTGCTTTATTCACTCATTCTTTATAGCTCAAGAGTCCCCACTAGTGAGCTTTTTCTCATGATTACCAGTTGATATCAATTAACCAGCTAGACTTCAATAAGCTTTTAGAGAACGATATTGACTAAGGTGATACAGCAAGAACGGTTGTTTTACAAAGTACCCCCCTTAAAGTTAATAACAAATACATGTAGAATTTCATGGGAAATTGAGAGAGGGGTGTGCCCAGTCCCATGCTATATTCTATGGGAGACGCAAATATTCTCTCATTTGAGCTTCCTAATCAGTTTTCAATGCACAAGTGATTATCTCCATCTCCAGGGAAAGAAACTGAGGCAGAAAATGATTTAATCAAAAACTTCCCAGCAAGTTCCTAGTAAAGCCAGATTTAGAACTCAGCTCCCCTGGCTCCCAGTTCACTATATTTGCCCTTAGATCCTCACTAACTACATGCTTGGGATAGGACCTTCTGCCTTGTGGGCAGCTAAGCTTAATGGGGGCTGCTTTATTTCTTCCTCAGTTTCCTTAGTTTTCTCCACTATGAAGTGAGGATAGTAATAGCACCTATCTCAAAATAGCACCTAGTTGTGTGGATGGAATGAGCTAGATTTCATTAAATACCTAGTATAATGCTTCGGGGGCAGCTAGGTGGTACAGTGGATAGAGCACCAGTGCAGGAGTCAGGAGGACCTGAGTTCAAATCTCACCTCAGACATTTGACACTCACTGGCTGTGTGACCTTGGGCAAGTCACTTAAGCCCAATTGCCTCATCCTGGGTCATCTCCAGTCATCCTGATGAATATCTGGTCGCTGGACTCAGATGGCTCTGGAGGAGAAGTGTGGCTGGTGACCTGCACAGCCCTCCCTCACTCAAAACAAAGCCAAGTGCAAGTCATGTCATCATTTCTCTGATGGCATGGTCTTCTTTGGCAATGAAGGATGAACACACACAGTATAATGCTTGGTATATAATAGGTGATTAATAAATGCTTATACATTACCCTCCCTCAACTCCTGTAATTCATTGAGAAGAAAATGAATTTTAGCTCAGTGGAATCATGCTTTTTGCCTGATATTCAATGAAGGCTAATTTCACATGGGGCTCCCAGAGGATGCTCAGGCTCCACTTTGAGAATCACTAATCTTTTAAAAGGCAATGGTACTTCCCTATATTTTGACTCTAGACCCAGAGAACCCAGGATGTTCACACTGGAAAACACCATAGAACACAGGGCATTTGGGGAGAGGAATCACAACAGAGAATGTGAAAATGCAGAATGTTAGAGTTGGAGTGTGCCTTAGATCACAGAAGATTAGAATGCAGCACACTGTATGGTAGAACTGGAAGGAATCTTAACATGTTGAATGTTAGAACATAAAATTTCAGAATGATAGAGACAAATAGTAGATATTAATAAAAATAGTAATAATAACTAACACTTATATAGCTTTTTAAGGTTTGCAAAGCACCTTACGTATATTATCTCATTTGATGATGTTTATAAACCACATTACAATAAAAATAGAAGTGACTGATCACATAACATCAAAAAATGCAGGTACTTCCCTATAGAAACTACACTGATGCATTTCAATTATGTCTACATTAAAAAATCCTCTCCCAGATCCCGTAAAAGGGACTTTAGAAAACAGAATGCTAGAATATAGAGCATAAAATGTGAAAGTGGGGAGAGACCTTAGAACACAGACTGCTAGAACAGGAAACATAGGATGTTAGAGATAAAAAGCAGCCTAGGCGCAGGTTATTAGAACACATGACCTAGAATGCTAGAGCTGGAAGAGACCTTAGAATGCAGAATGTTTGAGCTCCAAAAAGACCTTAGAGCATAAAATGTTGCAGAAGATAAAATGTTCTATCTGCAATGGCTCTTAGAACTTCCAGACTATTACAACATAGAATACTGACTGTTAAAACTAAAAGGAGCCTTAGAAAACAGAACGTTAGAAAACATCAGAGAATGGCAGAGCTAGAATAGACCTTAGAGCATATACTGTTAGAACATAGAACATAGAATGTTTGATCTGGGAGTCCATTAGTCCCTGTAATTAGCCTCAGAATCCTTCATCAAAGGATCGCCCTATAGGAAGACGTGTCCAAAGTCAGATCTCAAAAACAAAATGGGTGTAGGAGGCTGGAATGGGAAGAGGTGGGGTGGGGGGGCTCAGGTGACTTAGTTTCTTGTCCCAGCTTGGCCCATAATACTTTGTGTAGCCTTGGACAAATCATAACACTTCTCTGAGAATCAGTTTACCCTTCTGTAAAGAGGGAATGATAATCCACTATCGGAATGCTGAGATTCCTAAGGCTCAGTCCACAGGCAGGGAATTATTATATATCTGTGCACTGCCAGGTCAGCTGTTGAACTCCGAAGGAATTCGGGGTATCAGGAATTGATCTTTTCACCTGTCAGGGTGGGAGGGCTGAGGTCCAGGCAGGTTAACAGCAAATGGATGAGAGCAGGCCAAGTTATGCTGTTCTTAAGGAATTGGGGTGGGGGAGGGAGGGCTGAGCAAAAACTAATGATCTGAAGCGTCCTTCTAATTAACAGCTAGCATACAGCAAAAGATAACCTTCTGCTGTTGTCTTTTGGGCAAGGAAAAATCTGGTCATTTATATTCCCCAGGAGCTGGGTTGCAAATTAGCCTACCCCCACCCCACTCCCAGTCATTTTATGAGCTAATAAGTCCTTTCCTTTTTTGCAAAACGATGTAGGGCAGGCAGCCCAGGCGTGTGAGATCACTGGAGTCATTTAGCCCTGACTAATGGCAAGTGGTTCTGCTGAAGCTGAAGACCTTCCTCTAATGCCTCATGGGTCAGGCCTGGAGGTGACCCTGGACCTGAGAGGCTGAGCCAACTACAAACACCTAAGGTCTCTGGCTGCTCCTACTTCCTCAGCTGTATCAGCTTGAAGCCCCAGACTTGGGCAGGAGAAAAAGCACATCCCCCAGGCATGAATTTGGATTTTATTAGAGGATCTAGCCTTCAGAACCTAAAGCTGGAAGCTACCCTGGTGGCCATTAAATCCAACCCCTTCATTTTACAAAGGAGAAAACTGAGGCCTGGGGAGGTTAAGGGACTTACCCAAGGTCACATCGATACAATCATAATATCCTACATTTAAATTTAGAAGGACCTCCTCCAAGGGTAGGATGGCCTCAAGGCCACAGACTCCCCACCCCTGTCTAGGCTATCAAATCCAAATCCCTCATTTTACAGAAAGGGAAATTAAGGTATAAAGAGGTTAAGGAACTTGCCTTATTTGATAGATAGTAAGTCTCTGAGGGCGGATTTGAACCCATATGTTGTCTCTTCAAGAGGAAGAGAAGAGGAGGAAGGAGAAGGGAAAGAGAGAAAATGAAGGGGAAGGAGAAGAAAGAAAAGAGAAAGGAGAAAGAGAAGTTCATTCATTCATCTACCTGTGCAATAACCTGAAGAACATTCAATAAAAAAGAATCCTGGCTGGATATTGACTTGTTCCAGAACCATTTCTATTTGAAGTCTGGTGGGGGAAAAATGAGCAGAATTGAGAGAATTATTATTCTCTCAAGTCTCAAGAGATATTGCCAGCTACAAGTTACCCTCAGCTATCACCATCATCAGTCTAGGGAAGGGGTTGGCTTCAGTAATAGACAGCAGAGGCATTTTTAAATTATCTCTCCATAATGAGTTGGAACATGGAGGAACTTGTCCATGTTTACTACAAGTCAATATCAGGCAAGCATAGTATGACAGGACCATCTAACATGGAAAATTTCCCTCTGAAAGTAACTATCATTGGATGAAAATGTCTTAAGCCACCAGAGTCAAAATCCAAGGTCTAACCTCATTCCCTGGAGCCCCCAAATAGACTGGCAAATCCTAGCATCAGAGAGTCCATATCTCCCGAAGCGGAAGTTCCAAGGTTTTTTCCTTCCTCATTGCACACAATCGAGATGGTTATTTGACTTGTCATCTGAATGCAGCTTTCTGGTCCTAGGATCCTGGGCTCTCAGATTGAAAGCTGGAATCTAGCCTCCTCCTTTTGTGGATGAGAACATTGAGACCCTGAAGAGGTGAAGAAATTTGCCCAGTCACATAAATCATAGGCAGCAGAGCTGGGATGCTAGCCCAGGCTCTCTGACTTTAAAGGTAGAGGGTTTTCTTTTTAAATCATTTAGTATAAAAATAAAAATTTGTTTTATTTTTAAAGGAAATGTTACTAACACACAAAGTACTTTGAAGTTTTTGGAACACACACACACACACACACACACACACACACACAGTGTCCCAAAAGTCCCCTTAGAACTTCAATGGCTTTAAACTGCACTTGCATTTAAACTGCACTAAGACTGCATCCTGGATGAGTTTGTGAACCTCAGAGCAATACTTCAGGAAGTATGATATCCATTTTACAGATGAGGAGATTGAGGCCAAGAGAGGTTAAATGACTTGGAGAAAATCACACCATTAGTAAGTAAGTTTAAGGGGCAAGATTCCAGCTCCAAGTCCAGGCAGCCCATTTTCCTTGGTAACAAGCAGCCTCTCAACACCTACTTGCACCCCTTCTGCATCTTTGGTTTAGTACAGTGGACAAAGCACTTGGCTTTGAATCAGGAGACCTAGGTTTGAATCTAAGCCTTGTCACTAGAGGTGGTGTGTGACCTTCTATAGCTCCTATTCTCAAGAAGCTTCCATTCTATTGGAAGAGATAGAATTTCTCAAATCAAGGCCATCAGCATTTATTAAGTACTTACTATGTGCCAGGAACTGTAGACAAAAATAAACCCAAAAAAGCAGTGAAAATCATCCCTACCCTCAAGGAGTTTATACTCTACTGGGAGAGAGAGTATGTAAATAAGCTCTTTCCTTAAGTTACCATACCAAGTCGAGTCAAGCCCACAAGCATTTATTAAATGTTTACTGTGTGCCAGGCACTGTAATAAGGTGCAGGAATGCAAAAGGAAGCAGAAAGAAAGGCAACCCCTGCTCCGGAGGAGCTTACCTTCTAAAAGGGAAAAGCAACACATAAAAAGGAGCTGAGAAGTGGAGAGGGGAGAAGGTGCCCACCAAGGGGCACGGAAGAGAAAATCTGAAAAAGTTAGGTGTGGAGCCCAGAGAGGAAGGCAATTTCTTAAAATGGAGGTGGGAAGAAATAGCCAATCAGAGGAAGGAGACAAAAAGGCAGAGTGAACTTCCAGTGTGAGGAGGCCCCTATACTATGATGGAGAATATCCAGAGAGTCAGGAGTGGAATAAATCAGATCAGATGAGTCCCATGTCTCCGACAGGTACCTCCTTCATCTCTTTACCTTGATGTCTCTATTAAACTCAACATATCCAACATTTCTCCTTAAATCTATTCCTCCTCTTGACTTTCCTATTTCTGTTAATAGGACCATCATTTTTCCAGGAATCCAGACTTCTAAAACCTTCTGTTTTGTAACCCCCAAATCTTATTGATTGCCACATTCTGTTGATTCTATCTGAATATCTCTCACATCTATATCTTCTTCCTCATTCCCAAATCCATCACCATCATTCAAACCCTCCTCACCTCTCCCTTGAGAAACAGTGTGGTGCAGTAGATTAGAGCACAGGATTTGCATTAAGCCCGGTCTGTGTCAAATCCCGTCTTAGACACTTTACTAGCTATTTGACCCTAGGCAAATCACTGTTTCTTCCTCTATAAAATGAGGGGGGTAGGTTAGATTCATTGACTTCTAAAGTCCTTTCAATTTCTAAATCTTGGATGGCCACACTTCAATAATAGGGACTTCACTGGACTCCTTGCCTTTGGTCTACTCTCCCTCCAATTCACTGTTGTTGTTCAACCACTTAGTCATGTCCAATTCTTTCTGACCCCCTTGGATCCTACAGTTCATAGTGATTTCTTGGCAAAGATTCAGGTGTATTTTCCATTTCCCCGGGGGTTCAGAGAAGAGTAGGATCTGTAATGTGAGATTTCACCTTTTATGTTCACCTTCACTCAACTCTCACTTCTGGCTCAAGGAAGCTGTTGCATGAGCAGGGGTCACACTCCAGTAAACTGTTTTGGGAGATGGGCTAAACCAGGCTTAGAATAACTGAAGGGTCTCAAATCCATTGGTGAGTTGACAACCAACCAATCAACTACCATGGAAAGCAGAGTGACTTGTCCAGGGCCTGGAGTCAGGAAGACTGAGTTCAAATCCTGACTCAGACACTTACTAGATGTGGCAAATCATTTCACTCCATTTGCCTCAGTTTCCTCATTTGTAAAATGAGCTGAAAAAGGACATGGAATCCACTCCAGTATCTTTGCCAGGAAAACCCCAAATGGGGTCAGGAAGACTGACTAAAGTGATTGAAAATGGCTCAACAACAACTTTCTTCCTGATAATGGGCCCCCTCTATCATAACTGCCCAAGGGAACCTGATACCCGGCTCTGATCTCATCCCTCCACTTTTCAGAAAGCTTCAAATGTCTACTGAACAAAGCCAAAACTCTTCACAAGCTGGCTCCAATTGATCTTTCTAGACTTCTCTCCCACTTTATGTTTCACCCAAATTAGATTAGTTACTACGTCCATACCTCTGTTTATGCTGGCCAATACTCAGTTTCTCCTTGTTGACATTCTATCTTTCAAGGCCCAGATCAAATGCCTTGTACTCCATGAAGCATTCCCTGAAATCACCCACCGAAAAGTGCCCTCTCCCTTTAAACTGCTCATAACTCTCTTATAGAATAATGTTTTAGTTTAAATTAACAGTTATTTTGTATGTAACTCGTATTCCCTACAAGATTAGATTAGATGTGTACTTCTTGAGGGTAGACTATAAAAGGGGTTTGGAGCCCCATAAGGGAATTAAGCAAAAATTATAAAGACTTTCTTACCCTAAGTTAAAAATAGGCTTAGGGCAGAGACCTTGGCCCTGGTGAGAAGGAATTTGTGATTTAAAGACATATGAAAGAATTTGGACCCTCTCATTGGCTAAAAGACCTTGACCCCTGAGAACAAAAGGCTTCCTTCTAGAGAGAAAAGACCAACTATAACCATGGGTTGTAGGACCTGACAGATCTCCCTCTCATTATAGAGAGAAAAGTCACTGAGGTTTTTCCTTAGTCCAATACTTGGCATGTGAAGAGTCCCCCTCCCTAAGATAGCTGAGACTTAAACTCAACACACTAAGAGAGAAAAGAGATAGACCCTCAGTTGAGTTTTCCCCCTGAATCCAGAAATTGGCAGCCTTCTATGACATCATAATCAGGTGAGCAATACCTCATAGAAGTTCTGCACACCCACAAATAGCACGTCCATCCCAGCAGAGACTACATTCAAGTCTAGTGGGGAGCTTACAAGCAAGGTAGGAACAGTGAAACAATATAATCAGAAAACATCAGGGTCCAAGACCAATAACAGGATGAATTGTTCTTCTATTAATATGCCCCACATTTCCTGAGTCACTTCATGTGTCAAAACATCACCCTCCATTGGGTGGAAATCTCTCAGGATTTGATCTTTTCTATGTACATCCATCGTGAGCTGCTACCATGGCCCAAGACTTCACGGTATGGGACTACATGGTGTTTGTGAGCATGCTACTCATCTCATCAGTTATTGGTGTATTCTACGCATGGAAAGAAAGGGGGAGACAGACAGGCACCGAGTTTCTCATGGCAGAACGCCAGATGTCAGGGATACCGGTGTCCCTGTCACTCACGGCCAGCTTCATGTCAGCCGTCACCATCCTGGGCACGCCGGCCGAGGTGTACCGCTTTGGCATCATGTTCAGTCTTTTCTTTATCTCCTACGCCCTGGTGGTAATCATCACCACAGAGATCTACATGCCTATTTTCTACCGGCTCAGAGTCAACAGCAGCTATGAATACTTAGAACTTCGATTTAATAAGCAGATTCGTCTTCTTGGAACTGTTTTCTTTATTACTCAAACGATACTCTACACTGGCATTGTCATTTATGCCCCTGCTCTTGCTTTGAATCAAGTTACAGGATTTGAACTCTGGGGTGCAGTAGTTACAACAGGCCTCGTCTGTACTTTCTACTGTACACTGGGAGGTCTCAAAGCTGTTGTCTGGACAGATGTTTTTCAAGCTGTCATTATGGTGGCAGGGTTTTTTTCCATTATCTTTCAGACTTTAAGACTTCAAGGTGGAATGAAAACTATCGTACAACATGCTCAGGAAGGGGGAAGGTTAAAATTATGGGACTTTAATCCCAATCCTTTTCAGAGACACACTTTCTGGTCCATCATAATAGGGGGCACCTTCACATGGTGCAGCATTTATTGTGTCAATCAGTCCCAAGTTCAGAGATACCTGGCCTGTAAAAGCAAGTTCCATGCAAAACTATCCCTTTATTTAAATCTTGTGGGACTCTGGATCATTCTTATCTGTGCGGTTCTCTGTGGCTTGTCATTGTACTCAGTGTATCGTCACTGTGATCCCTGGACATCACACAAAATCAAAGCCCCAGATCAGCTCATGCCCTACCTAGCAGTTAATATTTTTCGTAATTATCCAGGACTCTCAGGACTTTTTGTGTCATGTGCTTATAGTGGAACGTTGAGTACAGTGTCCACCAGTATCACTGCTCTAGCTGCTGTAACTATGGAAGATCTCATCAAACCGCAATTGACTTCACCTTCACCAAAGACTCTTTCTTTACTTTCTCAAGGAACAAGTGTGTTCTTTGGCCTCCTTTGCATCGGCATGGCTGCACTGGCATCATTTATGGGAGGTCTTTTACAGGCGGCACTCAGCATATTCGGCATGATTGGAGGACCTCTTCTGGGCTTGTTTTCTCTGGGAATGTTAAATCCTTATGCCAACTCGCTTGGTTCATTTATTGGCCTTATGTTTGGATTTGGCTTTTCAATATGGATTGGAGTTGGAGCTTACTTTTACCCTGCACCTCCTTCGAGAACATTACCATTACCCCTCTCCACTGCAAATTGTACCCAAGGTAGAAGCATGCCTCTGAATTGGACTGGCTTAGCAGAATACTCAGTCTTCACACCGTGGAAAACTATTACAGAGAGAACTTTACTAATGAATAGCTTATATTCCCTTTCCTACCTCTACCTAAGCACTGTGGGGACATTAGTGACCGTAATTGTGGGAACAATTATCAGCCTTCTAACAGGTGGCAAAAATCAGATTGTAAACTCCAAATACTTCCTGAAGAGAGATGATATGACACTGGGTAAACTTTTTTTCAAGGACCGAGGAGTTTCAGCATCACCCAGTTAGGACCTTGGGTAAAACTGATAAATTACTTCGGGAAGTTTAAAAATAAAGGTCTGAAAAGAAAAAAGAAAGGTCTGAAAGAATTTTTCAATGGAGCAGCTCTGAATGGGTGACCACCCTATAGGGTGGGTGATTTTTACATATCCTAAGTAAGATAAGGGCAGTGAGGTAGCACAGCGGATAGAGCATCGGACCTGGAGTTAGAAAGATCTGAGTTCAAATTTGACTCAGACACTTACAAGGTGGGTGACCCTGGGTAAATCATTTCACCCTGTTTGCCTCAGTTTCCTCATCTGTAACAAATGTCAGGTACAACTTAACAAAACAACAGCAACCAACGAAGGGGAGATTGATAATCTTACTGTATTCTCCCCTGATCAGACCACATTTGGAATGCTGAATTTAGTTATGAGTACTGCGATCATATTTTAAGGCAGATAAGAGCAACAGCATCTAGCATTTATACAGTGTTTTAAGGCTTGTATATTGCTTTCAACACATTAATTCATCTGATCCTCACAAATCTTGAGGTAGGTGCTACTAATATCCCCATTTTCCAGATGAGGAAACTGGGGCACAGAGTGCTTAAGTGACTTACCCAATGTCACATAACCAAGTTAAGTGTCTGAAACAGGATTCCAACTCAGGTCTTCTTGACTGTATGCCCTTTGCTCTATCCACTGAACCACCTAGAACTGGCAAAGTGGAATCTATCCAGAGGAGGGCAACGAGAAGAGCGAGAGGACTAGGCTATTATAGAAAGATCAACTAAAGAAAAATGGGAGTGGAAAAGAGAAGGCTGGGAGGAGGGGGGAGAAGGAAGAAAATATGCTTATATATGATGCCTACTATGTGCCAAGCATTAGTCTAAGTGCTTTACAAATATTTTTATCTCATTTGATTTTTACAACAACCTTGGAAAACAGGAGCTATTGTTATCCCCACTTTACAGTTGAGAAAAATGAGGCAAAGGGAAATTAAATGAATTGTCTGGGGTCATATAGCTAATAAACGTCTGAAGCTGGATATGAACTCAGGTCTTCATGACCAGAGCTCTACCCACCATGCTCTTCAGCTGCCTCTGCAATTGATGGTAGGGTTGGAGGGAGGGGAGACACAATCATGCTTAAAGAGCTTTCCGATAGAAGGGATTAAACTTGTCTCCTTGACCCCAAAATTAGAAAAAGGAGTGGACATATTTAGACTTGGTCTAAGGAAAACCTTTTTACTTAGGAGAGTTAACCAAAAGTGAAATGGACTGCCTTGGGAGCAAGGGGGTTCCTTATCAGTTGAGGTACTCAGGTGGGGGCTGGATAACCTCTACTGGGTAGGATGGAGAGAGAATTCTTCTATGGGATGGAAGAGATAGCCTCAGAGATCTCTTCCAGCTCCGAAATTCAGGGATTTTACAGAGGAGGCTAAGAAAACAGCAGCTTCCTTTAGATCTTATGGCCTTCCACCCTTTAGTCCATTGGATAGAGATCTGTTCCTAGGCTACACTGCCCTGGGCATTAGATATAGATAGATCTGATACTCTGGGTCATAATGGGCCAGGTCAGGAAGCCCCCAGCAGAGCTAAATCATAAAGCAAAGTATGGTATGATTAGAAGCCAAACCCAGGGATAGACAGGAGATCAGAGCAGCCTGCCATACTAAGTGGGGAAATGTCAGGCCCTTACGTTCCCCCTCAAAGAATAATCCTTCGAGGACAGATGTGGGAGAATGGTCTCCTACTTAGAAGTTTCACTTAAAAATTTGGGAGCCAGAGAAACTGTCTGAAGGCGATGACTGAACAAATCTGTCTCAAAGATGGATGTGACTGGGCATCGTTCTCCATTTCCAATGAGGACAGGACAAAACAAAAATGAGCTTCCAATCCAATCCAACAGGAATTCATTAAGCACCTGTCATGTACCAGGCACTGTGTTAGGCTCTTGGATCCAAAGATAAATATAAAATACACACTGCCCTCAGAAAACTTACATGTGGTGGGGGATGGGAACAAGTATCGATTAAGAACCTGCCATAGGCTCTGTGTTAAGCACTTTATAAATATTATCTTATTTTCAATCAATAGACATTTATTAAGAACCTACTATGTGTCACACACTGTGCTAAGAGCATTACAAATTTTATCTTATTTTCAATTGGCACTCAATAAACATTTATTAACTATTAATTATGTGTCAGGTACTGTGTCAAGCATTTTATAAATATTATCTTATTTTCAATCAATAATCAAACATTTATTAAGAGCCTACTATGTTCCAGGCATTTTACAAATATCTCATTTGCTCTCATAACAATCCAGAGAGGTAGGTACTATTACTGTCTCCATTTTACAGTTGAGAAAACTGAGGCAAAGAGAGGTAAAGTGATTTGCCTAAGATCTCACAGCTAGTAAGTGTATGAGATTGAATTTGAACTCAAGTCTTCCTGACTCCAGTGCTGGTATTCTTTGTGCCATGTCACCAACTGTCTCTCAAAGAAACAAAGAAAAGGAGGGAATGTATGTTAGGTATGGGATCCAACCTTTGCACAAAAGCAGGAGATGTATATTTGAGCTCAAGGTGCAGTAAGATGGCCAGTTTGGCTGGACTATAGAGTGCATGACAGGAAACCATGAGCAGCTATCCTAGAAAGAGAGAGTAGAAGTAGATTTTTAAGTAATAAGCTGAAAAATGCATATTTTATCCTTGAAGCAATAGGGAGTCATTGAAGTTTCTAGGGTGGGAGTGTGACTCAGTTAGATTTGTGCCACAGGAAGCAGCCCTATAAAGAATGGGTTAAAGAGGGGAGACTGGAAGTGAAGATTCTTTTTAAGAAGTTTTTCAATAGTTCCTGCAAGCAGTGATGAGGGCCTGAGCTAGGTTGGGGCCATGAGTCAAATAATGGGGACAGAGGGCAGAGATGCTGTACAGAGATGTCAGACACATGACTTGCAGGCCAGATGTGGGCCACCACACTCCCAAATGATTCCTGAATCAGATTAAAAAGTAACTGGGGGGCAGAGCCAAGATGGCAGAGTAGAAAGACACACATATGCAGGGTCTCCCCCACACAGCCCATAAAATATCTGTAGAGAGGGACTCTCAACAAATTTTGGAGCAGCAGAAGAGGAGAACAGCAGAGCAGAGGAGATTTCCAGCCCAGGGTGACCTAAAATACCCATGGGAAATGTCAATTGCACCAGATGCAGAACAGAACACAGAGCCCAGCCTTGGCCACGTGGCTCAAGGAGACCCTGGGAGGAGGACACCTCGGGGGTGGAATCTCCAGTCGCAGCAGTGGGTCCTCAGATCCCTCAGCCCACAGTCTCCAAAGGTCAGTGACAGGGGTTTTTTCAGCTGGCCAGGAAGGGAGAAGGGCCTTCCCATAGCTCTGGCTTCAGGCAGTGGCCTGCAGAGGCCACATCAGGCAGGCAGCAGGAGTTCTCACGGCAGTCCCTACAGCAGCCCAAGACCATTGCTGGATCATAAAAACCCCTGGGGGCACTCAGGGAGCTTGTCTTTGTCTCACACTGAATCATGGCCCTGCCCCCACAGCTTGACTGAATCCCACCCGTCCTGTGCTAACTTGGCGGAACTGGAGGTCAGGTGCCTGTAGAGAGGAAACAAGATTCTGGGCACAAAAATCCTTCCCTGTGCCCAGACCAGTACACACTTGCTTATGCCACCTGGGAGGAATTGATATCTTACAGGTCCCCAGACTATACCCTACTCTTGACAAAGGACCCAGAAGTCAAGTAACTGGTTGGGAAAATGCCCAAAAAAGAGAAAAAAAATAAGACCATAGAAGGTTACTTTCTTGGTGAACAGATATCTCCTCCCATCCTTTTGGATGAGGAAGAACAATGCTTACAATCAGGGAAAGACACAGAAGTCAAGGGTTCTGTATCCCAAACATCCAAAACAAATATTCAATAGGCTCAGGCCATGGAAGAGCTCAAAAAGGATTCTGAAAATCAAGTTAGAGAGGTAGAGGAAAAACTGGGAAGAGAAATGAGAGAGATGCAAGAAAAGCATGAAAAGTGGGTCAACACCTTGCTAAAGGAGACCCAAATAAATGCTGAAGAAAATAACACCTTGAAAAATAGGCTAACTCAATTGTCAAAAGAGGTTCAAAAAGCCAATGAGAAGAATGCTTTACAAAGCAGAATTAGCCAAATGGAAAAGGAGGTTCAAAAGCTCACTGAAGAAAATAGTTCTTTCAAAATTAGAATGGAACAGATGGAGACTAATGACTTTATGAGAAACCAAGAAATCACAAAACAAAACCAAAAGAATGAAAAAATGGAAGATAATGTGAAATATCTCATTGGAAAAACAACTGACCTGGAAAATAGATCCAGGAGAAACAATTTAAAAATTATGGGACTACCTGAAAGCCATGATCAAAAAAGAGCCTAGACATCATCTTTCATGAAATTATCAAGGAAAACTGCCCTGATATTTAGAACCAGAGGGCAAAATAAATATTGAAAGAATCCACCCATCACCACCTGAAAGAGATCCAAAAAGAGAAACTCCTAGGAACACTGTGGCCAAATTCCAGAGTTCCCAGGTCAAGGAGAAAATATTGAAAGCAGCTAGAAAGAAACAATTCAAGTATTGTGGAAATACAATCAGGATAACACAAGATCTATCAGCTTCTACATTAAGGGATTGAAGAGTGTCGAATATGATATTGCAGAAGTCAAAGGAAATAGGACTAAAACCAAGAATCACCTACCCAGCAAAACTGAGTATAATACTTCAGGGGAAAAAATCTTCTTTCAATGAAATAGAGGACTTTCAAGCATTCTTGATGAAAAGACCAGAGCTGAAAAGAAAATTTGACCTTCAAACACAAGAATCAAGAGAAGCATGAAAAGATAAACAGCAAAGAAAAACCATAAGGGA
The DNA here is from genome assembly GCF_028372415.1 of Notamacropus eugenii. Lineage (NCBI taxonomy): Eukaryota > Metazoa > Chordata > Mammalia > Diprotodontia > Macropodidae > Notamacropus > Notamacropus eugenii. Next base: position 40,266,056 of record NC_092875.1, read on the forward strand.
CTTACTAAAGTTGAACTGTTTACATTCCTACATGGAAAGACAATATTTGTAACTCTTGAAACTTTTTTCAGTGTCTGGGTAGTTGGTGGGATTACACACACACACATACACACACACACACACACAGAGCACAGGGTGAATTGAATAGGATGGGATCATATCTTTAAAAAGTGAAATTAAGCAGTGAGAGAGAAATATATTAGAAGGAGAAAGGGAGAAATGGAATGGGGCAGGTTATCTCTCATAAAAGAGGCAAATAAAAGACTTTTCAGTGGAGGGAAAAAGAGGGGAGGTGAGAGAAAAAACATGAAGTTTACTCTCATCACGTTCGACTAAAGGAAGGATTTTGGTATGAAAACCTATCTTACAATACAGGAAAGTGGGGGAGAAGGGGATAAGCAGGATTGGGGGGATGATGGAAGGGAGGGCAGTGGCAAGAGGGAGCAATTTGAAATTAACACTCTTGGGGAGGGACAGGATCAAAAGAGAGAACAGAAGCAATGGGGGGCAGGATAGGATGGAGGGAAATATAGTTAGTCTTACACAACACAACTATTATGAAAGTCATTTGCAAAACTACACAGATGTGGCCTATATTGAATTGCCTGCCTTCCCAAAGGGAAAGAGTGGGGAGGGAGGGATGGGGAGAAGTTGGAACTCAAAGTTTTAGGAACAACTGTTTTGAGTATTGTTCTTGCAACTAGGAAATAGAAATACAGATAATGGGGTATAGAAAGTTATCTTGCCCTACAGGACAAAAGAGAAGATGAGGATAAGGGAAGGGAGTGATGATAGAAGAGAGGGCAGATTGGTGATAGGGGTAAGTAGAATGCTCGGCATTTTGGGGTGGGGGGAGGGGAGAAATGGGGAGAAAATTTGGAACCCAAAATTTTGTGGAAATGAATGTTGAAAAGTTAAATAAATAAATATTTTTTAAAAAAGTAACTGGGAAATATTTAACAAACAATTAAAATACAATAAAATATAGATATTACATTTTTAAGCTAAGTCAATGACACCCTCAGGGATCCTTTTGTACAGATTAGTGGAAGCCACCCCCCCCACACTTTCTCTAGACACCACTATTGTTGAGGTAGAATTAATAAGAGTTGGCAATTGATTGGCTATGGGGGTGGGGTAAGAGAGAGAAAAAGGTAGAGAATGACTCAGAGGTATCCCTGAAAAAAGAAAATGGACCCATATGTACAAGACTATTTCTTGTAGTTGCTTTTGTAGTGATAAGGAATTGAAAATGAAGGGGATACTGATCAATAGGAGAATTGTTAAGCAAGTTATGGTGTCTGAAAGTGATGGAATATCATTAAAAAATGATGAAAGGGATGGTCTCAGAGAAACCTGGGAAGACTTATATGAACTGATGCAAGTGGAAAGGAGGAGAATGGGGAGAGCAATTTCCATAGGAACATTATTGTCAAGATCAACTTTGAGATACTTAACTGTAATCAATGCACTAATGAATCAATCACAATTCTGGAGGACCAGCTCTTGACATTAAAGTAAGGCTCTCGAGGATTGGAAAGAGAAATACATTTTCAGAAACAATGTGGGAATTTATTTTTCTTGACTTTGCATATTTGTCACAAGGGTTTTGTTCCTTTTTTTTCATTTGAGAGGGGTGAAAAAGAGAAGAGCTCTAAGGATCGGGTAGCCAAGCATTTAAAAAAATAATAGGAAGACAAAATAGGATATGACATTATGGGGTGTCTCAAAATCTTAGTGCAATTTTAAGCTAAGAAAGAAAAAAGAGGCACTGAAATAAGATTTTAATGATAGGAGACAGGCAAATGAGTAGGACAAGTTATTACAGGATGTCCCAAAAATCATAGTGTGATTTTAAGCTATTAGAACTTAATTGATGGGCAGCTAGGTGGCACAATGAATAGAGTGCCAGCCCTGGAGTCAAAAGGACCTGAGTTCAAATCCACCCTCAGACATTTGACACTTACTTGCTGTGTGACCTTGGTCAAGTCACTTAACCCCAATTGCCTTTTCCTTCCCCCTTCAAAAAAATTTAATTGAATTTATTATATACTTAAAAGTGAAGGCAAGCTGTGTGTAATAAAGTTTCATGTACAATCCTCTTTTTCAGTTCCATTTTGTACCAAAAAATGTTTAACTTAGTTGGTGCTTATGAAGGTTAGAATTAAAAAAAAGAAAATTTGGGGAAAGAGAGAAAGAAGGGAGGGAGAGAGAAGGGAGAGAGGAAAAAGAGGAGAAAAAGTGGCAGGGGAGAGAGAGAGCGAGAGTGAGAGAGAGAGAGAGAGAGAGAGAGAGAGAGAGAGAGAGAGAGAGAGAGAGAGAAGACAAAGACAGAGATAAGAAGTCAGATAGATGGATGAATGGACGAATAGATAGCTAGATTGATGAATGGAGATGGGAAAGAGAGAGAGAAGGGGAGAGGGAGAAAGAAAGGAAAAGGGGGAGAGAGAAGGAGAGGGAAAGGGAGGGACAGAGACAAAAAGAGACAGATAAATATGAAGACAGATGGATGAATGGATAGTAGGTAGACAGATGAAAGGATGGAGTTGGATGGATGGATAGAAAGAGAGTAGATGGATGGATGGATGGATGGATGGATGGATGGATGGATGGATGGATGGATGGATGGATGGATGTTTAATAGATAGAACATTTATGAAGCACTTGCTACATACTGGACGTTGTGCTGAGTACTAATGATACAAACAGAAGATAGCTCCTGCCCACAAGAAACAGCATTCTTTCTTTTTTTTTATTTTATTTTTATTTGGACCATCAACCAATTGTTCAGTAAACATTTACTAAGTGCCTACTATGTGCTAGAAACTGTGCTCAGTGCTGGAGATACAAAAAGAAGCAAAAGAAAGTCCCTGCCCTCAAGGAGCTCACAATCTAATCTAACAAACCCAAAATAAAATGGGCCTTTGTCTATCCATGGTAGAACAAATAAAGAACATTATATGTGAAATTGCACGCCTCTATTATGTACTTTTCTCACTGCTTTTCTCTGTCTGGCCCTCCTCTGATTCTCTGTATATGTTTTTTTAAAAGTGTCTCAGTGATCCTCTTTGTTTTCTGTCCCTTTTTCTCTGTTTTGATCCTCTCTTTCTCTCCCCCATTCTCACAGGGAAGACATCCCATGAAGGAGAAGAAGGAGGGGAGCAGTCTGGGTCCAGGGCAGGTCCCTAGAAGACAATCCTACTTGGGTTGAGTAGGTCCCTTCCAAGCCCCAGGATCAAGGCTCTCTGGGTGTCTGAGGTGGGGCATTTTCCCAAAGCCTCCTTCCTCCAGCATTCCTTCCCTTGAGTCCTGGCCTCATGCCCTTCTGCTGAGCTTGAAAAATCCCTACTTCTTCCCCTGGCAGCCCACTTCCGATGCCCCAGCAAAAACAGAGCAGCAAATGTTAGTGTTCAGAGGCATCTGGTGCAGAGGGCGTTTTAATTTAAATCAATGACGTATTGATCCATCCTCCATGCTGGCAGGCTGAGGGCACGGTGCGAGCATTTCTTTTCACTGGATGGTGCTTCTGGTGGCCTCAGGGCTTACAGTATAAAACTAATGTCAAACATTCCTCTCAGAAACAGGGAGACCTTTCAGGGCCTTGGAGAGAAGGTCACTGGGGGAGAGGCAGTTCATTGGGTTCCTTCTCCAGACTATAATTACCAAGTCCACAGCTGACACCCAAGTTCTTCCTTTCAACACAGGAACTGAGTCATGGGTTCAACTTTCTCTTTACACAGCCTGCCCACAGCTTCCTCCTCTCGCTCTCTGGAACTGCCCTACTTTTCAAGTCAGTCGTCCCTATTTGGTGGACTGAGGAGTGGCCAGTTAGAAATAGGAACATACAGAGAATGGGGGTGGCCTCCTACCTCAACCCCTCTTCCTTTTCATCCACGCTCTCTATGTCTTAGTAGAACCTCACAGTAAGCAGCCTGGGGAACTTGGGGTAATAGGTTCAAGTTCTGACTCAGTCACTTAGTACCCACGTAACTTTGGGCTCATTTCCCCATCTGCAAAATGAGAGGGTTGGATAAGATGGCCTTCTAGCTCAAGGTCAATACTATGAGCCATATCTAGAGCCCTCTCACATCCCTTATCTGTTCTCTCTCTCTCTCTCTCTCTCTCTCTCTCTCTCTCTCTCTCTCTCTCTCTCTCTCTCTCTCATTTAGTCACAACTCATTCATTCAACAAAAGTTCATCATTGAGGCAGTTAAATAAATAGAAAGCTGGACTTAGAGTCAAGAAAGACCTGAGTTCAAATCCCACCACAGATACTTACTAGATGAATAATCCTGGACAAGTCACTTAGTCTCAGTCTCAGTCTTCTCATCTCTACAAGGGGAATAATAACAGCACCCACCCCACAGGTTTGTTTGGGAGATCAAATGAGATCACATATGTGAAGGATTTTGCAAACCTGAAGTGCTATATAGATACTATTATTATTAGAATCTGTGCTACCTTGGGGACACAAAGTAAAAAATGAAATAGTTCCTGGTCTCAGAAAGCTTATATTCTATTAAAGGAGACAACCTATATACACATATACATACATATATCTATGTGTTGTCTAATAAAATGTAAGCTCTCATGTTCTACTAATGGAAGAAACATGGATATACATATTTACATGTACATACACACAAACATAAGTATTTTTATACGCAATATAAATACATGTGTGCATGTATTTTACATTGTGGTGGTTGTTCATTCTTCATTCTAGAAGAGGATCAAAATGACATCCCTATATTGGGATCAGTGTACAGTGTGTTGGACTATGGCTGGTCAGACCCATACGAGTTCAGAAGTTTCTATCACAGGTCGGGCACAAATAGTCCATGTGAATGTTTGGGGTGGCATCTCCAAATTTGCGCATCCTGTGTTTCCTTTGAACTGTTTTGATTCTGCTTTGCTCATAGAGCACAGTACCTTTTTTGATGAGGGTGCGCCATGCTGGGCAGTCCCGTGCCAGTGTCTCCCATGTCTCGCAATCAATTCCAAAGTTCTTCAGAGAGACTTTGAGAGTGTCCTTGTATCACTTCTTCTGAACTCTGTGTGAGCACTTGCCTTGAGTGAGTTCTCCATAAAATGGTCTTTTAGGTTTGACATTCAAACAACATGGCCAGCCCATTGGAGTTGCACACTCTATAGTAGAGTATGAATGCTTGGTCCTTTAGCAAGAAAGGACCTCAGTGCCTGGTACCTTATGCTGCCAGGGGATCTTCAGAATCTTCTGAAGACAATCCAAGTGGAAGTCATTCAGTTCCCTAGCATGGTGCTGGTAGACTGTCCATGTTTCACAGGCATACAACAATGAGGTCAGCACAATGACTCTGTAGACCTTCAGTTTTGTAGTCAGTCTAATACCTCTTCTCTACCACACTTTCTTCTGGAGCCTCCCAAACACTGAACTAGCTCTGGCAATGCGTGTGTCAACCTCATTATCAATGTGGACATCCCTGGAAAGTACACTACTGAGGTAAGGGAACTTATCCAAAGATTTCAAAACTTACTCATTTGATGTAACCAATACTTTTTACATACATACACATATATGTATGGGTGTATGTATACATGTGTATATATGCATGTATATACATGTATGTATGCATGCACTGCACATATATACATTGTGTATTATGTGCACAACTCATGTGTATCTCTACATGTGTGTGCATGAATGCATGCATATCAGCTAGGTGATGCAGCGGATAAAGGACAAGGCCCAAAATTTGGAAGACTCATCTTCCTGAATTCATATCTGCCCTCAGACACTTACTAGCTGTATGACCCTGGGCAAGTCACTTAACTAATCCTATTTGTCTCAGTTTCCTCAACTGTAAAATAAGCTGGAGAAGGACCATGGCAAACCACTTCAGTATCTTTGCCAAGAAAACCCTAAAAATAGGGGCGCAGAGAGTCGGACACAACTGAAAAAAAAGGACTAAACCACAAAATCCAAGATTTTAAAGAGGAAGAAGCAAACTTAGGCAGGTAAAATTACCTGTCCAAGATCACATAGGTAAGAAGTGGCAAGGCTGGAACTAGAGCCTCTATCTCTTAACCAAATGCTCTTTCTACTATCCCCCATTGCCTTCCTATCTGATCAAAATGGCCCCTTATATAATGAGAGGGGAACTAATGTTTAGAGGTAAACCCAGTGACTGTTGGACACAAGCCAGGCCAAGGGGAAGCATGTGCCACTCCCCTTTCCCCATACATCCATAAGTGTGCAGCAGCATCTTATTCTGTCCTAGCTCCCAGAGAAAATTCCCCAAGTAAGTTTACTTCAGCAACCCAGAAGGGTCTCATCTCTTCTATTTCCTGCTGCTCTTTGTGGCTCCCAAGGGCCTCCATCCTGACTCCTGGTAAAAACAGGGAATCCTTTTATTCAGAGCTTTAAAAAGCCATTTTGGCGCCTGGAAAAAACAGCATCTTCCCCTCTCCATTCTCCATCCCCCATTCCATGTGTAACATGAAAATAATTTTCTTTTCTAAACTTGTGATTTCACTGGCATAAGAAACTTGGTAACAATGAAAAATCACTTGCTTAGGTAATCTAAAGTTTTAAATAGGTCCTTGAGCATGGACAGGTTTGGTGACTGACTTAGGTCCCACAGATAATACCGTGTCAGAGATGTGGCTTAAGCTCAGGTCTTCCTAACTGCAAGGCCAGTACTCCATATACCAACAAAACCAAAAATACAAGAAGTAATTAAGACAAATTCAGCAGAGCCAGAGGAAATTGGTTACTCTACTGGCTCCCAGATGGGTACATCTGGTAGCTCCCTATTTGAACCAATGTTGCCAATTAGGTTCAAGTTTGTAGCTGACAAAGGATTGTACGTGTACAGCTTTTGAGCCCTTGCAATTTCAATGCCTGGCTCCAGGTCATGGTCATCCTGCCCTATGTTTTCAGCACAAAATGACACATCTCAGAATTGGTCGGGACCTTCAAATACTTCTGGTTCAACCTCCCATCCCCGGGCAGCATCCCTGAAAAGGAGTGCACAATTCTTGCACACCACCAGCATTCACTGAACAGGAGAGAGCAGAGCGCTTCTAATCAGTTAGCCAATCAACGGCAGAAGTATCTGACCCACCCCCACTCCCACACTTTCTCCTCCTTATTTGGTAGGGACTCAGATCTCAGATAACAGAGTTTCCTAATCTGCTTCCAAGACTGTGGGAGGGCTGAGCCCTTCATATCTTGTTGTTCAGCAGACCGATGACATCATAAGGGTGATATCTTGACTTGTGAGTGAATTGGGGTTGAGCCAAAGAACAGAGGAGGCCTCCAGCAACTGAGCCATTGGAAAACCTTGGTTCCAGGTTCAAACTTTGTTTCCTGCGGGCAGATTTTATCTTTTAGAAAACAAGCCCTTCCTTCTCAGAAGCCAGCTGAGATCCACCTGGGCCAGCACAAGGAGTTGGGGGTTGGGAGAGGAGTGTGGGAAGTGTGGATGGAAAGTTTCCCACCCCCATCCCACCCCTGCTACATACACACATTCCTCCTTAAGGATTCCTTTCACAAGCCCCTCACATCTGTTCTGAAAATTAGAGGAAGAAGCCAAGAGAATCAGAGTCCCAGAAACCAAAGGGACTGACTTCTTATCCCCAGTACCTCCTAGCCCATGACCAAAACATAGTAAGCCCTTATTAAATTAATCCACTCTCCATTGGATTATAAGTTTATTGAGGACAGGGCCTATCTTTTACCTTTCTTTGTATCATTCACCCGGGCACGTAATAGGTACTTAATAAATGCTTGTCAAGTTGACTTCATGAAATGCTTGTTGATCATGGGTTGATTGAAAAGGATGAAGTGAATATGTTCCTAGAAGGGGTGAGCTATGACTCATTTGCAGTTACAACAAAAATACGCCCACCTTACATCTGTATTGCACTGAGAACATTTTAAAAGCTCTCCCCTCCATCCTGCAGCAACTCTGGCCTACCAACAGCTTCTGGCACACAACACCACACCTCCTAATTCCCAGGGTCTGGGTAATAATCCCTCCAAATCTGAAATGCTCTGCCCCCTTCCCTCCACTTGAGCTGAGAGACTAAACTCAAAGTTCACTTTCTTTAGGAGTCCTTCTTGGTCCTCCCTCCCCTTTCAGATTGTCTCCATATACTCTGTAGATATCGTATCTTCCTAGATATTTACATGATGTCTCATTAGATTAAAAACTCCTTGAGGGTAGGGGCTGTCTTGTGCCCTTTTTTGTATTCCTAGAGTTTAGCACCATACCTGATGTACAGTAAAGTGCTTAATAAATGCTTGTTGATTGACTGACTAATGGACTGATCTCATTTTGATCCTTAACAACTTCCTGTGATATAGGAAAGGGAGGAAAAGTTATTCCTTTCTCTAGATGGGGAAACGATAGTGCAGAGCAAAGATGAAAGACTCCATTGTAGGTGGTTCTGCTTCCTTCCTAGGAGTAATGATCAACTTTCCATTCTTAGGGAAGGGCATGTGTTCATGAGAGCATAGAAGTTTTCCTACCAAACCCAGTTTCATGGAATCCCATACCATCTCTGTTACTGTGTGGGTCTAGAAATCCCTTCTCCCCTCTGGGTCTGTTTCCTAATCTCTATGCACTAAATACTTTCTAGGCTCACTACTCAGAGCCAGGCCAGCCACATCTACCCCTCAAGGTTCAAGGTGTGCCTCTGAAAAGTTAGAATGTCTCTTCTCTCTTGCTATCTGCTTGAACCCCCCATTCCCAATGTTAGCCACTGAACCCCCTCCCAGTGTTTCCCACCGTTAGCCACCAGTGAGGAGCACCCATTTCCATTTAGACCACTTAATATCAATTAGCTTTTACAAAAGGATACTTCTTTTGAAAATAAAGCAAGAATGCAATTATAAACACTTACCTTCAGTGCCTCAGGGATACATTCTTCATGGGGAGAGTATCTGGGGAGAGCAGGATCAAACTGAAAGAAGTTTCTCTCTATTGCTGGTGTCCTCCCAAGTTCGCATCCAAATGGAACTTTGATGAAGGATGAATCCTCAGCTCATCTACCGCTGGGTAGGGTCTTAAGGATGCTGGGTCGGCTGCCAAACCAGCATGGACTCAGTTCCTGGCATCCTGGGCTTTGGGTGCCTTGCTCTCCTGACCTTTCAAAACACAGGGTCATGCTTCCATACTAATCTCCTTCACCTAAAATGAATGAACAAATGCCAAGGCAAATAGCCAAGACCTGTATTCATACCAATGTGTCAGCCTTGGAGGGAGAGGGTCCAAGACCCCTCCTCATACAGTATTGCTTCTCACTGGATACTGGAGAGGAGTCAAAAAACCAGGAGAAATAGGAGTAGTTGGGATGATGCCTTTGGAATTCACCCCCAGTTCTAACTTGACAGGCACAGCAAATCAAAGAGGGTCCCCTTTCCTTGAGTGGTACAGAATATCTACACGTGCCCCCAGGTCTCTGCATTTTCCCAGAAGCAAACTCTCCAGTTTCATACACATCAGAGGTACTCTGCCCATGCTCATAAGAACTGGGCTTAGTGGCTAATCCCATTTTCCATATAAAATGAGAGGATTTGATTTAATGATACCCAAAGTCCTTCCAGACTAAAATTATACACTTCTATGATTCTATGAACAAATGTCAATCAATCATTACTTATTGAACACCTATCAAATTCCATGCCCCCCACAACATCACAGCCCACGAGACCCCGATGATCACCAAGTGCTACAAGAGACCCTGTGAATCTTTTTATGGACATGTGTTTGGAGGAAGAAGTCTTGTAGACCCATTTCAAGTATTATCTATTTTCAAGTACAAAATATGACCTTGAGGAGTGGGTGGGCTTCCTAGGGTGGTGATAGATTACTGTTCCATGGAGAACTTTAAGTAGAAGCTAGATGACCACTTGGCAGATTTGCTACAATGAGCATTCATTTTGAATTAGATGATCCAAAAAATCCCTTCAGCCAAGTGGCACAGTGGATAGAGTACTGGGTCTGGAATCAGGAAGACCTGAGTTCAAATCCAGCTTCACATACTTACCAGCTGGATGACCCTGGGCAAGTCACTTAACCCTGTTGGCTTCAATTTCCTCATCTATAAAATGAGCTGGAGAAGGAAATGGCAAACCACTCCAGTATCTCTGCCAAGAAAACCCCAAATGGGGCCACAAAGTGTCAGATACAACTGAATAGTAACAACAAAAATGTTGAATTTGAGCTGGGATTTGAAGAGTCCTGGGGCTTCCCATTTGAAAAGAGGAGGATGGAGAGCATTTCATCTAAGCATTGTATGACTGGGCAAGGACACAGCAGTGGAATGTCACAGCCAGCAAAGAGGCCAGTTTGGCTGGAACTTAAATTAATTGAGGGGAATGATGAGTAATAAGACTGGGTTAGAATAATAGGTTAGAATCAGAATGTGAAGGGCTTTTGATGCCAAGTGGAGAAACTCATGTTTTATCCTAGAGGCAATGGGAAGCCTTGGAGATTCTCAAGCAGGGAGGGCACTGGTCAGATCCAGGCTCCAGGAATATCAGTTTGGCAGCAGGATGGAGGACGATTGGGAGAGGAAAGAGGCTAAGTGCAAAGAGAACAATTAATTAGAAGGCTATTGCAATAATCCAGGCAGGAGGAGAGGAGAGGAGGTCTTGAACCAGGAAGGGGGAGGGGTGGTAGTCCTTTAAAGGAGCTTCATTCAAGGTCCCAGGGGCAGAGTCCTGGTCCCCTTCCTTCCATCCAACATGGAGATTCACCGGGGATCGCTACTGACAGAAAACTTAACAGAAGATGAAATGAAGTTCATGTACCCAGAGTGGTTTCTGCTGGTCTTGGCTGTATCTCCTTACTGTTGCTGCCTGACTCCTCTTTGGCAAGATGACTGTTTCAGGCTGCCTTTGGAACGTGCTCAATTCTCACTCACAAAGCAATTTGTTTCTTTCACTTACCCACTGGAGACGTCTCCACTCTTCCAGAAGGCAGCTCCAAAGAGAAAAATCATCATGAGGATGCAAGCAATCAATTTGGGCTGCAGAGCCATCCCTCCTTCTGGATGCAAGGTGTGTGTATGTGTGTGTGTGTGTGTGTGTGTGTGTGTGTGTGTGTGTGTGTGTGTGTGTTTAGGAAAGAGAAATCATGAATGCACTCTAAGACAGAATGGAGGGAGGGAGAAGCAAGAAGGAAGCAGATTTTTCCCTAATCTTGGCCCCTCGCTGTGTCAAGAGAAAATGAAGTCCTCAACGCATTATCACACACATATACACGCACACACACACACACACATACACACTCACATACATCTATTTTATGGGCAGACAAGAATTCAAGTGGCACAGAATAGGCACGCATTGGTGGGTTCATGGAATCAGTTGGCAAGCATCTATTGAGCAATAGGGGCGGAGGAGTTTCAGAGAGACTGATTTAGGTTTGATGGAAGGGTGAACTTCAATTGAAACTGTTCCACGGTTTGTTTAGGGAGTAGGTGCCCCATGCCTAGAAATGTTCACACAGAGTCTGAACAGTCATTTGTCATGAGAGATATAATGGATGGGATACTTGTTCAGGTCCACATTGGAGTAGATGGCCTCTGAGATCCCTGCCAGCTCAGAGGGGCTGTAATCCTCCGATTCTCTAAATGGATGAATGGACCAAGGGCCAGTGTGAAACCTTCCATTAAGCTACCTCTGTGGAGTCTGTCATTACGCTTGAGAAAAGGTTAATGACAAGCAAAAGTTTAGATAGTGACTGGTGAACTCTGAATCACAGAAAATAAAATGTCAGGACTAGGAGGACCCTTAGAATAGGGAATGTCAGGACTAGGAGGAGCCTTAGAACAAGGGATTCCAGAGCTGAGAGGAATTTTAGAAGAGAGGACCTCAGAACTGGAGGAGACTAGAGATCATAGCTCAGACCCTTCATTTTTACAGATGAGGAAAGTAAGGCCTAGAGAGTTCTCTTCTACTCAGTTCACTTAAGTGACCACACCTAAAAGCTGAGCAGATTGAAAATTAGCTTTTAAGAAAGGGAATGGTTGAATAAGTTATGGAATAAAAATTTCATAGGACACTCTTGTGTTGTAAGAAATGATGAAGAGAAAGGTTTCAGAGAAACCTGGGAAGACTTATATGAACTGACACAAAGTGCAATGAGCAGAACCAGGGGCACAATTTATTCAGTAACAACAGTACAATAAAGACAAAAGATTTTGAAAGAATCAGGAATCAGCACAATGACCAGCCAGGACTCCAGAGGACTATTGATGAAACATGTCGCCAACTCCCTTATAGAGAGGGGAAGGACTCAGAGGGCAGAATGAAAACTATATTTTTCAACAAAACCAATGAAGAATTTTTTTTATTTGACTATCCATGTTTGTAACAGGGATTTTGTTTTTCTTTCTTTCTTAGTTAAGGGGAGGGGTTTGGGATGGGAGAGGAGGTCGAGAGAAGAAGCAAATTTTGCTGATTAAAAAAATAAAAATATTTTAAATGAATTCACAGATGCAAATCATAAAGAAATAAACTTTCTCTCCATAGAGAATACAGAATGAAGTTTTCCCCAGCCCAAATCAAATTCTCACAATAACTGAGGTGGAAGGTGGAGGGTGGAGGAGGGGAAAGGTTAAAAGTACACTCAAATTGATTGTCTACTACAGGACAGGTGAATCCCCACTTTCAGTATATTTTAGACAGTAACTAGCCCAGGTCACAGAATCACAGATTTTGAGAAGTGGAAGGGTGTCAGAGAGTAGCCAGTCTGACTCCTACCTGAACAAGAATGCTGTCTGTCTATACTGTCTTTCTCCAGTCTCTCCAACCAAGCATCATTCAGCTTTTGTTTGAAAGCATCCAGGAAGGGGGGACCCACTCCCTACCAAAGCAATCCATTCCATGTTTGAACAAATGTCATTCTATGGGAGTTTTCCCTTATATGAATCCTAAATAGCCTCTTTATAATTTCTGCCCTTTGGTCCTGCTTCTCCCCTCTAGGGCCAGGTAGAATAAATCTCATCCCTCTTCCAGCAAGATAAATAATAGCTAGTAATAATAGCTGGTATTTAAGCCAAACACTGTGCAAAGCATTTTGCAAATATGATCTCGCTTGATCCTCACAATTACACAGGTACTGTTATGGATCTTCATTTTACAGATGAGGAAACTGAGGCAGAGAGCAGTTAAGTGACTAAACTACTATCATACAGCTGATAAGAGTCCCAGGCTACATTTGAACTCAGGTCTTCCTGACTACATGCCTGGCACTGCACCACCTGGCTGGTTCCTTAGGTTCCTTAGCCTTACTTCTTGTAGCTTCAACCAAACTTCTTTTGACCCAGACTTACTCCAGGAACAAAAATTATTAGCAAAAAAAGTCAAGATTCTCACACCAGATTGATCTGGGCTCTGGATTCCCAATAATCCCTTAATACCATTTTCATGGATACTGGAAAGTCTAAGAGGAGCAGTTGGGGCATCGAGGTGATGCTTACTAATTGTGTGACCCTGGGTAAGTACCTACCTCCCAGAGCTGTTGCGAAGGTCAAATGAAATAATAATTGTTAAGCACTTAGCCCGGTGACTGGCACATAGTAAGTGTATATAAATACTAGCTGTTATTATTATCATTACCAAGTAGGTGGAACTTATCTATAAAGTTGTTTGCAAGATGAAAATAAGTCATTCCCTGAGTTAGTCCTTAAAGGAACCAGATTATTAAAGGAACCAGTGCTTTGCTTCTCTGTCTCTTTGTCTCTGTCTTTGTCTCTCTTTCTCTTTCTGTCTCTCTGTCTCTGTCTCTCTGTCTCTCTGTGTCTCTGTCTCTGGGTGTGTCTCTCTCATTCATTTTATTTTTTTAATTAAATTTTACTTTTATTTCCTAATGTTTCACTTTTAATCACAAGGACCATTCAGCCACAAGAAATAAATGCCTCCCAATTCCTAAAAACAGCAATTTGTACTCAGGAACAAGTTAATCAACAACCTTTCATTGAGAGCCTATCAGTACACAGATCTTGAAGAGTGCGAATTGACAGCATGCAACTGGGATTCCAGAGTTGACCAGCAAGATGCACTTGTATCCATGCTTGTCTTTTTGAGACTGGAAAGCTTTCTTAATGTCCCCAAGCTTCTCCCTAAAACAAAGCCCCATCTTTTTTTAATGTGCTTTTACTAATAGCTTTATTTTTACATCACCTAGATTTTCCTCTGTATCCCTCCTTTTCCCTCCCTTCTCAGAGCCATCCCCTTACAACAAAGTTTTTTTTAAGGAGGAAGAGGAAAAAAATTCAGCAGCACTATCAATACAATGGAAAATAAGGGATGTTATATGTCAAGTTCCATACCTGTGGTCCCTCATCTCTGCAAAAGAGTGAGGGGAGGTATCTTCTCATCTCTCTGCTTTGGACTCAAGCTTATTCTTTATATTTTCACAACATTCAATTTCCCTTCTTTGGTGGTTACACTATTGCAGTCGTTGAGTATATTATTTTCCTGGCTCTACTTACTTCTCATTGCATCAGTTCGTGTAAGTCTTCCCATACTGCTCTGTATCCATCAAGTGTACCATTTCGTATAGCACAGTGGTAGCCACAATTTGTTCAACTGTCCCCCAGTTAATGAGGCCCATCTTTTTAATAAGAGTGTTCCTCCATATGCTCTAAGGCTACAAGTTGCAGAAAAAAAATCAGTCTCTATAGAACTGAAATTAAGGATCACCCAAAGGGCAATGGGGAAGCATGTGGTGAGTGGGAGCAGTCTGCAACACTTTTGTAATGCAGAAATGGCATAAAGGAGGTCATCAAAGAAATATGTGACAGAAAGAAAGGTGGACCAGTCACATAGCAAAAGCAAGGGCTGTTCAATGGACAGTCCTTGGTATCCACAAAGAGAGTATGAGGAAGACCCTCAATATACTGGGTAGACCCCTAGGGACAAACTTATAGAAAGACAAGGATAGACATTTCAAAGGACAAGGAGGCACTGAGGAGTTGTGATTTCTGTCACTGGTGGGAATATCTACGTTGATGAGATCATGGATCCTTTGGGTGTGCTGGAATGTCAGACCTAGGAGGGACCCTTGCTTACTTAATACTTGTTAGACCCTTGGGCGGTGGGGTGAGGTGAGAGAGAGGGACAAAAGCAGATAGATGGAAAGAAATCGCAGTAGTAGTTCACCTTTTGGGTGACAAAACACTTACAAAACAACCAGAAAACAGTTCAAGGCTGTATAACAGTCAGGAGCTCAATTCCATGGACCAATGGGCTCCCATGATTCTAGCAGATGCCTTGCAGCCTGGTGTGTCCTGAAGCTGCTTCCTACCCTTCAACTGGAGGCTCCTCAGGGAGCTAAGGCAGCGGCATTTCTGGCCCTGCTTTTATTTATTGCATGGGGCTCTATGCATTTATGGCTTTCTATAAATATTTAATCCTAACGAGCCAGTCACATGAAGGGCCTTAGGTTTGCCTGGGCAGCTGGATGCCCTGCTGCAAGCAGATGACTAAGTGAGCAAGCCTCAAGTTGGATATTTTCCTACAGAATCTGCTGGCTCACCACTGTAAGCTACATAAATGCCCTTGAAGGGAAAAGGAGAGAAGGGGAGACCGGGTGGGAGTGGGATATGGGGAGGAAGGAGGAGAAGCCAAGCCTGGGAGGATAGCTGCACAGTTGGAGTAAGACAATAGCTGTGTTCCTATTGTTTGGGACGTTGGACAACAGCCAGCTGGATTCCCACTCTCCAGATTACCTACAGCAGTAAACACAGACCAAGCAGAGGGATGTGCTGGGACTGAGAAGCAGTTGGAACAGTGAATTCCCAAAAGGGTGGTGGGCGTGGGAAAGAAGGAGGAACATGTGCAAAGGGCATTTTAAGCAGGCACTGTTTGCTCTTTGCTACTGTGTTAACAAGTGTGTATAAGCTCTGTCCTCCTGGTGTCTTTTACTGTCATCTGCCACCCCCACCACCATCATCAAAGAAAGAAAAGAGAGAGAGAGAGAGAGAGAGATTTTTTCTAGAAAAGCCCAGCACCTTGGTATGACAGCTCCAGACAGTTTCACACCAGCATCTTCCTCTTAGCTGAAACCTCATGGCTGCCTTGATTAGATGCATCCCAGGGGATTTGTCCCCCAGTGCTAGTCACTCAGTTTCTGACAGCCAGGCCATTAGCCTAATTACATTGTTGTCAAGAGTGTGGCCTCTTCGATCAGAGCATCTGCTGGAGGCAGAGGGCCAGTGCTCTCAGAAGAAGAGTTCGGGGCCTGGAGGGATGCCCTTGTGAGGTTACTGGTTTTTCAAGAAGACAAGAGAATTAGTAGATTGATATGGAGCACCCACCTTTCCAGTCTTATTAAAAATTACTCCCCTTCATGAACTCTATTATACAGTATTTCCCTTCCTCTCATTATCCAGTCCAGCCAAATCAGCTTTTTGTTGTTCCCCATAGACAACAATCTCTCTCCCATCTCTGTATCTTTCCTCTGTGTCCCATATTTGGAATGTACTCCCTCCTCACTTCTACCTTCTAGAATTTCTAATTTTCTTCCAAAAGTCAGCTTAAATGTCACCTTTTACATGAAGATAAATTCTAATTCCCTCCCCTCCCTCCAACTATTTCCCATGCGCACCATCACTGCTGGGGTTCCTTCCCAACTCCCACTTTCATTTGTAGATCAAGTCTCCAGAGGGTCACTGACTACTTGATGACTCCAGATTCTAGGGGTAACCCTGAGAAGTTCATTTTTTTTCTAGTACTGTCACTTATAAGCCCCTATCTGGTGTGTTCTCTATTGATTATCAGCCATCCAGAGTTAATGAGGTTTTAGAAAGGTATTTTCACAATTGCAGTAGAGAAAAAATAGTTTGGTGCAGAAACTTCCCCTCCAAAAAAACATTCCTCCCTCCAAAAGTACATACAGTATCCAAGGGAAGATGAATTCAAGCTTAGAGAGTATAAGTTAAAGCACATGTGGTAAAGGGATAATTCACAGCCACTGCAATTCCTTTTCTCCCTTTGTGGAATTCTTACAAAGTTTCCTTTTGTATATGTAGCTCTCTGCTGGGTTCCAAGGGTCTGTGCCTTTGTAGAATATTGAAGCTGCCTTACTTCTGGGGATCTAGTTCACATTCTTGATAAAGACATTACTATGAGCCACTATTGTTCTGGGGAAATCCAAATCTTCTGACCTTTGAAAGCTTACAAGGTCATCCATTCCAGTGCTTAACATAGAGCCTGGCATATAGTAGGTGCTAAATGTTTATTGATTAATTGATTGATCCTGTAGTCTAAGAGATGGAAGAAAGAGGATCTCTCCTTCCCCCTCTGAGTCATTCCTTCTCAAAGAGCTTATGACTAGGTTGGCCTCTTAGCGAAGTGGCAAATTAGGAAGCTGGCTTAACTGATTCTCTCTAACCAACCAGAAGACATTCCTTATGTGACATCACCTGCTGCCATTCACTTGAACCTAATTTGTGATTTGATTGATTCTGTAGAAGTGCCTAGGAATTGCTCACACCTACTTTGAAATCTTGAGTTTAATTCTGCAACTCAATAAAAGATTCTCTCACCTGATAAAAGGGCATAGAAATGTCTTATTAATTGGGATCTGGAGTGTAGGACATCCCTCCTTTGCTTGACTTTATTTTGAGCATTCTTCTACAGGAACATCTTGTCTCCTCCAATTGAATACAAGTTCCTGGAGGCCAGGGGCTATTTCATTTTATCTTTTTATGGCCAGGGATTAGAAGAGTGCCTGGCACTCAGTCGACACTTAATAAATACCTGCTGCTTGATTGATTGACAAGTAGAAAGACACTTGACTATCCCAGCTTCTTGAGCCTCAGCTCTCACAGATATTTGAAATGTGGTGCAACCTTTAGTCCAACTGTCAACTCCTCCACAAAGCAAGGTGCCCTGGGAAAGAGCAGTGAGATTGAGTCAGAGGATCTGGATTGGAATCCTTCCTCTTAACTACCTGTACTCCAGTTTCCTTATTTGTAAAATGAGAGAACCAGGTTTGTCTCTAGGGTCCTTTCCAACTCTAAATTCTATAAAGCATTGTTGAGCCTCCTGGTCAGTGATGGTTCCTTGAAACTGAGTGATTGATTGTTTTATCTTTGTATTTCCTCATATTATTCAATGAGATAATATCTGTAAAAAGCTTAGCAGAGTGGCTGGCATTTAGTAGACACTTATTAAAAGTGTCTTCTTTTCCCCTTCCACCCTAGACTTAACCTCAGTGTTTTGTATACAGTGAGTACTTAATAAAAGGTTGCTTATTTAGTGTGAAAGCAATAATCATATGAATAATAATAAAAATATGCAATTATAAAAAACAGTTCATTAATCCATGTACAATAGTCCATGAACATTAGAAACAAAAGAAAAATGGCAGCATGAGCTGTCTTCATGTATTTAAAGAACAGCCCAGGGAAGAGGGATCAGACTTGTGCTTGGCTAAGATAAGGGGAGAATGAGGACCAAAGGAAGACAAGTATATGAGGAAAAACTTCCTAACAGTGAGAGCTGCCCCAAATGCAATAGATGGCAATTTATTCAGGGAGTTACTTGGGAGATCCTAGAATAGGTAGGTTTGAACTGGATAACCTCTAGGGTCCCTTCCAGCTCTGAGATTCTGAGTTTTAAGATTACCCAACTCCAGTGTTTATCCATCATTTTACATTAAAAGACACCCTCACCATGCATTCCCAGAGAACTCTGGAGAATTGGGGGTGGAGTGGGGAGAAAAATGTCACAGAAACTCAGTATGGATGGCAGAAGGTGGCACAAATCAGTCCATGAGAAGAAGAAACTTTCTTAGGACAGAATGTCCACACAAAGGGGAGCAAGAAAGAGAACTACACAGAGCAGGTTCCCAAGGAATGATCCAAGCTGGTCTCTGTGCTTTCTCTGGAAGGCCTGGAGGAATCATTCTGCTCTGCCTGGAATGCATAGTGGTGCCTCCTGTAAAGTTGGCACCATAAAACAAAATTTTAATTTGCTGCCATCAAGGATGCAAAACCATAACATTACAAAGAAAAAAAGAAAGAAAAGAAAACCTTGAGCAGGCTTCCAAGGGAAAAAATAAAACATCATTTGGTGAATCACAAAGTCAGCCCATAAAGTAACAAGGATATAGACCTTAGAAACAACTGAATGAATGAATGAAAATGTATTTAGTAAATACCAATGGTCTACCAAGCCAATGCTTACTACTAATATATACAACTGAGAATACAAAGACAAAAGTGAGATCATCCTGTCCTCAAGGAGCTTATGTTCGGAAAGGGGCAAATCACATAGAAAGGGTGTCCCAAAAATCTTAGTGCATTTTGACACTCCTAAAGCTAACTAATCTACTCACTATCTATATTAATATGAATTATTAATATCATCACCATTAGTTAAGCATGATTATTAATCACTATAATCAATTATTAAATCTTTATAATTATATTTAATTATAAAATTTTGTATAATCATATTTAATTATAAATTTTATATAATTATAACATATCAGTATACATGCTAATTAATAATTAAATATTGATGGCAGTGTATCATTGGTAGTAATTAAGGAGATAATGGTGCTGATGAGTAGTTACTATATAGATTGCTATTGATGGATAATTTCTTGGTTGTTATTAATGATTAATATTATTAGTATTAATAGCTTTTACAATTTAATAGCTAAGAGTTTTAGGACACCCTATATAGGGAAATGGGAATATGGGCCTGGGGAATCACAAGGATGGTGAGTCTGATGTATATTATCCCATCTGGTTATTACCACCACTCTCTAAAGCAGGTACCACGGGCATGTACTGTCTCTTTTTTATCAACGTGGAAACTGAGACTCAAATATCAAGTGATTTGCCTTTGGTCACACAGCTAATAAGTGTCAGAGGCAGAATTTAAACCCAGGTCTCTCCACTATCACTCCACCTAGCTGCCTTGACCTCATGGACCATCATCATATGAGCTCATGCGTATCAACAGTTGGGCAGTTGCTAAATGACACAGTGAATAGAGCGCCAGACCTGGAGTCAGGAAGACCTGAGTTCAAATCCAGCCTCACATACTTACTAGCTGAGTGGCCCTGGACAAGTCATTTAACCTTGTTTGCCTCAATTTCCTCATCTGTAAAATGAACTAGAGAAGGAAACATCAAGAAAACTCCAAATGGTTTCATGAAGAACCGGACACAACTGAACAACAACATCTCAACAGTGCCTGGTCCATATGAAGAATTTAATAAGTGACTAACTGAAGGGAGGACAGTGGACATGAAAAATGGATGCCAAAATTCAGTCCTTTTCCCCTATTCCCTACCATCACCAGCTTACAAACAGTATAAATTTCACAAGGAACCCATACTCTCCCTATGTCCCACCTGACCCCCAGAGAAGGAAGAGCCCCAGAGCTCTGCTCATTTTTTATAGACCAGGAATTTCCCCAGTGGAGACCAGAGCCATTTCGGGGACAAGACCAAAGAATGGTGGCACTGACAGTGACTAATGGTGGGTCTCTGCAGACAGCTTGCCCTTCCCTGCCAGACAGCGGGTGGGCGAGCCACATGCCAGCATTTACAAATTAATCCTTGAGTGGGGAGCCCCAGCTCTGCGCATGGCCTCCCAGGGATTCCAGATGAATTTGTCTGAGTCATTTTAGGTTCAAGAGGGACCTCTCTCCAAAATTAGGGTCGCTTCTGGCTCTTTTTTCCTCCTAAACCTGAAATTTTATCAGTATGGGGAATTCCTGGTGTGGAAACTCCTTCCACCTATACAAATCAACACTCTCTCTCTCTAACTTGGACTTGTAGGGAGTTACCTTCAAATGACTCTCCAAGGCCCATCTGAAAAAGGGAATGAGATTAACAGCTTGCCTTTATGTAGCATTGTAAGGTTTGCAAAGCTCTTTACTGATATTATCTCCATGGCCACATAGCTAGAGGAGTCTTTAATTCGCCTCTTCTTCTGGATGGCAAAGCTACAACTCTAACTACTGTACCACGCTACCTTTCATTTGCTCTCATGGTTCACAGAGAAAGGATTCACTGAGAACTCTGTATTTGGGGGAGCAGGAAGAGGGCTGCCTTGCAAGAGAGATAGTTTCCAGAAATACAGAAGTGATTATCCCTCTAGACTCTGCCTTGCTCAGACAATAATTAGTCTACTGTGCTCTGTTCTGGGCACCACCATTTTGGAAGGACATTGATAAGTGAGACAACATCAACTGGAGGGTAATGAGGATGGTACAAGGCCTCAGTTCCGTGCCCTATGCAAATCAACTGAAAGATATGATGAAGAGAAGATAGGGAGGGAAGAAATCAATGACTATCAATAACTTGTCTTCCAGTGCTTAAAGGTCACCAAGTGGAAGGACTGGCCTTGTTCTGCTTAATAATCATAATAGTGGTTAGCATTTCCATAGGGCTTAAGAGTTTGCCAAGCACCTTACAAATATCTCACTTGTCCTCACAAGAACCCTCAGAGGCTATCATTAGTCAGTCAGTAATATTTACTAAGCAAGTGCCAGGCACCATGCTAAGGACTGGGTGTACAAAAAGAGGCAAAAGACAGTCCCTTTCCTCAAGGGGCTGATAATCTAATAGGGGAGATAATATGCCAACAAATTATACAAAGCAAGCTATATACAGGATAAACAGGAAATAATTAAAAGAGGAAAAACACTGGAATTAAGAGGTGTGGGAGAAGGCTTCTTGTAGGATCTTAGTTGGGACTTAAAGGAAGCCAGGGAGGTCAGTAGTCAGAGACGAGGAGGGAGAACATTCCAGAAATGGGGGAAATTCAGAGAGAATGTCCAGAGCTAGGAGATGGAATGTCTTGACAATATCACTGGATCAAAGAGAATGTAAGGTGTAAGAAGACTGGAAAGGTAAGAGGAAGCTGGGTTTTGAAGGACTTCAAATGTCAAACAGAACATTTTGTATTAGATCCTGGCTGAAGTTTATTGAATAAAGGAGATAGTGGTATAAAATACACTTCAGGAAAATCACTTTGGCAGCTGAATGGAGTGGGGAGAGCCCAGAGGCAGGCAGAACCCCAGCAGGTTATTGAAATAGTTCATGTGTGGGGGAATGAGGGCCTACACCAGGGTGAGAGCAGTGTCAGAGGGGATAAGGGGAGGTAGGGTGGTATATAAGAGATGTTGGAGAAGTGGGATGCTTGGCAACAGCGTGGTTACAGAGAGGGACCTGGATGACTCCTAGGTTGGGAACCCAAGGGACTGGAATGATAATATTGTTCCCCCTGACCCAAAGATCCCATCAGAAGGATTCATAGGCTGCAGGCCTTGGAGTCTTCATACTTCTTGAGAATAAACACAGAAAGCAACAATATCTGAGAGTCAGTCAATAACAGTCAATAACACCTGCTATGCATCAAATATGTTTGAGGCACTGTGTTAAGCATTGGGGATTCAATGAATGGTAACAACACGGTCCCTGCCCTCCAAAGATTGATATTCTAACAACAGGGACAACATGTAAATACTAGATGCATACAAGATACATACAGATGGTCTATATAGACTCTGGAGCTATTACAGGCAGCTGGTGGTTCAATGGATAGAGAAATAAGGTCTGGAGTCAGGAAGACCTGAATTTAAATCCTGACTCAAACACTCACTAGATGCATGACTTTGGGGAAGTCACCTGACTGCTGTCTTCCTCAGTTTCCTCAACTGAGGATAATAATAGCATATATCTCATCGGGTTGTGAGAATCCAATGAGATAATATTTGAAAAAATACTTAGTATGGTACCTGGAACATAGAAAGTACTTAACAAATGCTTATTCTTTTCCTTTATCACAATCTTCCAGTATGACTGATAGCTTGGGTTCCCAGAACGTGGCTACATCTTCCCATTGGGGTTCTAGGAGTACCCTCAATGGATTTTTTGTTGTTGTTCAGTTGTATTCAAACATGTTTGACTGTTCACAACCCCATTTGAAGTTTTCTTGACAAAGATGCTAGAGTCATTTGCCATTTCCTTCTCCGGCTTATTTTACAGTTGAGAAAACTGAGGCAAACAGGGTGAAGGGACTTGCCCAGGGTCACCCATCTAGCAAGTATCTAAGGCCAGATTTGAACTGAGGAAGATGAGTCGTCCTGACTCCAGGCCCGATACACCGTGCAGTACAGTCACCTAGCTGCCTCCTAAGAGATCAGAGGTCCCTTCCTAATGCCCTTGCTCAAGCCCCCACTCCGCTGTGTTCTCAGTATCAGTTGCCAGTTACAGCTGGCATTTTCCTTCTCTCTTTGGTACTCTCCAGTGGCCCATACTCAGTATCATTTAACCAAGTCAAATCAATTAGATTTACAAAGAGATAGTTCCTGAGAAACGTCCACAGGTTCCATTGCAGTAACGTGCTGTCTGGCCTGGTGAAAGCCATTCCAGCTTAATCCACAGCAGAACCCTTCAAATACTTGAAAACAGCTCTCAAGCCCCTCCCAAGTTTTAGCTTCTCCAGGATAAATATCCCTCATTTCTTCCATCTTCCCTTCAGCATTCTCATTGAGCTTGCCTCAGACACACTCAACATTCTCCAGATTATCAGTGCTGAAGCTGGAAAGGATTCAGAAGCCATAGAGTTCAAACCCCTTTTAACAGATATGGAAACTGAGGCCCAGGTAAATTAAGTGATCTCCCCAGGTTCTTCCTAAAATGCGGTGTTCAGAATCTAACTTAATTTTCTTCTCCTAGTATACAATAAGTACTTAATAAATGCTTGCTGATTGAATGAATGAATGACTATTCCAGCTTTGGCCAGGGCAAATTATAGTGATATGGGTGTCTTCTTAGAAAGAAAAAAAGTGGTATCCCTTCCACCTGTAAACTCTGAACACGCCGAGTTCCAAATTTGGGCTTTTCAAGGTTCGGAGAATGTCTTGGCCCCAGACCCACTTATAAATGTCAAACAAACAGAGACTTTGCTTCTCAGGTGGTTTCTCTGAACATGCTCCTCACAGACTCCCTTCTGCCTGCCTCTGTAGAAGGAGATTGGAATCCTCCTTGGTTCCGACAGGACCTATGGAAGGAGGAAGATGCCTGGAGAGTTTTCATCTGGCATAATTCTAAACAGAGCCAAGGGTCATCCATCAAACTAGGCTAAGCCAGGACTCCTATCTCCACGAAGGCTCACGGTTTTAGCTAACACTAACTAACTGACCTCCAACAGTTTGGAGACCTCAAGTTAAGTAAACAAGAGAGTTATGGCCAGTCTGCAATTCAGACAGGCTTCCCCCAGCCCCATAGCAGACACAATCTTCAGCCAGCTTGGGGAATAAGAGATTTTCTTTTTAAACTTCCCTGGCAAACTGAATTTTTCCCTAGGGTACCTAGACTCTAAATCAGCTTATCCTCTTACTTTATAGAGGTGGAGAATGCCTGCTTTGGTGTCTTTCCTCTTTCCATTTACTCTACAAATATTTATGTAATCCTCCCCTCCTTATGGGCTACCCCTCCAACTTGAACTAGTTGAACCAGAAGATTAAAGTCATCTTTAACAAAGGTTCAAGATACTCTAGGAGTCCATATTCCTAAAACTACAGCTCATGGGCCCCCACTAGTGTGTTTTCCTTTCATAGTGAGCCAGAGAACCTAAGTGGCTCAAAACAAAGGCATTTTTTTTTGAATGACGTTGTTAGAATGTAGGTATAAAATGTTCTCCCAGTAAATCTTGGGTATATTCTCCCAGAAGTACATACATTACTAGAAAAAGTGGATATACACTACCAGAAAAGCACCCATATAGGGAATGCACATGGACAGGGCAGTTAATACCAGTGGCTCTATAGGGCCTTGATTTCATTTCTCTTTACAAGATGACCTCCTGGGTGCAGCATATCTGCTAGGAAGGTTGCACCACTGCACTCCCCAGGTCTACTCTTCTCCATAACTCAACTGGACTCCTCAGTTGAACTCTGTGGGCCTGCTCTCTGGGGTTCAGTGTCTCCTACCAAATATCTTGCCCCACTTCCAGTTTTACAATGTTTATGGTCTGAAAAGAGGTCATTTAGGGTGTGAGCCTCTCAGGGTTCCACTCCTTTTACAAGCAGTGAATGAAATCACTCAAAGGGTAAAATCTTAATGGCTCATTATGTCTGTGACTCCCCCTTATACCCTACTGGGTGAAGACACTTCTACTGATCAGGAGCCCCCCATCTGAACCCCAACATCCCTACTCATCCATATTTAGGCCCTTTATGGTCCCCTAATCATCAACAAGCATTTATTAATCACCTACTATGTGTCAGACACTCTACTAAATGATGGGGTTACCAAAACCCCCTACAAAAATGGTCTCTTTCCTCAAGCTGAAACTAAGATGAGGCAAGAGGAGCTATGCTGCAGAGCACTGGAATTTAAAAGGACCACAGCTTTAGAGCTATAATGCATCCAAAACACTATCCAGTCCAACCCTCCTCATTATCCTTAAACCTACAGCACTCTGAATCTGGAACCAATGGGCCCCTGCCCAAGGGCTCCTGGACCCCCCTAGCTTTAGAGTGGTTATCAATAGAAACTGTTGCTGTTTCCCTCCCAGCCTGATGTCTTTCTTTTCTTGGTCTCATTAAAGGGGCCATGCCCTGGCTACTTCTTAAACAGGCCTGTTCAATGAATGGGCATTACCTCACCCTAAGTGAGTACCTGCAAATAACTTGGCCTAAAGGGCCCAAGGTCACCGAGTGCATCCTGGGCCATCTCCAGTCATCCTGATGAATATCTGGTCATTGGATTCAGATGGCTCTGGAAGAGAAGTGAGGCTGGTGACCTGCACAGCCCTTCCTCACTCAAAACAAAGTCAAGTGCAAGTCATGTCATTATTTCTCTGATGGCATGGTCTTCTTCGGCAACCAAGGACGAACACAATCCTCATTATACAGATGAAGGAATGGGCCCAGAATGGTTAGTGACTGGCCCAGGATCACACAGCTACGAAATATCTATAGGTTAAATGTGAACCCGGTCTTCCTGCCTCAAAGTGCAGTGCTTTAGCTACTGCTAGCTCCATGCCTACTGTCCCTTTGACATCTGAGTTTATCTCAATTACTTTTTTGGTAATGTTTTCATTGAGAGAAACATGGCAGAGTGCATAGGGAGATAGTCATGGGGTCAGTGAAATCTGGGTTCAACACGTGCTTTTGACACACACTAGGTGTGTGATCCTGGACAAACCAACTCCTCGGTGACTCTGTAAGGTTGTAAATTGCAGCACAAGCATTGAATCTGCATTGGTAGAAATTTCCTCAGTAGGGGTTTCCTATATCAGTGAAATCACAAATGAAATCCATTTGTTTTCCCATCATGAATTGCAAAGTCAGTCTGGGAGCACTTTCCCGGCTGCTTGTCCCAGGTGTGCTACTGTCCCGAGCGCCAGACTTGCTCATGATGGCTCAGCATAAATCCCAGAATCCTCCAGCCTCGGGGGGAGGGGAATCACTCCTGTCTGCCCAATCTACTTCCCAATTCAGACTTTTTTGAGACAATCTGCCTATCACAACCCTTAATTAACTGCCTCTATTATGGACCAGGCAACTGTAGTAGATTCTGAAGGTGTAAAAGTAAAAAAACAAACAGTCCCTGTCCTCAAGGAGCTTATATACTAGCTCACACTCAAGCTAGGTATGTCTTTGAACCAAATTACCACTGCCACCACTAAGCATAACGATATTACAGTTATGTGACACCATGGATAGACTGCTGGGCCTGGAATCAATCCACCAATAAACATCTATTAAGCACCTACTGTGCGCCAAGCATTGTGCTAAGGGCTTGGTATACAAAAAGAGGCAAAAGACAGTCCCTGTCCTCAAGGAGCTTATACTCTAATGGAGTCAGGAAGTTGTTGTTGTCCAGTCATGTCTGACTCTTATTTGGGAGAGATACTGGAGTGGTTTCCTTCTCCAGCTCATTTTCTGATGAAGAAACTGAGGCCAACAGGGTTAAGTGACTTGCTTAGGGTCGACCCAGCTAGTGTCTGAGGCCCGGTTAGAGTTCAGGTTTTCCTGACTCCGAGACCAGTAATCTGTCCAGAGCCACCTAGCTGCCCCCTTTCTATACATGAAGAAACTGAGTCAGTCAGATATCAAGTGACTTGCCCAGCTAGGAAGTATCTGAAGCCAGATTCAAACTCAGGAAGATAAATTCACCTAGCTACCCCAGAGTCAGAAAGGTTTGAGTTCAAATCTAGCATCAGACATGTTACTCAACCTCTGTCTGCCTCAGTTTCCTCAGCTGTAAAATGAAAATAATAGCAATACTTACCTCTTAGGTTTTTTTGAGTATCAGATGAGGCCAGATTTGTAAACCACTCAGTGCCTAACAGAGGCGGAGAACCTACAACCTGGAGGGTACATATGGCCCTCTAGGTCCTCAAGTGCAGTCTTTGACGAAATCCAGACTTCACAGAATTCTGTTAAAGGGCCACACTCGAGGACCTAAAGGGCCGCATGTAGCCTCCAAGCTGTAGGTTCCCCACCCTTGGAACACAGTAGGCACTATATAAACCCTAGCTAATATTATTATCACTTCTTAATAATAATAATGATAGCTACGGTTTATACATCACTTTTAGATTCACAAAGTAGTCATCTCATTTGAACACATAGGCTGAAATAAATACAAGTTACATAAAACAGAAAGATTGAAAAGACCTGGTCCAGGGGTCCACTTTTTCCCAGCTAGGCCTCACCCAAACGTTGGAGAGCTTGCTTCCTGGAGTGTCATTTCACCAGGTCCACAGGTCTTTCCTCTGAAGCTACCACCCATGGGGGCGAAGGGGAGGAAGAGAAAAGATGGGGAAGGAGGAGGTGGAGGGCTGCACCCCTCACCTCATTTTGATCTCTCCTCTGGCAGGATTTGAATTTTCCACTGCATTTCCAGGCTCCCTGCAGAGATATTAGTCCCTGCTGGCTAAAATCTGAATTCGAAGCAGTAATGTGAACAGTGCTGATGCAAACAAGTCTCCCCCTGTTTCTAGAATTCTAAACTTGCAAGGATCATTAGCAAACCATTCAGGGGTCATCTGTCACCTAGATCAAAAGAGCAGAAGGAATGTTGGATCAATGGGTCTTCCCAAGCCTCAGAGATTTCCCAGCAGTGGCCTCATTGCAGAAAGAGGAAGCTGGGGCCCCCAGCATCCCCAACCTGCCCAGATCTGTCTGCCTGATTTCCCCCTTCCATCTCTCATTCAAGTCCTTTCAAAAAATATTCATTAGGTGCCTACTGTGTGCCAAGCACTGGGCTAGGTACTGAGATCTGGAGATTTAGGGCATAAATAGATTTTTTGTCACAGCTGGTGCTGGTTAAAATACTAGCCTCTTCTTAGGAAAGTACTGAGAATTACTAATGAGATAGGATGCATCACATTCCATTCCAAGCTCACCATCCCACGCTCCTCTGTTGACACACCTGGACCGTGATTTAAAAAAAAAAAGAAGCTGGGGTCCCAGCAAAGCACCGTTAATACCCTTCTTTGACTGGTAGATTCAAGGAATGGCTATTGAGCACCTACTAGATAGAAGGGGAAAGGCAGCGTTATGGGATTGAGGGATGACCTCAGCGTCAGAAAGACCTTGGTTCAAGTGTTGCTTCTGATTCCTCCTAGCTGTGGGACTGTGGCCAAGTCACTTAACCCTGTTTGCCTCAGTTTCCTCATCTGTAAAATGAGAAGGAAATGGTAAGCCACTCCAGTATCTTTGCTGAAAAAAGAAAATGGGGTCATGAAGAGCCAGACAAACAATTGAACAAGAACAAATTCTTGTTATGGATTTAGAGCTTAGAAGGGATCTCAGGGGCCCCTCCTATTTTACAAATGAGAAACTGAGGCTCTTGAAAATGGATTCACTTGCCGAACCCTAAATGCCAATCACCTCATTAAGGGACTCTGTGCTAGTCACAAGGAACACTAGATATAAATCCCTGCCCTAAGGAATTTACATTCCACAGGTACCTATCAGAATTTGAACCTAAAACCTGGGCCTCCAAATCAAATTCCCTTTCTTCTCTGTTCCCCTGCCTCTGTCTAAGCCAATGATAAGAGCCCAGAGTCAAAAATGACCCAATTTGGGGCCAGAAGAAAGCAGAAGACAACCCCTCCTGTCTCCTCTCTCACAAAAAATCCACAAGTTTTTCTAAAACTTTCCTCTGCACAATGGCTCCTGTTTCCTGTCAGAGGGCAGGAATTATAATACTTTAACTGTTTATGGAAACCCGGTAGAGAAAGCTGCCATTTATCTCCCTTAGAAAGGAAGGGGGTGGAGGGAGAATGGAGAGAGAAAGAAAAAAAAAAGGAAGAAGGCATTCTAACCCCTCCCCCACTTCCAATCTTGAAAACCAGCAGGAGCCAGCAAGATGTGCCCACCACAGGAATTATTTATTATTGGAAATAAAAGGCATCTGTGTCCCAGCATCCCTGGTTGGTTGCTGACCTTGGATTTGATTTTCTAAGAGACCATAGATTGTAGCAGCCTAACTCTGTATTGGCACATCCATTTCCCTGGCTGGTGGTGGAGGCGGGGAGAGGGACTATACATTTTCTATTTGTCACTTCTACCAGAGCCCATTCCCCCCTCCCAATCCCAGTCTCCACCTCCTCCTGATAATGCTCCCCAGCCCTGAGCCTGAAGCATGAATTAGGGCCCTTCATCTATTCTAGCAAAACAAACCCTGAAAAATAGAGAGGGACCGATATTCTGACAGGCTCCCTCATTAATAACCCCACCTACTGTCACCATGAATCTTTCCAGCACCAGCATCTGCCGCTCCAGATCTGGAGATGGGACTGAATCCAATCCAATCCTATCCTGGAAGCATGTATTAAGGGCCCAAAATGGGCAAGGCACTATGCCAGGCAATGGGGGCACAAAAAACAAAATAGGAGGGGTGGATAGTCCTTGTCTTAAAGGAACTTACATGCTACTAGGGGTGGTGGATGGCAAGGAGGTTACAGCATGTATATGATATATGATGTGAGATAACTTGAGGGAGAAGAGAACGTTAGAGAGATCAGGCAAGGCAATCAATCAGTTGATCAATCAACAAGCATTATTTAAGCACCTACTGTTTGTGCAAGGCACAGTGCTAGATATTGAGGAGGGCAGGATCTTATGTTCTGTTGAAAGAGACAACATATATAAATAAATGTAGACTGAATTCAAAGTAAATTGGGGATAGGGGGAGCTAGGAGGTGAAAGCTGGACTGGATGGCATTCAACATTCCTTCCAGGATGTGCAGGACTTGTTGGGTGAAACCTTTATAGAGAAAAGAACTAGATCTGCCATTTCACAGGAGCTCCTGGTGCAAAATTCCCTTCAACCAATGAAGGTTGGTGCCATCTCTGTAACCTACCATCTTGGAGAGTTGTTGGGATCACTGAGAGGTCAAGGGACTTACCAAGATCACAAAATCAATATGTTCCAGAGGTGAGACTTGACCCCAGGTCTTCTTGGTTCTGAGACCAGCTCTCTAACTACTAGACAACACTACCCCTCACTGTATAGACATACATTTTTTTCAGAAGTAAAAAAGGGACTAGCAGGAGCCTGGTCGTTCCTTGATTCAGCATCTTGATCCTAAAGGGAAAAATTGAGGCAGCCTAACTGCCCTAGGATGGCATGGCAGACTAAGAGAGGGAGAAAGAGAAATGTGCCCTCCAAAGGTGGGAGAAGAGATGTGCAGAAACTCCTCTGATTCCAAAGATTTCAGCTCAACTGCCTTTGAATAATTCACCAGGCTTTTCCAACCCTGATCTCTATACATCTGCCATGGGCTGGGTAGGAGGGGAAATGACAGTTGTTGACAATTTGCTTAGTAAACAGATCATTATTTCTCAGGCATACATATGGAGGAGCTGCTATCATGCTTCCTGAGCTGACTCCAATTTGAAGCCTGTTGACCTTTTCAGCCTGAATCCCACCCGAAGATATGGATCAAACTCATCATCCTAATGTCCCCACCAAATGGACCAATCCTCGCCCCTCCCGCACTCAGTACCACCATGTCCTGCAACACCAAGCAGCCTTTTCATTTGAACACAAAGATAGAGAAAGGCAAAAGAGTAAAACAAGTAGAAAGAAGGCTGGGTTCAGAGGCAGAAGGGAAAGGTCAGGTCCAAACCCCTTCATTTCACAGGCAAAGGTATTGAGGCCAAGAAAGATTAAGTAGATTGTGAAAGGTCATCTAGCTAATAGGGGTCTGAGGGAGGATTTGAAATCAGGTCTTCCTAAGTCCGGTGCCCTATCCAGAGAGGCAGGGAGGGAGACAGGGACAGACAGAAACAAAGAGACAGAGACAGAGGTAGGGGAGAGAGTGAGACAGAGAGAGAGAAAGAGATAGGAGAGAGACAGAGAGAGAGATTTTTTGCTGATTACAGACTTAAGTCCCAGAGACAGTTTACTCAGTCTACTCTGTTAGGAACTGGGCATAAATTTATCCCCTTTCAGGAATGAGTATTGAGATGTGTTTGCTTTGCTCAATTAAATATTTTTTATTACATCAGTATGTGCCCCTTGTCTGTACTGCTAGCCTGGTGCACACACTGAGTTTAAATGATTTTAGAAGGTGTTGACTGACCTGGAATGGGGGTTCAAGCCAAATGAGGTAGATTCATCATCCAGTGGACCCCCACATTAAACCCAGTGATTTGTGGGAATCCTGGATTGAGGGGAATATGAACCACACACAAAATCTCAGAGGGAGAAGGGAGCTCAGATGCCTTCTAGCCAGTCCTTACCTGAACAAGAGCCTCCCCTACAAGGTCCATAAGCAATAACCCTGCCTTCACTTGGAGAGAGCCAGTGATAGGGACTTACAGCCCCCCAGGCACCTCATGCCACTTTGGCAGAGCTCTATTTAGGAGGAAGTTTTTCCTGATGTCAGGACAAGATGTCCCTCTGTTAGCCCTACTCACTGGTCCTAATTCTGTCTTCGAAAGTCAAACTGAACAAATCTAATCCCTTCTCCATCTGCCAGTCCTTTTAATATGTGAATGCAGCAATCATATCCCCAGGAAGTTTTCTTTCCTCTAAACTAAATATATATCACATTTTTCTCCAGTGACTCCTCTCACTGCCTGCTGAAGGGAACTTCATGATGTTGGCCACATTCTTTTAGAAGGCAACTCAAGGGAAAATAAGGAGACCCTTCTAACTGGGGCCCAGAATCTAGAGTGGAAAGGCAGCAAAGTATAGTGGAAAGGGTACTAAGAAGAAAGGAAAGAAGGAAGAAGGGAGGGAGGAAGGAGGAAAGAGGAAGGGAGGGAGGAAGGAAGGAAGGAAGCTCCTATTATGTTCCAGGAACTATGCTAAGCCCTTTATAAATATGTAATTTGATCCTCACAGCAACCCTGGGAGATAGATGCCATTATTATCCTCATTTTTCAGTTGAGGAAACTGAATCACACAGAGATTGAGTGACTTGCCTAGGATCACACAGCTAGTAAGTATCAAAGGTTAGATTTGAACTCCAGTCTTCCTGACTCCAGGTCCTATTCTCCAACCACTGTGATATCTAGCTGCCTCCATGATGATAAGATCATAGTTTATTTTAGGAATCATCTAGTTAGTAAGAGCCATTCTCCAAATGATAAATGGTCAAAAGACATGAACAGGCAGTTTTCAAAGGAAGAAATTCAAGTATCTGCAAAGATGAAAAAATATTTCAAATCTGATCATTAGAGAACTTCACATTAAAGTAATTCTGACATTTCTCTTCATACCCATCAGATTGGCAAAGTTGAAAAAGAAAAGGAAAATGATAAAAATTGGAGGGGTTTGGGAAAACAAGCACACTTATACACTGTTGGTGGATCTATCACTTGGTGTTCACTTTGGAAACAATTTGAAACTTTTCCCCAAAAATTACTAAATTGTATCTATCCTTTAGCAATACCATCACTAGTTCTATGTCCTCAAAGAGATGAAAAAAAGGAAAAGATCCTATATGTAGTCTTTTGGGGGTGGTAGCAAAGAAAGTATCCATCAGTTGGAGAATGGCTTAGTAATTATGAAATATTAATGTAATGTAATAATATTATTCCAGAAGAAATGATAAAAGGGATGGTTTCAGAGAAGGCTGAGAAGACTTATATGAACTGACAGTAAAATGAGCAGCTCTAGGAAAACTATATTATAATGATATTTTTTTAAATTAACAATTTTGAAAGATGTAAGAACTATTATCAACTCAATGGCGAACCATGATTTCAGAGGACCGATGAAGAATGCTACCCTCCTCCTGGCTGAGAGCGAATGAAGAATGACATACGTATTTTTGATCATGGCCAATATGCTTTTGTTTTGCCTATGATCATGACCAATATGAATGTCTTTTGCCTCACTATGCATATGTGTCATAAGGGCTTTGTTTTGTTTGGAAGAGAAAGAAAATGAATGCTTGTTAATTTAAAAAAGAAAAGAAGAAAAAGAAATCGTCTAGCCCAACATGCTCATATTTTTAAGCATAGTAGAGGTTAATCCAGTGATCACTGGTCAATTGAGTCTCCTCTGTACTTGATGAAATGGTAAAATGTAAGAGGCAGATAAGAGAATAAGAGGCAGGGGTGCGCCCATTTTGGTCCTTGAGTGGCCTATTTGCATCTTATAATAGGCTGCTGACCATTGGATGCATGCAACTTAGTAATTCACCGAGAGGATCAGACTGCCCTTTGTGACCCAGATAAAAAGCAAGCTGGACTCACTCTGCAGCAGTCAAAACGAGAACCGTCTATGAAGTAAGAGCCCATCTCTTAAGTATACTCTTCACCTTTTCCCTTGTGAGTCTTGGAAAGTACAGCAAAGAAGTGGGTGGGAAGATTTCTCTTACTTTTTCTCCCCATCAATAATGGCTTTTGGAGCAGAAGATCATGGAAATATCTGGTGTAGAAGAGTCTAGCTGCAGAACTGAATCATCAATGAGAAAAATGTTCAGTATGGAATGTAGAGCTAGGATGCCACTCAAGAGACAAATTCAAGAGGTGATACTCCTGTTGGTCTTAGACTATGGATTCAGATTCTTTCCAAAGGTGCTTAGCACAGCTAACACCAGGTTGAGAGCCAATCCTAAAGTGGGAGACTGTCATAATCATAGCCAATCAGCATCCAACAGAGACTGAGGATATTAGTAGCCCAGCAATCCTGTGACATCAGGGGCATGAGTCAATTCTGCTCTTGCTAGCCTTGTCTGTTTATGTTCTCTACATGAATATATCTTCACTTGTGAACTATATACCTAGTGATGGAATGTGTACAGAGTTCATAGGGAAGATATTTGGGTTCCATTATTCTTATTGTGACATTTTATTAAATGCTTTTGCTTTGAAGTAACTATATACTCTGGCTGATTAAAAACATGGTAAACACACCAGTGGGGGCTCATGAGCTATAAGTTTTAAAAGTGCAGACTCATTTAGTTCCTTGAACCTGACACAGTTATATCTTCAGGAGACTCAATCTGAGAATGCAAGCTGGAAGGAGTGGGGTGTAGCTCAGAGGTATGCTACAAAAGTTTTGTTAATGCCTTCTTTTTACATCACAGTCATTTCAAAATATACCATGAGCATTGAGACACAGTGGGAAGAGGACTGGCTCTGAAATCAGAGAACCCAGGATCAAAACCCTGCCTCTGATGTTTACTATCTGTGAACTTGACTACTGAGCTGTGTGATCTTGGGTAAGTCACTTAAACTCTATGGGTTGGAATGTCCTTCTCTATAAAATGAGGGGCTTGAATTGGACTGACTTTGAGGGAGGTTCCTTCCTCCAATCAATGCTGCTATGATCCCTCAATTCCACCCCATATTCACATTGATCCCTCACCACCACTACTACCACCCCTCCCAAAACAAAGTTAAGAAAAACCAGCCAACTCATCAGACACCTCTGACAACATGTGCAACATTCCACACCCATAATCCCACACTCCTCCACCAAAAGGAGGAAGCTGCATTTCTCTATCTCTTCTCTGGGGTTATTTTTGATCATTTTAATGGCATGGCTATAAATACATTGTTTTAATCACTGCATACATTGTTTTCCTGGTTCGATTCACTCTACTTGCTAGAATATATACGTACTACATATAGACACAAGTCTTCCTATCTGAACCCATCATCTTGCAAGTTTGGAAACTGAGTCCTGAAGAGTCAGACAAGGATAGCATAGCAAAAATAATAATAGTATTTATATGTTGCTTTAGATTTTGCAAGGTGTTTTTTCTTATTTAATCCTCAGAATAACCTTTACTAAATGCCCATTGAATTGATCTAAAAGTCAGTCCATCAGGAAATGTCTTCTGGGACTCAAGCCAATGGTGCCTCCTCCCCACTCCTGGAGGAGTCCAACTTAGGGGCTGGGCATTCTTACAAACAATGCTCTGGTAACACACGGATGTCTTCGAAAGAGTAAGTCCTGAAGCTCCCTGTTCTTCCAGTTTCCCTTCCTGTCCCTCCTGCCTGTCCACACTCCCCAGCCCCTACCCAATGCATGAATCTGGCCTAGAGGGAAATGAACCGGATGTCTGGGCTGGGCTCCATTGGAACTGAACTCCTCCCCAGCTCCTGAGATCAGGCGCTCCCATCACTGGACAGCAGTTCAGAAACCTTGACTCCTCCCTAGGCCTGACCCAGCCAGGAAGAACAAAATGGTTTTTTGATGATGAGATTTTTCTGGTGCCTTCCCAGAGTGCCTGGAATTACAGCTGGCAAGGAGAGAAGCCAAAATCTCAGGGCCAGATGCCTTCCAAAACAAAGAGAACCTCCTCCTTCTCTCTCCTTCTCCTTCTCCTCCTTCTTTCCCTTTCCCCTCCTCCCCTTTTCCCTCCTCCTCTCCCTCCTTTTCTCCTTTCTCCTCCTTCTCCCCCCTCCTCCTCCTTCCAACTCTGGAAAATCCTGTTCCATCCATCCTCAATTTATCTCAA
Source organism: Notamacropus eugenii (assembly GCF_028372415.1). Classification (NCBI taxonomy): domain Eukaryota; kingdom Metazoa; phylum Chordata; class Mammalia; order Diprotodontia; family Macropodidae; genus Notamacropus; species Notamacropus eugenii. The sequence goes on from NC_092875.1 coordinate 40,301,978, forward strand.
TCCCCTCAATAATTCAGTGATCTCACCTCTATGGGTATTCTTTCCATCAGTGCAAATAGCAAATTATCCCTGCCTTTTCCTCCTGGGCTAATCTCCTTTGTATTTTCTGTTTCTACATATTCTGCCTACTCCTTTCCCCCTCCCCCCAATAGGACAGTAGAGATGGGGCTGGACCTGGAGTCAGCAAGAATTAAGTTCAAATCTGGCCTGAGACACTTATTGGCTCTGCCACCTTGGTAAAATCACTTCACCTTGGGGTCAGCCTCAGGCTTCTCATCTGTAAAACGGGCATAATAATAACACTTCCCTCCCAGGGTTGATGTGAGGATCAAGTGAGATAATATCTGTCCTCTACAAACCTTACAATGGTATACATAAATGCTAGCAGCTGGAGATCTATCAGAGATTCTTAGCCTGAGGTCCTTGAATGGGTGTTTTTAAGAAATATTTTGTTACTGTATTTCCATATAATCGGCTTGCTTCATAATCCTATATGTTGTATCCTTTGCATTTAAGAATATGATTCTGAGAAGAGTTCCCTGGACTTCATCAGACTGATTGCCAAAGAGGTCCAGGACCCCAAAGAGGGTCAGAACCCTTGGATTGGGTTGTTTTTTTTTCATTTCCTGGGCACCATCCTCGGTTTCACCCAAGTCCTCTTCCCTTCCAAACATTGTTTTAGTAATAGCCCTTATGAAGATCAGTATTGCCTGGTCATGTTATTCAGAAAGCTGTAGGACCCTGAGCAGATCACATAAGAATCTCTGATCAGTTTCTGGACCTCTCCTCACCATTCCCCTCACCACCACCACCACTCTCTCCCCTGACCTCTTTCTCTCCCTACAAACCTGGACTCTATCCCTGGATGCCTCTCAGATTCATCCTCAGAAGTATGCTGGTAAATGTTTAACAACCAGCTTGGGGTAGGGGAGGTTCACAAGCCACACTTTAAAATTAAATATGCATTATTAACATTTTTTCCATTGGTTTACAAAGTCGAGAAATCAGTAAAACAATTTCCAGTGATAAATGTTCACAGTGAAAATTTAACAATGGGCACTCAGAAGCAGTTAAAGTTCCACCTTTAGTGGATAAAGCGTACCCCTACACCCTTCTACCTCTCTTTCCCAGGTTCTAATCGGTGGCTTTTCACCTAATCTTGATAGATGAAATCCTGCTGCAGCCATCTGACCCATCACGCCCTGCAACCCATCCACCTCTCCTCTGGGTCCCCTCTGTATGTGAAAGGTAAGGATTATCTTTGCCTCTTTTTGTATCATCAGCTCTTAGCACAGTGTCTGGCACATAATAGGTCTTTAATAAATGTTTACTGAATTAAATTTATTGACTTGGCTGCTTCCAATAGGATGCAAACTTCTTGGGAGCAGGGCTATTTTTCTTTTCTTTTCTTTTTTGTATCTTTACGGCTTAGCAGAGTCCCTGGAACACAGTTTAATGTATACTCTCTCTGTAAAATGAGATCTCAGTGACCTCCAAGGTCATTCCTTTCTGCTCTAAATCTTTGATCTTTCGATCTTATTAAACACCTACTAATTCCATTCGATTCAGAAAGCACCTACTATGTACCAGTTCTGCGCTAGCCTGTGGAAATACAAAGACAAAAATGAAATCGTTCCTGTCCTTAGGGGGTTTATATTCTACTGAGAGGAATCACCGTGTATTATTCGAAGTAATAATAATAATTTTTATAGGATTTTGAGGTTTGTAGAAACATGTTACACATTTTATCTCCTCTGAGCCTCATAACATGATAATAGAAGGTGCTATTATTAACACTTTACAAATGAGAGAACTGAGGTTGAGAGACATGAAAAGTGTCTGAGGCAAGTCTTCCTGAGTCCAAGTCTAACGAGCTGCCTACTGATTGCAAAAGAGATCAATAAATATAATGATAAATTAATAGTAATAAATAAAAATTAAATAAATAATAAGTAATCAATAAAATTAAAATACAAAATAATAATAAATGGAAGTGTATAACCTTTATCAAATTGCTTACTGCCTCAGGAAGGGGGGAGACGGTGAAGGGGGAGAGAAAATTTGGGACTCAAAAAAATTTTTAATGATTATTAAAAATTGTCTTTACATGAAACTGGGGAAAAATAAAATGTTATTTTAATAATAATATAATAATAAATGAAAGGCAACATAGGGCAATGCTAGAAATATGAGCACCTTAATCCCTGGTTAATAAATTGGCTTTCCCATCGTGCATACTTACAGAGGGCTGCTCAATTCATGTGCTGGAGAGCATTCCTGGCAAATAGTAGGCCCTTATTAAATACTTGATTGATTGATAATCCCTATTTAGATTTAAAGCAAGGACCTTTAAAATTGAATTCTTCTAGCATTATCCTTTAAGCAAAATCCAGAGACCATGCGGAGAAGCGTTGAGGCAGGAGCTGGGCAGAGCCCACTTCCCAATCTGGCCCCCAGACTCTGCTCCAACCCCTTCCTGTAACCTCGTGCCCTGCCAAGAATAGATAGTGCCTCTGTCAGACTGATGCAGTGGACAGTCCCAGAACAAGCAGGAGTGGGGCTGAGTTGGAGGTGGGGTGGGTGAGAAGGGTTGGGTTTCAAAGGGCTTCCTCACCGAGAAGCCCAATAACTGATAAGAGGAAATAATTGGGATAGATTCCCATGGTGCTAACAAAGCATTGTAGTGTCAGAGCCAAAAGGGCCTCAGAACAGAGGACTTCAGAGGTGGGGAAGGGGCCTCAGAACAGGGGATGTCAGAGGTGGGAGGGGCCTCAGAACAGGGGATGTCAGAGGTGGGAGGGCCTTAGAACAGGGGATGTCAGAGTTTCACCTGCCTCCCAAATAGCATCATAATTCACATTTCTGAAGCACTGTTTGATTCAGGAAAACCCTAGGAGGGAGAAAATGCAAGTAGAAAAGGAAACTGAGGGTCTTAAGTGACCTCTGGTCACACTACTAATTTCAAAGATGAGATCAGAACCCTGGTCTCCTGTCTCTAAAGCCAGTGTTCTTTCCATTACACCATACTGCCTCCCCTAGTTATAGTAATAAAATAACCAGATCGGGTTTTAGAGTTTGGGAAGCATTTATCCACCATATCTTATTTGAACTTCACAAGAATCCACTGTGACCCATAGGGCAGGTATCATTCTCCCCATTTTGCAATTTCTGAGTGGTGAAATGACTTGCTTAAGAGCGACCCAGGTAATAAGGACCAGAGAGAGAGTTACACACCTAGGTTTTCCTGGCTCCAGGTTCAGCCTTCTAACCATGACACCATACTCCAGCTTCTATGACCAGTTAATTAAGTAACATTGCAGGTTGTGATCTGAAAGAAAGATTTACTGTGGATAAGTTGTAATACCTCTATTATCTTCAGATAAGCAAACAGAGGCTGTGGTTTAATTCCTTGAGTTATTAGGTCTAGAGCTGAAAGAGACCTCAGGGGCCATAGTCCAACCCCCACTTTTAACAGATGAGGAAACTGAGATCCAGGGGCTTGAAGTGACTCTTGCCCAAGGTCTCATAGGTAATAAATGGTAGGACCAGAATTCAGACTTCATTTGAGCATTTTATGGATTTCCAAACCCGATAAGGCAGGTACTAGAGATATTATTATCCCCATTTTACATAAGAAGAAACTGAGGCCCTGAGATATGTTGACTTGTCCAAAGTCACCCACCTAGTATATGTCAAAAGTGGGTTTTGAACCCTGTGACTCCAAGGGCACACACACTGTGCCTGCTCTGCCAGTCATCCACTTCCTTCTGCCCAGAAGTGTAGAGACTGAGATCCAATCAGGCTAATTTATTATTAAACTTTAGCCCTCCTGACCATGACTTGGGCCCTGCCAGCCAATAAGAGAATTGCCACCAATCTGCAGAAAATTATCTGTCCAGTCATAAGGCAGCACATCCTCACAAATCAGCATAGAACATTGGGATGGCAGTGAGCCCATGGATCTCCAGATGAGAGCTGGCCTGCAAACCCTATCCCCTTGGGGTAGTTATTTCCCTTCCATTGAATTGCCTCCTCATCCTCACTCACTCACTCACTCACTCAGTCAACTCAGCAGCAACCAGGATGCCAACATCTATCAGATAAAGTAATATATTGGCATCCATCACTCAGGAGAGGAAAAATAAAGTCATTGCCGCATCATCGTTCCTGGATTAATGTCCCTGCTGTGAAAACATACCCTGCTTCTTTGCCTCAACATTTATTTTTGAGAAATGCTCTGACTTTGTCTTGACATTTCAGGAGCTGCAGGAGACCATTAGTCGGTGACAATATTCTCTGCCATTGACATTATCTCTTAATTATAATATGCAAGTAATGTGGGGAAAAATGGACCATAAATAGCTCATTTGGAGCTGTTGCATTCTGTCCTGTCAGGAATATTGGAAGGATTCTCGTTGGCTTTCACAAACGAGCAGAGAGTAATGGATATCTGGGGCACCCTAGATGCACAATCAACTTTCCGGTGATAAAAAGTTCTGAGCATAAGCAAGGATTCTGGAGTTGCAATAAATCATCTGTATTTCCACCATCCCCACCGCCTCCTTTCTTTCCCCCACCTCCCAAATACTTGGTGTGTTACTGGACCAGTATTATGAGCTAACAGCCTGCCACCTCCAGCTCTGCAAAACAATTTAATACTTATTTTAGAATTGATGGGCATTGATTTTTCAAGAAGTTAATTCCATTATGAGGTAAAGGAGCAGGGCAAATGGGCTGACTTGTGGAAGTGGAATTTGCTTGCATTTCTCTTGGCCACAAAGAGGAGAGGAAGCCTGCCCCAAAGCACATGGGAAATGTTAGCCCTGACTGACCCAGGGACAAGACACCCTGAAACTCTGGGTACAGATTGATAAAAACAGGAGTAATAAAAGCTGGGATTTTAAAAGTCCTTTATTTAAGGCTTATAAAGTCCTTTGGGAAGGAGCCTCACTTAGTATATAGAGCACCAACCTTCAACTTAAGAATGCTTGGTTTTGGGTCCCATTTATGACACATACAGGCTGTATGACCTTGGACAAGTCAACTTCTCAGTTCTCCAAATAATTCTCTCAGATCAGTTGCCAATCTTCATTGGATCAGCAATGAAACCCATAAGAAAGTTCCCTACAGGCAGTTAAACACATTGAAAGTTCATGGGATCATGGATTCAGAGCTGAAAGTACCTTAGAGGTCATCTGGTATAACCCTCTCATTTGACGTCAGTTAATTTGCCCAGTGTTAAACAGGCATAAGTAAGCTTTGGAGGAAGGATTCGAATCCAGGACTTGTAGTTCTAAATGCAGTACTTTTCAACACACCATCCTGTAGCCTATAATTTTGATTTAATGTTGTTCAGTTGTTTCTGTCATATCTGATTCTCTGTGATCCTCGTTTGGGCTTTTCTTGGCAAATATGCTAGAGTAGTTTGCCATTTCCTTCTCCAGCTGCTTTTACGGAGGAGGAAACTGAGGCAAACAAGGTTAATGACTTGCCCAGGGTCATGCATTTTGAACTCAGGTCTTTCCTGACTCCAGGCCCAGTGCTCTATCTACTGTGCCACCTAGTTGCCTCATAATTTTGGTATTTTTTTTAATTTACACTTAACCAATGACAAAGAAAACAAATAAATTTCCAGATATATGGTAGAGCAAGAAAAAAAATGATGGTATATGACTGTGAATTTCTATTAGGCGTAGTTTGCTTTTTTTTTTAAGGTTTACAATAAATTTACCACGTTACTTTCAAAGTTGTCCAGCTTGTCTGTGCTTCCTTCTCTTTACTTTTCTGTATTTTTTTTTCATTGCTTCTATACAACACTGCTGAAAGTTTGGTTGCTGAAAAAGGCAGGGAAAGAACATTTGTGAAAAGAAAAATGTTAAAAAACCAACTTGTGAAGAAACACAGTCTTTCAGATAAAATGTTGAGGAGAGGCACAGGATGCCACGAAGACAAAATGGAGAACTGCCCCTCAGATGAATGTATTGAGAGGATCTATTTGATAACAAAATAATGCCTGAGGTATCAATGACTGCAGGACATCATGGTTCATCCCTCACTTGTGTTTGACTCTTTTTAGAGGTTTAAAACTCCACAATTATAATCAATGCCCTGTTAAGGGTAGCTGTGAGCTAAAAGAACTTGTCATTGCTTCATCAGCTTGACAAAATTATTAACCACCTATTTGGCAAACTATGGGAAGATTATATAAGGACTGTTAGGAATCATAACTGACCTCCCAAAATGGATTTCTTGTGTTTTACCTCATAAAGTAAAGAAAGAAGAGTCACTAACCACTGGGAGGCCCAGCTTGGAGGCATTGAAAGTGTTAAGAAATCACAGAAGAAACTTTGAAAAAAAGCTAAATGATGAGATAGGGAAAACAGAATAAACTGAGCAGAGAAGACATTGTAAGGAGCAGGGGACAGAAGATGAAGAAGGCTTCTAGCTAAGAAAATTGACTCAGGCTGCTTCTGGGAGCCTGATGACTGGAGAGTGGCTACTGTGGAAGTTGAATCCTTCTTCTATGTAAAGAGACGTAGCTCATTTTTTTTCTAATACCATCCACAGACTGCACAAGGGTTCTGGTGTTACCTTCTCTTGTTTAAGAAGGAAAAACAGAAGGGAAAATATAGGCTTTGCATCTGTTTCCCTGAGAGCTGTGGTTTTCTGTCAGGAAGAGATTTAGAGCTGATTGGACAAAGCAGAATCCCTTGCTATTTGTAGAACCAAAGAACATGGCAGTTCTCTGTTCCTTGTCACTAGAAGAGGGTAACACTTTCTTCATGCCTTGTTAAGGGTGGCCATGAGCTAAAAGAACTTGAGAGAAGAAGAAGAGCTGTGCTGCCCAGTAGGAGAGCTGTGAAAATGAGAAAGGGAGTAACTAACAGAGGAGTGGTTTTATATATCATGTTCTAGGTTATTCCTGAAGGGATTAAGATCATCAAGGATTCGAACCCAGAGCTGTTACCCTGGGCACATGGTTCTCCTCACTCATATGCCTCGCTGGGAGATTTCTACAAATGTATTTCCACTCTCCTCCATGGACACTGAGTGCTCTGGTGGAAGAATATGACCTTGACCAAGGAGTCAGTGAACTTGGGTGGGGTAAAAATTTTATCTTTATTTTCACTGACCTCTAACTGAAATTTAATATTTCCTTCCATTAATTAAAAATATTATTCTGAGAAGGGACTCATTAGCATCTCCAGACTGCTAAAGGGGTCCATGACACACAATAAAAAATTAAAACCCCTTCTGTAAACCGCTTTTTTTTCAAAGAGGTTTTGGGAACATTTATTAGCAAATGTCTGTTTCGTTGAGACAAAAATATATCAGTAAGTTCAATTTTTAAAACTATTTTTGTCCTTTGGAGAAATTGATGGCTTAGGGGAAAAGAGAGGTGTTGTCTTGTCCAAAGGGTGTTCTAACCCTAAAAATGAGTGGACACCCTCAAGGGGGCCCAAGGCAATATTATTCCTAGGACCAAGAGACATTCTGGAAGCATCTAAAAGCAGTCAAGTTTTCTGACTTGTCCATGGTTTATCTCCCAGGGTTGGACTTTTTGTTCATTTGCCTGGGGTTTTTTTGACTCAGCTTTTTTAATCCAGTCCTGTGACTTCACTGGTCTAGCAAGCCCTAAGTGAGGAAGCTCTCCTTCCCAGTGTATATCAACACCTTCTCTGAAACTGACAGTCTTAGAGATCTGCCTGAGGCATTGAGAATTTAAGGAACTTGTGCCCAGGGTCACTCAGCTAGTATGAGTCAGAGGTGGAACATGAAAACGGTCAGACAGCTTTGACTACATTAAGCTGCCACTTGTCTAACAGGGTTATTCAGCTTAAATGAGATAACATGTGTGAAGTCCTGTTTAAATGGCTAAACTTTATATAAATGTCTGTTGTTGCTGCCACCATCTTTGCCCACAATCCTAGAGCCAGTGACTTTCAGAGGTGGGTTTTGTGACCAGGTGGTCTTGGCTGCCAGGCCAGGGCTCTAGACACAGTGCACCTGTCCCCTAGCAGGGGGGCCTCCTCCAAGTTGGCAGCGCAGAAGCACCAACCCCCAAAGCCCATCAAGCCAACTTGGCTTAGAAAATAGGGAAACTTTCAGCTGCTTGCCCAAGATATACGTTATGAAATTGACCTTGGGCCCAGAAATTGCTAAACCCAAGTCTGCATGTCAATAATCTAACTAGAATTTGGTGTGAGTTGGAGCAGTTGTGAGTTCTTGTCCCTCACCTGTGAAAATGTGGAATTCTGAAAGGCCAGCATGACAGAATATGAGAGAATATGATGGAACTTATTGCAAGCACATTGGAAGTGTGTGTATGTGTGAGTGTGTAAGTGTGTGAATGTGTGTGTACATGTGTATGAGTTATATTTGTATGTGTGAGAGTGTGTGTATGTGTGAATGTGTGCATGTGTATATGTGTGTGAGTGTATGTATGTGAGTATGTGTATATGTGAGCCACCCAAATCCTAACACTCACTAACTGTGGCCTGATAACCACCTGGAAATCACGATCTAAGCCCCAGCTTCCTCCTTTGTAAAGTGAAGGTGATAATACTTGCATCCCACTTCCCTGGGAGCCAATGAGATGATGTGTAACTAACGGGGATGAGCAGAGGGGGCTGGCTCCCAGGACACCTCCCAGGGAGCTGGGCATGAGGGCTCTGGCTCCGTGGAGAGATATGCCGTGTGACCCTGGGCAAGTCACTTAATGGCTCTTCGTCTCAGTGTGTTCATCGGCAGAATGGAGATCATGATAGTGCCTGTCTTATAGCGTTCCTGTTAGGCTCAACTGAGAGTATATATATGTATATATGTGTGTGTGTGTGTGTGTGTGTGCATACACACACACATACATATACACATTTATATGATATATATATTTGGAAACCATAAAGTGTTCTATAAATTATTGTTGTTATTTCTAGTTCCACAAGAATTACCTCAGTCCCGCAGATTGAGAGAGGGGTTACTGATGCTATAACGTAAACAAAATGACTTGAAAATTTGAAAGTGCTATACAAAAAAATGTGTTTGTTTCACAGGGGGAACTGGGGGAGAGAAATAGTACGAGACAGCTGACAGAGAAAGTCTAGCTTAAGTGATTCAGACCACAGGCAGAAGCAGGCTTCCCTCTTTTGGTAAGGGAAGGTGCAGAATCAAGAATGACACACAGAGCAGGTTAAGGTCAAGTTCCGCCTGATCCTTCCATCAGCCAAAGGCCTCTGATTCATGTTGAATCCTGGAGGAAGCAGCCCCCAGAATGCATGGTTTTGAGTCACTAAATTAGCACCATGAGAAACAAGCAGTGATTAGCACTTCAGCTCACTGAAGGGGTTATCTGGCAACACACACACACACACACACACACACACTCATACACACATCCATGCTCACATACATACACATACTCACATACACACTCATACACACATGTGTTCACACACATACACACACACTCATACACACATCCATGCTCACATACATACACATACTCACATACACACTCATACACACGTGTTCACACACATACACACACTCATACACACACTCACATACATACATACTCTCATACATACACACCACTCATACATACACACACATGCACACTCATACATACACACACATTGACATACACTGACACATACATACACACATAATTCACACTCACACAGACACTCACCTACATACATACACATACATACATACATACATACACATTCACACAAACACACACATACACACACACACACACACACACACAGAAACACACACTTTTCTCTCCTCTCTCCTATCCTCATCCCCACCTCACCTGACTGAAATTAGAGCAGGGCTGGCTTCAGCCCTGATTGAATGGGACCCCAGATATCAGGCTGAGACACAGAGAGGAACTGGGGAGGCTTCTGCACAAATACATCGTTGCAGCGGACAGAGGGACCTCTGAAGACTGGCTTTTCCCAGATCCTCCTTTCCCCACAGCTCCGGGGGCACTTCTAACTTGATGTCCCTCCTAGCTGGAACCTTCCCTGCCCTGCCACCCACTGAGAATGGGGAGGCTTCCAGGATTCCAAGTCTCCCCCTATAAACACAGCTTCCCCTCCAGACTCAGGGTACACCTCACCATGTCTCAGGACACAGCAGGCCCTGGTTCCTCTGAGCTACAGAATCTCTCCTGGGACTCAAGAGCTCTTAGAATCTGAGAGCTGGAGGAGACCTGAGAGGTCATCTAGTGACCAAGCACCTCATTTGGACCCTGAGGTCAAGGGAGGGGAAGTGACCTTGCAAAGTTACAGGGCAAAACTAGTAGTGAGACCTAGAAAAAAGGTGGTTTGTAATGGGAGCCAGGAGGCCTATGCTCCAATCTCAGCTCTACACCTATTGTTAACTACGTAAGAGCAAGTGATTTCCTCATTTTGGGCCTCAGTTTCCTCATCTGAAAAATGGGAATAATGCCTGTCTTAATAATACCTGCTCACAGTCTTTGAGAGGCCATAGATGTGACAGGCAATAAGTCACATTCAATAAGCATTTATTAAGTTCCTATTGTGTGTAAGACTCTGTTAGACAATGGGGATACAGTCTCTCTTCTGAACTCTATTAATGTTTTAATTTATTAATTTAATTAATGTATTAATTAAGGCCATCACCATCTTTCTAAGCCCTGAGGTACTCCTTCATTCCTCACTCTCTCATATACAGTCTGTCACCAAACCTCTCTCTTATACCTTCTCTTTCCTCCATTCACACAGCTACCACTCAAGTTCAGGGGCTTATCACCAATTGCTTGGACTATTACCAATGGCCTTCTAATTGACCACCCTGCCTCAAGTCTGTGCCTTCTCCAATCCAGACTCTAAGCAGCTGCCAAAATGGTTTTCCCAAAGTACAGGTCACTCCCCTCCTCAAGAAGCCCTAGTGGCTCCCAATTGAATCAAATGTTATTTAATTTTCATCTTGGCATTCTTTAATTTCACTTTATATAAGTTTTGAAATGTAGGAAATTATTAGTTCAGTAGTAGAGGAGAATATACACAGATGAAGAATGTGTCCTCAAAAATGTTTTACTGACAAGAGTGTGTAATTGAGGTTCGGAGACCACGGGTCTATATGATCAAAAAGCACATTCTCCAAGCTTCCACTTCCTTTGGCAAAAACAGAGGCAGTCTTAGGCATGTGTGGGACTCAAGGGCAAATCCGACTCAAAAATCAAATGTGTGGTATAGTAGGATTTGCACCTGGATTCAGATCTTGGTTCTACTGCTTGCTACTTGTATGAATTTGGTCACGTTCCTTAACCTATCTTGGCCTCTGTTCCCTCATCTGTAAAATGTCAGTTTTGGGAGTGAACGAAATTACCTCCAAGGTCTCTTATAGCTTTAAATCTATGAGCTTATAATCCTCTCATAACATGTGTCCACAACAGAGTTAGCTGAAACGGATGGCAATGGCAATCTCCTAAGAAAGGAAAAATTGCAAAAAGTCAACCAGCATCCTGAAAGGATGGAGAGAGAATTCCTTAAGACCCCACACACACACTTACTCCCCTTTACCCAAAGTAGGAATACCCATGAACCTCTGGGATTTCTTTTTTTTTCTGTTTTTTTTGAGAGGCAATCAAGGTTAAGTGTTTTGCCCAGGGTCACACAGCTAGTAAGTGTCAAGAATCTGAGATCAGATTTGAACTCATGTCCTCTTGACTCCAGGGCTGGTTCTCTATTCACTGCGTCAACTGGTGGCCCCACTTTGGGCTTTTTTTTAAACATCAACTGGTAGCAGCATCTAGGTACCTTATTCAATAGAACTCTGGGTCTGGAGTCAGTAAAACTTGATTTCAATATTACCCTCAGATACTTACTAGCTATATGACCCCCAGCAAGTCTCTTAATCTCTGTCTCAGTTTCCTCAACTGTAAAATGGGAATGATGATAACATCTGTATCACAGGAGCATTGTGAGGATCAATTGAGATAATATTTATAAAAAGTGTCTGACATACAATATTTAATAAATGCTTACTCCATCTCCCCACCTCCACCTCCAGAGGCCTTTTGGGTTCACTAGCCACATGACAGTCACTTCAGCAGCACAGAGCCCCTCCAAATCCTGAGCCAGGCAACAAATACTCCAATTTGCCTCCCAACTCTGGATCTATGATCCCATGATTCTGTTGAGACCAATAAGTAAGATGAGATGAGGTTCCCTGGAATATTCAGGTCTCTCCTGGGAGAAAAGAGCCTGGGACTGAGAAGTGAGCTGGGGAGACATTCCTCCATCTGGGCAGCTTACAACAGTGGAGGGGAAGTCTCAGAATGCAGAAAGTTTTTCAAAGTCCTGAAATTGATTTCTCCACAAAGTACCTCCTACTACAATCCTAACCCTTTCTTTGCTCCAAATTTTTAATTCAACATATTGGGAAGTTCCCTCCTGCTCCCCGAGAACCAATTTCTCATTTTATAACAGAAATAGACAAAGTCACAACCTTGTGGGTAGAGCTGTGATAGGAAATTTGGGTGGGGGAGGTAATGTGTAGAGATGTGTGTGTGTGTGTGTGTGTGTGTGTGTGTGTGTTATGATAAAGGAGCAGAGGACAATGTGGCCTCCAGTGCCTGAGTAGAAGAAGATATATGCCCCAAGGAGTATAACTTCCTGCGCGATAGGAGACCAGAAGCCCCAGGAAAATTATTATGTGGGACCATGGATTTGTAAGAACTTAGATTCTGAGCTGGAAGAAAACTCAGGGGTCATGTATTTCAATCCCCCCATACATCCATTTTGTAACTGGGGAAACTGAGGCCCAGAGAGGCCAAGTGACTCATGAAAGGATATACAGCTAGTAATGTCAAAGACAGGATTTGAACTCAAGTTCTCTGACTCCAGAATCAATGCTTTTTCCAGTTACCACACTGCTTCTCAGCCCAGGGGCACTGTCAGGAGCTCAAGCCAGGCAATGAGCAGTAGCTGCCATGGGAGGGCAAGTACTGGTCATCACATACTATAACTATACTATACTAGTTATAGTTCTTCTCTTAGGCAATTTTGGTCCAGTACCAAAGGAGGGACAGTGGAGAATGTACTAGGTCTGGAGTCAGGAAGGCCTGAGTTCAAATCTGGCCTCAGACACTTACTGACCCTAGACAAGATATTTAACCTCTGTTGCCTCAGTCTCCTCAACTGTAAAATGAGGACAGTAACAGCACCTACCTCTAATAGCTATTGTGAAATATTTGTAAAGTGCTTAGAATATTGATAGGCATATGGAAGGTGCTTAGTCAATGCTTGCCTTCTGAAAGTAGAGGACTGAAATTTGAGTTTATTAGGGTCTCCCTTGGCTTATTGATTATAGAATCATAGATTCATCTCATCCCAGATCTAGAGACGGAAAGCAGATCAGAGACCATTCAGTCAAACCCCCTCATTTTACAGATGAGGACACTGAGGGAGATGAGGTCCCACAAGTAGGAAACAGGAGAGGCAGGGCTTGAACCTGGGTCCTGTGATGACATCAGGACCCAAAGAGCCTCCACTTGCCTCTTCTGACTCTCTGGCCATCAAGACTCTCTTCATAGTGACTTCAGCAATGAGGTTCAATATTTCCCCCTCCCCCATGAGTGCCTGCGGCTGGGGGAACTAGGAAATCCCAGAATATTGGGTTAGAAGGTTGGACCTTTGGTGGCCTCTAGACCAAACAGTATTCGAATAAGAATGCCCTTTAAAATATCCCAACAAGGAATGATCCAACTTTTGTATAAGGAGTTCCCATAATCTACTTTGGAATGGTTCTCATGGTCAGGAAGGTTTGGGGGAGGAGAGAAATATTGACCTTTCACCCATAATTCTTTGTTGGGTCCTCAAGGGCCAAGCAGAAAAAGTCCAATCCTTCTTCCACAAATACTCACCTATCCCTACCTAAGTCTTTCCTTCTTCACCCTAAGCATGTCCAGTGATGCTCCACCCTTCTAGTAATGTTTGTATGGTCCAATTTATAGGCCCTTTATCTCTCACATACATGCACACACACATGCACACACACACACTAAGGGGGGTGGGGTAGAGTGGGCTCCTCTTGACATTCTCTGGTTTATCAATGGCACCCCTTGACAGCTGTTTAATTGGGGAATGTGAGGAGAAAGAGGATTGTGGTTTACCCCAGATAAATCAGAAATCCTGGCAGATCTCCACCACAATAATGAGTCAGTGGCCAAGACTGGGATGTCAAATGTAAAACAGGGTTGATTCTGGGAAGCCATGAATTGAAGGAGAAGGATGAAAGAATCCAAAACAAAGACATGGAAATAGAATGCTTGAGTCTCTCAGATAAGCCAGGGCACCAGAGCAGGGAGCGGAAGGCTTGCGGCTGGGTATTTGTAGGGGCAGCATTACCGATCAATCACCAAGCCTTTCTCAGGCAGGCATTATCACTCTGCCTTTGATTTGGAGAGCAGTATTGAGAGCCAGCCTCAAAGCCAGGAGGAGCCAGCTTTTCCAGTTCTGTGTCTGGCACATACTGTTTGGGTGACCCTGAACAAAAGCAGCCCTCAGGGACTGCAAATTGCAGGAGAGTCGTCAACGAGCATTTGGGGGGGGGGGTAGTTTTCTCACCTGGGAGTTCCCTAGACCAATGAAATCACAGGAAACTTGCATTCATTGCAGAATGAGCTAGAGTCAACGAGGCATATATAACAGAATTTGAAGAGGTGGGAAAACTCATCTGAGATTAAGAAGAAGACAGGATCTATTTGTTAAGATGAAAATTCCTGTCCCTAGGCATTTTTCGCAGCTCCAGGTTTCCTTCCTGAGTGTTTGGGGGACCCAACACCCCCTCATCTCATCTCACTTGTCTGTCTGCCCAGAAGCAGAAATCTGGTTCTGCAAGAGTCCTCTTATCTTAAAGATGAGGAAACCAAGGCCCACAGGTCCCTAGGCTAGTAAGCAATGTGTCCAAGGTCACCCCATAAATGACAAAATTGGCATTCAGTCCCAGGCCCTCTGGCACCAAAGGAAAGAGTTACATTGCCACGTGGAAGCTTACTGGAGACAAGCCAGGAGGGAGCAAAGAGGTCCACATGAAGCCCATGCAGGTGGAGCCAGGGCTGGGGGCGTGCACAGATTCAGAGGTTCACCCCTCTCCTATAGCCCAGAGCTATGAGAGAACCCAGAAAGGGAGCTACAGGGCTTGAGGACCTGCTTCAGAATAGAAAAGATGGCTCAAATACAGACTTTCAAATTGACTAGCTATGAACTAGCTACGAACGGGGGAAGAGTGATGAAACGGCTCTTAGACCATGAGGTGCTGAGGGGTCCCTAGAACTCTGTTAGATTGTAAACTCGCTGAGACCCAAGGACTGTCTTTTGCCTCTTCTGTGCTGTGGCACAGAGTAAGTGCTTAATAAATGTGCTATATATGCTATATATAGGTTGTTTTGTGTATTTTTGTTTGCATGTTGTCTACCTTATCAGAGGGAAGACAGGGTTTTTGGCTTTTTTATATCCCCAGTGCTCAGTACAGCCTAGCACATAGTAGGTATTTAATTAATGTTGATTGACTGGTGACCAGCAAGGGATTGGGAGAGGGAGAGACCTTTGGAGGCATCATTATGCTGGTGGACTGAAGTCTGAGAACCTGGGTTCAAATTCCATTTCTGCTGTTTAAAGCTTTTGAGTGACTTTATATCTCTGGGCCTCGGTTTCTTCCCCTGTAAAAATAGGAGAGTGGGTGGACTAGATGACTTCCAAGGTCCCCTCCAACTTTAAATCTAGGCTCCAGCATTGTCATCCCTCTACACACACACATTCCCCCGGTCATCCCAGGTTGCCTAAAGTAGGGCAAAGTTCAGAAAGAGGAAGCATCTGTCTCCACCCTAGAAAGGGGTTCAAAAACCATCCATCGCCCCCAATTCCCTTTTCCTGCTGCCTGGAATAAAAACACACTTCTTAAAGGGATCTGGGAGCCCAGCTGGGCACCTGCAGCGAAGGGGAGAGCAGGGTCCGGGCTGGCATGGAGCTACAGTGCCTCCCTGTGGTCATGCCCCATAGTGCAGGGTCTCAGCTTTCTCAAGCCATTTTGGTCCCTCCCTTGACCTGTCTGCCCAGAGCCCTGACCTGGGAGAAAGAAAGAAACAGGTCATTTGTTCTCGGACCCCTAGGATTTTCTTCTTCCTAATAGAGCATCCCTAACGATGATAATTTTAGGGCAGCTAGGCGGCACAGTGGATAACTGCCCAACCTGGAGTCAGGAAGACTCATCTTCCTGAGTTCAAATCCAGCCTCAGACACTTGCGTTGTGTGTGACACCCTGGGCAAGTCACTTTACCCTGTTTGGCCTCAGTTTCCTCATCTGTAAAATGATATGAAAAAGGAAATGCCAAACTACTCTAATATCTCTGCAAGAAAACATCAAATCCAGCCTTAGATACTTATAAGCTGTGTGACCTTGGGCAAGTCATTTACCCAAGTTTGCCTCAGTTTCCTCATCTGTAAAGTGAGCTGGAGAAGGAAATGACAAACCACTCCAGTGTGTCTGTCAAGAAAATTCCAAACGGGGTCACGAAAGAGTCAGACATGGCTGAAACAATTCAGTGACAACAGTAATTTTAAAATAATTAGAGTGATGTATAAGGGTTAGTCCTTATTATAACAATAGTAACTTAAAATTTGCAAAGTGCTTTACATATATCGTTTCACTGAATCCTCCCAACAGACCTGGGAGATAGGTGGTATTGTTAGCCCCAATTTACAGGTGAGGAAACTGAGACTGAGGTTAAGGGATTTGTCCAGAGTCACACAAACCAATACGATGAATCAATGAAAAAACATTTTTAAAAGGACTTACTATGTGCCAGGCTAAGTATTGGAGACAAAAGAGGCAAGAGGCAGTTGCTGCCCTCAAAGTGCATCCAGACTAATGGGGAAATAAATAGACAGGATAAACAGGAAATAATTAACAGAGGAAGGGCACCGGAATGGAAAGGGGCTGGAGAAGCCTGCATGTGTGGAGCAGAATCTACTCCATCAACTGAGTCACCTAGCTGCTACCTTTCTTCTACCTTCTGGACCCTCCCAACCCTCCTTCTATAACTGCCCAGGCTCCCAGTCAATGCCCTAATTCCAGCTAATTCAGCCTCACCTTGGCCAGTGCCGTAGCTTGTACCTGAGCCAGAATTCAAACTCAGGGTCCTCCTACATCCCAATCCCCATTCTATCCACTGTGCCAACGAGCCATGGACCTCCTCTCCACCCCTTCCCCAATGCCATCTAACTCTGCCCCTTTGCCAAGTGCCATCTTATCAAGGACCTATCATCCCTCCCTCAGGCTCCACCTTGATTCCAGCTAGCTGCTAAAGGTGAGACTGGGAGGCAGCTTAATACAATGAGATTGTAAGGTCTTCCAAGGCAGGGACTGATTTGACCTCTTTTTGTATCCTGAACACATAGCGCTGGCACATAGTAAGTCCTTAATAAAGGCTGATTGATTGACTGTAGAGAAAGCACTGGTTCTCTAGACAGAGGACCTGGGTTCAAATTCTGTCTCTGACAATATCTATATGACCTTTCACAAGTCCTTAAACCACCCTAACCCTCAGTTTCCTCATCGCTTGCAGCAATAAAACTGTGATCTTTTTTTCCTTCTCCCTGCTCCCCTCCCCAACACTACAAAAAAAGACCTAAATACTAAATAAATCGTTCAATGCTTGGAAAAGAATCACAGATTTAAAGCCCTTTGAGATGACTTAATTCAATCCTTTATATACATATATATGTGCAAATATACATATTTATATATGACATGACCCTTCAGAGCACAGAGAAATTCAGTGACTTGTTCAAGGTCATACAATAAGAGGGCCAAGACTTGAACTGCCCATGTGTACACGCTGTCTTCTCTACAGAGTAGAAGGAAGCATATTTCATTTTTGTATCCTTGGTGCCTAGCATAATGCCATTTGTATACCAGGGACAGGGGAAGTCACTTTTGTCTTTGTGTGGTCAGTGCACATAGTAGGTGCTTCATCAATGCTTGCCAGTTTTGAGAAACTTAAGAACTCTGGTGAACAGTGGCAATTCCAGAAGCCTCAAGATGAAACGTGGCACCTGCCTCCTGACAGTGAGGTGATAGACGCACAGTACAGACTGAGATATGCTTTTCTGAACATGGCCAATAGCAAGTAGACAGAGTGCTCAGATCAGCAGAAAGACCTGAGTTCAGATCTGCCTCCCAACACTTATAAGCTGTATGACTCTGAGCACATCCCTTAACCTGTCTGCCTCAGTTTCTTCATCTATAAAATGGAGCTAATAATAGTGCCTACCTCTCAGGGTTGTTGTGAGAATAAATGGCACAACATTTGTAAAGTCCTTAGCAAACCTGAAAATACTCCATCAATGATAATTATCATCATTATCTATACATGTTTCTAGCAGGGGTTTTGTTTTTTTTCTTGCTTTCTTAAGTGAGCAAGAGGGAGAAAATGAGAATCTGAAAATAAAATTGAATTAAAAAATAATAAAATGTTTGCTGATTGATTGAGATGCTCAACCAAAGGCATGTATATGATGGAGGACTTGTGATTTCAAAGGCATAGGGAACTCTCTAGTGAGGGAAATTCCTCTACGGGTGCAGGTCAGCACCTTTTGCCCAGTCAGCTTGTCTGGGTCCAAGGCTGGTCTTCAAAGTCTTCCTGTCTTGGAGACCAGCTCTCTTTCCCCTCTGGCAGGTGCCTCCCCAATATGTACAGGTACTAGCCATGTACAAATAGGGACGCCCCTTCAAACACACAGAGACACATATGTGTGCAGATGTGAGCAGACACTGGTACGGGCCCAGATGCCTGTGTACACCCAGACCCAGCTCCTGGTGTATACGCCCTTAGACAGACAGAGCCATACATGCCCAGACGCTCAGTCACTGCCACAGTGTCTGCCTCCTCTCCTCCTTTCCTCCCCCACCCCCACCCTACAGTGTGGGGAGTCTGACAAATGGCCTTGCTCCGAGGTGCCCTTTTTTGTCACCTTCCCAAAGGGCCCAGACTGATGGATGTCCCTGGCTCGGCACTCGCCTCCATCACCCTGTTAACTGGTGACAGCCAGACAGATTGCCAAGGAGACAGGCCCTGATTCATGTTGGCTGCAGAGGAACTGCAGGGACCTGTCAGCCAAGCCTAACCAGAAGGGAAAAAAACGCTTCTAGGACAGGAGGCAGGGAAGCCTGGGTCTGCTACACTCAGACACAAGGACCCAGGCACAGACTGAAGGGAAGGGTGGGCTTGGGCCTTAGGGACCAGGATTGGCCCAAGCCCCTGAGTCCAGGCTGTCCTGAGCACAGTACTCCAGTTCAGGGAAAAAATACAATAGGAAAGATGGTTGCAAGCCCATCACTGACACTTGCTACTTGTGTAACCATGTGTCCTGAACCTCAGGGAGGAACAGTGAAGAGGAATAATGCCCTCACGGGGCTGCTAGGAGGACCAAATGAACTAAGTGAGGGAGAGTTTTTTGCAAATTTGGTTAGTTGTTGCTGAGCTGTTTCAATCGTGTCCAACTCTTTGTGACACCATTTGGGGTTTTCTTGACAAAGATACTACATTTGCCACTTTCTTCTCCAACTCACTGAGGCAAACAGGGTGAAGTGACTTGCCCAGGGTCACACAACTAATAAGTGCCTGAAGTCAGATTTGAATTAATGAAGTCATCTTCTTGATTCCAAACCCAATGCTCTGTCCACTGTGCTACCTCACTGCCAGATGTCTACATGACACCCAATTCTAGATGTCCAAAAGGCAGGTGGTGATACAGGGACTAGAGCTCAGGAGAAAGATGAGGGCTAGATATTCAGATCTGGGAAAGAGGATTGGGCTAAAAGTGACCTTAGAGGTCACTGCGTCCAAACACCAAATTTTACAGATGAGGAAACTAAGACTGGGTAAC
Source organism: Notamacropus eugenii (assembly GCF_028372415.1). NCBI lineage: Eukaryota > Metazoa > Chordata > Mammalia > Diprotodontia > Macropodidae > Notamacropus > Notamacropus eugenii. Next base: position 40,321,906 of record NC_092875.1, read on the forward strand.
TTTCTTAACAAGATCCTCCAGCCTTTCCAAGGAGCAATCCTCCATTCGTAAAACAGACGTCTCAGGAAGACAAAAGAAGCCTTTTAATGCACAGGCAGATTCTATGCAGTCTTACATAGACCGTCTGAGCTACGAGGGACCAGAGGGATCACCAATTCCCTCATGGAACAGGTTGGAAAGTCCAGTTACTAGAGAGGAAAAGAATCAGAAAATCAGGTTTTCAATTCCAGCCCTGTCACCTACTAGCTTCATGACTCTGGACAGGCCACTAAACTTCCCAGGGTTTCAGTTTCCCCTTCTGTAAAAATGTATACACAAAATACATAGCCTACCTCAGAAAGTCACCATCAGGAGATATCAATCTGGTAGATTATAGTTTTGTGACTCTGAGCAAGCCACTGAAATTCCCAGGGCCTCAGTTTCCCCTTCTGTAAAAATGTTCTGGATAGTGGACAATGCTGTCATGCCTTTCCAGTCACCAATGGAGTGAAACAGGGCTGTGTGCTTGCTCCCATGCTTTTTAGCATGCTGTTTTCAGTCATGTTGTCAAATGTTTTCAGTGAGGATGAACATGGCATCAAGGTCAACTACCATACTGATGGTAAGTTCTTCAACTTGAAAAGGCTACAAGCCAAGACCAAAGTGGAGGGAGTGTTGGTGCATGATTTTCTGTTTGCAGATGATTGTGCACTCAATGCAGCCTCTGAAGCTGAGATGGAACAAAGAATGGATCAGTTCTCTGCTGCCTGTACTAATTTTGGCCTAATAATTAACACTAAGAAAACACAGGTGCTCCATCAGCCGCCACCACACCATCCATACATGGAACCATGAGTTACAACAAATGGAGAAGTTTTGAATGCTGTGAATAAGTTCACTTACTTTGGTAGTATACTTTCCAGGGATGTACACATTGACAATGAGGTTGATACATGCATTGCCAGAGCTAGCTCAGTATTTGGGAGAGAAGAGATATCAGACTGACTACCAAACTGAAGGTCTACAGAGCCATTGTGCTGACTTCATTGTTATATGCTTGTGAAACATGGACAGTCTACCAGCGCCATGCCAGGAAACTGAATCGCTTCCATTTGAGCTGTCTTAGAAAGATTCTGAGGATCACCTGGCAGGATAAGGTACCAGACACTTCTTAGGTCCTTGCTCGAACAAAATTGCCAAGCGTTCAAACTGTGCTTCACAGAGCACAACTCCAATGGGCTGGCCACCTTGTTCGAATGCAAAATGTATGCTTGCCAAAAACTATTTTATGGAGAATTCACATGGGCCAGAAGAAACGATACAAGGACACCCTCAAGGTCTCTCTCAAGAACTTTGGATTTGACTGTGCAACATGGGAGGCACTGGCACAGGACTGCTCAGCATGGCATGCCCACATCAGACAGGGTGCTGTGCTCTTTGAGCAAAGCAGAACTGAGACAGCACAAAGTAAACATAGGATGTGCAAATTTGGAGGATCCACCCCAAATATTCACATGGACTATCTGTGCCTAACCTGTGATAGAGCACTCCGAGCTCATATTGGTCCAAACAGTCACAGTCAGACACGCTGAAACTTCACTTTATCATGGTGATGTCATTTTGGTCCTCTTTGAAAACAGACAACAACCATACCTAAGTGGAAGAAGAGGGAATAAAGACAATAAATGGAAATAAGAGACGTCGGTGGCAGAATAGAGAACAATATTGAAACCTTTAAGGTGCTACATAAAGGTGAGGGTTTATTGCAGAAGGGAGGAGATAGGGGTTAGAGACGGCCATTGGCTGACCTGGCTTCCATGGTGAACATCATTTACGCCACCAGGATGAGTTTCATTTTAGGAATGGCAGGACTTCCTTGCCAGCTGGCTGCTCTTGGAGGAAACTGCTCAGGTCACAGTCCTCGAGGAAGACACCTGGCTTCCTTGGGCTACAGTTTCTTCATATGAAAAATGAATGAATTGGATCAGATGATCTTTAAAAAATCTGATTCTGTTGCCCAAACAGGCTGACATCAAGGAGAGCCGATTGTTATGAGAAATCAACTAGAGAGCAAGCTGTGTGCTGTGAGTGCCCTCCAGTGGCCCTATTGAGTATAACTTCAGATACAGCCTCCTTTCCCCTTCTAGTGTGTTCGTCCTTCGTTGCCCAAGAAGACCATGCCATCAGAGAATTGATGACATGACTTGCACTTGACTTTGTTTTGAGTGAGGGAAGGCTGTGCAGGTCACCAGCTTCACTTCTCCTCCAGAGCCAGGACTCCTTCAGAGTCATCAGGATGACTGGAGATGACCCAGGATGAGGCAATTGGGGTTAAGTGACTTGCCCGAGGTCACACAGCTAGTGAGTGTCAAGTGTCTGAAGTGAGATTGAATTCAAGTCCTCCTGACTCCTGCACCGGTGCTGTATCCACTGCACCACCTATCTGTCCTAGTAGATACTACATCAAAGACCCCCACCTCCCCGAGCCCCACAGAGAAGAGGGACCAAGCTACAGGGGTAGAGTAGGCCTACAAGGCAAGGGTCTTTTGTCCCCGAATACAAAACTCAGGGCTTCTGTATAGTATTTTAAAGAGTAGAGTAGAATATTGAATAGAGTATAATATTATATGTGTGTATGTATGTGTGTGTGTACATATACATACATATTATTTCACAGTGACACACAGGAGGCACTAGAGGTTTCCAGCCTCTAACAGGTTCACTCTGGATCTGGTCAGACAGGCAGACCACTTTGGAAAGGTTAATGATCACCTTTGTGCTAGTCGATTCTTCTCAGAAAGGTTGCTGATAATGGGAGCACTTACTCCTGCAATATCCCCTAACAACCTTTCTCTCCTATGTCTTGATGGGATCAGTCAAGACAGGCACAGCTTGTGCACTCCCCTAAACCCACTCAAAACTCAATGGGGGCCAGCTGAGGCAGGCACATGCATTCCTCTATGCATGACCCTTGGTTTCCTACATGGATTCCCCACTTACTGACCAGTGCCCACCTGCTTTATAGGGCATAGACAAAGAAAGCATCTTGCCAACATTAAGCTGACAAGTTCACTTTACAATAGCATCATTCTGCGCAAGCGTAGTAAATATCACATTATGTCACCCCTTATCTCATGGCGCAGCCTCAGTAGGACTGATTGTCACCATGATTCTAGGAACTACTATCTAGAATCCTTGGGGCTATTCTGGGAATTATTATCCAACACCTGGAAACCAAACATTGCCATGACCAGAGATCCTGAGAAACTACTAAAAAGGAGAGCAAAATCCTCCTTACATACATTTATACATGTACATATATATGTGTATATGTACACACACACACACATAGATATAGATATATATCAGGAAGCTAGGTCACACAGTAGACAGTGTGCTGGGACTGGAGTCATAAAGACCTGAGTTCAAATCCAGCCTCAGACACTTACTAGCTGTGTGATCCTAAGCAAGTCACTTAACCCCATTTGATTCAGTTTCCTCAGCTGTAAAATGAGCTGGAGAAAGAAATGGTCAACCACTCTAGTAACCCAAAATGGAGTCACGGAGAGTCAGACATGACTGAACAACCACAACAGTAACAAAGATTAACACCAGATGTGCCGGGCATGCTCTAGGATCTGAGTCCTGTGTTCCCTGAATTGTCAAGATATTGGTCTTCCTGGGTAGACATTTGCCAAGCACCACACCCAGATAAGAAACAAAACTGGACTAGCCCCCAAGGGCAAGAGGACTATTTCTATATTTGAAGGGTGGGGAGAAGATAATTCTTTCCCAGAAAGAGGGGGTGGATGAGGCTAAAGCCCTCGGTCACATTTACTTGATATAGTAAGCACTTGATAACTACCTTTTCATTTATTTCTTCGTTCACTGATCCCCACCAGGTGGAATGGGATTGGAGGTGTACACCCCTCCCCATATACAGAGGCCGGTATCCTGTATGTGTGTATGTCCTTCATAGATGAAGAAGACCATGCCATCAGAGAAATAATGACACGACTTGCCCTTGACTTTGTTTTGAGTGAGGAAGGGCTGTGCAGGTCACCAGCCTCACTTCTCTTCCAGAGCCATCTGAATCCAGTGACCAGATATTCATCAGGATGACTGGAGATGACCCAGGATGAGGCAATTGGGGTTAAGTGACTTGCCCAAGGTCACACAGCTAGTGAGTGTGAAGTGTCTGAGGTGAGATTTGAACTCAAATCCTCCTGATTCCTGCACTGGTGCTCTATCCACTACACCACCCAGCTGCCTAATACTCATGTCTAGCTCACTATTGCTCATAATTCCAGTTTCATCACTTAACTAAAAGTTCCCTTGGGGTAATAAGAGGCAAAGCCACTAGGAGACGTAACACTTGACTAACACTTCCTACAAAAAGTACAGAATTTTGATACTTTAGGGCCCTATGGCTTTATATATAAGGTTCTTCCCTCTAAAGATGCAGATCACAGCCTATCCTTGCCTGTTTGACTCTTCAACCAGTCAGTCAACGGGCATTTATTAAGGGCCAGTTATACATCAAGCACTGATAAATGCTGCGGATACAAAGGGGGGCAAAAGTCCCTGCCCTCAAGGAGCTTATGGTTTAATGGGGGAAACAACATGAAAACAAATACAGACAATGCAGGCTATATACTGGATGAATGTTGCTTATCCTTTGTTTTCAAAGAGGCCCAATGAGCAATGCTGGATGTCTTGACTTGTGGGTGAATTGGATTTAAGTGAGGTGTGGTTGCACAAAGTTTTCAGCCTCTCTTCCGGAGTCATTGAAATCCAGTGACAGGACAAACGTCAGGATGACTGTGATGACCTCCATGCAGGGGATGACCTTGGTGTCTTTGATGTCTGACCAAGTTCTAAGGGCTCCACAGAGCCTGCTTCTACCATTTTGGAACAAATTACTCTCATCCAGCCATTCAGAAAGAAGGAACTAGAATTAAAAGGGATTGGGAAAAGCTTCCTGTAGAATATGGGATTTTGGCTGGGACTTGAAAGAGGCCAGGGATGTCAAGAGGCAGAGATGAGGGGGGAGGGGGGCATTCTCAAAAGGAGGGAGGGGATGAAAATACCTGGAGACTGGAGATGGAGTCTCTAGGTCAGTGAAAATGTCTGGAGTCTGGATTTGGAGCGTCTTGTTAGAGAACAGGCAGGAGACCAGTGTCTCTGGAGGGAAGGAGACATGTCTAAGAAGACTGGAAAGGTGGGAGGAAGCGAAATTATGAAGGACTTTGAAGGTCAGAGTATTTTGTAGTTCATCCGAGATAGTGAAAAGGCTTCCCATAACAATGCCACTGTGCTTGTGGCCTTCTTTCGTTTCTCTTGACTTTATCAGGACACCTTGGAAACACAGGAACAAATTCTTGCTCTTGTGACTCTTGAGCTCTTATTAGCCCATGAGAACCCAGAGGTTTCTTTGATGCCATCTGCTGGCTCTTTCCCTGATGACTACATACATGTATCCTTTTAGGGCTAAAATTTTTTTGAAGCTTACTAGCTGTGTGACCCTCTGCAATTCACTTAACCACTGCCTGCCTCAGTTTCCTCATCTGTAAAATGGGGACAATGATAGCCCCTACCTCCCAGGGTTGTGATCAAACGAGATAATGGTAGAATGTTCAGTAGGTTCTTGGTTTGTTGGTTGTTGTCCTTTGTGCTTGAAGAGGACACATTACGTCACTGTCAGGGTCATTGTACAGTGTGTCCAACTGTGACTGATGAGACCAGTATGAGTTCAGAAAGTTCTACCACAGATCATGTACAAATAGTCCTTATAAACATTTAGAGTAGAGGTGGTGCTAAATTTGTGCATCTCACATTTCTTTTGAGCTACTACAATTCTGATTTGCTCATAGAGAACAGAGCCTTCTTTGACCCGGGCATACTGTGCTGAACAGTCCTGTGCCATTGTCTCCCATGTCTCATAATTGATTCCAAAACTCTTCAGAGAGATCTCAAGAGTGTCCTTGTGCCACTTCTGAATTCCATGTGAGCTCTTGCCTTGTGTGTGTTCTCTGTAAAATAGTCTTTTAGGCAAATGCACATTTGGCACTGAAACTACATGACCAGCTAGTCAGAAAGAGCTGGGCTCTCTATAACAGAATTTGGATGCTTGGCAGTTCAGTTCAAGAAATGATCCCAGTGTCTTGTACCTTATCCTGCCAGGTGATCTTCAGAATCTTTCCAAGACAACTCAAATGGAAGTGACTCAGTTTTCTGGCATGGTGCTGGTTGAGTCTTCAGGCTTCATGGGCACACAACAATGGGGTCAGCACAATGGCTCTGTAGACATTCAGTTTGGTAGGCAAACTGATACCTCTTCTCTCCCACATTTTCTTTCAGAGCCTCCCAAACACTGAGCTAGCTCTGGCAATGTGAGCATGAACCTAATCATCTATATGTACATCCCTGGAAAGTATATTACCAAGGTAAGTGAACTTACCCACAGCATTCCAGCTCAGCCCATGCCAGTCTGGCTTCTGACCTTATTATTCAACTGAAACTGCTCTCTGCAAAGTTATCAAGGATCTCTTAATAGCCAAATCCAAGGGCTTCTTCTCAGTCTTCATCCATCTTGGTCCCTCTGCAGCTTTTGAAGTTACTGATCATCTTTTCCTCCATGAGTTTTCATGACACTTATCTCTCATGGTTTCCCTTCTATCTATCAGTTGCTTCTTCTCAGTATCTTCTATTAGATTATTAAAACCACATCATGGCAGTAGGGCCAAGATGGCAGAATAGAGGAAGCACCACAGCCAACCTCTTTCACATTTCCTTCCAAACAACTTTAAAATAATTCCTCAAATCAAATTTTGGAGTGGCAGAGCCAGCAAAAGTTCATTGTGAGACATTTTTCTGGCCCAAGATAAGTTGGAAGGTCAGAAGGAGAGGTCTGGGACCTCTGGGGTGTGGGTGTGGGCTGGACTACACAGGCAACAGCAGTGGTGGTTTTTGGAAGCAGTGATGACAACAGCAGCAGCAACTTTGGGAACTCTCAGCCCAGAGGTGGTAAAGGGATTGGACAACTGTTCAGAAGGAGATAACAGGGGATCCCTGTGATGGCACTGGGTGTAAGACCAGGGAGTGTCTCACAACTCTATTGTCCTTAAAAAGTTCCAGAGTGAAGAGAAGTGCTTTCAGTCATGAGGGAGCAAGGCCTCTGGTCACAGTTCTAGGGCAGAAAGGAGTACAAGTACTTATAGCTACAAGGGAGCCAAGACCCTTTCTGGGTAAAAACCAGACCCCAGACCAACAGAGCAGTGACCATACCTTTTCCCAGACCATGTAACTTTAGAAGCACTGAAAATTCGCAGTCCCCAGAAGTAGCTGTGAAAACTTCAAGGCAAAAAAGCCTGAAGCTCAGGACAGTTACCTCTCTACCCACAACACTCAGCAAAATTCAAAATCAAGAAATAGACTAGGAAAATGAAAAAACAGCAAAAAAAAAGAATTTGATGACTAAAAAGTTATAATGACAGGGAAGAATAAGACACAACATCAAAAGAAGACAACATGGAAACAGATACAAGCAAATCCTCAAAGAAAAATGCAGAGTGGACACAAAACCAACAAAAATTCCTGGAAAAGCCAAAGAAAGAGTCAAACAATTTTTTTTGAAGATTCTGTTAATTAGTTTATTTTTAGTTTTCAATATTCACTTTCACAACATTTTGAGTGCCAATTTTCTTCCCATTTCTTCCCTTCCACCACCCCAAGACAGCATGCATTCTGATTATCCCTTCCCCCAATCTACCCTCCCTTCTATCACACATCCCTCCTTCTCTTATTCCCTTCCCCTCTATCTTCTTGTAGGGCAAAATAGATTTCTATACCCCATTGCCTGTATGTCTTGTTTTCCAGTTGCATATAAAAACAATTTTTAAAATTCAATTTTAAAACTTTCAGTTCTAAATTCTTTCCCTTTCTCCCTCCCCACCTACCCCCATTGAGAAGGCAAACAATTAGATATGGATTATACATGTATAGTCATGCAAAATACTTCCATAACAGTCATGTTGTGAAATACTAATTGTATTTCCTTCTATCCTATCCTGCTTCCCATTTATTCTATTCTCTCTTTTGACCCTCTCACTCCTCAAAAGTATTTACTTCTGATTTCCCCCTCCTCCCATTTGCCCTCCCTTCTAACATCCCTACATCTCATCCATTCCCTCCCTACTTTTCTTTAGGGTAAGATATATTTTCATACCCAATTGTGTATGTTATTCCTTCTCTAATCCAAATCCAATGAGATTCTCTCATTCCCTCTCACCCTCCTCTCTTTCCCTCCATTGTAAAAGCTTTTTCTTACTTCTTTTACATTAGATAATTTACCCCATTCTGTTTCTCCCTTTCTCCTTCTCCCAATACATTCTTCTCTCACTCCTTAATTTTATTTTTTAGATATCATCCCTTCATATTCAACTCACCCTGTGCCCTCTATCTATACATATACGTGTGTGTGTGCATGTATGTATTCTGTCCAACTATACTAATACTGAGAAAACTCTCAAGAGTTATAAATATTATCTTTCCATGTAGGAATGTACACAGTTCAACTTTAGTAAGTCCCTTATGATTTCTCTTTCCTGTTTACCTTTTCATGCTTCTCTTGATTCTTACATTTGAAAGTCAAATTTTCTATTCAGCTCTGGTCTTTTCATCAGGAATGTTTGAAAGCTTCTATTTCATTGAATATCCTTTTTTTCTCATTAAGTATTATACTCAGTTTTGCTGGGTAAGTGATTCCTGGTTTTAATCCTAGCTCCTTTGGCCTCTGGAATATCATATTCTAAACTGTCCAATCCCTTCACATAGAAGCTGATAGATCTTGTATTATCCTGATTGTGTTTCCAAAATACTCAAATTGTTTCTTTCTGACTGCTTGCAATATTTTCTCCTTGACCTGGGAACTCTGGAATTTGGCTACAATATTACTAGGAGTTTTCCTTTTGGTATCCCTTTCAGGAAGCAATCAGTGGATTTTTTTCAATATCTATTTTACCCTCTGATTCTAGAATATCAGGGAAGTTTTCCTTGATAATTTTTTGAAAGATGATGTCTAGGCTCTTTTTATGACCATGACTTTCAGGTAGTCCAACAATTTTTAAATTATCTCTCCTGGATCTGGTCAGTTATTTTTCCAGTGAGATAGTTCACATTGTCTTCTATTTTTTTCATTCTTTTGGTTTTATAATTTATAGATTTCCCATAAAGTCATTAGCTTCCATTTTCTCCATTCTAATTTTTAAGGAATTATTTTCTTCAGCAAGCTTTTGGACCTCCTTTTTCCATTTGATCAATTCTGTTTTTTAAGGCATTCTTCTCCTCATTGTCTTTTTGGACTTCTTTTGCCATTTGGGTTAGTCTATTTTTAAGGGGTTATTTTCTTCAGCATTTTTTGGGTCCACTTTAGCAATCAGTCAACTCATTTTTCATGATTTCCTTGTATCACTCTCATTTCTCTTCCCAGTTTTTCTTCTACTTCTTTTATTTGATTTTCAAAATCCTTTTTGAGCTTTTCCATGGCCTGAGACCAATTCATATTTTTCTTGGAGGTTCTGGATGTAGGAGTTTTGACTTTATTATCTTCTTCTGGTTGTATGTTTTGATCTTCCTTGTTACCAAAGTATGATTCTATAGTCTTATTTTTTTGCACTGTTTGCTCATTTCCAACCAATTACTTGACTTTTGAGCTCTTTTTCAAAGTAGTTCTCTGCTTCCAGTGGTGGTGGGGAGTAGGTGCAGGGGGGGAGGGGGCTGTGCCCTTCCAAGTTTCAGGGGTTTTGTACATCTGTTTTTAGAAATACTTCTAAGGACCTGCAAATTTTCTGCTCTTCCAAAGTTGTATGATCAAAGATGTGTTTACTCCTCTCTTGGTCTGTGATCTGGTCTGTGAGTGACCTCAAGACCTCTTTTCTGCCTTGTAACTATGAGGAAGATTCCCTTTCCACTGCTGCCACAAGCTCCAGCATGCCAGCACTCCTCCTCCAGGACCACCACCCAGGACTCAGATCCAAGCAGTTCAAAGCAAGAGTATCCCACCTCAGCACCAGCAAAGAGATCCCTGCAATCCCCCTTTGATAAGCCACTCAATCCCCCCACAATCTGTGGGTCTAGAGCTCCAGAAACAGCTGCTACCAGTGCTACTGTTGCTGCTGCCACTGCTGCTGTAACCACCATAGGCTCCGCTGTCCCCCATACTGGGGCCAAACCAGCTCCTCTTTCATACAGGTCCCACAAGCTTTTTCTACTGACCTTCCAAGTTGTCCTTGGCATTTGGGGGTTGAGAAGTCTGGAAACTGCCACAGCTGCCAGTGATTCAGTCCTTTGAGGCCTGCTCAGGTCCCATCTGTACCAGAGTAACTCATGCTGGACTGTGTTCTGCTCCTAGACTGGTGCAATAGATGCTTCCTGCCAATTTTCCAGTCGGTGTTCACTCTATCATTTTGTGGATTCTGCAGCTCTAGGATTTGTTTAGACTCATTTTTATAGGTATTTGGAGGGGATTGGGGGAGAGCTCAAACAAGTCCCTGCTTTTACTCCACCATCTTGGCTCCATGCCCCACCCCCCCACCCCCCACTAAGCAATTTTTTAAAAAATAGGAAGGGTAGAGAAAAATTGGGAAATGAGAGTGATGTAAGAAAATTATGGAGGAGGCGGACCCAAGATGGCGGAGTAGAAAGATGCACATACACATAGCTCCGAACCCACAACCCATAGAACATCTACAAAGAAGTAACTCACTGCGAATTCTGCACCCAGAGGCCACAGAACGTTGGAGCAAGGGAGATTTCTGTTCCGGAGAGACCTGCAAACCTCTCGCAAAAGGTCCTTCGTGCCGCGGACTGGGCGCCGGGACTGGGAGCTGAGTACAGCCCTGCCGCGGCCGCGGCACCAAGAGGAAAAGACCCGAGCAGGCTTCAGGGACGGGATCTCCAGCGGCCACACGGGTCCCTCCACCCACAGGTGACGGGGGTTGGTGAGAAGGTCTCTTTGGTGGGTCGAGAGGGGAGTGGGGTGCCCCCATACTCAGGCCCCCTCGGAAGGCAACAGCGGAGGCGGGAGCAGACCAGGGCTCCCCAAGCAGGCAGGAGCCCGGATCCATTGTTGAAGGTCTCCGCATAAACCCCCTGAGGGAACTGAGCCTGTGAGGCGGCCCTGCCCCAACCTGAGCACCTGAACTTAATCTCACACTGAATAGCAGCCCTGCCCCCGCCCAAAGCAGTGAGGCTGGGAAGCAGCATTTGATTCTCAGACCCCAAGTGCAGGCTGGGAGGATCCGGAGGCAAGGGGGGTGTGAGGAGAATATTCAGAGCTCAAGTCACTGGCTGGGAAAATGGCCAGAAAAGGGAAAAAAACCAAGACTATTGAGGGTTACTTTCTTGGTGAGCAGGTTTCTCCTCCCCTCCCTTCTGATGAGGAAGAGCGGTGCTCACCATCAGGGGAAGACACGGAAGTCAGTGCTTCTAAATCCCAGCCCACTCAATGGGATCAGTTCTGGGAAAAGGTCTTAAAGAGCCCAAACAATTTTCAAAATCATGATAGAGAGGTGGAGGAAAAACTGAGAAGAGTAATAAAAGACTTGCAAGCAAAGTATGAACAACAAATCAGCACCCTGCTAAAGGAGACCCAAAAAAATGCTGAAGAAAATAACACCCTGAAAAATAGGCTAACTCAATTGGCAAAGGAGGTTCAAGAAGCCAAGGAGGAGAAGAATGCTTTCAAAAGCAGAATTAGCCAAATGGAAAAGGAGATTCAAAAGCTCAATGAAGAAAATAATTCTTTCAAAATTAGAATGGAAGAGGTGGAGGCTAATGACTTTATGAGAAACCAAGAAATCACAAAACAAAACCAAAAGAATGAAAAAATGGAAGATAATGTGAAATATCTCATTGGAAAAACAACTGACCTGGAGAATAAATCCAGGAGAGACAATTAAAAAATATGGGCCTACCTGAAAGCCAGGATCAAAAAAAGAGCCTAGACATCATCTTTCATGAAATTATCAAGGAAAACTGCCCTGAGATTCTAGAACCAGAGGGCAAAATAAGTATTCAAGGAATCCACAGATCACCGCCTGTAAGAGATCCAAAAAGAGAAACTCCTAGGAACATTGTGGCCAAATTCCAGAGTTCTCAGATCAAGGAGAAAATATTGTAAGCAGCTAGAAAGAAACAATTCAAGTATTGTGGAAATACAATCAGGATAACACAAGATCTGGCAGCTTCCACATTAAGGGATCAAAGGGCATGGAACAGGATATTCCAGAAGTCAAAGGAACTAGGACTAAAACCAAGAATCGCCTACCCAGAAAAACTGAATATAATACTTCAGGGGAAAAATTGGCCTTTCAATGAAATAGAGGACTTTCAAGCATTCTTGATGAAAAGACCAGAGCTGAAAAGAAAATTTGACTTTCAAACACAAGAATGAAGAGAAGCATGAAAAAGTAAATAGCAAAGAGAAGTCATAAGGGACTTTACAAAAGTTGAACTGTTTACATTCCTACATGGAAAGACAATATTTGTAACTCTTGAAACTATTCAGCATCTGGGTACAGGGTGGGATAACACACACACACATGCACACGCACACGCACACACACATAGAGACAGAGTGCACAGAGTGAACTGAAGAGGAGGGGATCATATCTTAAAAAAAAATGAAATCAAGCAGTGAGAGAAAAATATATTGGGAGGAGAAAGGGAGAAATGGAATGGGGCAAATTATCGCTCATAAAAGAGGCAAGCAAAAGACTTTTTAGTGAAGGGAAAAAGAGGGGAGGTGAGAGAAAAACATGAAGTTTACTCTCATCACATTCCACTAAAGGAAGGAATAAAATGCACAGTCATTTTGGTATGAAAACCTATCTTACAATACAGGAAAGTGGGGGATAAGGGGACAAGCAGGGTGAGGGGGATGATGGAAGGGAGGGCACGGGGAGGAGGGAGCAATTTGAGGTCAACACTCATGGGGAGGGACAGGATCAAAAGAGAGAACAGAAGTAATGGGGGACAGGATAGGATGGAGGGAAATATAATTAGTTCTTACACAACACTACTATTGTGGAAGTCATTTGCAAAACTACACAGATCTGGCCTATATTGAATTGCTTGCCTTCCAAAGGGAAGGGGTGGGGAGGGAGGGAGGGCGGATTGGAAGACAGAGGCAATTAGAATGCTCGGTGTTTTGGGGTGAGGGGAGGGGACAAAAGGGGAGAAAGTGTGGAACCCAAAATTTTGTGAAAATGAATGTTAAAAGTTAAATAAATTAATAAAAAATAAATAAATAAATAATAAGGCAAGATTGACAAAAAGACAAAAGAAAATTATGACAAAAAGAATTAACAGCTTGGCAAAAGAGGCACAAAAAATACTGAAGAAAAGAGATTCTTAAAAAACAGAATTTGTCTGATGGTTAAAGAGACACAAAAATTCACTGAGGCAAAGAACTCTTTAAAAAGGAGAGTTGGTCAAATGAAAAAAGAGAAACAAAATCTCACTGAAGAAAATAATTCCTTAAAAATTAGAATGGGCAAGTGGAAGCTAATGACTCCATGAGACATTAAGAAACAATAGAACAAATACAAAAGAATGAAAAAATAGAAGAAAATGTGAAATATCTCATCAGAAAAACAACTGATCTGGAAAGATCATTTAACAATTATTGGATTTCCTGAAAGCCATGATCAAAAAAAACTAGATACCATTTTTCAAGAAATTATAAAGAAAAACTGCCTTGATATCTTAGAACCAGAAGGGGAAAATAGAAAATGAAAGACTCTACAAATCACCTCCTGAAAGCGATTCCAAGAAGAAAACTCCCACAAATATTATAGCCAAATGTCAGAACTTCCAGGTCAAGGAGAAAATAATGCAAGCAGCCAGAAAGAAACCGTTCAGATACTGTGAGCTACAGTCAGAACCACATAAGATTTATCACCTTCCACATTAAAGGAGCAGAGGTCTTAGAATATGATATTCTAGAAGGCAAAGGAACTAGAATTACAACCAAAAATAGCTTGCCTAGCAAAACTGAGTATAATCCCTTGGGGGGGGGGGGGAGGGAGATTTAATGAGAGGACTTTCAAGCACTCCTGATGAAAAGACCAGGGCTGAACAAAATAATTTCATTTTCAAATACAATAGAAGCATAAAAAGGTAATTATGAAAAAGAAATCACAGGGGATTTGATATGGTCAAACTGCTTATATTTCTGTGTGGAAAGATAATACATGTTACTCCTAAAAACTATCATTATTAGGGCAGTTAGAAGGAGTCTACATAGACAGAAGGCATAAGTATGAGTGAACTATGTTGGAATGATTTTTAAAAATGGATAGGTAAGAAAGAGGGACATATGGGGAGTAAGGAAAAGGGGGCAGTAGGATGACATAAATTCTTACATAAAAGAGGTTCACAAGGAAGAGTTTTTGCAACAGAGGGAAAAATGGAGGAAGGGGTAGGCACTACTTGAACTTTACTCTCATCTTAAGTGGTTCAAAAGGGAAGAATATTTATAGACCCTCAGTTGAATATAGAAATCTATCTTACCCAACGAGGAAATAGGAGAAGGGGACAAGAGAAGGGGAGTAAAGCTGAAAGAAGGGAGGCAGATGGGGGAGGCAATAGTCAGAAACAAAACAGACTTTTGAGAAGTGACAGAATAAAAAAGATAAGGATAAGCATAAGGAAATAGAATAGACGGAAATGCCCAGTTAGTATTCATATCTGTAAATGTGAATGGTATAAATTCACCCATAAAACAAAAGCAGGTAACTAATTAGATTAGTACCCAAGATCCAGAAATATGATGTTTACAAGAAACACACTTAAAATAGAGGGACACACAAAGTTAAAATAAGGTGCTGGAGCAGAATCTATTATGCTTCAGCTGAAGTTTCTTATTTTTAAAAGCAGGGTAGTGATCGTGATCTCAGACAAAGCAAAAGCAAAAATAAATGTAATTTTCAAAGATAATCAGGGAGACTACCTCTTGTTCAAAGGTACCATAGACATTAATACAAAGCATATACGTACCAAATGATATAGTATCCAAATTCTTAAAGGAAAAGTTAAATGAGTTGCAGAAGAAAATAAACAGTAAAACCATACTAGTGGAGGACCTTAACTTTCTCCTCTCAGAATTAGATAAGTATAACCATAAAGTAAATAAGAAAGAAGTTAAGGAGATGGATAGAATTTTAGAAAAGTTAGATATGATAGATCCATTAAAGAGAATAGATAGTTTTCCTTTTTTTCTCAGCTATAGATGGCACCTTTACAAAAACTGACCATATATGAGGATATAAAAACCTCACAAACAGATGGAGAAAAGTAGAAATATTAAATGCATCCTTTTCAGACAACTCAATAAAAATACATTAAATAAAGGGCCTTGGAAGTATAGATTAAAAATTAATTGGAAACAATAATCTAATCCTAACATATGAGTGGGTCAAAGAATAAATCTTAGAAACAATCACTCATTTCATTAAAGATAATAACAATTAGACAACATACCAAAATTTATGGGATGCATCCAAAACAGTACTTAGGGGAAATTTTATATCTCTAAATACTCATATCAATAAAAAGAGACAGAGAGAGAGAGAGAAAGAACAGGTCAAAGAACTGGGCATGCAACTAAAAACATTAGAAAAAATGTTAAATCTTCAATTAAATACCAAAATAGAAATCCTAAAAATCAAGGAAGAGATCAATAAAACTGAAAGTTTAAAAATTGAACCAATAAATAAAACTGGGAGCTGGTTTTACCAATATCAATAATGAAAAGAGTAAATGCACTACCAATGAAGATGAAATCAAAGCAATTAAAATCAAAGCAATTATTAGGAGCTATTTTGCTCAATTATATGCCAATAAAATTGACAAGTGAAATGAATGAATATTCACAAAAATATAAATTGTACAAATCAGCAGCAAGGAAATAGAATACTTAAATAACCCTGTCTAAAAAGAGGCAGGTAGATGACTTAGTGGACAGAATGTTGGGCCTGGAATCAGGAAGACCTGAGTTCTCAGACATTTACTAGCTATGTGACTCTAGAACAAGCTCACCTGCCCAAAAGTCAGGGTGGCTTCAGAAAGAGCCAAGGAACGATCAATATAATATGTGCTGCTCGATAAGTCCAAGAGAAATGCCAGGAGCCAAACAGAGGTCTGTATACAATGTTTGTCAATCTGACCAAGACCTTTGATACTGTCAGTCATGAGGACTTGTGGAAGATCATGGCAAAATTTGGTTGACAGGAGAAATTTGTCAGGATTATATGGCAAGCTCTGGATGATGGATGATGCTCTAGCACTTTCACAGTCAATAGTAGAACGAAGCAGGGCTGTGTGCTTGCTCCCATGCTTTTTAGCATGATGTTGTCAGTGATGTTATCAGACACTTTCAATGAGAATGAAAACAGAATCAAGGTCAGCTACTGTACTGATGGTACGTTCTTCAATTTGAAAAGGCTACAAGCCAAGACCAAAGTGGAGGGAGAGTTGGTGTATGATTTTCTGTTTGCAGATGATTGTGCACTCAGTGCAGCCTCTGAAGCTGAGATGCAACAAAGTATGGACTGATTCTCTGCTGCTTGTGCTAATTTTGTCCTGACAATTAACATCAAGAAAACAGAGGTTCTCCACCAGCCAGCATCACACCATCCATACGTGGAACCATCAGTTACAGCAAATGGAGAAATTTTGAATGCTGTGGATAAGTTCATTTATCTTGGCAGTATGCTTTTCAGGACTGATTGGTTGGTTGTTGTCCTTTGTTCTTGAAGAGGACCAAAATGACATCGCTATGATAAAGTCAAGTTTCAATGTGTCCAACTGTGACTGATCAGACCAATACGAGCTTGGAATGCTCTACCGCAGATTGGGCACAAATAGTCTGTGTGAACATTTGGGGTGGTTACTCTAAACTTGAGTGTTCTGTGTTTCTTTTGATCTGTTTCAATTCTGCTTTGCTCATAGAGTGCAATACCTTCTCTGATGTGAGCATGCCATGCTGAGCAGTCCTGGGCCAGTATCTCCCATGTCACACAATCAATTCCAAAGTTCTTGAGAGAGACCTTGAGAGTATTCTTGTATCACTTCTGCTGACCTCAGAGCAGTTGCCCTGTGTGAGTTCTTAATAAAAGTCTTTTTGGCAAGCGTATGTTTTGCATTCAAACAACATGGCCAGTCCATCAGAGTTGCGCTCTCTGAAACATCGTTTGAATGCTTGGCAGTTTAGTTCAAGCAAGGACCTCAGTGTCTGGTACCTTATCCTGCCAGGTGATCCTCAGAATCTTCCTAAAACAGTTCAAATGGAACTTTCCAGGAAGGTACACATAGATGATGAGGTTGATGCACACATTGCAAGAGCTAGTTCAGTTTTGGGGAGACTCTGAAGGAAACTGTGAGAGAGAAGAGGTATTAGGCTGCCTACCAAACTTGAAGGTCTACAGAGCTGTCGTACTGACCCCATTTGTATATGCCTGTGAAACCTGGATAGTGTTGGGGGTGTAAGCTCAGTTCCATGTGGACAGTCTCGGGCAGGTAAAAGTGAGGATTTCTAACCTCAGAGTTCTCATGAGGCCCCCCAGGGAACAGCTGGGAATTGAGGCGTGAGATCTGGGCTATCTCGGGCATCTCCGCCTCTTCTCCGTGGGATACCTGCTGGGGAGAGCATCCCGCCCTCGAGATTGGCCCGGGTCTGAGCACACCTGTTGTTGACTAACAAAAGGCTGAGAGCACGCCCGGTATTCACGTGCAAACTATGTGGTGGGAGAGCTTAAGTAGGGTCAGGAAAGCCTGAAGGCGTTCTTAGCGCTGAGGGGCCCTTAGAGGACAGAAGGCCCCTCTTCCCTCTCCCCTCTCCCCTCTCCAGCTTCCATTCTCTTACTGTAAGATCTTTGCCTCCTTGGAAAGAGGATTCCTCTCTCCTCAGGAAGAATTCCCCCTGCACATGTAACCAAGACCCTGAATAAAGCCTAACCCTTGTTTGACTCTGGAAAGTCTCTTCTCTCATACGTTTATCCGGTTTGGCCAGCCGAAGATCTGCAATAGATAAGGCAAGACTCGGGTAGCCCTTAGGCCTCTAGGCCTGACAGGATAGTATACCAGTGCCATGCCAGGAAACTGAATCACTTCCATTTCAATTGTCTTTGGAAGATTTTGAAGATCACCTGGCAGGATAAGGTCCTTCCTTGAGCTAAACTGCCATGCTTTCAAACTGTACTGAAGAGACTGAAATTTCAATGGGCTGACCATGTTATTCAAATGCCAAACATATGTTTGCCTAAAAGATTATTTTATGGAAAACTCATATAAAGCAAGTGCTCACACAGAGGTCAGCAGAAGCGATACAAGGACAATCTCAAGGTCTCTCAGAAGAACTCTGAAATCAATTGTGAGACATGGGAGACACTGGCACAAGACCACCCAGTACGGTGTGTCCACATCAAAGAAAGTTCTGTGCTCCATGAGTGAAGCAGAATTGCAGTAGCTCAAAAGAAATGTGAGATATGCAAATTTAGAGGCCTCTCCCTCTCAAATGTTCAGTGCCTGACCAGTGTCTTCCAAGTTAGTACTGGTCTGATCAGCCACAGTTAGACAGCCAGGAAAGTGAGTATCTCCAACATAGGGATATCATTTTGGTCCTCTTTGAGTATGAAGGATAACAACCAACCAAGGCATAGACCAACATCTCACACTTACCAACCTAAGGTCAAAATGGGTACATGATTTAGACACACACACAAATTGTGGGTAAGCAAATTAAGAAAGCATGGAAAATTCTACCTGTCATATCTATGGATAATGGAAGAGTTAATGACTAAACAAGAGATAGAGATTGTTGAATGTAAAATGGATAATTTGGTTTAGAAAATTTAAAAGCCTTTATACAAAGAAAGTGCATGCAGCTAAAATAGAAAAGAAAGCAGGAAACAGGGGCAGGGGCAAGGAAGAGGGTATTTACAGCAAGTTTCTGTGATAAAAGCTTCATTTCTCAAATATAGAGAATTAAGCCAAATATATAAAATAATAACATTCCCCAGCTGATATTGTCAAAGGATATTGTAGGTAACAAACAGTGTAACTCCCTCCATCTGGTGAAGCATTAGTTCACCAATTAAAAGACCTCCTTGCCACACTCCTCATGCCAATGATCCCTGCACAGGGACATCCTGTGGGATAACTTCTGTTCAGTAAGACTTCAAAGGTTCCCTGATTTCAGGAATCAGTTTGGTCATTTAGATGAAAGTATCACATCTAATCAGCCAACTCTTGTGACAACCCCTCCCAATCTCCTTCTGCCTGAAGCTTCCCCCTACCTTTATGGTTTAAGCATATATGTCTCACTCTGAGGAGTCCCTGCCCATACAGGTGGGGCTCCCTTGCTTGCAAAGTCAATAAGCCCCAAGTGTGATTCTCTGGGGTCTCTTTATTCCTGCATCACCCACGATATGAACAGGGAGATTTCAGAAGAAAAAGTTCAAAGCTATCAATGCTCTAAAACATGAAAAAATGCTCTAAAGCACTGCAAATTAAAATCACTCTGAGGTACAATCTCATACCTATTGAGTTGACTAACTTGACAGAAAAGAAAAATGACAAATGCTGAAGGAGATGTGGAAAAATAGGGTCACTAATGCACCGTTGGTGGAGTGATGAACTAGTCTAACCATTCTGGAGAGCAATTTGGAACTATGCTCAAAAGGTTATAAAACTGTGCATACCCTTTGACCCCACAATGCCACTACTAGGGCTGTATTCCAAAGAGATCAAAGGAAAATGAAAAGGACCCATGTGCACAAAATATTTATAACAACTCTTTTTGTGGTGACAAAGAATTGGACATTATAGGGATGCTCATCAACTGGGGAAGGAATGAACAAGATGTGGTCTGTCATTGTGATGGAATATTATTCTTATAATAATAATAATAAGTGCCTAGCAAAATGGTTTCAGAAAAACCCAGAGAGACCAAGATCAATTGATGCGGGGTAAGTGAGTAGAACCAGGAGAACATTGTATCCAGTAACAGTAACATTGTAATGACGATTAACTGTGAGACTTAGCTACCATGAGTATGATGATCCAAGACAGTTCCAAAGGACTCATGATAAAAAATGCTCTCCACTCCAGAGAGAGAACTAATGAACTCTATGTGCAAATTAATGCATATTTTTTTACTTTTCAAATTTTTCTTGTTTTTTTTTTTTTAATATGACTAAAATGGAAATGTTTTGCGTGACTTCACACCCCTTTTCTCAAGGGGTGAGGGAGGGACTTGAGGAGGGAAAGAATTTGTAACTCAAGTTACAATTGTAACTCAGTCTGTGGACAAATCAGAATCACAATCCTGTGAAATGCTTTTGAAATCTCAATGAGATCACTAAGCAAAAAATTCCATATTGATATCTCTGGTCCAAAATCCTCCATCCAGTAGCAAATGCCTGTAGTCCTTACTATGGGAGAGGCTGAGCCTGGTGGATCCCTTGAGCTCTGGAGTTCTGAGCTACAGAGAAGCTAAAGTTGATCTAAGTGTCCACTTTAAGGTTGGGCACCAAGATGGTAAGCCCTGAGAGTGAGAGAACCATCCAGCTGCCTAGAGGAGACCAGCCTAGGACAGAAACAGAGTAGACTTCTGTGCTGATGACCAGCGAGATCAGATCACGAGTGACAGCTACACTTCCAAACCAGAGTGCGATAGTCTCCTTTCTCAAGGTCAATGGCTAAGACCAACCAAGCAGGGTCTTGGGGTTACAACTATGTCTCCCTCCATTTAAATAAACCATATTTAGAATCTTTTTTTGGAGGCAATCGAGTTTAAGTGACTTGCCCGGCTAGTAAGTGCCTGAGACCAGATTTGAACCTATCTAGTAAGTAAGACACACAGCTGGTAAGTGTCTGAGCTCAGATTTGAACTCAGGTCCTACTGACTCTAGGGCCAGTGCTCTATATTTAGAATCTTGAAGCTATAAAACTCTTTAATTCCATCAAAGCAAAGTCATCATAATTATAATGACCAAGCCTGGCTCTGAAAAGTGAAGAAAATGTACCACCCTCTTTTCTTTGTGAAGGTGGGGTACTATGGGTATGGAATGCTGCATTTATTGTCACCCATTTGGTGAATGTATGATTGGTTTTGCCTTATGGTCTTTACCCCTCACTTTCTTTTTCTATACTTCATTTTAAGGGATGGCTCTCTGGGTAGTGAGAAAAGGGAAGGAAATCATTAGAAATGAAGGTGAGATGAAAACAAGAGATATCAATATATTTTTTAAAATAAGATTATAAAACCTTTCTCCTCTCAAGACTCCTAGGGCAAGGCATTATATACTTCATCAGACTTAAGTCACTATGCTGAGGATTTTTGCTTAATTGTCTGGATTATAAGGAGTGGTTTGTGTTTCATATTGAATCCTCTCGGGTTCTGCTGTGTACATGGCAATTATTCCTTTTCTCGTTTCCTATTTAATTTTAAATATTTTAAAAATTAACAAAAAGAATGGTTCAATCTGGGAAAGGAGTACACCCCCAAATGACTCTAAAAACACAATCCATCAAAAACACTTTTTCAAAATAACAAGTCATCATGGACCACTACAGGGAAGCTGGCCTTCAGGGAGCTAATAGGCCAACTGGTGAAGCAAACAAGAGACTACTATGACACAGAATCAGAGTCTGAATTGGAAGGAACCACAGTGACCTGAGAGGTCCACCAGAACCTGAGCATAGAAGCCATAACCACAAATTTATGGTCATTCAGCCAGTGATTGAAGGCCCCTGGGCAGGGAGAACCCATTGGATCCCTCCAGAGGCAGCTCATTCTACTTTAGGAGAACTGATATCACAAGCAAGTTTTTCCTTACAACCTCCTACCTGCTGTTCCTGGTTCCTCCCTCTGGGGCCAGCAAGACTGAAATTGGCTGTCATATCGCACTTCCCTTTCCCCCAATCTTCTCTCCAACCCCAAGGGTCATGTATCTCAAAGGCCTTTGCTTAGAGACACCCTACAATTGCTCACTAAGAACCCCAGGATTGGGGTTTTGTCCTTCATTCTCAAAGGACCAATGACATGGGGTAGGTGATGCTGTGACATGCTAATGAATTGGATTTAAGAGAGGCAGGGCTGTCTGTGCAAGGTCACCAACCTCGTTTTCTCCTTCGGAACTATCAGGGTCCAGTGGTGAGATATAGACCAGGGCCACTGGAGATGGCCTTGGATGTAGTGAGAGACTTTGGCCTTTTTAAGGTCTTTAACATGTCTCAGTTTGACTGAGGCAGTACCCATTCCATGATTAAGGCTGGGTAAGAAATGAGGCAAAGAATGACCTCTATTACCTAGTCTGCCCTCAGAGTTGGCAGGTTGAGGGTGGAAGAACTGACCTCAGGCCAAAGAGGAAGGAACAGGGTCCTCACCAGCACTGAAGGAGTTGGGGAGAAATAGGGTCAAGTCCTTCCCATCCCCACCCCTTTCCCTTACTGAAACCCTCATCCCCAACACAGTCACAACTGCAGACATTTGTTTTTTACATTTTTATTTTAAAGTGAATTTATCCTTTTAAAGTGAATGAGATTTCTTTTATTTTTTTTTCTAGTAGAAAAAAAAAAAGGAGATAAAAGAGACAGATATTTGTCCAGGAGACCAGAAATGCTGTTTCCTCCACCCTCGGGAAGCCAGCTCAACAATTTGCCAGCTCCGAGGGGATTTAGAGGCCCTGAGATCTTCCTCCCCAATCCTGCTTTGTTTCCCTGGAGGAGCAGAGTCCTAGATGTCAGGAAGGGAGTTTCCAGGGTCCCCAAGTATGCAACAGGGAATCTCCTAGGACCACATTCCTCTACAGCAGACATTTGTTGAAAGAGAAGATGAAGAAAATGATGAAAACATTTTTAAAAACCAGAATATCTGTGTTTAGACTGTGGGGAGCTAAAATGGCCAGAGAGACCACAACCCCAAAATGGGTAGTGATGCTGGGCCTTCTGCCCTATACCTCAAATTGTTTAAGAGGGCACCTTTAGCGGTCCCTGACCCGTTCCCTGGGTGCAGATGAAATGACCACTGGTCCAGCCCTTGAGCACCAGGGGCCCAAGGGGTCTCCACCAGTGGTGGCCTCAGCCCCTGGGGTGCCCAGGCCATAAAGGACCCAAGTAAGCAGCAAATCTAGTTAGTCTCTGTGGAGTGAGCCTCCAAGTCCAACCTGGGGAAGCTATAATAAGGTGGAAGTGCTGGGTTTCAGAACCAGGGCACCAAAGACATTACTACATGGGGAGGGGAAGAGAGGGAGAGGGGTAAGGCTCATATCAGCTTGTGTTCACTTGGCTGGTTGTGCAGTACGTGGTTTATCCTGGCTCCTTTTGAAGAAGAGGGGGAAAGAAGTACTCAAGGAGAAGGGCAGGGGAGGACTAGACTTAACACCTCCAAGGTGTTTTGGGGTCCTGGCATTTGGACAGGCCAAGGGATATGTAAATTAGGGCAGAAGTCAGGTGTAAGCTGTTCCCAGACTGGCTCTCATAAAACCTCCCTTCCCCAAATGCCCAGTTTGAGAGTCCTTGAGGTTGAGATCCATTCTGTCCTTGCAAGTCTTTGACTGACTGACTCTCTCTCTCTCTCTCTCTCTCTCTCTCTCTCTCTCTCTCTCTCTCTCTCTCTCTCTCACTCTCCCTCTCACACACATGCATACGCACACACATACACACAAAACGTGTGTGTTCATAACTATACATATAAAAAGGTGACATCATGGCCACACGGCTGCCACAGCCAGGCAGGGGACGTCAGGACTTGATGCTGGCAGGCTGTCCATCCTGGGGCTCGTCCTGAAGGAGGGGAGTCTGGGAGCTGGGGAGCTGGTCTGATTGGGGGCCCAGTCCTTCATGAAGAACAGCTCTGGATGTCCTCTGTGGATGAGAATGGACTGGGTTACTTCTCCTCCCACTGGCACATCCCTACCACCCTCTTCCCCCTCCCTCTACCACCTTGGTATGATTCCACCTGACAGGGAACCCGCCTCCCTCTGAGGGGTTTTAAGGCCCACACACCTCCCTTTGGGGGTGGTTTATTTCTGAGGGACCCAGAGAATCAGAATTATATGTTATCTCTCACATATCTATTCAATTACATGATGTATACCCCCCATGAGAATGCACAATAAGCAGAAACTATGTTTTGCCTTTCTTTTTGTCTCTGTTACCTAGTATACACCAAGTACCTAACAAAAATGTGCTGATTGACTGACTTTCTATAGATTTATTATTTTACAGATGGGGAAATGAGTGACATCCATTTGCCCGAGGTTTCTTCATCAATCTATTGGTAGAGATGTGACGGGGTCCGCAGTCTCCTGATTTAAAGGCCATAGCTCCTTCTGCACTCTCTTGCCTCAAGAAAGGGAGCATTTCCCCTGATGCCTGCCTCCTCTTCCTAAGCTCAGAGGTAGATGTCTCTATCGAGTTGGTATTTTCCCTCTGCCCGGATCCCTTGCCAGTCTGGCAGATTCTCTTCCCCCCAAACCTGGCTCTTAGCTCCTCTCTGATACCTCTCAGGTGAACAGGAAACAGAAACCTAAGAAATCCAGGCAAACGGGTGATGGTAAATGTTTAACAGCCAGCTCCTTCAAACCCATCTGTGCTTTTACACTTGATCTGCATTTATTCATTCTTTCTGAAGACTAGCCAGTCATTAACACCATTAAACAAGGCCTGAATCGCAGTTTTTGGGCATTTCCAAGAAGGAAGTGTTCACACTGAAAATTTAACAATCCCACTTACACCCAGCTCACCCCTGGTTTGAGGGGCTGCCAAATAATCAAGTGATTAATTCTTCCAATTAACACATGCTTGAACTGAAGGAGATTTCCCATTTTTGCCCCCCATTCTGAGAATGTTTCCATCAGGAAAACTTTGGGTTCCATCAC
The DNA here is from genome assembly GCF_028372415.1 of Notamacropus eugenii. Classification (NCBI taxonomy): domain Eukaryota; kingdom Metazoa; phylum Chordata; class Mammalia; order Diprotodontia; family Macropodidae; genus Notamacropus; species Notamacropus eugenii. Next base: position 40,346,832 of record NC_092875.1, read on the forward strand.
ACTATCAGTACCCAGTGGTCCTGGTCTATGTTCACCCCTGGAAGGTCAGGTGTTGACCCCATCCAGAAAGGGGAGAGAAGATTGGACCACTATACACAGGAGGGATCCATTTTGGCAAAGAACCCCCCCAAATTAGACAAATGAAAAAAATCACGTGTGTAACAGTCAAGCTCACTAGATGAAGGAGGAAGGGGGCTGCGTCTTTATCAAAATTTAAGGCGGCCATAGCCCATAACACACATTTTTAAGGCAGAATCACAAAAATCCTTCCTGTCTCATTTAGGGGGTCAAAGATTAGTGGGCATGGGAAAAACTGAGTGATGGTGTTTGGACCCTGCTGAAGAAATATCCTATGATGCATAATCATTGTACAAGAAATGTTCGGTCCCTCTGCACTACAGATGGTCGGTCCCTTGGGGACCTATATCTCAATCCTGTGGGCCCTGAGCTCCTTTCAGTATACATCAGAGGTCTGATCTGGGGGGGGGAAAGCAAGTTGACTAAGGCCCCTGGAGTGAGCCTTCCAGTCCCATGCCCAGAACACCCAAGGTTTCGATGCCAAAGGGTATTAGGAGAGTCAGCATCATGGAATGTATAGTCAACGCCCCTCCCTATTCACATATATTCCCATCAGCCAAGTTCAGCAATGGTTGGGGCAGGGGGAGGCATGCTGCCTCTTGAATCAATAAATGAATACATATTTGGGGCTGGGGGTGGAGGCCTAGGGAGAGAAATGCTTGTGTAAAGCAGGGCCCACCATTATCCCTGCTCAGCAGCAGGAAGCAAACATTCGAATAATCCCACTTCAAGCCTGCTCTGAGTCCCATGAGAGTAGACTAATAAACTAAATTAAGTTGATGCTACTAATAACCTCCCTTCCCCCTTCTGCCCCCTCCCCCAGGCCCACACATCTAAAAATATGCCAGCAGCTGGCTGGCTTTTCCTACAGTGGATGCCTGAGACGCTCCCGGGAAGCCCCCACACAAACCCCTGTGGAACCTTCCCTTTGGGGTGAGGGGGCATGGGGAGAGATCAGGGAGGAGGAGCTGGCCCTCTTCCCTGTATACAAGGGATATTCAGGCTACAGGAACCCAGAGAGTTAGTCCCTCCCACATCAAGGACCCCACAACTTCTAAATTTCTTTCCAGCTCTCAATCTGTGAGGATAATTATGCTAATAAGAATTAAAGGCATCCTAGCCCACCCAACTGGCTTTATAGATACAGAATTCCAAGACCCAGAGAAGTTAGTCTCAGAGGCAAAATTTGAACTCAGCTCAAGTCCACATCCTGAACTTGGGCCATTCCATCACACCACAGCCCCTTCTTCTCTGTCCCTCAATTTCAGCCCAGAGACCCCACCCCTAAGAGGGGAAACCCCATTATATTCTAAGGCAATGATCCTACAGTTCAAGGAAGTCACAAAGAAAATGAACAACCCCTAACCTGGGGTAGGGTGGGGGTTCATCTTCTCTGTCCATCCTCAGATACATGAGGTAGAATCTAATGCCAGGGAGGAGCCTACTAAGTGGGGACCCACAAGGGCCTCAAGCTCTAGCTTTTCCCCTCTGCTCTGCCCTGGAGGGGGCCAGTGCCAGTCAAAGCATGCACAAGGAGATATAGTGCCATGCAAATCCCAAAGTCTGCAGCCAGAGGGGCCCCAGGGAGATGATTTCCCCCAATGTGGAATAAGCTCAGGAGGGGAAAAAAGAAAGTGTTCTGTTTGATGGAACAGGTGAAGAGGAAGCTTTAGCTGAGCCTGTGGGTTATAGCTCAGTAGCATTTCCCACCTCCCACATAGACTTTAAATAGGGGACTTTTAGAGATGAGAACCTGACAACTTCATTTTCATGTTCTCGTCTCTGTCAAGTGATTTAAGCAAATTTGTGGGGGCAGGGGAGGGGAGGCCCCTGCCAGAGCACTGAGTCAAGACCAACAAAATTCACCGCGTCCTGTAATCAGGAGGCCTGGTATTCATTTCAGAAACTTGTACCTGCTGCTCTCTTGGTAGATTTTTTTAAAAATTCTTTTAGATCGTAAACCAAAAGACTGCCTCCCATGGCTTGTAAACAGTCTTAGACACCAAGGAACAAACATTCAGAGGGAGGAAAAAAAAAAGTAAGTCCAAAATGGGAAATCAAGTCACTTTTTCCTCAGTTGTTTTATCTGCAAAATGGGTATAAAAACCATTCCACGTACCAATCTCCCAATGGTTGTGAGAGTATGAAAATGAACGCGAAGTGCTTTAAAAACCTTAAAAAAAAACTACAGAAATGAGAGCTTTGATTTCTATTAACCCTCAGATTATATTATCATCTCCACCCCACACCTAACTTTGAGATATGTTCAGCTCTCAGCAAGTAACTTTGGATACCTCATTTTTTAAAAATAGAAAGAAATGTGGAACAGTGGAAAGAGCACTGGGCTTGGAGTCAGAGGCCCTGGGTTCAAATCTTGCCACTGCCTACTCACTAGCTGCATGACCTTGGAAAAGGTCACACAGGTATAATAAGCAAAGGGTAGATTTGAACTCAATGCTTCTCACTCTAGAGCCACCAGGAATGGCTATTTTAACAGCTGCTCTAAAGTAACAGATACACTTTTAAAGTCTACAGGTGCTCTAGAATAAGTTGAGGCTGAAGGAGGTCATAAGAGGTCGCTAAGTGGCTAAGTGGCACAGTGGATGGAGTGCTGGAGCTAGAGTTGGACAGACTGAGTTCAAATCCTGCCTCAGACACTTCCTAGCCTTGTGACCCTAGTGCAAGTCACGGTCACCCCTGCCTCAGTTTCCCCATCTGTAAAATGGAGATAATAGCACCTACACCTCTCAGGGTTGTTATGAAGATCACGTGAGCTAATATTTATAAAAAGTTTCACAAGATTCAAAGTGTTATGTAAATGCTAGCTGTAACTATCACCATGATTATTTTCACTAAAACGGACGGTGTGTGAAATGCTCAGTGTGCAAATGTCATTTTACCTGGTTACCCACCTACAGTCGGGCTTCCTGCAGCACTGTTCCATTAGGAGCAGGGGTCATCAGGGATTCTGAATAGGACTGAATGGCCTCTGAATTCTTTGAGGCCTTTTTATTACTACTCCAAAATAAAAAGAATGTTTCCTAGAAGATAATCAAGCTAATTTATAGTTCCAGTTGGGAAGGAAGAGTTTCGTTTTGTTTTTTAAATATGATTCTTAACTTTTTTTTTAACCTCAATTAGCCCCATGTGAAGGTTAATGCTCAAGCCAGTCAGTCAATTAAGGTGGCTTGTATATTATATTTGGGAGCGGGATTTTTAAAAATTGATCTGGTAGCTCATTTGTTTCAAAGGCGTGTTCAAAAATGGCTTCATTTTCCCCACCCCAACCCATCCACCCATCTGTCTTATGAATTGAAATCAACAGTCAGAAATGATTCCCCCAGAGTTCAAGCCATTCTGAAAGGATGCCTTTAAGGATTAAAAATGGGGTACAGGCTCTGGATGCAATGTGAAGGGGAAAGGGGTACAGTTCTAGGAAGACAATGTGTCGAGTTCATTTCCTATATGGATTGGACAAAGGAACTGGATATCTTTAACCTGGAAAGACTTAGGGTTTGGGGGGAGGAGGTGGGAAGGAGGGGACAGGATTGTTACTTTCAAGGGCCTGAAAGGTTATCACATGGAAAGGAGGTTGTGCTGGTTCTTTAATTATCTGAAGGGTTGTTAGAGGAAGGAGGGCTAAGGCTTGTTCCCTCTGGCCCCAGAGGGGAGATCTACGGGTTAATAAGAGGACAATTTTAGGCTCCATGTCCAGAAAAGCTTCCTAACTAATGGCACTTCCTCCACGTAGATTGGGGAGGCTTCCCCTTCCTCAAGGTCTTCGAGCAGAAGCTGCATTTGTTGGAGAGGTTGTGGGGGAATAGGGGGTATCAGTGGGACCAAAAGGCTGTCCAAGTTTCCTCCCAACTCTAGAGCACTAAAAACTCTTCCGTTTCTAGTGTGATTCCTTCTAGAAGAGCTGAGAATAAGGGAATTCACTTGGATTAGGAATGGTCCCACTGGGGAATGAGTGAATTTTTTTGGTTATTGCTCATGTTTTTTGTGACTTTAAAAAAATTTAATTTATGGAAAAAAATGGAATGAAATGGCTGATTTTTTAAGAATGGCTTGAACTGTGGGGGAGTCTCAGGTTGTGTGGTGTTTGCATTTGTATGAACTGGGTCAATGTTGCTCCAACGAAGGCCCCGATCCATCTCAGTCATCTTGCCCCCAACATGTTAGAAAGAAATCACATCAAGAGCTCAGTCAGCTGTGATCAGACATTTTGGGGGAACATGGCTGCGGGCAAGAGTTAGTTAATAGGCCTATTGGTGGCACAGACATCACCAAGCATTTTGTGACATTAGTTCATCACAGAAATGTGAATTTTTGGGGGGGAATGATGGCCCAATAGCCAAAAATCCAAAGATTGGTAGGCTCCCTCCCCCCAATTTTGTCAAGATATACATTAATGCTTCTGAACTTGGATGTCAATATGAACTTCCAAGGCTTGGATTACCCCCACTATCATTCATAAAAAAAAAAGAAAAAAAAGCTAGTGTGGGTATTCAGGAAAAGATACATCTGCAGCTTATGCAGCACATATGGGGCAAGATTTAGCTTATTTTCATTTTTGCATCATTGGCCAAAGTAGATATATAGCCCCAAGGGCACCAAGAAGACAACTAGTGTTTGTGAGAATCAAGGAACACCAGGTCTTCGGTGACCAAATAAAAAGCAAACCTGGAAGTTAGAGACATCAGTATGACTCTTCATGGGGTTAGTAACATGGGGTTAGTAACCCAAAGATCTGTGAGTACTGTGGACCAGCTCACCCACACTAATCACTAGGAAGTTCGATTGATTGCATCAGTCAGCAAGCAAGCCAGACAGACAGAAAGCCTCCTCCTCTGATCCCAGTTCTTGTGAAGAGAAAAAGACAGAAATAATTGGCACTGACAAAGACCAGACGGGAAGGAGAGGGCTGGTTATTGGGACAATGTTAACATCGACAGAATTTAGAATGCTATTATCCATCAATCAATAAACATTTATTAAGCACCTATTAAGCCTAGAATAGCTTATCCATATGTTCAGAAGAGCCCACCAGAGTGCTACTGCTCCCTGAAAGACTACAGAGGTCCTCTAGTCTAACACTCAGGTCTTAGAGGTGGGGAAACTGAGTCAGGGAAGGTCTCACAGATAGATGAGCTAGGATCTAAAATAACACCCTCAGACTCCAAATCAAACTTTCCTTACATTCCAATACATTGTCTCCATTAAAAGAAAATAGAATAAAGCTACTATATCTAATTCTAAAGGAACTGAGATAACAAAGAGTACAATTTTAGTACTGTACAATTGTACAGTATGGGAGTCTCTAAAATTAAACTAGGCACATGTAAGTTGACTGTGCTGAAGGCAGACCTTAGTGAGTTTCCACTAACCAAGTCATTTCAGTTATTTTGGCCAAGAATTCAGACTATTTAAAAAGAGGATTATTCATTTCTTTCCTAGGGCTTAAACTAAGCTGAAGGCAAAAGGGCTCCCTTCCCCCTGCCTGCCTTCCCCAGGAGAGAAAAATGAACCCAAATTTCTTTTTCAAAAGGGGGGAAGGGATATGGAGACATGTCCACACTTAGGTTTAATTTTAAAAGATAGTGTTTGGGGTTGTAGACAACATTTTAAATAAGGAAAGCAACCAAGGGTTTAAGATACTAAGAATTCTTTTTCCCCTGAATTGCTGGCTCCATAACTTTGATACTCTGGGCCAGGGGTATAGTTGAGACCCCAGAGAGGACTTTTTTGCCCCAGATTAGCCCTTCCCCCACAAAAAAAGAGCTCAGCAAAGTAACAGATAAGTTCCAGTGGTCTTAACAATTCCAATCTGTTGATGTGTTCAGACTGGCTTTTGGCAGTGGGAAGGGGGTTTAATGAGTTACCCCAGCCTGGGGAAAGCAGAGGTTAGAATGAGTAAGATAGAGATTCCCAGTGATTCAGAAAATGAGCCTTGGTGCTCACTTCCACCCCTCTTCAGGAAGGGAGGCTTACTCATTCTTGAAACAAAGATTTCTCTGTCATAGAGCCTGAGGTGAGATGGGGCATTGGGCCAGATGAGGCACCTTCAGGAGCTCCCAGATCTTTCAGAAAGGGATACTGGCCCATCCTTCCCCACTGGGCTCCCAAAATGGTTCCTCATGACTTCCTCAAATCACAATGACAGGGGAAAAAACAAATGAATTTTCTAGGAGCCCTCTCAGAAAGACACTTAGTGATGGAAGAGATCTGGTTGAATTCCCTTATCTTACAAAGGGAAAACTAAGGCCTACAGATAAAAAGGGACTTGCCTAAGCCCATAGAGCTAATTAGTACCAGAGCTAGGGCTAACACTCAGAATGTTATTATTAGAACACAATGCCTCTTAGTAAAGGAAAGTCACTCCATTCTTGCTGTGCCACCCCCTCCCCATTCCAAGCTACTATACTGCCCCCTCCTCAAAATTCCTTTATGTCAAGTGTCAGGATTTTTTTTTAAAGTAAGATGGTGATTTCACTGGTATAAGGAAATCCTGAAATTCTACCTAACACAGATTGGTGTCATAGAATCTTAGAGATTTGACTGAGGCCCTGAGAGGTTTAAGTGATCTGTCCAGGCTTACACAGCCAGGTACGCGTTAGAGGACTCCCCCCAATGCCTTCCTATATAGTGGCAGAAATTAGTTTCAGCTACTCCTCTCTTTATCTGCTGCTATATCTCTCTAGTTTCAACTTCATGGAATAAGATGGCCCCTAGTGTCCTCACTGGCATCTCCATCCCATGCCCTACCCCTTCCAGCTTCCTGTAGAGTGTGGTCCTCTCCAGTTAGACTCTAAGTTCCTTGTCTTCTCCTTATCTATATCCATATCCCTTATCTATATCTCAGCACAGTATCTGGCATACAGCAGGCTCTTAATAAATGTTTAGTGAATTGAACTGAAAGAAGTAGGACTTGAACGCAGGTCTTCCTGACTCTAAGGCCGGCTCTTCACCCACTACACCACCTGTGGCCTCTTACTCTTTATGCATTCTTTAGATAGCTTGTATTTACTTAAAATTAGGGGGTGTTTACTTATTGCCTTGTTTCCTTCCAGTAGGGAGGGCAAGGATGGTTTTATTTTTCTGTCTTGGCATCCCCAGGACCAGCACACAGCAATCACTTAATAAATGTTTGAACTGAATAACTAGGCAACATTTCATTCATTCAACTGAATCAGCAAGTTCTCAATAGATAGGTGTTGAGCTGCACTGCCATTATGTTGTTTAGTTGGTTTTTTTCAGTCATTTCGGACTCTCCGTGACCCCATTTGGGGTTTTCTTGGCAGAGATACTGGAGTGGTTTGCCATTTTCTTCTCCAGCTCTTGTACAGGTGAGGAAACTGAGACAAACAGGGTTAAGTGACTTGCCACTAGTGACAATTAGTAAGTGTCAAAGGCCAGATGTGATGTTTTCTTGGCAAAGATACTGGAGTGGTTGGCCATTTCCTTCTCCAGCTCATTTTCCAGATAATGAAACTGAGGCAAACAGGGTTAGGTGACTTGCCCAAGGTCACACAGCTATTAAGTGTCTGGGGCTAAATTTGCACTCATGTCTTCCTGACTCCAGGCCACTGAGCCACTCAGCTGCCCTATTAAACTAGATTGCTAGTACTGTTCATTGAGCACCTACTAACTCAACTGAATAAAATGTTGCCTAGTAATTCAATTCAACATTTAGTAAGTATCTATTAGGCAGGCACCATGCTGGACACAGGGGAGGACACCAATAAAAAAATAGCCACCAACAAACCAGCCCCTTCCCTCGGGGAATTGACATTGCACCAGCACTAACTTTTGGCTACAATGCATGATTGAAAATGTCTGAAAAGTGCATTGCAATCAACATGATCAGGCTCCATAATTTTACATCTGAAAGTTTTCTGCACTTAGATCTTTCATTAATTCAGACTAGCCTTCCTCTCTACTCCCTGCCCCACAATCCATCACCCCATGCCTCACTCACTTGGTTGTACCATCCTGAGTTATTCTTTAGCTGGATGGTTTGCTTGCTTCCATGGGGGAGAGGATGTCCAAGTTAACTCCTTCCTAACCCTTCTCCTAAATCCTAAGAGGGGTGTAATCTGCCTCGATGACCAGCAGGAGTACCATCTTGAAAGAAAGCAGAACACAGGACATTTACCTAATTGAGTGTTTAGTCTAGTGGGTTCTGTCTATTCTATTTGTGAAGGCCCCAGGAAGCCTGTATGACTCCGAAAAGAAGATGTTTTCTGTATGAGAAGCCTTCCTTAGAGATTCTCAAGGGGATGGGATGCTCACTTCAGTCCTAGAAAAAAATCTGACGGCATCTTGGAGGTTTGCTAAGATCCTACCAGGATTCTTAACCCTTTTTGTGTCCTGGAGCCCCTTTGGCAGTCTGGTGAAGTCTATGGTCCCCTCCTCAGAATCTTGCTCAGAATCAGATAAAGTCCACAGGATTCCAAAGGAAACCAATTCCACTGAAATACAGTTATCAAACTTTTTTTTTAATAAGTTCATAGACCCCAGGTCAAGAATGCCTGTCCTAGACCAAGCACCAGATGTCTTCATGTAAAACCCATTTCAAGTCACTACCAGGAGTGCCTCTGAGATATCCAGAGAAGACAGAAATCCTAAGGGCAAGAAGCAGAAGGAAGGAGGCAGGAGGTCCTAAGGGGAGTCAGGGAGAGGAAACAGAAGCAGCAAAGTCAGTTTCTTGGCCTGTCCCTGCCGTGAAGGAAAAAGTGAACGAGGGCTCTCCGAATGGCGTGGGATGAGCCCACCAGCCTCAGCAGCTTTCCTCCAGGGAAGAGGCCTGGCCAAAGCTTGGAAGGACCAGCCAAGGATGAGCTCTAGGCAAGTCTTTCCCTTCTCTCCAGGGTGGAAGCTGGCAAAGAAGCCAAGAAAGTTAGAAGAAGCGTAAGCTGAGCACGTACTAACCTGATTCTTGATGATAAGGATGAGAGTGACGATGATGAAAAGACAGCCCAAAGCATTTAAGACATACTGGATGTACTGTACCAACCTGGGCATTAACACCAGTCTGTTATAGAACACGTTGAGGGTCTGGCCTTCCATAGCCCCACGCTGGAAAGCAAGAACAGAAAGTGAGAGCCATGGCCAATGGAGCATGGCCAACAGGGCATGGCCAATACACACACCTCCGGGCAGAGAATGCAACAGGATGGGAAGCTTCCCATCTTACCAATCCAGTCCACCAGCACTTAGGAAGTATCTACTATGGTCCAAACAAAGGTGTTAAACATCAGGGATACAAAGAGAGGCAAAAAGCAGGAGTTTGCAGTCCAATAGTGCAAACAGCATACCATGCAAACAGCCATACACACACATACATACCTATGTCATTTAGATATAATTTATATGTAAATATTATATTTTTATATATTGTTTTCATATATTTGTGATATATAAATATATTTACATGTAAATAACACATATACCTATATTCTGATGGGCCTCAGAAAGTTAATTTAACACATAACCATGAGAGAGGTCCCCTCTGCTTCAGGGATTTGGAAAATTTTTTATATCATACATAGACCCTTTGGGCAATCCGGTGAAGCAAAATCATGTTTTTAAATTCATAAAAATGCAGATGATTAACCATTATATTGAATATATTGTATGTACATGTATAGTATACATGTATGAAGTATATTATGTACATACGGTTACTTATATGCTGTTGTAAGACAAAAACATATATATGTGCACATATACATATACAGATCCATGAGTATATATATGTTTGTGTGTGTATGTACACACATATCCATATATTAATGCACATTATGTGTAATGCATATGTCATTATATGGCATAATGTATGGATGTCAGTATCTGAAAAGTGAGAGATGAGAAGGGGGATTCATTTCTTAATGCTTGGCCCCAGTGGGAAGAATGAGAGTTGTCATGATACAACAGACTCTGTAGCCAGAGAGGTTAAATCCCTTTCTTGACTCTGCCTGTCTCTGACATGGATAAGTCATTTCACCAGTCTGGTTCTCAGTTTCCTCATCTGTAAAATGAAGAAGCTGGACCAAACGTCCTCTGGGGACCCTTCTAATTCAACACCTGCTCAGCTGATCAAAGGTGTAAAAATGTACATTTAAGGTAAATGTAAGAAAACAACTTGCTAATGAGATTCATAACCTAGGGTCCATGGACTCTTAAATATATAGTTATCAAATGCATATTATTAAGTATATATATTAGTATACATTATATAATATATGAAAATAAGATACAAAGGTAACCACCATTTTGAAATTGTAATTGAAATATAAATTTGTTATTATATTCATATTACGTATTTTAGTAAACATTTTAAAACAGCTGGTTACCTTTTGTATCTTGTTTTTCTACATTTAAAAATATGATTCTGAGGAGTCCATGGATGCCACCAGACACTGCCAAAGGATCCAAAATGCAGAAAAGGTTAGGAATCCCCTGCTTTGGTGCAATCCCAAAGTAGACTGGGCTGCTTTGGGTAGCAGGGACTCACTACAGGCCATTGGGCAAAGGATGGATGGATGCCTACTTCTCTGGCATACAGTAGACTGGGGTCTTTATTCAGGTACAGGAGGGACCCAATGGCCTCTGATATTCAAAGATTCTGACTCGCCAAGACAAATTTCAGCACAGCCAGTGCAATCACCTTGGGTAGCGAGTGGTATGGGGAAAGAACTCTTGACTGCAAATATTCCTCTATGACCCAAGGCCTGATTTAGCACACCAGGTCTTTTACCATGGTGGTCTGCTAATTCAAAGGGAAGAGGCCCCAGAAAAAGCAGCTCCCATCACCCAGATTCACAGGACTCTGCTGGGATTTGGAAAGTTAACTAAACTTTCCCTTCCACTTCGGGGGTTTGAAACCTTTTTGTATCATAGACCCCTTGAGCAGTCTGGTAAAGCCTATGGACCCCTTCTCAGAATCTTGTTTTTAAAAATTCATAAAAATACAGAAGACTAACCAATTCTATTGAAACACAGTTATCAAAATATTTTTAAAAGAAATTCATATATCCCAGCTAAGAACCTCAATATTGGGACAGCTAGGTGGTGCAGTGGAGAGAGCTCTGGCCCTGGAGTCAGTAGGATCTAAGTTCAGTTCCAGCCTCAGACACTTGATACTTACTAGTTGTGTGACCCTGGGTAAGTCACTTAACCCGAACAGCACCACAAAAAAAAAAAAACACAAAAGAACCCCAATATACTTTGTATCTATCAATTCATATATGCTCCATCCTCCATTAGATGTTGAGTTCCTTGAAGGCAGGGGCCATTTTTACCTTTCTTTGTATCCCCCAATCAGTGCTTAGCACATTTTAAGTAAACATTTTATCAGGTTCCTACTGTTAGGTGCTTAATAAATGCTTATTGACTGAGTTATGTTAGAGGAATCAAATTAAAACCAAAAGGCTGTTTGGATAGGCCTGGACAGCCCACCCAAGGTTCTCTCCAAATTCTCCAATTTCAATGCTCACTCATTTTAGGGAAAGTCCTCAATTTCTCTGGGCACGATGGCTTCAGACAATGTAGATATTTCTGCCCTTATATCCTCAGACTGCCTCCAGGAAGGACAGATCATTCTCCACCCACCACAAACACTAAGTTCTAGACCATCTTTGTCTCTCCCTGGAGGGACTTGGGTGGAGCTTCCTAGCAGCCCCACCTATGGAGAATCTCACCCAAATCAGCTCCCAGGACGCAAGTCCAGACTTGGAAAAGGCTGTTTGTCTTCCACCTGCATCATCACAATACACAAACTGAGCCCTCCTCCCCAACCTCCACCTCAGTCACCAGCTAGACTGTTTCCTGATACCTAAAAGCTGGGAAACTACTTGTGATTTCTGATAACAAGGATTGAGCCAGTATGACACAATCTTCCAAAAAATAGTGATGCTATAAGACAAAAAAAACCTGATAGAAAACTTCAGAGTTAGGAAAGACCTCAGACACTAGCTAGTCCAACCCATACATGAACCAAAAAACTCTCTACATCATTCCCAACATGCCGTCATTCAACCTTTGCTTGAAGACCTCAGGTGAGGTCTCACTCCTTCCCAAGGCAGCCTACTCAACCTAGAGAAAGCTAAACTGAACCCCCGTGTAACTTCTGTCTAATTAGTCCTGGCTCTGCTCTTTGGAGACCAATACAAAAAGTCCTCCAAGAACCCATCTTAAACATCTCCAGTTCCTTCATCCCATCCTCATATGATGAAGACTCAAGGTTCTTCATCATCCTGTTGCCTTCTTTGGTCACTCTCCAGCTTAGCAAGAGCTTTCTTAAAATGTGGAGCCCAGGAGAGTGCACAATACACCAGAGGACCACAGGGGGATTATCATATCAATACCACAACTCTCTTAATGAAGCCCAAGATCACAAGAGCTTCTCAGCCACCATTATTAAATCATCTCCCTCTAACAAGGCCCTTGTCCCATTGGACAGAGGAGGAAACCAGGAGCAGAGTGACTTTGATGAGAAATCCTGGATGACAAAAAAAATTAGAAGAGCCAACTTAACAAGGCAGGTGGTTTACTTTCCATTCCGGGGCTTTTTCTGTCATCGAGGTACAAATGTCGAGTGAATCTATTTTCCTGACTATAGCCTGAGTTGCACAGAGGGAGAAGTCGCCTGCCCCAGTCTCTCCTCTTTGGCCCTATGCCTAAGTGCCCACCCCCTCCCACATTTCCCTGCCTGAATAAAAGGCCCAGGATTCCTGGACAAGAAAGAGAGATAGGACTTTACCTCTTCAAACCAAAGGAGAGGAAGGACGACCGGCTTGATTTTTCCTGTTTGCCTAAAGAAAAAGAGCAAGAAAAACCACAGGGTCACATTTTTATAAAGTTGAAGACATATTTCACACATAGCAAGAGGCAGCTTGAGTTGGCCTCCAAGTCAGAAAGACCTGGGTTTGAGTCCCACCCCTGACAACAAACCAACTAAGTGTGTGTGTGTGTGTGTGTGTGTGTGTGTGTGTGTGTGTGTGAGTGTGTGTGTGTGTGTGTGTGTGTGTCTGTGTGTCCCACCCCCAGACATGTCCCTTCACCTTTCAAGCAATTCTCTAAGGGGGGAAGGGGAAAGGAATAAGCATTTATTAAGCTCCTACTGTGTTCCAGGCACTTTTAGAATATTATATTTTTTAATTCTGTGATGTGGGTGTTATTATTATACCCATTTTCAGCTGAGGATACTGAGGCAGGCAGCAATAACGTGACTTGCCCAGGGTCAAAGAGCTAGTACTATAACTTGCAAAACTGGTTCTAATCTGCATAAGGTGGGGTAAGAGGGGGAGAAGTGGAGTTTCCTTATTGAGAATCGCTTCCCAAATGCAAATCACAGTGTCTGACCTTATGAAAGAAAATAAATTACATGTGGCACCAAGTTTAAGGCATATATAAGAGCAAAGGATTATGGGTATAAAACTGGAAGGAACTTAAGAGGTAACCTACTCCATCCCCTTCATTTTACAGATGAGAAAATCTCCCCAGGTATCCCACAGATAGTAAACATGTAAGGTAGGTTTTGAACTCAGATCTTTTCGATTCCAGGCCCAGTGCCCTTACCTGGAGTACTCTGCCATCTCTTGCTCTTTGTTAGTGGGCAGGATGGAAAGGTTCAGAGAACTGAGATTTTCATCAGGAAGGAAGATACCACCACATACTAGAGAGAACCCAGGGCTGGGGAAGTCAGAAAAGCTGGGTTTTGGCTCAGTCCCTTGCCCATTATGGAGCCTTGAATGACCCCTTTAGAATCATAACTTTAGAGGACCTTGGGGATCCTCTAAAATAAGAGGATCTTGTCCAACTTCCTCATTTTAGAGAAGGAGAAACCAAGACCCATGGGACTCGCCCGTATGACTCTTGAGCAGAAGCCCCCAGGCTGGGGCTGTCCTCACTCCCAGGGTCCCCACCTCCAAAAAGAAAGGAATAAGGGTGAGAAAAAGCAAAAAAACACATTTCTAGCCTCAAACCGTGCTTCTCCTGAAGCAGAAACAACACATGAGGGGGCTACAGAGACCATCTCTTAAGGGGCCTATGTTAGCTACTAGGGTTAACTGGGATAAGTGATGGGAGTCAAAAACAGTATGTACAGAGCACTGGACTTGGGAGTCAGGAAGACCTGGGAGTGAATCCTGCCTCAGACGCTGACTGATGGCATGACCTTGGGCAAATCTTATCTCCTCTTTAGGCTTCCGTTCAGAAGTGGCTGGACTCTGACCTCTAAGGTCTAGAGTCTAGGGTCCATTCCTAACTTGTTTGGGTCCAAAAAGGAAATGAGGACTTGGGATACAGCAGAAGAATTCAGACTCACTTTGGGGACAATCCTCAGTATCTCAAGCCATGGAAAAATAGGAATGGCAAGTATTTAGACAGCATTTTAAAGTTTGGGCAGCTCGGTGATGCTACTGTGCATAGAGTACCAGGTCTGGAGTCAGGAAGACTCATGATCCTGAGTTCAAATCTAATCTCAGACACTTTCTAGCCATATGAACCTGAGCAAGTCACTTAACCCTGTTTGCCTCAGTTTCCTCACCTGTAAAATGAGCTGGAGAAGGAAATGACAAACCACTCCAGTATCTCTGCCAAGAAAACCCCAAATACGGCCACAAGAAGTAGGATACCACCAAAACAGCTGAATGACAACCTAAGGTTTTCAAAGTGATATATGTACACACACACACACACACACACACACACACACATACACACGATTTAATGTGATTCCCCCCAACAACAGTGTGATTCAATTCAGTCGTTTTTAGTTGTACCTAATTCTTCACGATCCCATTTGGGTTTTCTTGGCAGAGATCCAGGAGTGGTTTGCCATTTTCTTCTTCATTTCATTTTACAGGTAAGGAAACTGAGGCAAACAGGGTGAAGTGACTTGCCCAGGGTCACACAACCAGTGTCTACAGACAGATTTGAATTAAGGAAGATGAGTCTTCCTGTCTCCAAGTCCCACACTATATTATCCCCATTTCAGAGATAAGGAAATTAAGGCTATTTAAGAAGTGAAAGTGACTTGTAGGATTAACCCAAATGGCTAAAAAATGCCCCAGAGAGACAGTCTTTGTAGGATCTCCACATTGGCTCTGCTTCAGGAAAGGAACAGTTTGAGATTAGAAATGTCTTTTTTTTTTTTTTTTTGCTTCTCCTCACCATTGCTCCTTTCTTTTTAGAGGTGAGGAGCCAGGAAAAGCCCCACAACTGGGAAGTTGTATTGACACAATCGACACTGGGTCTAAGGCACAGCCTGAACCTAGATCTTCCTGACTCCAAATCCAATCCTTTAGCTACTACTCAGAAAGAAGAGGCTGTCAGGGCCTGGATTCTATCATCAATCCAATTAGACCAATGACCATGGACTCACTAGCTAAGTGGGCATGGGGAGAAATCTGGCTGCCCAGTCGCACTCACCCAATGCCTGGGATAGCCTTGGTATACAGACTCAGCTGCAGTTTGACAGAACAGTTCATGGGGATGCCAGTGACCTGCAGGGAGGATGAGAAAACAAGAATGATGTCAGGAAGAACAGTGATGGCTCACATTTATCCAGCCCTTGAAGGTTTAACAAATGCTTACAAATAGATAATCTGATTTAAATAAAGGAATCCACCCTCCCCCCCATCTCTACCATCTTGAGACAAGACTCAGGGTCTTTCCATCCTTGGATTCTGTTTATGAAAGAGTCAATGAGGGATGGTTTGGGGGAGAGCTTGCTTATCCTCCCCAGAATGAATCTCATATATAGGGACCACTACCCAATGCATGGCAGCCAAGTGGTGAAGCGGAGGGAACACTGGATGGAATCAGGAAGATTAGAGTTCAAATCTACCCTCAGGGGTATGATCTTATGCAAATTAATTACTTCACCTCTTTTTGCCTCAGTAAACAGAATCCACACTTTACTGCAAAGCACAACAAGAACATATGTGATTGTGACGTGCATGGGCCTCCATCATTCTAAATATTTCAGTTGTTCCTATACTTGGTGGTCTTAACATGGGGTCCATGAATTTTTTTTTTAATATTTTGAAAGCTGTATCTCACTGTATTTGTTTCCCTATGTATTTTAGTTTATAGGTTTAAAATATGGTTGTGAGAAAGAGTTCATAGGCCTCACTAGACTGTCATCCAATGGGTCCAGAATACAAACAAAAAAGAGAAATCCTGATCTAGAATTGTTTTCAGTACTATTCAGTTCTCCTGAGATGCCTTGATCTGCTCTGCATCAGGCATTGGTAGGCCAGGGGATATTTGACAATTAGGGAAAGATGAGAAAAGATGCACACGGAATGGGTAAAAAGGTGCATGGTGTACCCAGTGATCCATATACACCTGCCTACATCCTGAAAGCAAACAGAGGAAAAAAACAAAATACCACAATCCAAGGTTCCAGTTTGTCTCAAGAAAGTTTATATTTAAACTGCACCAAGAGATATTATGTTCCTGGGTTGATTTGTCAGTTATTATAAGATTATCTCTTATCAGGTAAGGTCTCTCCCATCAAATAAATCCATTAAGTCCAGATAAGGAATAATCTAACCAGAGACTCGCCCAGCACCCAATATCTAGCCCACAATCTGCCTTATAACTAATATGTGCTGATATGAGGGGCCAAAGGCTTCACATGGGCCAAGGTGACTTCCCAAAGGTCCTCTAATTTCAGAAACAAAGACAAAGATCTCTCCCTGAACTCCTGAGATCATGACTCCCTGCTCATCTGCAGTTCTTGTCTCCCGCAATGTGAAACTCCACTTTGGATCTGGGTTAAAATCCCACCCTGAGCACATTAGCTACAGGCCCTTCTCATCTGTAAAATAAGATGGATGACCTTTGGGAGAAATGATTATTAATAACTAATGATTTGGGGAGATTTGGAGTTCTCCCTTTTCTCTATCCTCATTTCAAAACCTCAATCTCTGAAAGTTGAGCTAACCTTCTCCTTTATCCGACCCCATCCAACCTTACAAGGACTCCAGGGGTGGGGAACCTTCAGCCTTGAGGCTACATGTGGCCCTCTAGGTCCTCAAGTGTGGCCCTCTGACAAAATACAGACTTCACAGAACAAATCCCCTAAATAAAAGGATTTGTTCTGTAAAACTTGGACTCGGTCAAAAGGCCGCATCTAGAAGACCACATGTGGCCTGAGGCTAGCGGGTTCCCCAGCCCTGTGTAAGGTGAATTCCATTCAATCAAGTTTGGGTGAAGATAGACCCTTTTTGTCTAAACTGCCCAAGGCTGGATATAAAGATATCTCTGTCCAAGGGTAACAAGATGTCATTCTCAGCCCCTCTATATAATATTTATTTTCTCATTAATTGTTAACCAATGAGAGTTGATTCCCACCCTGGGGAACACTCTTCAAAGGGTATATAAACTGTGAGCCTGCTGCCATGATGACCTTTGGTCTAAGAGAGATAGTCAAGTGACCATCCTTTTATTAAAATGCTGGCCTTATTAGTAAAATGATCAAATTACCCCAAAATTATGTCTCTCCAAGCCACACACTGATGATAATAACAATAGCTAACATTTATACAATATACAAGGAGCAGTTAGATGGTGCAGTGGACAGATCACCAGCCCTGCAGTCAGGAAGACCGAGTTCCAATGTAGCTTCAGACATTTACAAGCTGTGTGATCTTGGGCAAGTCACTACACCCTGTTTGCTTCAGTTTCTTCATCTGTAAAATGAGCTGGAGAAAGTAATGAAAAACCACTCCAGTATCCCTGCCAAGAAAACTCTAAAACCTAGAAAGACTTACATGGGTTGATGCAAAGTGAAATGTACTAGGTACAAAGAAACAAAGAAAGTGAAATGTACTGGATACAAAGAAACAAAGAAAGTGAAATGTACTAGATACAAAGAAACAAAGTGAATTGTACTGGGTACAAAGAAACAAAGCAATATTGTAGGATGATCAACTGTGAATGACTTAGCTTTTCTCAGCAATTCAATGATTCATGACAACTCTGAAGGACTTAGGATGAAAAATGCTATCCATTTCCAGAGGAAGAACTGATGGTATCTGAATACAGATTGAAGCAACTTTTGCTTTGGGAATTTTTTTTACTTTCTTTATTTTTCTTGAGGATTTTTCTTAATCTATGTTTTCTTTTACAACATGACTATTATGGATATGCTTTCCATGACTACACATATATAACCAATGTAGAATTGCTTGCCTTCTCAATGGGCAGGTGTTGGGGAAGGGAGGAAGGGAGAGAATTTGGAACTCAAAGTTTTAAAAACAAATGTTAAAAATTGTTGCTTACATGTAACTGAGGAAAAATTAGATACAGAAGGAAAGAAAGAAAAAGAGAGAGAGAGAGAGAGAGAGAGAGGCAGAGAAGGTGGAAGGAAGGAAGAAAGGAAGGAAGGAAGGAAGGAAGGAAGGAAGGAAGGAAGGAAGGAAGGAAGGAAGGAAGGAAGGAAGGAAGGAAGGAAGGAAATTCATACAAAGAAAAATGTAGCTGGGTTTGTGATGAAAGATAAGGAGGAGAAGGAAAAGAGGAGGGGGAGCATTTTCATAGCACTTTAAGGTTTGCAAATGTTTTACAATTTTTATCTCATTTGATCCCCACAACAACCCTAGGAGGTATCACTATTATCCCCATTTTACAGATGAGAAACTGAGGTAGACAGAGGTTAGAGGAGCAAATGAGATTATATCTGTAAAGCACTTAGCACAGCAGCTAGCACATATTAGGCACCACATAAAAGCTCAGTTTGTCATCATCATCATCATCATCCTTACTCCTATTACTTGCCCAGAGTCACATAGCTAGTATTGTCTGAGGTTGGATTTGAACCCAGGTGTTTCAAATTTCCAGGTCCAGTGCTCCACCCCCTGCAATGCCTAGCTGCCACAAAAAGGTTGAGGAGGCAGTAACAAGAGATGGCAACTCTTAACAAGGATTGTGTTCTAAATTCCCTTGAGCCTTCCCTCGAGAGGCACAACATAGTAGAGAGAGAGAAAGCCAGCAGGGGCCTCTAACACATACTGACCAGCACTGAGTCTGGACCAGTGCCTGAACCTGTCCATGTGGACTAGTCATAGCCCTGCACCTGCCGGGGGCATCACAGTGGTGGGTACCACCATCCTCCCAGGGGCCCAGGTGTGCAGCCTCTCCTCTGGCTCAGCTCACATGGTTGCAACATTAGCTTCTCCCTTCCCCTCTCCTCTCCTCTCACCCAGCCACCCCTCTGGTGCTTCAATAATCGCCCCTCCTGCTTGATTTCCGGGCCTCAAGCCCCTCCCTGGCAGCTTCCAGAAGGACCTAGCATGACCTTTCACACACCAGTGGCTCTCTCTGAACCTCAACATCAGAAAGAAAGTCCTTTGCTTGGAGCTTGGAGTTTTCCATAACCTGGTCCCTTCCTACCTTTCTGGTCTTTTTGAAAGTCATTATGCAGTCATAATCCAACCTTACTGGTTATTACTGCTTACTGTACAGGACACTGGCGCCAGTGCCCAGAATTCATTCCCCTCCTCACTTGGCCTGGAGTCAGGAAGACCCAAATTCAAATGTGTATTCAGACACTATCTATGTGACCCTGGGTAAGTCACTTAACCCTATTTGCCTCAGTTCCTAATCTGTCAAATGAGTTGGAGAAGGAAATGGGAAACCACTCCAGTATTTCTGCCAAGAAAACATCAAATCTGGCCTCAGATACTTACTAGTTGTATGACCCTGGGCAAGCCACTTAACCTGGATTGCCCCCCTACCCCGCAAAAAAAAAAAAACAAACAGCCCTGTGGGGCCCAGGGCCATGTCTACACAGAACAGAAGGGGCAAAGCTCCCATAGCCATGGACTTCTCCACAGCCTAGCTTATTGGCAAAATGCCCCAGGCCCATCCCTTGAACAGGGCTGGCATAAAATGTGCCGCCTGACACGTTTAAAGCCAGTGGGCTGCTCCTGCTTAATTGGCTGCCTAGGAGACAGGCAGACCAATAACCATTAATTAGTTTACAGCTTTATAGCCCTTTTATAGAGGCAATTCTCCAACAAAGCTGTTTAAATCTATGCACTGTGGATCTGGATGAGTGAAGCAGCTTTCCTATCTGACACTGCCTCTGACAAGAATTCAAGCATCTCCTATGTCAATGAGCATTTAGTAAGCACCTACTGTGTGCCAGGTACTGTGCTAAGCACTTTTAAATATATATGTGTGTGCGCATATATGCATATTATATGTACATTTATATGTGTGTATGTATATACATGTGCATGTGTATTATATACATGTGTGTCTGTGTATATATTATATCTATACATTTATACATACATACATATGTGTGCATAATACACACACACACACATATCATTTGATGATGAGTATGAGATATCTGAGGGGCATCCAAGAGAGATTTTCAGCAGGCAGCTGGTGATGTGGGATTGTAGTTAAAGAAGGTGAAGACAGCTGGAGAGGTCGCTTTGGGAGTCATAGCCACAGAAGTGATCATTCAAACCATGGAAACCAAGGAGATCCTAGAACTAGGAGGTTCTTAATTTTTTCTGTGTCCTAGACCCCCTTGGCAGTAGGGATCTAAAGCCCTTCTTAGCATAATCCTTTTAAAGGTATAAAGTAACATGTACAAGATTTTAAAAAAACCCAATGATATTGAAATACAGTTATCAAAATTTAAGAAAAAAAGTTCATGGACTCTCTGACCCTCTACTATAAAAAGGGATGAGAGGAGGTGGTAGTGCTTACCCACCCATCCACTGGGTGTGAAACATGGATAATGATCTGGAAGCTGATAAGAGGCTGCCCAAAAGACTCAGGAAAGCAAAGACACAAAAACCCTAGGGGGAAAGAACAAGGGGGCCATGTCAAAAGTCCCCCAAAAAGGCAAGAAGGAAGGGTCCTGAGAAAGGGTCACTGCAATGAACTGTTCAGACACCTGCAGTGACCTTGGAGAGAACATCTCTATGGAGTGGGAGGGCCGGAAACCAGCCTGCCAAAGACTGAGAAGTGAATGGGAGGCAGATGAGGGTACGAACTGAGCTTAGGAAAAACCTTCCCAAGTCTGACTAGGAAAGGCAGAAGAGAGAGGCCCAGGGCTTGAGGACAGGAGAGTCAAGGGAAGGAGTTTTGGCTTTTTTTAAAAAAATAGGATTGATCTGGGCACACTTGCAGATAACAAGAAAGGAGCCAGTGAAGAAAAAGAGACTGAAAAAGAGGAAGGGAAATAAATTGTTGTTGTTTGGTTGTTTGGTCATGTCTGATTCTTTGTGACCTTGTTTGGGATTTTCTTGGCAAAGATACTGGAGTGATTTTCCCTTTCTTCTTCCATCTCATTTTACAGATGAAAACACCGAGGCAAACAGGGTTAAGTGACTTCCCTAGGGACTATTAAATGTCTGAGGCCAGATTTGACGTTTTCTTGACAGAGATACTGAAGTGGTTTGTCATTTTCTCTTCCAGCTCACTGGACAGATGAGCAAACTGAGGTAAACAGGGTGAAGTGACTTACCCAGGGTCACATAGCTAGTAAATGTCTGAAGCCATATTTGATGTTTTCTTGGCAAAGATACTGGAGTGGTGTGCCATTTCTTCTTCCAGCTCATTTTTACAGATTAGGAAACTGAGGCAAAAAAGGTTAAGTGAGGGGCATACCACTTGTAAGTATCAGAGGCCATACTTGAACTCAGGTCTGCCTGATTCCAGGCCTGGAAGTCTATCTACTGTACCACCCAGTTGCCTTCAATAAGGAAGCCCATACTAGGCTGTCCAGTCCCTCCACTCCCAACACAATCGCAGTTTAGGACCCCTTCCTGCTGTGGAGGCAGGTGCTGACTTACCGGGTGCACCTCAAGGAACAGGGAGTGATCTTCCTTGTTAGGATGGAGTCCAACCACAGACTCAACCAGGTCTGGATCTGCATTGTAGAAATGTGGCTGGGAAAGGAAGAGCGGGGCATCTGGGAAAGACAAGGAAGTAAGGGTTAACCTTCCCAAGACAATCACCAGACTGTGGAGGAGGTCAGATCCAGAGGAAGTCACTGCCCACCTGCTGCCCAACCACAGCCCAAGTGAAGTGGGGCTGGCTCCTGGAGCAGGGACAAGAAGGAGCAGCCTTCATGAAGGATGCCCTGTCCTATATATGGCTGGCTGGATCAAAGCAAGTTTTCCAGGCCTCAGTGGAGGAACCTGTGAAATGGGAACCTCCATTCACCCGGAGATGAAAAGCAGGTAAAAACCCAGAGACACAAAAGCCTCTCTTTCCACAAGTCATCGAGGGTGGGTCCGTGACAAGGGTGGACACCAGCCATCAACAAGAGAACCAGCAGTGTTTTCCTAAAGGGACATATGCCCAGACTCAGTTTTCAGTCAAGTAACATATACATCTACATATGGGGATTTTTTTAATCCTATCTGTGTGACCTTGGGTAATTCACTTTCTCTCTACGGGCTTGTTTCTTAATCTGTGAAATGAGATTGGGCTAGTTGACTCATAGAGTCAATCAATCATCAACAGCCACAGCTTTGTGCTGAATCATGTTTACAGAACACTTTAGGACTGGCAAAATATTTCACGCATTATCTCATTTGATCAGCATGCCAGCCCTTTATTATATTCATTTTACAGCTGAGGAAACTGAGGCTGACAGATGACTTGCCCAGGGTCACATAGTGAATGAGGATCTGCAAGCAGGATCTGAATTCAGGTCTTTCTGAATTTTCCATCATTCTATCCACCACCTAACGAATATTTGCTGAATTAAAGTGGCTTCAGCTACGACCGAGGACATGGGGAAGGTGGACAGATGCCACCCCCACTTACAAACATGATGAGCTTCACCAACAGAAGGCTTTTAGACTGTACTCATTTTGCACTTTTTCCCACAAGGCCAAAATAAAAACTGGCAGATGCTCCTGATCAAAACCTAGACCCCTAAATTTTAAAAAGATCCTGTTTATTTAGTTGGATCTGACTCTTTGTTTGGGGTTCTCTTGGCAGAGATAATGAAATGATTTGTCATTTCCTTCTCCAGCTCATTTTACGGATGAGGAAACGGAGGCAAAAAACCCAGGGTAACATAGCTAGGAAGTGTCTAAAACCAAATTTAAACTCAGGTCTTCCTGTCCTGCACTCCATGCACTGTGCTACCACATTGCCCAAAGACCCTACTGCATTTCAATTTCAAGCATAAACGAAATATACCCTCTCCATTTGCCAGTGGGATTTTCTTGCTGGGATCATTCCCTCATGGTGGCAGAGATACACAGTTTTGCATATGTCTCTGTGGTATTTTCCAGGCAGATGTGCAAGAGATGGACCTGGGTGATAACTGTTAATTAATTTATGCCTTTATAGGACTCACAAGGGGGCACACAACCCAACCTCCTCACAGAGCTGAAGCAGCCCATCCATTCTGTACCTAGCACCACCTGTCTGATATGTGTGAGCTGCATCCCAAGATTTTATTTTCAGTGTGGATCACAAGAGACGCTAGGCCAATAACTCTTAATTAATTTATGGCTTTATAGGCCTTTTACACTGGCAATTCCCCCACCATCAAAATTATGTCTCTTGATAGGATGATTAGGACGTGCTGGCTGAGCAGAAATCCGTGCTACAGCACCAGGGCACAATTTTCTGAGAGTTCTGAAGGTAGAATTTTTCTTTGAGAGTTTCTTCCCTGGTTCATAACATTCTTGAGACCTTAAAAGGGAAATTCTAGAAGTATCCTTCTTACAGCTGACATCTCTGGCGCTTATTGCTTATGTGACCTTGGGCAGACCTCTCTCTCCTCCCTCTCTCTCTCTGTCACTTTCCCTGCTCTCTCCCTCTCTGTCTCTCCCCACTCACTCTCCCTCTTTCTCTCTCTGTCTTTCTCTCTCTTCCCCCTCTTGTTTTCTGTCCCTCTCCCTCTCCCTGCTCTGTCTCTGTCTCTCACACTCTCTCCCTTGTCACTGCCGGCTCTCTCTCTCTCATGCTTTCCCTCTCTCTCTCTCCCTCTCCCCACTCGCTCTCTGTCTCTGTCTTGCTCTCTCTCTCACACTATCTCTCTCCGTCCTCTCTCACTCCCTCTCACACTTTGCCTCTCTCTCTCCCTCTCCCCACTCGCTCTCTGTCTCTGTCAATTTCTCTCTCTCCCTCTCTGTCCCTCTCCCTCTCCCTCTCTGTCTCTTTCACTCTCTCCCTCTCTCTCTCTCACTTTCTCTCTTTCTCTTTCTCTCCTTCTCTTCCTCTCCCCACTTGCTCTCACTCTCTCTCTGTCTCTTTCTCTTTCTCCCTCTCTGTTTTTCTCTCTCTCCCTCTCTGTCCCTCTCCCTCTCCCCACTCTCTGTCTCACTCTCCCTCTCCTCACTCATTGTTGCTCTGCCTCTCTCTTTGTCTCTCTCTCCCTCTCTCCCCCTCTCTCTCTTTCTCTCTCTGAAGCATAGTCTCCTCATCTGAAAACTGAGGACAGACTTGGACTAAAATTTAGCAAAGTGTGGTCTGCACACCCATGGGAGTCCCCAAGACTCTTTTGGGGGAGGGTGTCCATGGCATCAACAATATTTTTGCAATAACCCTAAGCCTTTTAAATTTCTCATGTTGTGAATCTCAATATCAGTAACATATATAAACAAAAGTTCTTTGGGGTAAGAGTGGGAGGAGAATCCTTACTAGTTTTTAAGCATGTAAAGAGGTCCTGAGGCCAAAAAGCTTGAGGCCCATTTGATAAATGCTCTCTGAGGTCCTTCCAAACAGGTGTAAGCACCTTGGGTGCAGGCACCTGGCAGAGCCATAAAGAGAAGGGGGTCGGGTGACCAAGGGTGCCCCCAGCAACACTTACAGACCTTCTGCTGTCTAGAAACAATCAAACTCAGCATCTAGTTAGCAAAGACAACCAGCATTTACGCTGCTTTAAGGTATGCAAAGCACATTACAGACCCAGGAGGGAGGTGTTGGCATGTTCCCATTTCATAGACTGGCAAACTGAAGCAACAGAGGTTAAATGACTTGCCCTGGATTACACAGCTCAGCAACAGTCTGAGGTTAGATTTTGACTCTGGTCTTCCTGACTCCAGGTCCAATGCTCTATTCACTGAGCCAGCCAGCAGCCCCAAAAAGAATGAGTTACACTGAAAACTACCAAATATCTTGCTCCTGGCCAAACCCCAGCTGAGTTCCTCGCTGGCTCCCACAGCAGCCTCTCCAGCAGTGTTGGAGGGCTCATGCCATGCTATTTGCACCCTGGATTTATTTCTGTGCTGTCTGCCTTGGGAGGGAAAAAAATGGCTAGTTACAGTTGTGTGGCCTCTGAAAGAGAAACCTAAAAGAAAATCCTCTAATGTTTCACTAGGGAGGAGCATGATCCATCTGGTCACTGCCTGAGGACATTGACTAGGAGGACAATTGGTCAGCGAGGCTATAGTGGAAGCCATCTCTGCTCCAGAGCAGGCGTAGATGTTCAAGGGAGTCTGGAAGGAGCTGTAACTATGGTGCAACAACTGGGGCTTTGTCCAAGGGTAAAGAATTAACAGGGGGCCCACTTGTGACACTTCAGCCATAAAGAAACTTACTAGGGCTGACAATCTTCTCTAAAACTTAGGAAGCAAAAAAATAAATAAATAAAAGATCTTGGTAGGCTAAAATGCTGGACAGAATCAAAAAAGAAGAGAAAACTAAGGTGACACAGTGGATGGACCACTGCGCTTGGAGTCAGGAACACTCGAGTTCAAATCCTGCCTCAGATACTTACTAGCTGTGTCACTCTGGACAAGTCATTTCACCTCTGCTTGCCTCACTTTCCTCATCTATAAAATGGGGATGATGAGAATGCCTACCTCCTATTTTTTGTCATAAGGATCAAATGGGATACTAATTGTAAAGTGTTAGCAGAGTGCCTGGTCCAAAACAAGAACTACAGAAGCATTAGCTGTTATTATTATAACTATTATGTCATACTCTGCCTCAGTTTCCTCACCTATAAAATGGGAATAAGGATAGCCCCTACCTCCCAGGGTTATTAGGAGGATAAGATGAGGTAATGTTTGTTATCTCTATCTACCGTATCACCTAGATGTGCCTCAGGAAGAATTAGCTAAAACAGGGGACCACCAAACAGACCCCGGCAGAGCTCTTCTTGGCCAGGAGGGCTTGTTTTGCAAACCCTAATGTACTGTATAAATGCTAGCCATAATTATGACCTAGCTAGGGAGAGGGGAGACACATCTGTGTGAAATAAGAAAAAATTGAAATGCTCAGCTGATAGAGAATCTTCAACATGGAGATGGAGATGGTCCAATGGATGAAACTTCTAAGGTCATCTGACCAAACCCCTTCATTTTACAGGAGAGGAAACTGAGGCTGAGTGATTTGTTCAAGGAGGAGGAAGTGGGGGAAGGGAAGAGGAGGAGGGAGAAGAACTAGTATCAGAGGCATGCCTGGAGCCCAGGTGTTCCTGACTCTAACTCCAGCCTTCTCTTGACCACCTGCTGGCCTTCCTCTGGGCTCTCTCCAGCTGATTCATGCCTTTCATTGTACTGATCACTGAAGGAGAAGGGTGAGATTAGTGTGAGTGGAGGCAACTTTGGACCCTTGGGGCTCGCCCAAACTGGCAGAGTATTTACTCCAAAGAGATTTCTGCCAGCCTTGCAGCAACATAGCTCACCCACAGAATCTCATCATGCTGGCAAGGAAGACATATGAGGAAGAGAGGTGAACTCTCACAAATTGCCCTGCCACTACCAGAGTACCTCAATTCTAACTCTGGAGCATATGCATCATTGAATTTATTGTTATTATGTTTCTGATAACCAGTTTCTTCCATCCTCCCCCATCAGAATGGGGGCTTCCCTAAGGACAGGGACTGTAGTTTGTTTGGGGGTTTTTTTTGCCTTTCTTTGTACTCTGAGCACTCACGTATGCCTAGCACATATTATGCACTTACAAAACGAAGTATCCAGATGCTTAATGACCAAGAGGATGACAGAATGACAAACTGATCCGGAAGGACATCTCACTTACTCGACTGACAAGAGCTCATATTCTGGATTCCCGAGTCCAGGCAAGGACAGAAACCTTCATTCGGTGGATAGACAGTCCCGTTGGCAAATAAGGTGCTAGGGGCCACAAATCGATAAGTAGGAATACCCTTGAACTCTCCTGACTTCTCATAATCAAACCTCAGAGACCTAGAGAATCAAAAGAGAAAAATAACTAAAGAAAATAACAACCAAATAAAAATTTAGCTACCCAAGAAACCGAAAGTGGAGCTACACAGGGAGGCCAAGAGGAGACTTGGCTTCTCATCTTAGCTGTACCACAAATCTGACAACTTCAGACGTTACTCTTCAAAGAGACTTATGACAATCCCTCCCCTTACTGCACAGTGAAGGGATGTGCATTACTGCATAGCCTGGCAAATTCAGTTGCCAGTATTTTTCTAAATGGTTTTTTCTCTACCCTTATTTTTTATTCATTGATAAAAAACAGATGGCCCAATGGATAGGGGAGGGAGGAGGGCTAATTATGGAACTGATTAAATATAGAGACAAAAGGTATAAATACAACCTTTTAAAACATGGAAATAATGCAAAGGCTGGTTACACATACACACACACACACACACACACACACACACACACACACACACACACACACACACACCAGGGGATATGGGAGCAGGTTACTTCCCCTGCTCCAGGACTTAGTTTCCTTTTACTATCAGATGAGGAAACTGGGATAGTTGGTTTCCAAAGTCCCTTTTTCAGCTTTGTCATGACTTTGCCCAATACAAGCTCAGATGGGATGAGGCAGCCCCCAGGGAGCGGATCCTGCTACCCCAGGAATGGCCTGATATACTCCCTCCAAACCAAGTCATAAATAAGAGTCATTACCGGCAAGCCTCTGGACTGTAGAATTGAAGGTTATATTCTGGAGTCATGAAAGGGGCCCACATCTGTCCAGATGTTCCGTTAATCATATTGCACTGGTCTGAATTCCAGAAATTTAACTAATAACAACAAATCAACAAATTCGTTAACAATAACATTAACAAATTTGTTAACAGCTCCAATTTTGATAACAATAACAAATTTGTTAACAATACCATTAACAAATTTGTTAACACCAATTTTGATACCGATAACCAATTTGTTAACAATAACAAATTAAAGGGGGAAAAGATAGCTATAAGAATTAATGCTCTCCTGATGCATATGACAGTTTCCAACACATGTCCTATAGACAGCTTCATGAGACCTAAAACCTTTGGTCACCCTGGGCAACTTTCTGGAGAGGAGAACTTAACTAGCCTAGTCCACAAACCAATTCAATAAACATTTAAGATCTGAATCCCACCTCAAACACTTATTAGCTGTATTTCCATGAACACGTCATTTAACCTTTATGAGCCATTACTTCACCATATGTCAAGTGGAGATAATCATACCGGTGAATGAGGACACTATTTTTGTCCTTATATGTAACACTTCTGATCCCACTGACTAACCATCACACCTAGAATATTCTCCCTTTTTACTTCATCTCTTGGGAATTCTGGCTTTTCTCAAGGCTTGCCCTATATTCCACCTTCTACGTGAGGCCTTTCCTGGTTCCCTCTGCTACCAGCCTTTCCTTCCAAGGTTATCTTACATTTGATTTGAATATGCAATGGATATACCTATACATTCGTAAGTTTTCTCCTGTATTAGAATATAAGACCCTTGAAAGCAAATACCATTCCTTTTTTTTTTGTCTTGGAATTCCCAAGGTGCTTAAATACTTGCTGAATTGTGGTATATGGATACAATGGAATTCTACTGTCCCATAGGAAATGACGAAGGGGATGGTTACAGAGAAACCTAGGAAGACCTGTACGAACTGATGCAAAGTAGTGAGCAAAACCAGGAGAACAATTTATGCTATATTAACAATACAGTAAAAAATGAACAATTTTGAAAAACTTAAATTCTGATCAGTGCAACAATCATTCATGATTCCAAAAAACTAATGATGAAGGAGGCTCTCTACCTCTTCACACAGGGGTGAAAATTAAATTAAAGGATGAGATACACATTTTTTCAAACATAACCAATAGAGGAATTTAGTTTGCTTAATGATGAATCTTGTTACAAAGTTTTGGTTTGGGTTAGGTTTTTGAAAGGAAGGGAAAATAATTAAGAATTGAAAACTTAAAATAAAAAAGTTGTTCACTAATTATAAGGATCAATTGAAATCATGCAAAAAAAGTGATATTTCACATCTGTTTCTTACCTTGTTCTTTCCATTCCACCTGTCCACCAGATGGATTTTGCTGAAGTCTTTGACTCCCGTAAACACAGTGAACAGTCCTGTATTGGAGTTATTTAACTACAGATAATTGGAGAGATACAAGTTAGTCTCCTGGGGAAAGAACTCAGTGAAGATATAGGTTTATTCAGTTCAATTCAACAAGCCTTTATTTATATGAGCATGAACAAAATTGGTGTATTCTGAGACAGAGAAGAGGGCCTCGAAGATAGTGTACTCCTATGTCCTTCCAGGAATCATACCATCTGATTTCCATTCTTGCTATGAGAATTATTTTATGTTCTTGTTCAGTCATTTCAATCGTGTTTAACTCTTTGTGACCCCATTTGGGGTTTTCTTGGCAGAGATACTGGGCAGTTTTCCATTTACTTCTCCATTTTACTTTACAAATGAGGAAACTAGGGCAAACAGGGTGAAATGACTTGCTCAGGGTCACACAACTAACTGCAGTGGTTTGCTATTTCCTTCTCATTTTCCAGATGGGAAACTGAGGCAAACTAGGTGAAGTGACTTACCCAGGGTCACACAGTTAGCAAGTGTCTGAGGTCACATTTGATCTTAGAATTTCTTGACTTCAGGCCTGGCACTCTATCCACTAGCTGCCCTACTAACACCTTTCATAACATAATGGATGTTATACCTCTTAATGCAACCTAAAATCATATTAGTTTTTTTTAAGCTGTCATATCCAACTAATAGTGAGCATAACCTCTACTAACACTACTCCACATACACACACAATCTTTTGCAGATAAATTAACTATCTAACCATATCTCACCTATCTTGTCCCTGTGGCACTGATTTTTTGAACCTGCCAGACTTTACATTGGCTCTACTTATAATAGATTCCTAGGTAGTGCGGTAGATAGGGTACTGGGCCTGGAGTCAGGAAGACTCATCTGCTTGAGTTCACATCTGGCCTCAGACACTTCCTAGCTCTGTGACCCTGGGCAAATCACTTCACCCTGTTTGCCTCAGTTTCCTCATCTATAAAATGGGCTGGAGAAGGAAATGGCGAACCACTCCAGGGTCTTTGCCAAGAAAACCTCAAATGGGGTCAGGGAGAGTTGGATAAGACTGAACGACAACCCATAGCACCTACTATGTTCCAGGCATTGTGCCGTGTTTTACAAATATTATCACATTTTGATCCTCACAACAACCCTGAGAAAGAGGAACTGTAATTATCCCCATTTTACATTTGAGAAAACTGAGGGGAGACAGGGATTAATGACTTGCCCAGGGTCACATAGCTAGGAAGTATCGGAGGGTGGATCTGAACTCAGGTCTTTGTGATTTTAGGCTCAGTGCTCTAATGCATCACCTAGCAGCCTCATCATACTTGGGTCTGCCTGATGTTTTAGCCTGCTAAAATCTTTTCTCCTCCCTTGAGGTTGGATAGCTCTGATTTTTAGAGAAGGTTATTAACCCTAGACCTAAGGAAGGGAGAGCTGCCTCAGGACCCTATACCTGAGCTCACAGGCTCACTTACCCAGCCACTTATCAAGGATTTCTCTCCAAAGCTATGGCAATCATGGCTAGCTTCTGGCAGGTCTTCCCAAGCTAGAGAGGCCTCAAGGATGGGCCTGCCTGGTGGTAGACCGACTCCACGTCAGACATCTGAGCACCAGCCTTGAACATGATGACATTTGTCATAGTTGTTTATACAAAATCAGCCTGTAAGCTTTTGGAGGGCAGGGTCTTTCTTTTACCTTTCTTTATATCTTCAGAGCTTAGTACAGGGCCTGGCACATAGCAGATAATTAATAAATGTCTGCTGACTGGCTGAATGATTTTTTTTCAGTCACAAAGACCACTAAGGTGTATATAACAGGGTCTTTGTTCTGGACCTGGTTTCAAATTCTATCTCTGACCTTCAGTTACTTTCATGACTGGCCAACTCACTAAGCCTCCCTGGGCCTCAGTTTCCCCATATGTAAAAATGAAGAGATTGATCTAAAGATGATCTCAAAGAGCTATAAGCTGATGAAGTTGAAGACTACAACCCTTCTACATCAATGGAAGGAACATTCATAATTGACAAGGGGCATCCTCCTTGAAGCACTGAAGCTATGCGAATGCACTGGGGATGTTTAGCCTGAGGAAGAGAAAACTGGAGGGGGAAGGGGAAGGATAGTTGTCTCCAGTCCTTTGAAGGGATGTCATGTAGAGAAGGAATGAGACTTTGGCTCCAGACGATAGAACCAGGAGCAAAGGGTGGTAGTTGTCAAGAGGGCAAATGTAGGGTCAATGTCAGGAAAGACATCTGAACAATCAGAGCTTTCTAAAAGGGAACTGGCCAGCTTGAGAGGTAATGGATCCCTTCTCATTGGGCTGGAAGCGGACAGGGAGCATTCTAGCACAGAGGTCGGATGATCATTGGATGGAGGTTGTTTTTGAGTATGGAATGGATGTGTTTTGCACACATAACCTCTATTAAATTGCTTACCTTCTCAATGAAAGGGGTAAGGGAGGGACAAAGGGAGAGAATGTGGAAGTCAGAAATTCTAAAAAACAAATGTTAAAAATTGCTTTATTTCCATGTAATTGGGGAAAAAATAAAATATGAAATTTCAGCACAGGTTAGACTCAATGTCCATTGTGGTCTCTCTCAAATTCTGTGATTCTGAAATGCTCACCCACCACAAGCCTAGGGTCACATTAAAAGGGACTTAGAACAGCAGAAACATCCCTGCCCCATTCCTCTGCTGCTAACTTTCTGGATGATGCTGAACAAGTAACTTCCACTCACTGAGCCTTGGTATAACCTCGGTCAAATGATGGCGCCAGAATACATGAGGCCCCTTCTACTGCTAAAGGTTCTTGGGTCTAATTCTAAAGGGGAACGGAAGGACACCAGCTGTTGAGGGCATGGTCAGAATGGATGAGCATCCCATCCATCTCAGATACTCTAAGCAACAATTTAATCCATCAACCACTGAGCTTCCATTAAGCACCTGCTAAGTGTCATGCACTGTTTACAAATTTCCAAGTTTAGGGCATGCACATGGCTCAATGCAAGGGATAGTGGGTGGTCTGACAAAGAATGTTTTACTTTTTTATTTTACTTATTTATTCATGTGTTTACTCATGCTAATTTGCTATATCTAGCAAATAATGTTTATTTATTTTTTCATATATTTATTACTGTTCATGTTAATTTCACACTATACCTAGCAAAGAATGTTTCATTCATTTATTTACTTTATTCATGTTAATTTCACACTATACCTAGCAAAGAATGTTTCATTCATTTATTTATTACTGTTCATGTTAATTTCACACTATACCTAGCAAAGAATGTTTCATTCATTTATTTACTTTATTCATGTTAATTTCACACTATACCTAGCAAAGAATGTTTCATTCATTTATTTACTTTATTCATGTTAATTTCACACTATATCTAGCAAAGAATGTTTCATTTTTTTAGTTATTTGTTTGTTTATTATTGCTAGTGTCAATTTCACACTATATCTGGCAAGCCTGCAGAGTAGCAGAAGCCTCCCTCTTTCTGTCAGGGAGATTGGGGAAAATGAAAGGAGAATGTTTCATAGGCTTTCAAGACCTTTGGTAGGTCAACTGGTTTTTCTGACTTTTTTTTTATCTTTGTTATAAAGGAAGATTCACTGGGCTAAAATGGGGCTGAAAGAGGGAAAGAGTGACATGAAAGCAAAAGACATAGATAAATTTTCTTCATGGGTATATGGTCACACAAAATAATAGCAATCAATGGAGTTTGGGGTATTTGCTTTCAAAGGATGAGCTAACCACCCCTGTGTGTGTATATGATATTTTGATACATTCTGACTCACCTGTGAAAATAAGCCAAATTTATCCTTAAATGGCAATATGTTGGGGAAGTATTTATTCAACAGATCAATGAGGGGATCCTGATAACCCCACATGATCTCCCCCACCGTGCGGTTCATGAAGGCCCGCTGGCCAAACATGGTGAATGACACGCTCATGAGCAGTTTCATGGACATAGGTTTATGTTCCATCATCACTGAGGATGCCTAGAGCAGATTGGGAGAGAAAACAGGACATCATCAGGAGATCTGGGATTCCAGATTGGGGGTCAAGGAGGTATCCTCCACCACCCACCACACCCTCAGTGGCTCTGACATTTATTAATATTAAATATGCTTTCAAACCCCACCTTCTTCTCAAGAAGCCTTTCCCCAACCCCCTTAATTATAAAGCCTCCCTTGGAGGATTATCTACAATTTATCCTCTTGGTGAATTTGTCTGTCCTATGTTATCCTGAGGGTAGGGATGGTCTTTTGTCTTTCTTTGTATCACCAGCACTTAGTACAGTGCCTAGCACACAGTAGGCCTTTCATAAATATTTATTGACTGAATAGCAGGACAGGAAGTTGAATGATCTGACTCCATTTCCTGAGATGCAGGCAGATATCCCCTCACCCCAGCTGTCAAGAAAGAAAGGCAGAAGGGTGATGGAAAGTGTCTGCATCTGAGCCAAGTTTTCCAGTCAAGTCAAGAAGCATTTATTAAGTTCTTAGGAAGGCACAAACAAGGTACCTGCACTCAGAGTTTACAGTATAATGTTCTAAAAGAAACTAGGGATTCCGAGAGATGGGATCAAAGAAGAAGGGAACCCCAGGTATAGAGACCAGATAGGGCCAAGGCACAAGGGCTAGAGAGGAATATTTAGAGGTCAGTTTGACTGGATCACCAACTATGAGGAGGACTGATGTCTACTAAGCCCCAAAAAAGGCAGGTGGCAGTCAGATCCAGAAAAGCTTTAAATACTAAGCCGAGGGGGAGTTTGGATTTGATCCTGGAGATAACAGGGGGCCACTGATGTTTCAGGGTGACCCATTCACACCTATGCTTTAGGATTACTGCTTTGGCTGCTGTCTGGATGATAGACCAGAAAGGGCTAAATCCAGGAGTGTGCTGGAGCTAGCTCACATTGTTAAATTTCTGGTGTAAGAATTTACACCTCAGAAATCAGGAAATGCTTGACTTATTGTTTTATAGATTGTCTTCACTGGAAAAAGTGTCAAGAATGCCATATATTTCGGGGATGGGGACAGTTGTTAAGAAACATTTACCAGCAAAATCCTGGCTAAGTTCCTTTATTTCTGTCTATCTTGGTCTTCCTATCTGTCAAATGGTTATAATGCTTCACCTCTCCCCCACTCTCCATATTGGGTAAGTGGTGGGATCCTGTACCCTAAGGAATGTCATGATTAAGACATGAACATTTCTCAGATATATAGAGAACTGAGTCAAATTTATAAGAACATAAGCCATTCCCCAACCGATAAATGGTCAAAGCTATGACAGGCAGTTTTCATATGAAATAATCAAAACTCTCTACACTCATGTGAAAAAAATGCTCTAAATCACTATTTATTAGAGATACACGTATTAAAACAACTCTGAGGTACCACTTCACACCTATTAGATTAGCTAATGTGACAGAAAAGGAAAATGACAAATGCTCGAGTGGATATGTGAAAATTGGGTCACTAATGCACTGTTGGTGGAGTTGTAAACTGATGCAACCATTCTGGAGAGCAACTAGGAGCTATGTCCAAAGGGCTATAAAATTGTGCATAAAACATTTGACTCAGCAATACCACTACTGGGTCTATATCCCAAAGAGATAAAAACCAAAAAGAAACAGGACCTATGTGTACAAAAATATTTATAATAGTTCTTTTTACGGTGGCAAATAATTGGAAACTGATGGGATGCCCATCAACTGAGAAAGTTAATGGCTAAACAAGCTATAGTATATGATTGTAATGGAATACTATTGTGGTACAAAAAATGACAAGCAGGATGCTTTCAGAGAAACCTTGGAAGACTTATGTGAACTGATGCAAAGTGAAGTGAACAGAACCAGAACATTGTACACAGTAACAGCAACATTGTACAATGACCAACTACAAGTGATTTCAGTAACATAATGATACAAAACATGGAAAATGCTATCTACCTACAGAGAAAGTATTGATGGGGTCTAAGTGTAGATTAAAGTATACTATTTTTCACTTTATTTTCTTGGGGTTTTGTGTTTGTGTTTTCACATAACTGATATCAAATTGCTTGCCTTTTTAAGGAAGAGGAGGGGGAGGCATAGAATCTGGTACTCAAAATTTTAAAAAACAAATGTCAAAAATTGCTTTAACATGTAATTTGAAAAAATAAAATATTTAAATTTTTTTAAAGATTAAGAAATGAAAATTCCCTTGGAAAGAGTTAAAAGGGCCACACAAAAGCAAAGCATCATTATTCTTAGTAAGGCAAACAACAATGGCCATAGATGTCTGCCCAAGCCTTCTCTTTCCCATTCCTTCTGGAATTTCAAGATGGACATCTCATCAGTTCTTTTTCTGTGATCTTTACAGTCTGACTTGATTTCCATTTCCTGATCTATCAGAGAAGGGAATCATTTCCCCAAGATATCAGGAAGAAGTTCACTTACTCTCTCCCCAAACTGATAGTTAACATCAGGCATGAGATTTGAACCAGGTCTCCTGCCTCCACATCCATCATATTTTCCACTGTGTTCACATCCCTTCTCCCCATCTCAGACCAACCCTGTGACACAGGAGCTATTATTATCTCCATTTTACAGATGGGGAAACTGAGGCATACAGCAGTTAAGTGAATTGTTTAGGGTCACATAATGAATAAGTCAAGTCAACAAAGCCTGTATTAACTATGCACCGAGGCTATGCAAAGCTCTATGGACTCAAAGAATGCAGAATATACCCCTACCCTCAAGGAGCTCAAAAAATGTATATAGAAGATAAACTTGAGATAATTAAGAGAGATAAGGCATTAAGGAGGCCTGGGAAAGTCTTCTTCATGGCAGGATTCTAGCTGAGACTTGATGGAAGCCAGAGCTGGCAAGAGAAAAGACAAGACAGAGAAACAGAGAAAGCAGATAGACAGAGAGCAAGCTAGTGAGTTAGTTAGCTAATTAATCTCTTAGTTCCAGGAATGAGAGACATCCAGTAAAAATGCCTGGAGTCAGGTGGTGGAGTGTGTTGTCAATTGAACAGCCAAGAGGTCAGTGTCACTGGATTGAAAAGGATATGTGAGGGAATCAAGTATGAGAAGACGGGAAAGGTAAAGGCGGCCCAGATTAGGGAGGGGCTTAAAAGTCAAAACAGGACTTTGATGCTGAAGTGGGGGGGGGAAGGGGGCACCACTGGAGTTTCTGGGGCTAAACAAGTCACTGCTTTGCTCAAGAAACTTCAGTGGCCCCTTTTCTCTCCAGGATCTAATTCCAACTCCTCCTCTGCTTAGCAATTAAAATCTTTCTGGACCTGACGTCCACCTGCCTTTTGGGGTTTATCAGACATCAGTCTTTGTCACATAGTCTGTGGTCCAGACTAAACACTCCTCTCACATGACTCTATCTCTAGCCCTTGGACCTTGGCCCTACCTGTTCACTTTGCCTGGGTTCCTTCCTTCCCTGACCCCACCTCTCAGAATTCCTAGTTTCCTTTAAAACTTTAGGCCAGGGGTGGGGAACCTGCAGCCTCAAGGCCACATG
Source organism: Notamacropus eugenii (assembly GCF_028372415.1). Lineage (NCBI taxonomy): Eukaryota > Metazoa > Chordata > Mammalia > Diprotodontia > Macropodidae > Notamacropus > Notamacropus eugenii. The sequence goes on from NC_092875.1 coordinate 40,383,734, forward strand.
CAGCTCTCTAGGTCCTCAAGTGTGGTCCTTTGATAGAATCCAAGTTTTGTTCTGTAAAACAAAGGCCAGCACTTGAGGACCTAGAGGACCACATGTGGCATCTTGGCCACAGGCTCCCCACCCCTTCCTCAGATTATAAACTCCTTGAGGACAGGGACCTTTTTTTGACTCCTGTTGTGCTTAGCACAGTAAGCACTTAATAAATGCTTGTGGACTTGACCTGAGAACCTGGTTCCTAAGCCCCTCCCAGCCTTTCCAGTGGAGTCTTTCTTGATAGCTGGGAAGGGAGAAGGGAGGGCATGTGCCACAGTCAGATCCAGACTTTGGGAAGATCAAGGTGACCAATGTTTGGAAGATGGAGTACAGAGAGGAGGGACAGGGATCAGTGTGCAGGCTGGTGCACACGCCACGTGGGAGGTGACAAGGACCTGCGTGCCAGTGGTAGCAGCATCAGAGAAGAGGTGTTACCAAGGAAAAAGAGGAGAGAGGCCTTAGCAACCTGGAAATGTGCGGGGGAGGGAGAATCTGAGCTCCAATGACTCAGAGGCTGGGGACACCTCTGACAGGAAGAAAGAAGTCAGTAATGGGGGGGAGAGATGAGATCCATTTGTAGACATGGAAGTCTGGAAGTTAGGAAGGGGGGGGGCTGGAGAGGTAGATTTGAGTTATCCTCATAGAGATGAGGATGGAATTCATGGGAGCCGATAAATGGTGTAGAGGGAAACGGCAAAGGGGGAGAAGGGAAGGGATGGAGAAGGAGGAGAAGAAGAAGGGGAAGGGGAAGGGGAAAGGGAAGGGGAAAGGGAAAAGGAAGAGGAAGAGGAAGAGGGAAGGGAAGGGGAAGAGAGCCTAGAACAGAGCTTTGGAGGATGCAGTCAGAGGGTGGGACCTAGATGAAAATCCAGCAAAGGAGACTGGGGAGTGGTCAGACAGGTAGGAGGAGAACCAGGAGAGACCAGTATTCCACAAACCTAGAGAGAAGACAAGGGGATCCTCAACAGTGGCAAAGGTTTCAGAGAGGTCAAGAAGGATAATGACTGAAAAAGATAACAAGAATCTGAGAGGTGAAATTCGAACTCAGGTCTTCCTGCCTCCGCATCCTGCCCTCTTACCCACTATACCACGTAGCTGTCTGTGGCAGTGTGTGCTGGACTCACCAAGACCAAGATGTTGGGCATCACGATGTAATCAGTTTCTAAACCCTGAGACATTTCAGGCTGGAATACAAAGGATCGATATTCTAAGAAGGACACCGTGTCATTATCATTAAAGGTGATGTTTCGCTTCTGTCTGTATTCTCTGTGAAAACAAATGAAGGGGACCGTGAGTGTCCCATCTGTCAACGTCTCCCACACATTCTCTCCATTCACCAGGTCATCTCTTCTAGTTCCTTCACACAGACTAATCGGAGTCTTATAATAGGACTCTCTGCTTTAAAGGTCTCCCCCAATTAGAGAAGAGGTCCTTGAGAGCAGAGACCATCTCCCTTTACTACGTACATTCCCAGGGCTGAGCAAAATTAGGAAATGCTTTGACAACGAATTGCCTTCTTGTTTGCTATAACACCGCCCCACCCCCACCCCGGCCCCAGTTCACCTCCACCAGGCACTCTGCCCTGATGTTCCTTAGTATCCCTTTCTCCTGCTCTACTAAAAAGCCTGAATTCAGACTGCAGGGTGCCCCCACCAGTCCTGTCCTCACACATTCCTAACTTCTTATAGGGAGGTTTACAGTATTGAATGTTCTCAGCAAAACTCCCCATGTGACTAACATTCCAGGGATTCCTTCCAGGACTGTATGATCCCCTGAAGAACACTTTACTTATGGTAATGGTCTTCCAGGAAGACTTCCATGAAAAAATCTCAATGCTACTACGAAAAAGAAAAAACAAAAACAACCTGTGAGTTCACTGATATAGAGCAAGGATTCTTAATTTTTTGTGAGTTCTGGATGCCTTGAGTAGTCAATCTGATGAAGTCTATGGACTCCTTCGTAGAATCACGTTTTAAATGCACAAAGTAAAATGCACAGGAAGACGAAGGAAACTAAACATGAGTGGAAGTAAAGATGTAACTTTTTTCCTACCCAAACGGACAAACCCCTGTAATCTATTCATGGTGCCCTGGGGAGAAAAGAGGAGAGAAAAGAAGGTGTAGGTATATCCCAAGTTAAAAAATCCCTTGGTATAGAGAGTTACTGATTAATAAGTTCATTTACCAATGTAGATCAGTGCCTCTTCTGCAAAGTCTAGTCTTAGATAGAGCAGGGTTTTGGAACCTGGGTCCATGAACTTTTAAAACATTTTGATAAGCAGATTTTTTATTTTTTTGGAGGCTGGGTCTTCCTATCTCACCAAAGCTGGTACAGCAGCAGGCACTCTTGGGTCTAATCCCGCTACTGACTGACATGGAAACTTTAACCTGCTCCATTTTTCTGGATCAGTTTCACCCCTCCTTAGGCAGACCCCCACCCCACCCCAGGCCCCTGCTCCCAGGGGCTCACTAGCTTGGCGGTGCCGGAGTCACAGGCTGAAACATTTCTGAGGCTCAGAACTCCCAAACTCAAGAGATCCACCAGCCTCCACCTCCCCAGTAGGCAGGGACCATCCCGAGCTAACTATATTTCAATACATCCTCTGGTAATGCAATATATTTCATTTTATACACATTAAAAACTGTGACAAAGAATCCATGGTCTTTATCTGACTACTAAAGGGGTCCAGGACACAAAAAGGGACCAGGAAGCCCTGTCTTAGAGAGTTGTCTGGGGGCAACGTGGAACAAAGTGACCTGCCAGGTAGCTCAGCCAATCTCGGTCAGGAGCAGGATTTGAACTCAGATCTTCTGACTCTGAGGTCAGGCTCCAAATCCAACAGAGCATCATCTCCGGGGCACCATGATTTCTAATCGCTTTTAACTCTGTCTACCTCAGATACTCAAGGACTGGACTTCTCTCTCTGCTTAAGGCCTCTCTAAACATAAGTACCTATGAAATGCACCTTCTATAAGAAGCGTTCCCCAACCCCTCTTAATTCCAGCACTTTCTCTCTTTTAATTATCTCTTATTTATTCTAGATATATCTTGATTTGAATATAGCTGTTTGTATGTGGTCTCCCCCATTGGATTTCAAGTGCCTTGACAGCAGGAACTTTCATTTGCCATTTTTTTTGTATCCTCCATGCTTAGCAAAGGGCCCAGCACAGAGTAGGCACTTAATAAGTATTGATTGATTAATTGTGAAGCTGTTTATCACATGAGTCCTGAATTAGACGTTCACCTGCTGGGAATCGAGGGGTAGTCACCAGATCACCTTCTTGGTCATTTCAGTAACTGATCAATAAATGCCTACCACGTGCAAGGTGCTATTTCTATGTGGTCTCCTCACATTCTATCAAAGTAACTAACTCCCCCAAAGCATCCCCACTCCTCTCCTTAGTTCACAGGGTGAAAATTCCTGTCTCATGTTGAAAAATTCGAAAGCAGCTATTCCTGCCTCCGATTTCACTGGCTTTTAGGCCAGGTGCCAGGTCTCTGTACCAAAGCATTATCAGTCTTTTGTGCTCCTTCTGTTCTGCCCCCTGGTAAAACCGCAAAAATAACACTGAAGTTGGAGATTTGACTTCAAAATCCACCTGTGTCACTTACTACCTGTAAAACCTTAAACAAGTAACTTTGTCTCTCTGCGTCTGACTCTCTTCTTTTGTAAAATGTAGGATATGGACCAGTTAGCCTCGAAAATTGCCTCAAGTTCTAAAGCAATACAGACAACACTCGACTATTCACATTCATGGAGAAAGGAACAGTAGCACTCCCAGATAATCTAAAACCAGTAATTCAGCTGATATGAATAAAAATAAACATATATTCTAATACTCACAAGGTCCCTCTACTATAGAGTACCCATCAATCTAGGCAGGCCCTCCAACTCTGTCTGTCCATCGAATTGTAGTATGCATATGCAGTTAAAGGACCCATGTTTAAATCCCACCTGTTTCCTGTGTGACCTTGGGCAAGTCACCTCTCTGGGCTTCCATTTTGGAAACACTTAACATGGGATCAGTTGACCTCTGAAGACCCTTCCAATTCTAGATTTGTGACCTCATCACTCTTGCCCACAATCAGCCCTATTCAAGGAGCTCTACTCAACACAGTAAAAACTTTTCTCCAGCTTGCTTGATACCATATGGATGTCAATGGATCACTCTCAATAGATGTCTGGTCCATATTTTTTCCCCTCCTCTACAGACATCCTTAATGTCACTTGTCCTGTGTGACTGCTCATCTGCCATGCGGCAAAGTCTGTTCATGTCCACCATGTGCTTCTCCATCACCCTGTTATCAGGGCTGTGACTCAATGAGGAAAATCATCACACCTGTGGTACTCTGCACTTGCCCTAAGCTACTGAAATGATTTTACACCCTCTGAGCAAAAACTGATTGGGGCAGAGAGTTAAGAAGGCAGGAACTGGGGACCTTGCTTATGCAGGGATTGTCGATGATAAAAATAACCACTGGCATGTATGTGTATGTGTGTCTATAACATATACATGCATGGTATATCTGTGTATTGTATGCACATGTAAATGCATGTGTATGTATATAACTGTAAATTGTATGTGCATACATGGTATGTCTATGTATATATATGTATACTTCAGGTAAATTGAATATAATTGTCATCACTATTAAAAATACAAAAATCCTCATTAATTTGTTACATTATTTTTAACCTGTATTTATTAAATCAATTACTAGAGAGAGGTTAATGAATTGTTATTAAATTAATTAAGCAACAATATCTAGTTTAAAGGTTTGCAAAGCACCACAACAGTAACAATAGCAGCTAACATTTATATAGACCCTACTATGCGCCAGGAGCCTGCTAAGTGCTTTACAATCATTATCTCATTTGATCCTTACAACAGCCCTGGGAGATGGGTGTAGTTTTTATCTCCATTTTACAGATGAAGAAACAGGCAAATGGAAGTTAAGTGACTTGCTCAAAGTAGCTAGTAAGTGTCTAAGGCCAAATGTGAACTCAGATCTTCCTGAATCCACGCCTCAAGCTCTATCTCCTGCACCATCTGTGTCTCTATAAACGGAAAAAGGTTTTGGTTTCGTTTAAGGTAAAATGGGAAGGTCAGACCATCCCTCTGGCTCTAAACCTCTGATCCCATGATGTCATCAGTGCTAGGCACTCCAGGTATTCCAGAGTCTTCCACCAAAGGAGATCTGCCTCTCTCTAGGAAGGCAGAGCAGCCTGTGGCTCAGACGGTGAAGTGACAGCCACATCCTGAGGCCAGCCCCCTAACCACTGTGCCACACTGCTCATCATCCTCATGAACCATAGCTCAGAGAGGTTAAATACTTTGCCCCTGAGTCCACAGCAAGGGCAGGGGGGAGGGAAAGGGGAAAGATGTGTCCCTCGGTCAGTCCGCTGTTCCCTCCCCTACATTGACCACACTGAGGCCCTCGGAGGGACAAAGCCCCAGGCTCCTCAACAGGGGCCTCCAAAGCCCTCCCGCCGGGTTAGAGCTGAGTGATTCTCAAGCTTCCCAAAGTCACTGCTACTTTGCTTAGAAAACACCACCCAGTTCATTTTGTGCTGTGGACCCATCTCTGCTTGCCCCAAGCTAATAGAACAAGTATACATCCTCTGAGAAAAGGCAAAGGCTAAGGGTCAGAGGCCAGAGCAGGGGCCTCAGATGCCAAACCCTCACTTCACTCCTGCTGTCTCATTTTCCTCATCTGTAAGGCTGAGGCACCATTGGGTGCTGAGGTCCCTTCCAGCCCTGCATCAGTGATTCTAAGACGTAATGAGTAACCCCAAGACCTAAAAGGAATCTCTGTAGGAGAGCAGAAAGAGCCCCAGGCAAAGCAGCAGGAGACCTGGTTCTTCCAGTCCCAGCACTGACGCATAATTATGTGAACTTGGGCAAAGCCTCCCCTCCTGGGAGGACTCTCTGTTCCTTCATCGCTAAAATGAGGAACTGGACTGGGTGGCCTCTGAGCATCAGACCTGGCGTCAGGAAGACCAAGGCTAGTCTGGCTGTATGACCCTGGGCAAGTCACCTGACCGTTACCTGCCCCAGTTTCCTCATCTGTAAAATAGAGATAAGAATAGCCCCTATCTCCCAGGGTTGTTGTAAGGTTCAAGATAATAATGCTAAAGCTCTGAGCACAGTGCCTCGCACACAGTAAATGCTGTATAAATGTTGATTACTGACGTCATTATTCTAGCCCTAACAGTCTGTGTTCTAAGAGGATTTCTAATCTATGCTGTATATGTGTGTATGTGTGTAAATATATTACGTGCGTGTACACACACGCACGCACGCATGCACATATCTTGTTAGTAGACTGCACTGCTTCTCTTCCCTTCTCCCAATAAGACCAGGAACTCCTTGAAGGCAAGGAGCGTTTCTGCCTTTCTTTATATCCCTGGCCCTTAGTAACACATAGTATGTGTTTAATAAACACTCGTTCACTCAATTATGCGCCATGACATTATGATATCCTATCATTCTGTTCAAGATGAATCAACTTCAGTGCAATCTCCACTCAGTCTCCACGATGAGCACAGATCTTTAAACATCCCCTTCCCCAGGACCCAGAAATTCTGATGACCCAAAGGCTGCCCTCTCCCTGCCACTGCTGCCCAGCTGCCCCAGTGAGTCCCACGAATTCAAAGCAGAGAGCTGCTTTGCGCAGCCTGGTCCAGGCCTTCTCACTCTGCTGCCCAGGGAGCCCACTTGCCTGCCTGTGGCTACCTGGTGAGTTGCTCACCTGTAGACATAAGGCCCCCGCTCCACAATGCTGGGCTTTTCTCCCTTCAATACCTCCTCAGCATTCACGACGTGGAACAAGTACACAGACATGTAGAAGGGAATGGGGATCTCTTTCCACATTTCGAAGGACAGGCTGCTGGGATCGATCCTGACATTCTGTAGAAGGGAGAACACACACATACAAAGAATCAACAAGCTTTGTTTAGTATCTGTATCCATAAGAAATAAAGTTTTTTCATCACCACTGACACAATGGGTCTGCTGCCAGGGTGGGTCCAGGAACTCTAGAGATGGCGTCTGACTCTGAGACAAGGCACGAGATGCCAATGTCTCCAGGGAAGACAGAGAGGGTCCATGGGCACCACATGGGCTGATATAGGAAAGATAACTGTGCATCTCGGACATCTGGGTCATAAGTCCCCAGATCTAGAGGTCATCTAATGCAGCTGCCTCATTTTACAGATGGGGAAACTGAGTTTCAGAGAAGTTAAGTGACTTGTCCAAGGTCACACGGAATTCAGTGAGAGGAGGAGAAACTGGCATGACCAGAACCAAGCTCAGACCCCAAGAGGAGAAAGCATCCCTCTCTCCCTTATGGAAGGGAAGCAGGAAGGGGAGACACAGGACGGAATTCTTCCCATGCTGTCAACTTCCATCCATAGCTTCTCCGCCCTCCTTTTATTTGTTGTAAGAGACACATCTCAAGGCAGGGGGAGGGAAGGGATGGATGGAAATTAAGTGACGTAATTGGAAATGAAGGAGATAGAAAACTCAAGCGTGTCAGTAACTTTGTAAAGAGATAACCCAAGCCAGAAGTGGCCTCCATTCTTTCCTTGATGTACAGATGAGCTCTCCCTCCCCTCCAACCCATGGCTTCCAGCACTACATACACACGTACATACATATGTGAGTATGTATACATGTGCGTATTTTACACATAGTATATGTATGTACGTGTGGATGTATGTGTGTATGGGTATGTGTACACAATGTGTACATGTATGCGTGTGCATATGAGTATGTGTTTGTATATGTGTGTATATGTAGGTATATGCATATATGTGTGTTACATGTAGTGCATTATATGTATATGTGACATACATAAAATGTGCACGTGTATTTGTGCATGTATGTGTATGTGGATATGTGTATCTATACGTACATGTATTGTATATCTACGTGTGTATTTGTGTGAGTGCATATTGTGTATGCGTGTATATGTGTGTATGTGTTGTATATATGTATATGCGTAAGTTGTGTGTGTGTATGTGCAGGCGTGTACATGGATATACTTGTATATGGGTGTTATACGTGTATATGCGTATGCATGTGGGTGTGTATATAATACACATATACCTACATACATGCTTACGTACATATATATATTCTATGCATATATTATATGTGCTAGATATCTAGCATAGTGGAAAGAATGGTGAGTGGTAACAGGAGGACCTGGTTCAAATTCTGCCTCTGATGCTCCCCAGAGACTCTGGGCAAACCACCTCACAAGCTGGCACCTCAGTTTCTTTATTTGTAAAATGAAGCCAACAGCTGCCCTGGTCGGCATATCTGTAGCACAGCCTTGTGTCTCTGCAGGTCACATAGCATCAAGAATTGGATTTGGGATGGGGTGGAGGGTACTAAGGAGAATCTGTGGTAGGTCTGAACCCACTTTCCCCAGCCCCCAGGGACTGGGAGGAATGTTCGCACTTGTGCCCCTGCATTATCTCTGAAGTAATTATATCCCTTTGACCAAGCCAAAAATTGAGACAAAAATGAGGGGAAGGGACCTGGCAGCCTTCAGGGTCCTTTCCCAGTTTCCATTCAGAGTTCCATGACCCATGCATTGTGTGCCAACGAATCTGAACACAGGAAAACCAGGTCAGGGCTAGGGAGCCGCTTTCCCAGGGTCCAGCTTCTCCCCAGCATTTCCACTTCTAGCCCAGTTAACAAGTCAAATTAAATCACGTTAGTATCTGTGCAGTCAGGCATTCTTTCTGCCAGAAGCAAGCTCTGAATGCAGCGTGGGCAGGTTGGAGCAAGCGACGACCACAGTGCCAGGGCAATCCCTCATCGCCCTCCCCCAAACACCCAACAGCCAGCAGAGGTGGATGATTGGTTCATCTCATGCCCTCCTGGCTTGGCCTATCCAGTCCCCCATTGACCTAAATGGCTCCATCTCCCTCTCTGTGGAGAACACAAGAGCAGTCTTTTTATGGGGACAAAGAAGTAGAAGATGAGGGGGTACCCACCCGCCTGGGAATGAAGGAACAAATTATGGTCTATTACATGGCGTTAATGCTCTAAGAAATGATGCTGGAGACAATTTCAAGAAAACCTGGGAAGATCTGTACACAAGAATAATTTATACAATAACTTTACAAAAATAAACAATTTTTTGAAAGCTGTAAGTGGGAAAAACACAATGACTAATTGAAATTCCAGAGACATGATGAAGAGACATGCACTGGCTTCCCAAGGGAGACACGAGGGGCTCAGGGTGAAGAATCAGACAGACGTTTTTTGGCACATTGTCGATGCAAGAATCAGTTTTTGCTTAATTTTGCATATTATAAGAATTTTGTTTTTCTTTCCTCCCCCACCACCACTCTGAGGAGGGAGGGAAGGGGAAAAGAAAACAGATTCAATTTTTTAAAATTAATTTTAAGAAATTTTTAAGAAAAACTACAACAGGCAGACCAACTTTAGTACCTCTTTTTCCTCCAAACTTCTAAATTATTCAATCACATTTCTGCGAAAGAGGCCAGTCTATTCAGGAAGGTCTTTGAGATACAAGTGAACTCTCCCTTTTCCTCATCTGACTGGTTTGTGAACAGTAATCACAAGAACCCAAAGGCAAAAAAAAAAAAAATGCCACCCAGCCACTTCACACCCATGTCTTTCCCTTAGGGAGCTCAAGCCTTCAACTAGCAGCTCATCCCATAGTCAGGGTACCAGAATCCTCTTCCCCTACTCTAACTCCCAAGCCCTGCCTCAAAGTCTACCCGTTCTGTAGGACCCAACCCAAGTCTGACCCCATTTCCCTTCCCGCTCCAATGACCTTTCATCTCTCCTTTGATATATGCTTTGTCAGCCACACTCATCACCCAGTACTCTGCATCTTTACCTGGTACTGCAAAAAGGGCACTGGACTTAAAAGTCATAAAGACCCAACTTCAAATGCAGGCTCAGACATCTACTGGCTATGTGACCTCTTGGCAAGTCTCTTCATCTGTTTGCCTCAGTTTCCTCAACTCTAAGGGGATCATAACAGCACCTTCCTTGCAGGTTTGTTGTGAGTATCCAATGAGATCATATTTGTAAAGCGCTGAGCACAATGCCTAGCACAGAGTAGGTGGTATAGAAATGCTTGTGCCTTTCCCTCTGTCTATGGATAATATTCTTTATTTGAATAATATACCCATTTCCCTTATTTCTGTCCCTGAGGAGGATGTGAAGTAGTGCAGAGTAGGGGGCAAGGGGAGAGAATCCTGAAACTCAAAATCAAATCCTTCTCTTACACCATCTCTAGGACTCTAAGTTATCTTTTCTCTATTCCATGGGTCCCTCATCTCTAAAATAGATGACCCTTCTTCCAGATTTAAATTTGTGAGCCTTCAAATGCCCAAATTCCACATTGGGTAATAACTTTAAACTATTACAAGATTAAAAAAAAGCTTTTTTTAAAAAATCCTTTTCAGATTCTGGAAGAAGAGGACTAGGATAAATCCACCTGCTTACAAACGGTGTAGCTTGTGTAAGCTTAAGTAGCTGCTTCATGTCCCTGCGCCTCATTTTCCTCATCTATAAAATGAGAGGAATAAACTAGCCAGTGTCAAACTGAAATATTGACTTAGAAAACCACAAACTAACATTATCTGTGTTGCATCATTGGGGTAGCCAGGTGATCCAATGAATACAGCATTCAGCCTGGAGTTAGGAAGACCCAAGTTCAAATCTGATCTCAGACATTTGCTGGATGGGTGACTCAGAGCAAGTCACTTCACCCTGTGTGCCTCAGTTTCCTCATCTGTGAAATGAGCTGGAAAAGGAAATGGCAAACCACTCCAGTATCCCTGCCAAGGCAACCCCAAATGGGGTCATGAAGAGTCGACATGCCTGAGAAACAACTGAATGACAACTTCCACCTCTCAGAATCTCTGACTTCCTTCAGGACTCAGGGCAAATATCATCTCCTGTAGAAAACTTTCCCCTTCAAGGTTCCCTTTTACCTGCTCTGTCTATACCTAGTAGAGGCGTCTTGTCTTTGCCATTAGATTCTTAGCTCCTTGACAGCAGGGACTGAAATGACTTAACAAAAGCAAAAATGTTGTGTTGGGTTCTTACTTATTTTGTTAAAAAATTTTCCATTTACATTTTAATCTGATTCTGGCCCCACTTGGGAGCTTGACACCTCTGGACTAGGCAGCCCCTTATCCCACTTTGATCTCTGCCCTGGGATCCTATACAAAGTGACTGGGTCTCTGGCCCCCTCTAAGCTGAGGATCTGGGCTGTGAATCCTGACCCAACGCTCACGAGCTCTGGGAGCAGGAGCCAATCACAAATTTCCCGGGACTCCATTCTCTCATCCACAAAGTGGAGAAAAATAATACCTGTTGGGAGGATCGTAGATAATGAATGTGAAAGCTCCTTGTAAACCCCAGAACTAGAAAAATGCCAGCTAGTATTTCTTAACTAGTTCTCAAGGGCAGAGTTAAAGTAGCATTACAATCCCAAGCCTTACCAGAGTTGAAGTTATTTCAATTCAACCCAAGCATCTATTAAACACCTACAGAGTGTTAGGCTAGGGCAGGGGTGGAGCTGAAGAGAATAAGATGGCAGCCCTTGACCTCAAGCAGCTGGAGGAGGGGGAGGATGGGAGGAAATAGGCTGAATAAATAAGTATACATAATGATAATATAAATAATCCAATCAGCATTGTTGTTTTGGTTCAATTGTGTCTGACTCTTCGTGACCCCATGGATCATGTTGTCCCTGAAGTTTTCTTGGCAAAGATACTGGAGTGGTTTGCCATTTCCTTCTCCAGCTCATTTTACAGGTGAGGAAACTAAGGCAAACAGGGTAAAGTGACTTGCCCAGGGTCACACAGTGTCTGAGGCTACATTTGAATTCAGGTCTCCCTGACTCCAAGCCCAAAATCCAGTGCTTAGGAGAGCTCAAAGAAACTGACTGGGAGACCCAAAGAAATAAGGAATACCATCTAAAGGACAGCTGAAATAGTTGAAGATATTGTCACTCAAGCAAATAGGCCAATTTTCCCAAATGCCTTTAGGTGGGAGAGAGCAGAATGAGTGAACCTTTTTTTAATTTTTAAACCGGTAAGTTCTCAGTGACCTCTGAACTCAAGAATCCTTGGGCAATGCCTCCTTCTAATTACCATTCCGTTGACCATTACTGGAAAATAGGAATCCCTAGAGGAAATTCTGGCCCACTTACAAGACCTCTGGCATGGAATGACCTGATGCTTCTGGGTATTTCTGTTGTTACTGTTATTTTTGTGGCCATAAAACCCACCTTCTGTTAAGAAAAAGATTAATAGGAACCCAGGACACTTTCTAGTCAATGTTTGGGTCATCAGAGCTCAATGAATGCCCGGAAAACCCTATTGTCTGGAGGCAAAGGACAAAGAAGGATGCCTGTGGTCCAAACAACAAGATCTAAGACACTATTCCTCCCATGAGGAAGCACACGCCCATTGGAACCAACCCTGAGGCAAGCACAGCATCATCGTGACCCACTATCGGAACGCTATCCTTTAGGGTACAATTCAAAACAGGCTAGTCTGCCTCCTCACCTACTCTTCTAAGTGCCAAAGGTTAGGGATGAGAGTCCTTGCTCAGTACAAAGCTAAATTCACAATCTTGTGAATTAATCCACTAAAGTCAACTAGCTGTGTTTACTGAGGTTTTAACCTGCTCTAAAAAAGGCACTTGCACTTCTCTGACAAGAGGAAACCCAGCGAGAAAAGATGGCTTGATGCGCAGCAGATGCCAAGAGTCTGGATGTTGGCACTATCACTCAAATATCAGCCCTTCATAAACTAACCTTCTTCCCTTCTAGTTTTCTCACACCTTACACTTTCTCACCCTCACCCTACCCTCGTCTCTCAGCTTCAGGCATTTTCACTGGCTGTCCACCAAGCGTGGAAGGCTCTCCCTTTTCCAGGCTTCCTTGCTTCAAGTTCTAGCTAAAATCCCAAATCTTCCCATCCTCCTTAGTTCTAGGGTCCTCCCTGCATTGATTATTTCTGATCTATCTTGTATGTAACTTGATTATGTGTAGCTGTTGGCATGTCTCTCCATGTTGTTTGTTCTTCGTTTTCAGAGGATGGATGATGCCACAGGTAATGCCTTGACTTGTTTGTGAATGGGATTTAAGCAAGGAGGAGTTGCACAGTGGTTCAACCTCTCTTCCAGAGTCATCAAAGACAAAAGTCAAGACAGCTGGCAATGGCCTGGAATGCAGTGATGATCTTGGCATCTAACTGCTGCATAGCACCTCCTTCAGCTGCCTTCATAGCCTTGGAACAAATTGTTCTCATCTACCCATTCTGCCCTGGGGAAAGTCTTCACATGATTGCAGTAGAAATTCCCCTAACTCACCAATGGGCTTGAGTCCTGTTGTTACCCTCAGTCTGCTTTCGCCAGTCTGCCAAGAAAACTTTACCAGAGTATGGCCACTCACATGCTGCAGCTTCTTGGAGCCACAGGTGAAAGTTGGGTGGCAGGTGGACACCAAAGGTGGATGAGCAGCTCTGAAAATGACTTGACACACAAGAGGTACTGGCCTTCCTGAACACCCCATAAACACATACACACACACACACACACACACACAGAGACACACACATCCACACACACATCATTAGATTATGAGTACCTGGAGAACAGGTATTATATGTTACCTTTCTTTGTACCTCCAGCCCTTAGCAAGTACCTGGCATATAGGAGAGGCTTAATAAATCTTTATGAACCATATAAAATGCTCTAAATCACAAATAATTAGAGAAATACAAATTAAAACAACTCTGGGGTACCACCTTATATCCAGCAGATTTGGCCAAGTTGACAAAGAGAAAATGACAAATGCTTGAGGGATGTGGAAAAACATGTTAATGCCTTGTTGGTAGGAGCTGTGAACTTGTCCAGTCATTCTGGAAAGCAATTGGAAGCTATGCCCAAAAAAGCTATGAAACTTTACAAACACAGCAGTATCACTACTAGATCTGTAAGTCAAACAGGTCAAAAATAGGGAAAGGACCCATATGTACAAAAATATTTATAAGAGCTCTTTTTGTTGTGGCAAAGAATTGGAAACTGAGGAGGTACCTATTAAATGGGGAATAGTGGAATAAGACATGGTATAGGAATGGGACAGAATATTATTGTGCTATAAGATGTTTTCAGAAAAACCTGGAAGATTCATATGAACTGATGCAAAGTGAGGTAAGCAGAATTAGGCAAATAATTTATACAATAACACCACTACCATAAACACAAACAACTTGAAAGATCAAAGAACTCTGATCACACAATGACTAACAAAAATTCCAGAGAACTCATGATGAAACATTCCTCCACAAAGAGTTGAGGGGCACAAGAGTGAAGACTGAGACATTTTTTATTTGGACATGGTCAATGTGAGAATGTGCTTGGCTTGGCTATATATGTTTGTAATAGATTTTGTTCTTCTTGCTTTCTCAGAATGGGGAGATAGGAGGAAGAGAATGTGGACCTGAAAATAAAATTTAATGTTCAAATGAAATAATAAAATGAAAATACATAGCAAAAAAAAACCCCCCAAAATAAAGTAATGCAGTCCATTGAAAGGTCATCTTTAAAATCCTTTCCAGCTTTAACTCAATAAATTTTAAATAATAAATAAATAAATGGAATTTTAGAATCCTTCCTAGCTCTGGAAAAAAGAAAGGAAAAAAGTATGACCTTGGGAAATTTTTTAAACTTCCATAGACGTCTAATTTCCTCATCTGTAAAAAATGAGGGGGTATATTTGAAGGCCTCTGAGGTCCCTTCCAGTTAGAGATCTCTGATCCTACAACACTATTATGTGTTATCTCTCCCATAAGCATCTTGAGGGCAAGGATTGTCTTTTATCATTTTTTTTGTATCTTTAGTACTTAGCACATTAAGCAGGTGCTTAATTAATGTCTGTTTTTCTTAAATGTTCCTCACCGGTCATATGTTATAGCCCACTCCCACCCACCATGCCACAATTCATTGCCCTCTATAAAGTATTAATTTTCAATTCTTTAATCAATCAATAAACATTGCAAAGTGGCTAATGTTGTGCCAGGCATTGTGCTAAGTGTAGAGAAACCAAAAAAAGGCAAAAGACAGTCCTTGCCCTCAAGGAGCTTACAATCTAATAGAGGAGATGGCATGAAAATAAATATATGGAAAACAAGCTCTGTACAAGATCAACAGGAAATAATTCACAGAGGGAAGGCACTGGAATTAAGAGGGGGTGAGGAAGGCTTCCAGTAAAAGATGGGACTGTTATGTTCTTCAGAGACTATTGTGTTTTCATTCTCACTGGGCACGTTAATAAGGACAATTAATTTCCTCTTAAACAGCACATCAAGTTCCCTAAAGCACTTTCCTCATGAAAATCTGGCCAGATAAAAAGTGTGAATATTATTATCCCCATTTTATAAAGGAGAACACAGAGTCTGGAGGAAGTGGCCAGTCCTGGGTCACCCAAGAAATAAGCATCAGTGGTGGGATTCAAACTCGGGTCTTTTCCTAGATCTGAGTGAGGCAGGGAATGTGCATCTCCCTTCTTTGTATCTGCAGCGCTTGATCCACCATAAACAGCAGTAGCTCAATAAATGCGTGTTGGTAGAAAGGACAACATCCCTCTGTAGTCCTCAATATCACTGCCCATGACATCTCCCTCTATCCCCCACACTGAAGGCTCTACGTATCAGAAGTCACATCAGAGTCTTCTTTCCCCCCTTCATCTAGTCCCCCAATAGAAGATGATTATGTTCCTATTATCCAGGGGTCACTTCTCTCTTTCCCCCACTTACTCAGCTTGAGTTTTCTAAAATCTACTTCTTCGATCCCAAAGCTAGTGTGCACTCTCCTCTCTTTCTCTCTCTCTCTCCCTCTCTCTCCCTCTTTCCCTCTTCTCTCACCTCTCCCCTCAGTCTCCTTCTGAGTCTCCGTGTGTGTCTCTCTCCAATCTCTGTCTCCCCTTCGTCCTCCCTCCCTCTCTCTTTTCCCTCCCTCCCTCTCTCTAATCTCTCTTCCCTCTCCTTCCCTCTTTCTCTCTTCTCTCTCCCTCTCCCTCTCCCTATCTCTCTCCTCCCTCTCTCCTCTCTCTGTCTCCCTCTGTCTGTGTTTCTGTGTGTGTATGTGTGTGTATGTGTCTCTCTCTCTCTCTCTCTCTCTCTCTCTCTCTCTCTCTCTCTCTCTCTCTCTCTCTCCCCTCTTCTCGTGGGAAATTACTTTTGAAATCCTACACCACCTCCCTCGCACTTTTCCCCAACTGTCAGGGACATGCTGACTTTCCTCTTACACAACCCTCATGACGCCAGTCACCACCCCCTCAGCACAGCATTTACCAACTGTCTCTCAGCTATCACCTTGATCTATGTGTGGCCATTTGTCACTTGACAGAGATGGCCCTGAGGTGCCTACCTCATGCTAGCAGCAGCCAGGAGCCAGGGAGCAAATATATCCAGGAAAGATACTCCAAGCAGCCTCCTGCCCAGCAGACATATGTAAGGGTGCACAAAACAACACAAGATGAGCCTCCTCACACAGGACCAGCCCCAGGAGCCCCCCAGCCTGGAATTCTGCCTTTAGAGGCTATCAGAGGATAGAGCCAGACCACAGAATTTAGAGATGTCAAGGCCTTTGAAGATCATCCATCCAGTCAAGCTTTTTCATTTTGCAAGAGATATCAGTATAGAGCAGAGATGTTGAGTAATTCCACCGAGGGAGCACAGCTCACCACTGTTAGAATGTTATGGAAGACCTTGGCTTTCAACCCCAAAATTCTGATTTGTCTTAGAAATGCATTCCTAATCTCCTGTCCATAAACTTATCCAAGCCTTTTTTTCCCTCTTATTCTCAGCTTTTAATTACCACTTGAGGAAAGGAGGGAGGGAAGGACTAAGCATTCATATAGGGCTCACTATATAAGCGCCAGGGACTGTGCTAAGGACTTTTGACAAATATGATCTCATTGGAGCCTTGCAAAAATTCTGGGAAGTAGCTGCTGTTATTATCCCTATTTTACAGATGAGAAAACTGAGGCAAGTGGAGGTAAGTGACTTGCCTAAGGTCACACAGTGAGGAAAGTGTTTCTCAGCTTTTTCTCTGTACTTTTTCTTTTTTTGACCCGAGCATAATTTGGATTTAAGCAAGAGTTGCTCAAAGTTGTTCGCTTCACTCTGTCTTCCAGCATCATAGCAAGATAAGAGTCAAGCTGACAGGCAATAGCCTCGGATGCAGTGGATGACCTTGGAATTTTCAATGACTGATCAAGCTCTAAGGGCTTCACAGCACTGACATTGGAGCAAACTGTTCTGCCTGGGGAAGTCTTTGTATGTTTGGGGTGGACACCCCCTAACTCACCAATGACGTGGAGACCTGTCGGTTACCCTCAAACGTGGTTTAGTCTGTCTACCCAGACGGTTTTACTGGGACGTGGCCACTGCACACACAACTGCTTCATGGAGCCACAAGTGAAAGTTGGATGGATGAGCAGCCCTGAAAGGGGTCAGCGTGCCCTCACTCCGGAGATCCTAGCCCTCTCTAAATATCCATATACTCTCTCTGCACTTCATAAATGTTTGTAGATTGGTTAATTACTAACAATTTCGCCCAGTCTCAGAACTTGAAAGGAATTCAGAGGTCATTCAGTGCAACCCATAAGGATTCCTTCTACAACTTAATCCAATCAATGGTCATTCACCTTTTGCTCAAAGACCTCTGGGGAGAGAGAACCCACCAGCAGCCCATTCCCCTTTCAGGGAGTCGCTTAAAAAGTCTTTGGCCATGGAGCCTAAATGTGACTCTCTGCCATGTCCATCCATTGAACTCTGTCCTGCCCTCAGAGCCCAAGTGGAACAAAACTAAGGATTCCCATTCAAGTATTAAAAAAAGAAAAGATTTAAAACAACAAAGGCCCAAAGATCCATGGGAAACTCCCCTGAAGCTTCCCCTTCCAACATCCAAGCCAATACTGATCTATTCCTGACTATTCTTTGGGTCCAGCCCGTCAACAACATCTTAGTGCCATGGATATTACCTGGTCCACCCTTCCTGCATCAGAAAATGTGTTTACTCTTTAAACACAGATAAGTACAAGGCCCTCAAGGAGGTTGTCATAATTTATGGCTTCCCTTCTCTTAAGCTATAAAAGGAAAAATAGTGGGAAACTAATACAAGAATACCACACACACACACACACACACACACACACACACACACACACCTTTTCCACTCACTTTGATAAATCAAAATCACTCTGGAAAGAAGATAACTATCGGCTTTGGGACAGAAACTCACAGGTAAGATGGTGTCTCTTAGCATATAAACCAGTTCAAATTATTTCATTAACACAAGAGAGAATGATGAAAGTGGCTAAGAAGGCTCAGGCCTGTGGGACAATGGTTACAGGTAAATTGTTAGCAATAACGATAACCAGAATCCACAGCTGTTGATGTCCTAGGGAATAGAAAGGTGGCCTGAGGAAGGTCGATGATTTGGGTTCAGGTCCCACCTTTGACACATATTAGCTGTGTGACTTCTGACCAGCTCACTTAACCTATCTGGATACTCTATAAGACCATAAGTAGGTGACACAATGCTATAAATCTGTGCATACCACTCCTAGGTCTGCATCCCAAAGAGATCGTAAAAAAGAGGAAAGGACTCACATGTACAAATATATTTATAGCTGCTCTTTTTGTGGGGGCAAAGAATTAGAAACTGAGGCAATGCCCATTAATTGGGGAATGGTTGAACAAGTTGTGGCATATGAATAAAACGGAATACTACTATGGTGCTATAAGAAATGATTTTAACAGGCAGGTTTAAGGAAAACCTGGAAAGATTTATATGAACTGATGCTGCGTGAAGTGAGCAGAGCCAGGGGAACATTTACACAGTAACAGCAACATGGCGTGATGACCAACTTTGACAGACTTGGCTCTTCTCAGCAATTCCAAAAGACCCTTGATGGAAAACCCCATCCACATCCAGAGAAAGAGCTATGGCGTCTGAACGCAGATCAAAGCTGACTATTTTCATCTTTTTTTCTCTTTCCCATGGTTTTTCCCTTTTGTTCTGATTCTTCTTTCACAACATGACTAATGTGGAGATATGTTTAATATGATCATACATGTATAGCCTGTATCAGATTGCATGCCATCTTGGGGAGGGAGGAGGGGAAGGAGAAAAAAATTTGGACACAAAATCTTATGAGTGAATGTTGAAAACTATCTTTACATGTAATTAGAAAAAAATAAAATACTACTGGAGGAGGGAGGAAGTAAGTTGCCCAGCATCACTTGGTAGAGGGAGTTAGTTCTCACCAAGGAGATCCCTAAGAAGATGAAGCTATGGGTCCTGGTCGAAATTAATAGTCGGTCAATAAACATTTATTAAGCACCTACTATGTGCCAGGCATTGTGCTAAGTCCTGGGGATACAAAGGATGCTAAAGGCAGTCCCTGCGCTCAAGGAGACACAATCCAAAGAGGGAAAACAGCAAACAAACATGTACAAACAAGCAATATAGAGGATAAAGAGGAAATAATTTTAAGAGGGAGAGCACTAGAATTAAGACAGGTTTGGGAAAGCTGGGATTTTGTTGTCATGGCTCAGTGGTTTCAGCTCATTTTACAGATGAGAGAACTGAGACAAACAGGGTTAAGTGACTTGCCCAGGGTCACCCAGCTGGTAAGTCTCAGGCCAGATTTGAACTCAGGTCTTCCTGACTCTAAGTCTGGTGCTCTATCCATTGAACCATCTAGCTGCTCTCATACTGGAATGTTTGCTATTTCCTTGTCCAGCCCATTTTATAGATGAGGAAACTGAGCAAACAGGATTAAATGGCTTGCCCAAGTCTGAGGTCAGACTTTCCTAACTCCAAACCCAGTGTTCTATCCACTAAGACACCAGGCTGCCTCTCTGCTCTAGGTTTACCTGCTCCAGGAAGTGTAAGGTAAATTTACTGAAAATTATAAATCAGTCCTGACTCCAGCACTGACTAGAGGTATGTCCATGAACGAATCATATCACCTCTGTG
Source organism: Notamacropus eugenii (assembly GCF_028372415.1). NCBI lineage: Eukaryota > Metazoa > Chordata > Mammalia > Diprotodontia > Macropodidae > Notamacropus > Notamacropus eugenii. Next base: position 40,403,830 of record NC_092875.1, read on the forward strand.
GATCTCGGTTTCATCTTCTGCAAAATGGAAAGACTTGCTTCCAAGAGCCCCTTAGAGCTCTCAGCCTGAGACTACACAGTAGCAGTTTATTAATCTAGTGGATAGATTAATTAGACGGGGGAGTCTAAGAAATATAAATAAATAAATTGCACTGCAGACACTTACTGACCCTGGCCAGTCACCCTCTCAGGGCCTCAGTTTCTTTATCAGTAGAATGGGGTTAACAGAATCACTTCCTTACCTTCCCCACACACAAACACAGGATTTTAAGGATCAAATGAGACGATGTAGGTAAAGTACTCTGCAAACCTCAGAGTCCTATATAAATGCAAGATACCGATTGTCTATGAAAGGAAAAGAGAGCTTCTTCAGAGTCCATACCCTCCAGATGAGCAGTTCCTACGTGCTCCCTTGCACTCTGGCTTATTTTCACTTCTATATGTCCCCAGAGAACTTAGGACACAGTAGTTTGTCTGACAATTTCCTTTTAGTAAAAGTCTCCCCCTCATCATCATCTAAGGGAGAACACAAATAAAACCCTGTGAAACTGGCTCAAGTCACGATTCATGACGCATGCTCTCTACCCCCTCCCAAAAAAAATCCACTTGTGGGGCCACCAACACCCCCCACCTTCTGCTTCCTCCAGATGGCAGGAATAACAGCCAGAACCAGAAACTGGCAACAAGGCTGTGAAACAACAAACTAATTTTAAAGGACCCCTAGAATTGCAGTTCAAAACAAAGTGGGTCAGACCCAGAGAGGAAAAAACACAGGTTTAAAATGAGATCACATTTGTGAAGTGCTTTGCAAACTTTACATTGTTATGGAAATGTGAGTTATTGCAATATTCTTATTGTTATCTGCTTGTGTGTTTGTTTGTTACTGTTCCCTGTGTGATCTTGGGCAAGTCACTGAATCTCCGAGGAACTCAGATTCTTCATCTGAAAAAATGAGGAGGGGGTAGTTTGGACCAGATTGGACCAATAGTCCTTCTAAACTCTGAGTCTATGGTCCTTAGAGATCACCTCTTCCAAGTAATTTTATTTTACAAGCGAGAGAATTAAAGTCCCCAAAGGGAGGCCAGGTGGCTCAGTGGATAGGGTACCAGATCTGGAGTCAGGAAGACCCAAGTTCAAATTGGACCTCAGACATTTAGTTGCTGGGTGATCCTGGGCAAGTTACTTAATCCTGTTTGCCTCAGTTTCCTCATCTGTAAAATGAGCTGGAGAAGGAAATGGAAAACCACTCTGGTATCTCTGCCAAGAAAACCTTAAGATGGGGTCAGATACCACTGAAACAACTGAACAATGATAATGTTTAATATAAAATTTTGGAATAATCTCTTTGTTCTCTCTGAAGCAAACTCAGAGAATGACTCTTCCTATGTCAACAAAGCCAGCCAGGGCTGACTTAACATTCCTTAAGAGACCTTTAACCTAAGACACTATCTTGAATAATGGGACATTTTCCATATCTTGATATTTGTAGACATATACTATGTTACGGCATGTTAATGGTAAAGAAAATACAGACGTTAGGTCGTAATTTCTATTTGAACCTTTGTCAAATTTTATCCTACTGTATTTACAACCTATGCAATTAAGAAATTCCTTTCTAATGGTCTAGTTAATCACTTCTGGAGATCATCAATCTGAAGGACACAGAGCACTTCTTTGTCCTAAAACAGATTTAAGGCTGCCCAATTCTTTGTATCGGTAGCCAGCACATTTTTCTGGCTCCATAATGCATTATGTTACCATTTTCTTTAATAGGGAATTGATTAATGAATTAAATCATAAAATGTGCGCATTAAACCTGTTGCCTTTTCTTTAACCAAGTTTTCAGGTTAACAGCACCAACAACAAAAGATCTCAAAAGGTTAAATGATTTGTCCACAAAGGCAGTGAACTGCATAATCAAGATTCAAACCCAGGTCTTCAGACTACTTCTTGGCCATCTCTGTAGCTCGCTGCTTCCGCTCTCTCCAGCCCCTCTCCCCCTGACCTTAAACTTCACCCTTGGTTTGCCAGGATCTCTTGGTGCTCAGAATCAGGCCTCCATGATATGCTGCATTTAAATCTCTTTATGTTTTATACTTATTTTTTAATGATATAATATATTTAACTAATATTATGTGATTATATTACGATTTTATACATAATATAAAATATGCATATGTTATATATAATATATATTAATATTATATATTTATGTAATATATCATAATGTACATTATTAATATTATATATTATATATAATGTTAGTATTATATAATATATAATATGATATTAATGTCATATATTTATATAACATATAATCTCATATATTATATATGTCTAATATATAAATATATTTAATATGTTATATATAATATATTATACATGTAATATAGTAATATTACATATTTAATATTTATATTCGCTTTATATTTCCAGCATTCCCCTATCAGAAGGTAAGCTTCTTTGACTTTGTGTTGCCAGCACTTAGCACAGTTCCTTACTAAATGCTCTATGGTCTAGAATCTTTCCAATCACCTTCAAAAAATGCATACAATCATTTTAGTAAGTCAATCAACCAGCATTTAATAGGCACCTAGTATGTGCCAGGCACCTTGCTAAGTTGTGGGGATGCAAAGAAAGATCCAAACAATCCTTTACGCTCTAAGGGGAAGATACTACATAGACAGACATAGAGACGTAGAAAAATAAACATCGAGAAATGGGAGTGAGTCCACAGAAATGGAGTCACTCGCATTCAGAGGGATTCAGACAATAACAGGGGTTAATTTCAAGCAAACAGTTTCATACTGCTCACTGTTCAGAACTTTCGAGGAACGGGTCCCTAGCCCCCAGCCAGCTGCTTTCATCAGACATACAAGGCTCTCTATTCTAAGTGCTGCAGTGGAAAGAATGCTGGGACAGTCACTATCTGTACGCCTCAGTTTCTTCCCTTGTAAAAGCAATTAGGCAGTGATCTCCTTGAGCACAGAGATTGTATATTTTGCCTTTCTTTGTAGCTCCAGCACATAGTAGGGGGTTTTATAACTGCTGACTCACCAACTGATTGTGAAATTGGGAATTAATTTTAGCACCAATCTCCCTAAGGTTGTAAATCAGGATTTAAATGAGATAATATATGCTTGGCAATTTTGCAACCTTAAAATAAAACACTGTGTTACTTTTTGGTCCCTGAAACATCCTTCCAACCAGGTTGGCTTAATGTCTAACACTAACCCTCTGGGGACGGGAAAAGAGCATGGTTCTTCCTCCTGTTGAACCAGCAACACCTTGGGCAAAGCCACTGGTTGACAGAGGATAATGGCAGATATAAAGCTTAAAGTTCATTACATGCTCATTTCATCCTCATAGCAAACTGGAGAAGTGGGAGCATGTGGGGGAGGCATATGCACGTGCCCATTTTGCAACCAGGAAAACAGAGCCTCAGAAACATCAAATGACGAAAACTTTTTTTCCCTTGTTCCCATTTTACAGATGGGAAAATTGAGTTTCAGATACATCAAACAATTCTCCCAGAATGATGCCGCTAATAAATGTCAGAAGCTAAATCCAAACCCAGATTCCTCCTACATCCAAGTCTAGGACTTTTATTACCCCCTCATCATCACCATATTAACATTCACATATAGTACTTATCAGGTGCCAGACACAACTGCTACCTCCTATCAGCCTTGGGAGGTTAAATGCTATTATTATCCCCATCTTACAGAAGAGGAAGCTGAGGTAAACAGGGGTTAAGTGACTTGCCCAGGGTCACACAGCTAGTAAGTACGTGAATTTGAACTCAGGTCTTCCTGACTCCAAGCCTGGCCCTCTATGCACAGGACCTGTGCCTCTAAATTAGCCTTTGCTTTTCTGTCACCTGGAAAAATAAATTATGATCTTCCCAACCTACCTCAAAGTTGTGAATCTGAAAAATGTAGTGTCCTATCAAGGTGGCATCGTTCTTACCAAGTCAAATCTCCAACCTATGTTACGTAAAGTATTCAGAGGGAGGGTGGGGTCCAAGGGTCATAGAAAGGGCCTTAAAGATCACGGAAGAATTTATGTAGAGAAGAATATCAGAAGCCATCTGGTCCCCAGGGAAGGGAAGGGATCTGACCAAGGTCACAAAGGCTAAGCATCAGAGGTGGGATTGAAAATCAGATTTCTAACTCCAGTCTCTTTCCGCTGTACCAAGCTGCTTCCCAAATACCCAGGTCTTTGGACAGAAAGCATGGTCATAGCTGTGTGGTCTTGGACAACTCATTTCTTGAGGCCTCAGCTTTTTCATCTTTCTAATGAGAGAGGTTAGATTAGGAAACCATAGTAATCAGTATTTGAAAAACATAGCCTTACGGTTTAAATATTTTCAGGTATCATTGGGTTCCCAAGGTTATTTGAAAATGTAGCCACATTTCCTACCTAATCATGTTAGTAAAGTTTCTTAATATATGTTTTTTTTAAAAACTGGACTGTGTCACTGAGTCTTCAAGCAAAGACTAGCTATTAACTTATTGGTATCCTAAGGTGGCTAACTGGCCCAGTGAATAAAGAAACTAGGTCTGGAGTCAAGACCTGAGTTCAAATATGACATCTGACACTTCCTAGCTGTGCGACCTTGGGCAAGTCACTTAACCTCTGTTTGCTTCAGTTTTCTCACCTGTAAAATGGGGATTAAATGGGGATAAAAAACTATTATGAGGATCAAATGAGATAATGATTGTAAAATTCTTAGCATAGTGCCTGGCACATAGCGCTATATATCCAAACACATACACATACATATACCCACATATACACATGGATGTATATATGTGTGTGTTGGCTATTACTAAATTTAGGAAGCTATGATCCAGATTTGTACTAAGACCACCAGGCTTCTCCAATGACCACACTTCTATATGTAGAGGGGCCCCTTATCATAGACATTCTTAATCTCTCCCGCATCATGGACCCCTCTGGCAGTCTAGTGATGCCCACGGACCTCTTCTGAGAATACGGGTTTTAAACGTCCAAAATAAAATTCACAAATTACAAAAGGAAATTAATATAGTAAAACACAGTTGTCAAAATACTTTTTAAAAAAAAACAAAAAGTAAAGTTCATAGACCCCAAGTTAAGACGAAGTACAGGGGCAGCTAGGTGACACAGTGGATAAAGCAACCAGCCCTGGAGTCAAAGGACCTGAGTTCAAATTTAGTCTTAGACATTTACTAGCTGTGTGACCCTAGGCAAGTCACCTAACCCTGATTGACTTTAAAAAAAAAAAAGGCCAAGTACATTAGAATGGGGTTCCCTATTTGCATCTGTAGGGCTAGACTGACAGGAAGTACTTCCCACATGCCTCTTCAATCACTCATTCATCCTACAGAGGGAGAATTAGTCATCCAGGGTGGCAGTCTGATGAAATATTCATCAGAGTAAGAAATAAGAATGAATGAAAAAATAAAAAGCCCTGCATGTGCTAAGTGTGGGTACATATGGGAAAAAAAAACCTCTTTAGTAAAACTGGAAATATTAAGAAATAATATTTCCCTTTAAACCCTTTACCAGACTACCAAAAAGAGTCCTTTGGAAAAGTGGGAGATGGGACCCAATAAAAAGACAGAAAGCCTTTTTATTAGGTGAATGAATTAAGGGTGATAACCAAGCCCTAACCACAGGGCATTGGGACCCACCCTTTTCCACTGAGAAAGGATTAAAATACTGAGGGAATATTTTTCCTGCGCTGTTTGTGTAGAAGGGCCATAAATTGTATCTGGAATTTGATAATTCAACTCTTTATTCAGTCAATCAAGAAACATTTATTCACTAAAAAACAAATCCCACCTTGTACAGGAAGCTTATGTTCAATCCACTTGATGCTAGCTAGTGCCCTCCCTTGGTGGTTTATTTTGAAATGTAATGTCGATTTTAATTTCTCATTTCTTACATCTACAGCTTGTGCTGCTTCCATGTTGTCTCCCCCGTTCAACTGGAAGCTCCCTGAGGGCAGGGCCTGTCTTTTGCCCTTCTCTGAATGCCCATACTTAACCTGGCACACAGCTAGCTGATTGACTCACGTGTCCCCAGGTCTTAAATTAGACTCCAGTCACCATCAGTTGACTAATAAGGCACTGTTCCTTTCCCAAGGGACTGTCCTTCACATACATGCCAAGTATCTACGTGGCAAGTGGTTTGTTGGCATCCTTCTCTCTTCCTCTTCTACACTCAAGGCCTGTCCTTCTTTCAAAATCCACTTCAGATCCCCATTTCCTCCTGGGAGCCCTCTCCAACTAGTTCAGCCCTTGGTGACTTGGTCACCACCTCCTCTACATTCCAGCATCATAGAACCACAGAGTCAGAGACAGACTCTTTGGGTTTTAATACAACCTGTCCCCTGAGTTTCCAAATGCCAGAGAAGATTTGGTTGTCATTTCGAACAAAATAGATGTCAGGGATAGAGTACTAGCTTTGAAACCAGAAAGCCTGGGTTCAAGTTCCCTACTAAAAACCTACTATGTGCCAAGCACTGTGCTAAGGGCTGGGGATCCAAAAAAACTCAAGGAGGTCACCTTCCTATAAGGGAAATAGCATATGTACAAACAAGATGTAAAGACATGATAAATCAATCGGGGAAGGGACACATACTGGCTGTGTGACTGGATGCAGGTCACTGAACCTCTCAAGGCAAATAAGACTGTAAGTGGGAAGATGTCAATCTGCATTGGCCAAGAGCATCCCCTGTACCCCTAAAAATCACACGTGAAGTCTCTCCCTTTAGACCAGAAGCTTTCTGAGGGCAAGGACTGTTTTTTACCTCTTTTTGTATCCCCAACTCTTAGCACAGTGCCTGGTATGATAGCAGGCATTAAATAAATATTGATTGACGACTCACTGACCTATTTCCCACTCTGTATTGTTTGTTAAACATCCACAGGACCTGTCCCTTCTATGTGGACAAGCGCAGACTCTCCAGGCAATGGTCTATAAGGAGGTAGGAGGAAACCTTGACCCTCCCATGTTCTACCTATGTGTCTGCCATCCGACTAAGTGACAAAAGAGACCTTCCATGGGATACCTCTTCAGTGTAACAAAATGAAACCAGCTCAGTGTCAAGAGATCTCACCTCTCCTTCCAGGCCCTCCGAGCTCTAACCTACTTCAAAGGCTCCATCTACTGACTCAAGCTAAGGGGACTCCCAGAGAGTTAGCCTTCCACACCCTGGCAAGGGCAGCCCATTGTACCCCTGGATGGAGCTCATCTTTAGGAGGGTTTCCTTGTCCTCTGCTCTAAATCTACTTTTGTTAACATCTACCCACTTATTCATAGCTCCTCGTTCTAGCCTCTGGGGAAGAGAATGGTATTTTCCCTATTAAATGAGATCCAATTTCATTTCCGTCTTTGCTTAAGGGTCTGGCTCATAGTAGGTGTTTAATATTTATTGATAAGAGAATCCCCAAGTCTCAGTCGATTTAGCGGTTAAAATTAGGCCCCACCTTCTGCAAGACCCTTTTGCAGTCCTTCTTAATGGTAGGGCCTTCCCTCTGAAATCATCTCCAATCTACTTTGCATAGATATCTTTTTATAACACAGCTGTTCCCATGTTGTCTCCCCCATTACATTATGAGTTCCTTGAAGCAGTTTTTTCCTTTCTCTGTAGCCGCAGGGCTTTGCACAGTGGCCTGGCACACACTGGCATTTCATAAATGCTGGTTGGATTTGACAACTTTTGGTGGAATATTTAGAGACAACATCCATTCAATTCAAACACTGATTAATCACTTAGGTTTTTATCTGAGTAGCTGTACAGTATAAATGCTCTGCATACTAGGCTTTCTCCCCTCTTCCCCATCCCTAAATGCTGTGTGCAAAGGGGACCCTAGGCAAATCTCTTCTCCTCTCTGGGTCCCAGATGATTATATTATTATTCTATAAAATAGAAAGGTTGACAAGCTAGGTTGTCCAACCCTGATACATTTTGTTCAGTTGTTTTTTTCAGTTATAGCCAACTCTTTGTGAGCCCATTTGGAATATTCTTAGCAGAAATCCTGGAGCAGTTTGCCATTTCCTTCTCCAGTTCGTGAGGAAACTGAGGCAAACAGGGTAAAGTGACTTGCCCAGGGTCACACAGATAGTAAGGTCTGAGGCTGGATTTGATGTTTCTTGGACAGGATACTGGAGTGGTTTGTCATTTCCTCCTCCAGCTCATTTTATGGATGGGGAAACTGAGACAAACAGATATAAGTGACTTGCCCAGGGTCACACAGCTAGTAAGTGTCTGAGGCTGGATTTGAACTGAGAAAGATGAGTCTTCCTGCCTCCAAGCCCGGCATTATCCATTCACCCACCTATATCCTGGCTCTTAAACTCTCAAGGTTATCCAGCAGATCTCTGACTTCATTGGTAAAAGCTGTTTCCTCACTGGGAATCTCTGTATACTAATGAAATCACAGGTGTACACCCCTTAACACCTCCCCCCCCCACCACCACCACCACCAAATTACATATCAGTATAGGTTGTGCAGAGCCCTTCCAGTTCTGACAATAGAGGACTCTACCTGTGGCCTGGTCACAGCTGTACCACCAACATGGTACATATGAGACAAACTTTCCTCATTTGTAAAGTGGACAGAAGCCTCCAGGAGGAACAGCTAAAGATCACACATGGAATTAGGAGCCTGCAGAAATGCTCTGAGTTGGCTAAAATCCATCTTCCATCAGCCCTGGCCCCTGTCCTTGGGGAGGGAAGGGAAGGGCCAGAAGAGAGCTCCCAAGGACATGGAGGAGTCCAGGGTTTCTGTCCACCCTCACTGGTTTCCCCTGCGTAACTGATGACCTCGACTTCCAAATATCCCCATTGATGGAAGCCCTTCCAGTTGCTCTTTCCTCATTCTCTGGTGTTTGTCCCTGGACATCCTACACACTCATCTTCCTCTGGACACCAGGGGGCTAACTCACATAACATGTCTCTCCCAGGGAGCACTGGGGGAAACCCAAACACCACGGGGCTGACATCCCGTTGGGCACTCGGGCCTCCCATGCTTTATCCCAGTCGGCAGCCCTCAGTAACTCCAGCTCTGTGATAAGCCACAGGGACAAAGGCCACCTTTAGAAGGCTTGGCTCAAAGTCTCACCAACTCCCTACCCATCCCAGTTGGCAATGACCTTCCCCTTTGGACCTCACTTAGCATGCTGTTTTATAACTCTAGCTTGCATTCATCGTGTAATGTTTTATGTAGTATGATTAAGTATAACGTTTTACGTAACTTTTAAATAGTACATGCAGGTTGACAAAGCACTTTGCATAGAGTGCTGGCCCTGGGAGTCAGAAAGACCCAAGTTCAAATCCAGACTTGAATATTTCCTAGCTAGGTGATCCTAAGCAAGATACTTCATCTCTCGGCCTCAGTTTCCACATTAGTAAAATGAGAATAACAAAAAGCACCTGCCTCCTAGGGTTGTTGTGAGGATCAAATGAGACAATTTTTGTAAAAAGCTGAGCAGAGTGTCTGGCACATAGTAGGGACTACACAAATACGTAAACAATTTTTGTTATTCGGTAGTTTTTCATTCATGTCCGACTCTTTGTGACACCATCGAGGGTTTTCTTGACAAAGATACTGGAGTAGTTTGTCATTTCCTTCTCCAGCTCATTTTTATAGATTAAGAAACTGAGGCAAACAGGGTGAAGTGACATGCCTAGGGTCACACAACTAGAAAGTATGATTCATCTTTCTAACTCAAGGCCGGGCATCCTAGCTAGTACACCGACCTAGCTGCTCATAATAACTGCTTAAAATCCCATTAACCAACTAGATCATAGATACTAGAGCCTCAGGGTTCAGTGAATCCATCCCTCCTATTTTATAGAGAAAGAATCTGCGGCACAGAAGCTAAATGACTTAGCTATGGTCATAAAGCATCTGATGTGAATTCGAACCCCCTATCTTTCAGACCACAAAGCCAGTTCTCCATCAGCTGCACACCATAGATATCATATGCGGCCAGCTCACACTTTCAAATGAAAACCAGGTTAAGACACTAACAAAAGAAATAAAAATACAGTAGAACATAGATAATGTTAATATGTGGTTTTCCCATGGACCCTCAGGGTTGGTGTAATGCTTCTCTATTTCAGTCCGATACCACCTCACTCTTCACCTCCCCCTCTGGGAGGCCACTGAAGTCTATCGATCCCTTCTCAGAATCATGCTTTTAAATACATAAAACTAAATATACAGAATTAAAAGGGAAACCAATTAATTTTAAATACAGCTATTAAAAAAATATACCTAGCTCCTGGACCCCAGGTTAAGAGCCCCTAGATTGAATGAGGTTCCTCACAGCTCTAAATCCACCCCACCCCACCCCATGCCAGGTGTTTCCTAGTCTTTGAAAGAAAATTTGATAAGAATTGATAGAACCAGGTCACTGTAGGAAAGGAGAAGGAGGGAAAGGCTGGATGCCAGCAGGGGCAGCAGGCCTGAGGGACTGAGGCTACAGACGTTTCACAATTAGGACACTGTCTGACCTACATTCTCTTGTCTGAGCTCTCCAGCTAACAAGGGTGACTTGGGTTTGCCAAAGAAACATCAAAAGCCAAAAAAAATGATATAAGAGGGGAGGGGGAAGCTCCCACACTCCCAGGAAACTACAATCTTCTTTCAGGGAGAGCTGGCTCACCGTACCCCACCTCTGTGATTCCCCACTCTGGGATGGAGTCCCCACACTGACAAAGAGCTCTGACGAGTATGCCCATCTCACCAGGCTGGCAAGGAAGGAGATACAGAAATGATGACAGAGAATACACCGCCTCTGAACAGGCTAAGAGGATTAGGGTTTCCTGGGTTTAAAGGGAATAGGCCTCGAGCCCCAGAAAGTTCATGACAGAGGTAAGAAGAGGCTGGCTCACTATATCTCAGAAAAGCAGAAGGGAGGGCCAGCCTACCTGCACTGGAACTGGGAAGTTATCATCAGGAAGTGATCCTTGCTGTGGTCTAAGGACAAGATTATCTATACACAGAGTTACCAGTCAAGAACCTCAACCCTACCCCTACCCCACCCCCCAAAAATAATTAGATGTAAGAAACCCCTTGTGGAAAGAGACTGTTTTACATTGGATTTCTTTCCTCCTCTGTCTCACCAGAACCCAACCCAGTAAATGCCTCCTGAAAATCCCATCTGGGAATCACAGATCTATAGCTGGCATGACTCTAGAGGCCATCTTTATAGGACAGAATTAAGCATTTATTCAGCATCTACTATGTGTTGGGTACAATGCTAAGTGCTTTTACAAAAATTATTTCATTTGATCCTCATGACCACCCTGGGAAGTAGGGAATTTTAATATCTCCATTTTCCAGTTGAGGAAACTGAGGCAAATAAAAGTTAAGTGACTTGCCCAAGGTCACACTACTAGAACATATCTTGAGGAAGGATTTGAACTCAGGTCTTTCTGACTCCAGGCCCAGAGCTCTCTCCATTGCAGCACCAGATGTAGGTAGGGTCTAGTTGGCATAAAATAAACCCACTTAATCCCAGGCTAGCTCTCTTAGGCCTTGCTCACCTGCAGACAGATTAGCAGAAGACCAAATTTTCCTTTGTCTAAAATTGGGGGGAGTGGGCACCCTCCTTCACTACTCTCACAGCCAACTGAGATTGAGACATCTCATGGGGAATCTAGCCTCAGATGCTTACTAGCTGTCTAGTATGACCCTAGGCAATTCATTTCACCTGTTTGCCTCAGTTTCCTCATTTGTAAGATGACAGTGATAACAACACCTACCTCCCAAGGCTGTGAGGATCAAATGAGATCGAGCACAGTGCCTAGAACATAGTAGGGGTTATATTTGTTATCATAAATATTATTACTTTATATTACATTATATCAGTATGTTGAATTAATATAACATACATTGATATCATATGATATAGTGATAATAAAAACTTAAAATAATTAAGTTAATATTTATCATTACTCTCCTCCATAGCTAGCCTTTTAGTTTCTCTCACTCCATCTGCATGCTGGAGTTTGGGGGAAAAATGAACCCCACTCCCCACCAAGGGAAGGAATTAGCATGGCTTTTATTTCCCCTCTCCATGGTCTAGCCAGCCTGGACTATCTGCTGACTTCTCAAACTCTCCAATCCACCTGCTGTTTTTGCATCTTTACTCACAGGCTACCCCAGCTCCACCCAGACCCATGCCTGGACCTTCTCCCTCCTCTCCCTCTGCCACTGTGAATTCTTAAGCTTCCTTTGAGGCTCGGCACAGGGAGATGAAGTGACTTTCCCAAGGTCACACAGTTAGAAAGTGTCCAATTCCGGATCTGAATCCTGACTAAAAGTCCAGGATCATACCCACCATACCGTCATGCTTTCCATTTGGGAGAAAAGAGTTACTGTGTACACAGCACTTGGGTACAGGTCAAGTTTGAAACAGTCTGCCTCTTGTCTCCCCCTGGCATCCTTCAAGGTCTAGCTAAAATCCCACCTTCTACAGGAAACCTTTCCCAATTCCCCTTCATACCAACATGTTCCTTCTGAGACTATCTCCAGTTTTTTCCCATCTGTATCTTGTATACACATAGCTGTTTCCATGTTATCTCCCCCATTAGCCTATAAAGCCTATATATGTGTGTGTGTAGTAGGTGCTTACTAAATGCTTGCTGACTGACTAAATAGGACAATGTTCCTGCCTTCATCAAAGGCTCAATTTATGAAGGGAGGAGGAACAGTAAAACAGGTAACCAGATTTTTTTTTGTCTACACCTAGAATATTAGCATAAGATGTTTCACCAATGCAAATAGGTACCTGGTGTGCAGCCTGGGGACACTGCGACAAGTAAGTGACCATTCCAGGGCCATACAGTCAGTATGTGTCTCAGGAGGAACCAGAGGCACACCGGTTCTTCCTGATTCCAAGGTCAGCTCTCTACCCACTACACCACACTGCCTTCAGAATTTGAATCCAGGTGATCTGGATCCCAGGTCTCTTTCTACCACATAACCTCACTGTTGTTCAGTTGTTTCAGATCCGTCCAACTCTTCAGGACCCCATTTGGGTCCTCTTAGCAAAGGTACTGGAGTGATTTATCATTTCCTTCTCCAATTCATTTTACAGATGAAGAAACTGAGGCAAACAGGGTTAAGTGACTTCCCTGGGACAACCTCATTACTCTTCCTTATAATAAGGAATATTAACAATGAATTTTTATGCTTTAAAGTTCATAAAACACATTACATTCACTCCCATTTGAGCCTCAAAAAAAAAAATCAACAACTCTGTGAGATAGGAACTATAGGTATTTTTCCCGCTTGTCTTAAATATAGAACACTCTCATTACAGAAACTCCCTCTAGCAAAGTAGAGCTGCAAAATGTAGCTCTGGAGACTTGCCTGGGAGACCTAATAGATAAAGGGGCTAGCCCGTGATCGTACTGGGGGTAGGTCAGAAGCTGAACCAGACCCCATCTCTTCCCTACTTCTTGTTACTAACAGTACCGTCCCCATTATATGGATGGGCGAGCTGAAGCTTGAACCTCAGAAGTTTTGTGACTTGCCCTGGACACAGGGCTTAGAGGATCTGAGACCAGATCTTCCCAATCTCCAAATCCAGAATTTCACCTACTGCCTAAAACAAAGACACCAGACTGTTGCAAAACAATTCCAACATATTGTGACAACAACTGCCCCAGGTGTAGCTGCCAGGGAACTGTACTTGGCATATAGAGAAAATATGGCAACGTATATGTGACCTAGAATAAATTACATCACCTCTGAGTGCTCTGGGCAAATTACAGGTTCCGTTGGGTCACCTATAAAATGGGGATGATGATGCTAACACCAGTATCATCAACCTTACCAAACAGAGATGAAAACACTTTATAAACATAGGTAAATATGATTTATTATTTTGTGAAGTCTGAAGGAAGAAGAATACTGACGAACAGATAAGGGAAAAGAGATAGAAACTGAGTAGACAGCATATGAATTGGGCTTTGAAGAAAGGTAGGAATTTAGCAATGGGAGTAGGAGAAGAAACAGCTTCTACTTATATTAGTCAGGGGTCACAGTAGGGAGAGTGAGGAAGATTCAAGTTCAAATCTGACCTCAAACACTCACTAGCTGTGTGAGTTTGGGCAAGTCACTTAACCTCTTTCTGCCTCCATTTCCTCATCTGCAAAACGAGGGTAATAATAGCTACTATTGGCAAGGGTGTTATGACGATCAAATGAGATATTTGTTGATCACTTAACACAGTGCCTGGCACATAGAAACTTTTCTTCCTTTCCTGTATTAATAGGGTGAGCAAAGGTGGGAGAGTGAACACTTAAGGGACAGAAACAAATCCAGTTTGGTTTAAGGGTACAATATACAAAAGGAAAGAAAATATAAAATATGACTGGAGAAGTGGGAAGTTGCAAGATTCTCAAATACCTTGAATGGCAGTCACTGAATAAGAATTTGATGCTTACTCAGAAGGTAATAGGGAACCTCTGGAGATTCTGAGCACAAGAGTAACTGTGACCAGATTTATGCCTTTATAAAGTAAATTATTCTGGCCGTAGAATGAGGGAAAAATTTGAAAAGAGAAGCAATGAAAGTCTCTTGGCAGGCAACTGTATTTGGAATTATACCCTTTCTAAAAAAATCCCTTTAAGAAAAGGGAAAATAATCTATTTTATATTTTTAAAAAAACCTCTTTTTACAGTGGCAAAGAATTGGAAATCAAGGAAATGCTCATCAGTCAGGAAATGACAAAATAAATTATTGTCTATGATCATGAGGAAATACTATCATGAGACAAGAAATGATGAGCAGAATGCTTTCAGAAAACCTGGGAAGATTGACATGAACTGATGCTGAACAAAGTGAGCAGAACCCGGAGAACATCCTACACAGTCACAGCAATATTGCTCAATGATCAACTGTGAATGACTGAGCTACTCTGCCCGAGACAATGATAAAAGACAAAGGACCCATAATGAAAAAATGCTATCCACTCCAGAGAAAGAATTAATCATCCCTGAGGATGGACTGATGCATTTTTTTTAACTTTCTTTTTCTTGTGTGTGGGGGGAAGGAGGGGGAAAGGGGGTCTTTGGTAATATATATAATATGGAGGGGCAGCTAGGTGGTGCTGTGGATAGAGCACCAGTGCAAGAGTCAGGAGAACCTGAATTCAAATCTCACCTCAGACACTTGATACTCACTAGCTGTGTGACCTTGGGCAAGTCACTTAACCCCAATTGCCTCATCCTGGGTCATCTCCAGTCATCCTGATGAATATCTGGTCACTGGATTCAGATGGCTCTGGAGGAGAAGTGAGGTTGGTGACCTACACAGCCCCCCTCACTCAAAACAAAATCGGGTGCAAGTCATGTCATCATTTCTTTGATGGCATGATCTTCTGCAACGAAGGACGAACAGACATATTAATATGGAACTATGTTTTGCTTGACTTCACATATATAATCAATGTTATAGGGCTTACCTTCTCAGGGGGTGGGGATGGGACAGGAGGGAGAGAATTTGGAACTCAAAATTTTCAAAAATGAATTATAAAAAAAATTTTACATGTAATTGGGAATTATTTGATGAAATAAACATACGTGTGTATATGTGTATGTATACATAATATATATTGAAATCCCTTTGCTTCAGCAATACCACAAAGCATACAGATAAGAGATCAGACAGAGATAAAGAATTCACACGTACAAAAATATCTGTTGGAATAAAAAATTGATGTAAGGTAATAAAAAATTGAAAACAAAGAGAATGCCTGGACAATTTATGATATATGAATGTTATGAACTATTACTGTACCATAAAAGATGATGAATGGGAAAAGAGGTTCAGAGAAACCTGGGACAACTTGTATGAACTGACCAATGCTGGCAAGCAGAACCAATGATTAACATAAGTAGCAACAAAAATGATTCAAAGACAAACAACTTTGAAAGACTGGTCAATATCATGTCCAGTCAGGACTCCCAGCTGTTCCTCCTCTAAGATTCTCTGTCACCAGACTCCAGGCATTTTCTCTGACTTCTCATGCCTGCGGAACCCTCATTACTACCTCTTGGCTTCCCTGACTTCCTTCAAGTCTCAGCTACAAGAAGCCTTTTCCAATCCCCCTTAATTATAATACCTTCCTCAGTTGATCATCTCCAATTTATATTTTCAATATCTTATTTGCACATAGTTGTTTCCATGCTGTCTCCCTATTAAATTAGAAGCTCTTGGATAACAGGGACTGGATTATATATTGTAGGTTGGGGGAGGGGCACTGTTTGGGGTTTTTGTCTTTCTTTATATCCCCAATGGCACATAGCAGGTACTTAATAAATGTTCAATCACTGACTGACTGACTCCAGGAGGCTGATAATAAATTGCTTCCTATTTCTTACCCTAGAGGTGATAGATTTAAGGTACAGATTGAAGCCTATAACGTCAGATCTAGTCAATATTGTCAGACATTATGTATTTATTACAAGGGAAGACTTTTTGGGGGTGGGGAGGAATAGAAGGACATGATAGTGACCCAAGAAAAAAAGGAGACAGTTACAATCATCTACCTGGGTGATGCTAAATAGAAAAGAAGGGGGTTGATTTAATAACAGTTTCGGAGGTGTAATTGACAAGGTCTAGTGTGGGAAAGGAAAGAACCCAAGGTAACTCAAGGTTTTGGCCAGGAGACCAAGTCAGTAGGTTGGTATTGTTTTTACAAAGGGATAAAAGTAGCAACTCAAGGGGAGTGAAATAAAGTTCCAGGACACCCTGAATTTGAGGCATCAATGGTTCCCACAGGCAGAAAGCAGATTACAACTAGGAATACAATTTCAGTCTGTCACCTTTACAAGTGAAAGGTAAAGATGGAATGATGAGCTTGCACAAGAAGGGCAAATGTTACCCCTTAGGTGAAGTGACTCAGGAAGGAGGAGGAGGAGGAGGCCAACCACAATATGGAGTAAAGACTAATGACTCCAGAATAAGGAAACCTGAGTTCAAATTCTATCTAACCAAGCTTCTGGATTTTTTCCTTCTGTAACATGAAAAAGGTGGACTAGATTGGCCAAGGAACCATCCAACTTGAGTTTACTGAGGCCAAGGAAAATATAAAGATACTTAACAAATTTCTCCAGAGCGTATGTGCATTTTTTTCCCCAAAACTAAAACCAAAGGAAAAAAGAAAACCTCTGAGATCCAAAAGGAGTAAAGTATATCTTTGAAGAGTCTCTGAGAGAGGTACTGGAGGGGTGGCTGGAAATCTTAGAGGTAAGAATGGGGCTTCTTCCTTACAGAACTCAGGTCAGTAGTCCCTACATCTCCTGATCTTTCCCAGGAGCCTGGAATTGGTAAAATTCAAGTGATACCTCTCCCCAAGCTCAAAACACAAGAGCCTGTGGTCTCGCCACCACTACCTAGAATAAAGCAGAAACTGTATCACGGGATGAGGGACTATTCAAGAATATTTCATGCCTTGCACATGGCAGGAGCAAGATATTTACCAATATTTATAACATTTACCACCCAGGTAGATGAGTGTAACAGTCTCCTTTTCTCGAACATCACTATCACATCCTACTGCTACCCCCCAAAAAAGTCTTCCCTTTAAAATAAAATTTTGTTCATTTACAAAAACAAAGCACTTCATAAAATTCCTGCTACAATAAGAATGGAAAAATTTTAAAGAGTATATCATTGTAATGACCAATGGTGCAGAGGCGAGAGTGCAGGGCCTGAAGTCTGGAGGACCTGAGTTCAAATGAGGTCTCATACACTTACTAGCTGTGTGACCCTGGGCAAGTCGCTTCACCCTGTTTGTCTCAGTTTCCTCACCTGTAAAATGAGCTGGAGACGGAAACGGCAAAACCACTCCAGTATATCTACCAAGAAAACTTCAAAGAAGGTCAAGAAGAGTCAGACATGATTGAACAAAAATACCAGCCAAGTTTGGCCACAAAGTCAACAAGAATTAAATGCTCATTATGCTGGGCACTGTGCCAAGTCTAGGAAAGCAATTGCAAGCAAAAAGAAGGACAGTTTCTGCCCTGGGGAAGCTTACTTTCCAACAGGGTAAGAGAACACTTCATGGAAGCCATAGCGTGGAAGGGAGAAGGTCCCCAGAGAAGAAAGGAGGCAGAGAAAATCCGAAGAGGAATGAATCTATCACCACTCTAGGCACTTTCCTTAAAATAGAAGCTCTGAGAGGAAATGACCAGTCAGAGGAAGGGGCCACAGGGATCCAGGGAACTTCTGGGGGAAGAAGATGCAAAGATGAGCTAGCTATGAGAATGTATTTCCCTCCCTTCTTTACAAAGGTGGGGGGCCATGGGCTTAGAACACTGCATACACTGTTGGCTGATACACTGGTTAATTTTGCTAAACTACCCTCCCCCTTTCTTTTATTCTATTCTAAAAAGAGATGATTGAGTGGAGAAGGGGATAGAGGAGGAAGCCTATTGGGAAATGAATGTGATATAAAAACAAAAGATAATTTTATTTTAAAAAAATTTAATGTATTTTATTTTCATGTATTTATATATATTATGAATACTGGGTATTACATTACACATTATATATATTTGTATATATTATATGTATGTGTATTATTCCTATACATATAATCTATATATTATCTTATTTTTAACTTATAGGATAAAACAAGTATTTCCATAACATTGTCTAATAAAAAAGGATGATTGTACATGAAACTGAAAATTTATTATGTACAACATATTCTTCATTTAAAATATATAATAAAGTTATTGTGTCAATTTCTCTTTTTTTCTCCTTTTTCTTCCACAGCCATCACCACCAACCTTGGAGATAACAGGCCCTCCACGATCTACAACAGGCTTGTCATTTCTTATCAGCCTGTCCCACGTCTTTTTTTTTCTAGGTTAAACATATGAAAATATATATACTAATCATATTACAAAAGAAAACACGGGCCAAAATAAAAACACAAGAAAAAAGAAGAGAGTTTAAAAAGTATGCTTCGATCAGTATTTAGATTCCCTCAGTTCTTTCTCTAAGGATGGATAGCATTTTTCATGTCAAGTCCTTCAGTGTGTCAACTGGGGAATGGCTCTTATTTTTATAAATTTGACTTATTTCTCTACATATTTGAGAGATGAGACCTTTATCAGAGAAACTTGCTTCAAAATTTTTTCACAGTTATGATTGCTAATTGTATTTCCCTCCATCCTGTTCTCTCCCCTTTATTGTCTTTCCTTTCACCTAGTCCCACCTCAAGAGTTTTGCTTCTGATTTTTGCCTCCCCCAATCCACCCTCCCTTTTACGAGCACCCCCTTTCTCTTACCCCTTTCCCCTCCTACTTTCCTAATAATGTAAGACTGATGTCTATACCCAGATGAATGTTCATATTATTCTGGTTTGAGACAATGACACTGAGAGTAAGGTTCAAGCTTTCCCCGTCCTTTTGTGAGTTCTGCCACTCTAGGATTTGTCTGATTTAAAGGTCTTTGGAGGAATTTGGGAGCCAGCTCAGATGGGTCCCTGCCTTCTCTCTGCCATCTTAGCTCTACCCCCCCATCCCACATCTGAAGGTGGTTTCCTGCACCAAAGGAGTCCCATGACTACAACGTGCTTACCAAAAGACCACGTGCCTAGTGTAATACTCCAACACAAAAATCAGAAGCTAGACATAAAAGCCACATGTGCTAGCTGTGGTCAAGGCCCGTGCCCTTGAGGGGTAAGAGTTTCATCACACCCTTAGCTGTAACATGCATCCTTTCCTCACCAGATTCAAGGACTCTTTTGAGTTTTTCCAGCCAGCATGGGTCATACTACACAAGTTAGTGGGAGGAAAAGACATACGGGAAGTCAAGCCACTGACTGGTTTCTAGAAGCGGAAGTTCCCCTAGCACCATTTCAAGTGGTTCCCAGCCTCCTCCCACGTAGAGTTACTACCCTCCCCTCAATAGTAATACTGCCCATGCACATTACTTCTCTCCACCTGAGCACCAAGAGCCAGAATTCAGGATACCCAGACCCAAGAGCCACTCTCTCTCTTGCTCACTCCATTTCTCTCTCTCCTTCTCTGGATGTGCTACCAGGTGCCATGTAGTCAACCAGGTAATCCAAATAAGACCCATTTCTACAGGACTGGGTAGGGGCTGGGCCAGTTGACCTCTGAAGTCCCTTCCAACTCTGAGATACTGTGATTCCAAACACAAAAGGGACCTGGGGAATGTCACAGAGAAAGAAAGCCATCAGCAATGAGGCAATGGGCGAAGGAAAAAGGAAGCAGTGAGTCCTAGCTAGACCCCTCTACTATTTTGCCTGAAGATCCCATCAACTTCCCAAGGATTCAGTTTGGATCTCAATGAAGGTGATTCTCAGATCTACTGACGCAGCCCTAACCTTTCTCCTAAACCTCCCAGATTGAAATATCTGACTGACTGCTGGATTTCTGTTGTTTGACTTTCATTCCTGAAGAGGATCGTGACATCAGGAAGGTGATGCCCTGACTTATACACGTGAACTGGACTGAAGTGAGGGAGGGTTGTACAAAGTTGCCAGCCTCGCCTTGCTCCCTCCTCCGCAGCCATCTGGGTCCAGTGACCAGATGCAGATCAGGACAACAGGAGAAGGCCCCGAGGACTAAAGAAAATAAAGACAGATTGTTTGAGATATAAGAAACCTTAACTTCCCAGAGAATATGTTGATAAATGTATTCACTTGATATTAAGTTTGTTCCATGTTCTTCTCCTGAACCAATATTTGGGCAACTGCTTCCTGTGTTATCACTTATTGGAAAATCAATATCATCTCATATTTTTGTCAGATTGTCTCCTTGTGATAACTCAAACCCATAGAAAGACATGTCCAAAACCGAACTCATTCTTTCCCATCACTCTCAAAGGGACTACTATCCCTCCCAGTCTCCCAGACTCACAATCTACGGGTCATTCTTGACTTCTCCTTTGCCATCCTCATATTCAATCTATTGCCAAGGTCTATCAATCATAACTTTGCAACATCCCTCCATCGGACACTGATCAGACCTGTACCCAGGGCAGGCCCTCATTACCTCACACATGAACTATTGTAATAACTGCCGGTGGGTGTGCCTGCCTCAGGTGTCTCCCCACATCAGTTCACCCTCCCACTTGGACTGGCAAAGTGATCTTTCTTTGTGCCCAGGTTGGCCCATCTTGCTCCCACTCCAAACTCAATAAACTAGTAACTATTTTATCACCTCAGGAATCAATAATAAAATCCCATTTGGAGTTCTAAGCCCTTCAGAACCTGTTTCTCTGGCCTTCAGAATCTCTTTATACCTTTCACACATATACACACGCATCCCACGCCCTGTAATTCAGTAATACTGGCCTCTTTGCTCTCCCTTACATAAGCCACTTCCATCTCCAGATTCCAAACACTTTCACTGGCTGTCGTCCATGCCCTTCCCTCCTGGCTTTCATAGATACCTCTAAGGCCTAGCTAAAATATCAACTTCTACACTATTCTTTCCTAAATTCTAATGCCTTTCCTTTGTTGATATTTCCAATTTTTCCTGTCTATAGTCTGCCCATAGTTGTTTGCTTACTGTTTCTACCATTAGATCATAAGAGCAAGAATGTTTTTTTTACTTTCTTTGTATCCCCCCAACACTTACCGTGGTTCCTGCCACATAATGGACCTTTAATAAATGTTTACCGACTCCCATCCTTTGTTTCTCTCCCATATGTGCTTATGACTGACTTCACCACCATGCCTCAGCAGCCCTCACACCCTGGAATATCCCACATTTCCTCGAGTCCTATCACCTCCTTGCCCCTGTGCCTCCTTTCTCCCATGGATGAGTTTTGCCTGGGACCTCCACATTGAGGAAGGACCCCAGCATAAGGCCTGGCACTTGGTCATGGCTTAATAAATACTTCTTATGCATGACCTGAGAGGAGAAGGGTCTTAAAAATGTACCAAGAGGGTTCCATAAACTGCTAAAGTCTTTATAATGCCATCTTTGGTTATTAAGTCTGAGGTTCAGAGAATGAAAGGCATAGTACATTAAGCACCGGAACTTACATCAGAAGAAATCTGGGTTCAAATCCTGGCTCTGGCCCTAACTTGCTAGCCCTGCGACCCTGGACAAGTCAGCTAAAATCTCTGAGATTCAGTTTCCTCATCTGCTTCTACGAGCCAGCGTGCTCAGGACTGTTTCAGGGAATTGGGGAGGAGTCCCCAGCAAGCTGAATTATCAGATTCCAGGAATTAGTAGGAGACAACTCGCTATTGAAAAAACCCTTCTAAAGGACTTCAGTTTCCTTCCCTGTCTTACTGACCACAACCTATCAGCAATAATTGATTCATTCTTTGGTGACTGAAGGGCCTCAGGATAATTACCCTGGATGCTCAATGTCTCTGTACAAAACCACAGGTGTTACTCTAACAGGGCTTCTTAGACTTTTTCCACTTGTGACCCCTTTTCAGTTTCGGAAGCGTTCATTGGCATTACATGGCCTGGGTGCAAAGTGCCCATGCTTTGTGTTCAGAACCAAGGCTACAGTGAAGTTGCCCCATAAAACACAAGCAAGTGCTGCCAGAAATACCCGAGATTCATTACGAGTTTGATTTTTTAATTAATTTTTGGTTGTTGCATGTTAAGAAACTTTTTACTGTTGCCCAATTTTTCACAACTCCATATGGGTTCTTAAGTTTAAGAAGCGATGCCCCTGAAGACTCAAGAAATCGGGTTGTAGTTACAGTCTGACCACCAAATGTTAGCATGCTTTTCTCCACTCAGAGGTTACTGATTACTAAGGGCCAGAAGAAGAGGTAATAATTGATAATAAGGTAATATGAGGTAATAATTGAGTAGCAGTGGTAGGCCACAAAGATTACTAGTCTGACTTGACTATAGTCGTAGGAAACTGTGCCATCTTCGCAGAGCAATGTGGCAGAAAACTTCCCAGGCCATGCCAATCATGACAACCACTGGTTACTTCCCTGGGCACAAATGGTTCTGCCAGACATAATCCAGAAAACACCAGCAAAGACTGTGAAGTCTTACAAAAGAAACCCAAGATCTTTCAAATACTGGGAAGTGTTCCATCAGCAATGCCAAGTAAAGTTAAGGGTGCAAAAAAAAAGGCAGATTTATAAAGCGAAGAGCTAACCTCAATCCCAAGCGACCTGAGTGTTTGGGTTACTCTGACCCATACCACCTATGTACTCCTAAATTATACCCTTGGTCAACCAACACTAAAAAAAATAGCTCCCAATCACTGGGGGCAGGAACTTCCTCACCAGATGAGCCTCACTCCAATGAAATCCTAGATTTAGGAGCCGATCCTCCCCCTGCCTAAAACAACAACAGAAACCTTTCAGTGACATACAGTAAAATTAAGTCTAAATCTAAAATGAGTTTATTCACAAAACATCAGCATTTCTGTGTATTCTTACCAAAATCCAGAGATGGAAAGAGAAAGTCTATTTAAAATAACTATGGATAGTATAAAAAACTTAGGAATCTACCTATTAAGACATAGAGAAACTATATGCATACACATACATACACACACACACACACACACACCCCATCTATCTATCCATACATATAGATATAGATATACACACACTGTCTATCTATCTATATATAGATAGTGTATGTATATGTATATGTGTATATGTGTATATATGTTTACATGTATGTATATACACACACAAATAAAAGACAGATCTAGATAATTAGAGAAATTATTCAGTATTCATAAGTAGTCTAAGCTAATACAATAAAAATGGCAACATTACCTAAATTAAGTTACTTATCCAGTTCTATACCAAACAAACAACCGAAGGATTACTTTATAGAGCTATATAGAATGTGAATTTAATGATAATAGCTAACATTTTGCTATGTGCCAGGTACCATGCTAAGTACCCTACTATTATTATCTCATTTGGTCCTTGTAACAGCCCTGGGAGGTAGGTGCTGTTGCAGATGAGGAAACTGAGGCAAATGGAGGGTAAGTGATTTGCCCAGGGTCACACAGCTAGTAAATAGCTGAACCTAAATTTGAACTCAGCTCTTCCCGACTCCAAGCCCAGCTGCTCTATCCATTGTACCATCTAGCTAGCCTTAATTAAAAGAAACAGGTTATAAGGGAATAAGTAGTATCTTATATTTTTTCAAATATATACTAAAGGCTCCATATAGACTAAAATATTTATAATAGTACCTTTTGTGGGAGGAAAGAATTGGAAGCAAAGTTGAATGCCTATTGGTTAAGCAATGGCAAAGCTAAGGGTTTTAACTCTTTTTGTATCCTACTAAATTTTGGTAATCTGGTAAAACCCATGGATCCCTTCTTACGATCACATTTTTAATGCTTAATATAAAATAATCAATTATAATAAAATAGCCAATTAAAAGCCAATTTTCTATCATAATATAAAACCTATTATTATATATAATATATTACATATTATAGTTATCAGTTTTTTTAAAATAAGTCCATGGGTCCCACCAGTTTTAAGAAACCCTGAGCTAAACAGACTGGTATATGAATGTAACAGAATATTACTATGCTATAAAAACAACAAATACGCTACAGATAGAGAAGCATGGGAACTGGTATAGAGAGTTTACTCCTTATGAGAATACTAACACAGCGGAATTTCTCACATTCTAATGTGAAAAACAATTTAAGAACAGGCCCAGAGAAAGTAGAGTGGAAAAAATATGGGTGAAGCTCCACAAACAGACAAAAGTAAAAGCAGTTTTATCAGTGGAGTAAAGTAGAGAACACTTGGCCAGAAAGGAGGAAAAAATGATGAGGAACTGGGGAAATTGATCGCAAACCCGGCACTAAGACACGATACCACAAGGATGGGGAACTCCAAGTGTTTAGGCATTTAGTGGAGATTCCCCAACCAAAACTGGAGCAACGGACGATTTCTTGGCTTCCTTAATGATCATCAAATGATCAAGATACTTGAGGGGAATTACTAATGTGGAGACTTTTCATAAATAAGCAAGAGCTGGTTGTTTGAGCAAGAATGATGGGAATTTGGAGGGGGATGGGGGCAGAAGGGAAGTGACCAATTCATTTTGGAGTTTATGAAGAAGTGGAAAAGCATAGTCTGTCATGTGTTCCTAGATTTCAGGGGCAGCTAGGTGGAGTGGTACATAGAGCACTGGATCTGGAGTCAGGACCACCTGAGTTCAATTCCAGCCTCAGACTCTTACTAGCTGGGTGACGCTGGGCAAGTCACTTAACCTCATTTGCCTCAGTTTCCTTATCTGTAAAATGAGCTAGAGAAGAAAATGGCAAACCATTCCAGTATTTCTGCCAAAAAAATCACAGTCAGACACAACTACAATGATCCGACAAAACAGAAAAGAGGGAGAGAAAGGTTTTGGGGTTTTTTTAAAGCAATTAGTTTGGCATGGCTCTGTAAGAATATTTATCAATGTACCAGTCTACACAATGAGCAAAGGCTGGTTACTAGCACTAACCATCCTAGGATGGGGGTAGACAAGAAACCCAAGCAGGGATATAGCAGTGCTTGGAGCAGATGGGATGATAAGAACAGATGACTGAGGCACAATAGAGCTCCCCAACTCTTCTCGTTTCTGAGCAGGAGAATAACCTTTGGACTGAAAAGGGGAGGGAAAAGAAATGTGGATCAGAAACTGAAAGCCAAAGATAGCACTCTGCAAGAGAACCCCATTGCCCTGGAGTTCAAATCCCTGGGACAAGATGAAAAGTCACCCCAAGGTATTGATCAAATCAGCTGTTGGAACTGTTAAGCTACTGCCACTAATCTTTGTTTAGACTGCACAAGCCCAGGACTGAAGAAAGGTAGAAATATCCCCATTAAAAAAGCAATAAAAATACATTAAATAAACTAAAAAGATCTGCAAACTCCAGGCCAGAAAGCTTGACTTGGCAAAATGATACAACATATTATTAAACAGGTGGCTAGTTAGGGAAGAAAAAAGGTGATCACCAAGAGCCAGTATAGCCTCACCAAGAACAAGTCATACCAAACTAACCACAGTTTCATTTTCAGATACTGTTATTTAACACATGGATCAGGGAAATTCTAGAGAAACGTTAACCTGAATTTTAGAGGGGGGATATATTTATTTAAGGCCAAGTACAAAGACAAGTGAAAGATGCTCCCTGCCTTCAAGAAGCTTACTATCTAATGAAGAGACAACATGAAAACAAGCTATTAACAGGATAAACTGGATCCTCAAAAGCAGGGACTGTCTTTTACCTTTCTTTGTATCCTCACCACTAACCACAGTGGCTGGCACATAGTAGGCCCTTAATAAATCTTTATGGATCGCCTATTCTGCCTGGCTTCAGAAGGCAGAATTAGTAACAATATGTAAAAGTCACAGAGGCAGATTTAGTTTGATTTAAGGAAGAAATAGATTTAATTTTACAAACAAGTAGAGTTATTCAAAAACAATTGGAGCTTAGGGAGTCAAGGTGGCTTTGGTGGTGGCACAGTCTTCTCTCAGTCCCCTGGGGCTCCTGGGGACACACACCCCCAGGCCATATGTCCAAGTGTTTGCCCCAGGACCTTAGGTCTTCAAGGTACTACCAGTGCCAGACCTAGGGTCAGCCTCACCCTTAGGTCCTTCCAGTCTCCATCTGTCCTTATCCATCCTGCAACACCTCCCCTCACTCCCACCCCAAGCAACCACTGCATTGGACAAGTTCTGGCAGAGCAGCCTAGCAAGTCATGGAAAGGAAACTTTGTGATGTCTGAGATCTTCTGCAGGCAACTATTGGCTATGTAGAAGTTGGCAGCCCAAGACCAGGCCTACAGCTGGAATCTTCAGAGCTGAAATACATGGCAACTTTCTCATCCTTAAAGTCCCCTTCTCAGACCTTCCCTCATGAGAGGAAGCATACCTGAAGCACATTGGAGAAATGAATCATTTTTATGGTGACTCTGCAGAAGGTAGCAGATTTTGTGGTCCATCTATAAGAGAAAACCCATCTCCCCTAGGAGATAACTTTGACTCAGATCAGTGGCCAAGCCAGGCTCTGCCTTGTTGGCTCCTGATGGCATGATCAGATCCAGAAGAGCCTTTCTTCCCTAGTAAGCTAAACTCCCTCATTCAGAGGGAGCTTTGGAAGAGGACATTTTTTTAGATGACCACCTGGGGCCATTAAGTGGTATAGATAATAAAGTGCTGGTCCTGGAGTCAAAAAGACTCCTCTTCTTGAGTTCAAATCCAGCCTCAGACACTTACTAGCTGGGTGACCCTAGGCAAGTCATTTAACCCTGTTTGCCTCAGTTTCCAGTATCTCTGCCAAGAAAACTCCAAATGGGGTCACCAAGAGTTGGACACAACTAAAAACAACTGAACTAGAGGACCACCTTTATTGCTTTAGATTGAGACTCTGTGATGCTATAGTAACTCAGGAAAACTGTTTAAGTGAAATTCATCATTTATGCAGAGTTCACTTCTAAGAGAAGATATGTCCATTAAGGTCTGGAAAACACAGCACTATGGATCAAATGTTTTCAGTTATTATGAGTTATTTGAGAATGGAATCACATTTCCAAACTAATCATATTGGTAAAGTTTCTTAAGATGTGTTTTTTAAAAAATTGGACTGGGGTGCCTAAGGAGGTAGTAAGTTTCCTGTCATTGGTAGTCTCCAAGCAGGGGATGGATGTCAAATTGTAGGTATCATAAGGCAATTAATTGGCACAGTGGATAGAGCATTGAGGAGCAGATAGGTGGTGCAGTGGATAGAGTGTCTGGAGGACCTGAATTTGAATCCACCCTTAGACACTTGTTGTGTGACCCTGGACCAGTCACTTAACCCCGTTAACAACTAATCAACAGCAACAACAGAAAAATGGACCACTAAGCCTGAAGTCAAGAAGCTTATTCTTTTGTTGCAGTTCAGTCCTGTCCAACTCTTCATGAGCCCATCTGGGGTTTTCTTCGCAAAGATAATATAGTGTTTTGACATTTACTTCTCCAGCTCATCTTGCAGATCAGGAATGGAGGCAAAGAGGGTGAAATGACTTGCCCAGGGTAACACTGGTAGTAAGTATATGAGGCCAGATCTGAACCTAGGTCTTTTTGATGCCAGGCCCAGTGCTCTATCCACAGAGCCCCCTACCTGCCCCAGAGTCAAGAAGACCTGAGTTCAAATCCAACCTCTGATACTTACCTAGGAAAGACATTTAATCTGTTTGCCTCAATTTCCTCAACTGTAAAATGTGGTTCATAACAACACCTACCTCGAAGGTTTATTGTGAGAATCCGATGAGTTTGGCCCAGTGCCTGACACATAGTAAATACTAGAGAAATGCTTCTTCTCTCCCTCCCTCCCCCTGTACTTTTGAGGTAGGAGATTCCTTCCAATTCTGAGATCCCTGGATTCTCATTTCACAACAAGATACTGGAATGAAACAGAAAAATATTCTAGCTCTTTGAGGGTTCTGCTTAATGGAATTGAGGTGAATCATGGACTGACTAGAGGCTCATTCATCACAGCACAAAGGAGTGCTAGCATAGCAGCCCCTCTGTGGTCGCTCCCCTAAGTGGATATCCCTGATGGTTGGGGTCCCTAATAGTTCAGTTGACTGCTATAATCTCAAGGCTCTAGGGGGACACCTTAGGGGATATATTTCCCATACAATTAATGATGAGTCCCACTGGTAATCAGCCAGACTTGTCATACCATGGTATCAGAGTTTTAAAACTAAAAGGGATCTTGGACAAACACCACTGAGTTCAACCCACTCATTTTATGAATAAGGAAACAGACACACAAAGCAGTTAAATGTTTTCCCCATGGTTACACAGCTAATAAGCTTCTGAGGAAGAATCTGAACACAGCCCTTTCTGACTCCAAGTCCAGTGCCCTAACCATTATACCAATTCAATTCAACAAATGTTTAATCATTTTCTTCTGGGCAGCCAGGTGGCACAGAGTGCTGGGCCTGGAGTTAGGACCACCTGAGTTCAAATCCAACTTCAGACATTTACTAGCTATATGACCCTGGGCAAATCACTTAACTCTGCTTGCCTCAGTTTCCTCATTCAGATAAGCTGGAGAAGGAACTGACAAACCACTCCAGTATCTTTGCCTACTCGGGTCACAAAGAGTCAGATATGACTGAAATGAATGAACAATAACATTCACTACGTGCCAGGCCCTACTAGGCTAAGCAAAAGACAGTCCCTGCCCTCAAGGAACTCTAATAACCTTATAACCCATACCATTATCTCAACCATGCTGGCTCATTTTGTTTTTAGCATTTACCAAGAGAGGATTGTAAGAACAGTTAGTATAAACATCCCCCCAGAAATGGGAGGTCCACTCTCCCACAAGGATATACAGACTCCGGAGTAAGAATGAGCTTAAACGGAGAGCAACAGCAGAGAGACCCAAGTGGAGAAAACACATGTGGCCAAAGGATAAACTCCTACTTCCTGGTTGCTAACAGAGTCCATTGCAAAAGTTCAAGTTCCTTTAAGACACTTCCTCCTTCTGGCATATAAATCTCTATATCTGTCTACATCTGTGTTTGGCATCAGGTCATCTCCACCTGCTTCCAGCTGGATATATTTTCTCCTGCTAGGTCTTTTCTCCAATGATATGTTCAATAGTGGGTGAAAGGAAGGCAGAATCCAGGAAGAAGGAAAAAATAGCAACTCTTCCACCCCACATGATTACTCATTACATTACCCTCTGAGGGGGGGGGGCCTAAATTGGGAGTCCACCACTACTCCAGCCATTCAAAGACCTCAGAGATATAAACAGCCTGATTGGTTAACCAATCAACTGTTTATTGATCCAATCACACCTATCCCTAGGTATAAACCTGGAGTTCTTAACCTGGGGTCCATGAACTTGTTTTTAAATTTTGATAACATTTAAATTTTGATAAATATTACAATATAATAATTTTCTTTAAAAATCTATGTGTTTTATTTTATGCATTTAAAAACTGTATTCTGGAAAGGGTCCGTAGTTTTTTTCAGACTGCCAAAAAGGTCAAGAACCAATGTTAAGGAGTATCTTATTTATACGCTGATAACTTCATCAAGCCCTTACATTGATTACATTAACTGAGATGGGGGGAGAGAGCATAGGGGAACCCCTTGCCTCACAGAGGAACAAACAGAAGAGCTTCTTTGAGACTCTGCGGCTTCCTACCCTACCTCGTCTATAAAAAGGTAAATACACATAGACCCACATGTGTATATATAGGACACAAAGCAGTCAGAGAGCTCATGGAGACAAACAGAACCAAAATAAACTAGACACTAAAAATAAACTAGGCTTGGTAACGGGGGAGGAATAAACGCGAAGTCCTGAGGTGAGAGGAATGGGAAGTCAGATAACTTGGGAGAAAGAAGAAACATCACAAGAAATGACCTTAATTATACTCCAAAAAATTCTGGTCTTTCACCCTCCCAACCAAAGAGACTGATAATGTTGGATGACCTGACACCCATGACCGGAAGGCCCAGCTGAAAGCCTGACTTCAAGAGCATTCTACTTGACCGCCATGACACTGACGTGCCAGATGCCACAAACAAGGTGCAGCCTAGTGAGAGTCCAAGAAAGCAGTAGGTTGGCCCACCATCAAAGGATGGGAGGGTGGGGAGGAAGAAGGAAGGAAGAGGAGTTCTGCTTAAAGGCCTACAATTTGAACACCCCCCCCAGTCCAAAAAAACTAGAAATGGCAAGGACAGATCACAAGACAGGCATAGGACTCTGCAATATCTTCCCCACTACTTTGTTTTCTGTGAATTCAATTAAAAAACAACCAAGATTTATTGTGTTCAAAGTACTGAGTCAAGTGTTACAAATACAAAGCCTAAAATCAGCAAACTATGGCGCCAGGGTCAAATCCAGCCCATCATACCAGCTCTGTGGGTCAAGGGCCACAGTCTATCTTCACCGGCTTAAACAAACAAAAAGGTAAGGGTCAGGGTTGTATGTTATGTGTACATAGACATGGGTCACCTAAAAGCAACTCCCGAAAAGTCATGAACAGACCAATCTGGAGTTGTCCACTTCTTTCCAAGGGAGATTTTAATTCCTATGTGGAGGAGGTGCAGAAGGGGCCACAAGACTAGATGTAGTGGCCTCATGTGAGACAGGGAGGAGGTGCCAGGCTAGAATTATATGTGTCCTTCTAAGTATTGATGGCCTAAGGGAATGATTTTTTAGGTTCATGAAGCTTTATTTAAAGAAAAAAGGGGATCCTCAAGTCTACATTTGAAGGGGATAGGAAATCAGTAATAGAGGCAATCAGTGTCTCCACCACAAATGCACCAGGCTTGAAACCCAGGTTACATGAATAAATAAAAAATAACTTGCAGATGAAAAATGAGAAGATTGAAAGGGGGGAAGGGTGGAATAGACAATCAAGGAAAATAGAGATAAGGAAGGCAGGCAGGCAGTGTCTTCCAGGCATAAGCCACAGAGTATGAGTACACACAAACAATGGTGAAAGATGAATTTCAACTTCATAAAACAGCTTCTAGGTCTTTTTGGAAGACATTTAGAATGTAGAAGGAAAGAATATATAGTATAGCTGAAGTGATAGACTGGATCTAGATTGTGGAGAGCTTTAAATGTCAGCTAAGGACATTGTATTTTATCCTAGAGCCTGGGTTATGGGGGACCTGGGGCCCATAAATTTTTTTTAAAATACTTTGATAACTGTGTTTATGTAAAGTTGATTTCCTTTGTAATCCAATGTATTTCATGCATTTGAAAACATGACTTCGACCAAGGGTTTATAGGTTTCACCAGACTATTGTCAAAGGAGTCCATGGAAACTGGAAAAATTATCTTTCCTGGAGGTAATAGAGGAACACAAAGAAAATAGGTAGGAAGGCCTCTCTTTGTTTCTGAAGGTAAAGGACAAATTAGGTTTTTACAATAGCTGTGGAAACTGTTAATGAGGGCTCTATCCCTGCTTAACCACATAAGCTAGAAAGAACCATGGAAATCATCATGGCCTGCAGGCCAGATCTGACCTACTGTCTATTTTTGTATAACCCTTGTATTAAGACTAGTGTTTTATGGTACATGACCATATAGTTTATGGTAAATGCCCAGAACAATGGTAAAAACCATTCTCAGCTCATGGGGTTATACACAAAAAGGAGGCCAACTGGATTTGGTCTATGGGCCATATTTTCCTGATTCCTGATTTCAGCCAACTTTCTCATTATATTAGATGAGGAAATTGAAGTCTAGAGAGGGGATTAGCAGCCAAGTGAAGAAACAGAATTGGAACCCAGGTTTTCTAACCCCACACCAGACTCCTTTCTCCATTGGACCACAAAGTTATTCCTTCATTTTCCAGATGGGGATGGAGACCAGAATGAAGAAGTAGCTTGCCCAAGCAAGTTAACAGAGGAAGGTGGGCATCCTTGGAGAAGGCATCAGTACACCCTGTTTCCTTTGGGTCCATCTCATGGAATTTAGGAGAGCCCATTCCTAGACATGTATGACTGAGTGGCTTGTACTGTTTGAGGATAATTTTTTCTTCCCAGTTGGCTATGGAGCTGGAAAAACTGACCGTTCTGGGTTACTAAAGTAGAAGCTGAGTGGGTATGGAAAAGAGGAGATCAGTCCCTTTCTTTACATTCTTTCCCATGCAACTTTAAGTGAGGCAGACAGGATTGCTGGGAGCTGCCCCTAAGAGTCAATGGTTGTCTTCCTTCTGCCCATGGAGGGTATTTCTGCCTGCTTTGTTTCTGCCTTCTCCAAGTGTAAGGCTTATTGAAATTCAGAGACGGAAGTTTCCAATGATTTTGGGAGTTTGGGGGAACCAACAGTTGAATCAGAACTGAATGGGTTGGGGGATGGGGAGGGTTTGGAATTAATCAGTGGCCACCGAAGAAGTGGAGAAACATCAACCATGGGAAGACCAGGAACATTAAGATGTGAAATCCCTTAAAAACTATCAGTTACGGACTCAGAAATATGGACGGGAGGATCCTAACTGGGATGCCCATCCATCAGGAACAGAAAGGGAACTTCGTAATGATTCCACAAAGAAAGAAAAAGACCACCAGTGATCTCTTCCCCAAGAATTCTCTACATGTGTGTTTCACCACCTGTGAGTGTGATCCCACTCTCACCAGGGACTTTGTGTATATGAGAAGAGAGTGGACCCCTAGTTCTACCAACTTTGCTATACTTTCTTTTTTCTAAAATTATAATAATAATAATAATAAAGAGCATTTATATCATGCTTTACGGCTTATAAACTGCTTTACAAATATTATCTATTTTATCCTAATAATCCTAGAATGTAGGTGCTATTAGCATCCCTCTTTTTACAAGTGAGGAAACTGAGGCAAACCAGTTTAAAATCACACAGCTACCAAGTGTCTGAGGTCACATTTGACCTCAGGTCTTTCTGACTCCAGTTTCAGCACTGTATCCACTGAGACCCTTAGCTGCCTACTGTTCCTACAATGCCATTTTAGTCGAACTTTTGCTTTAAATAATGATGTTCTCAGGCTCACTACTGGTTCATATTGGTCGATTTAATGAAGTCTACTGGCTGACTGTTGATAATGAGCACACTAATGGGGGCTCTGGAACAGCAGTATCAGAACCATAGCCTCTTAGAGTTATCTATACCTAGAAACCAGAGTGGAGGTAGGCAGCCTCTCCTCCTGGGGATTCCAATCTCTGAGTTTACATCCCTAGCTGAGAAAGATGCTATGTGTAAAACAGAGATATATCAATTAAAAAGATAATATCAATTAAACTAACCTACTTTTCAGGGCTATTGTGAAGACCAGATCACATCATAGTGATAGTAATAGCTGACATTTATAGAACATTTTAAAGCAGCCACTAAGAATCATATATTAGAAAGCACAATGGCTCAGGAGACCAGAGACCAGGGTTTACATTCGTCCATCCATCCGTTCATCCATCCATCCATCCGTTCATCCATCCATCCATCCATGCATTCAATAAACATTTACTAAGTGCCTACTATTGTGGAAAGCTAAGAGCTAGGAATACAGTAAAAGGTAAAAGACCTCATTACTTGGACAAGCTCTTTAATCTCCCTCAGTCTCAGTTTCTTCATTTGTAAAACTAGGGGGCTGAACTAGGCGAACTCCAAAGTGTCTTCCAACCTAGTGCCATAAGCCTCATTCTTTGGCCTAGTGCTTTCCACATTATCCCATTGGGCTTTGTAAACTATAAAATACTATATGAATCATGTAGTATAAACCATAAAATACTATATGGAAGACCACCTACTAAGACACATAAAAGTATAAAGATTATAAAGAAAGTGAGAGTCATTTGTGTAAGCCACGGTGAGGTCTTCATCTTAGGAGTCTAATTCACTGAAGAATTTACAACAACTGCTAATCACCAGAAGACATTTTAGTGACCACTCCCTACAGTGTCAGAAGGCTCTGAATAAATAGTGCACTCCCTTCTCAGAACCTGTTGTAGCTCTTGCTTAACTGGTGTTATTTTACTCCAGCTCTGAAGTGGCCAATCACACCTTGGACAGCTTTGGAACTGTTCTGAGGTGACAGGACCTACTTGGGTGACTCTACTCAAATCACTGTATTGTCTTCATTAGTAAAATGAAGACATTGGCCAATGTGGCCTCTGAACCAAAGGTCCCTTCAGATTCTAGGCCTATGAGTCTATTATAATCCTCATCATTAGCAGAACAGGTAGGGAGAGTTGGCCTCAGATCCAGGAAGATCTGAATCATAATCTTTTTCCTCTGACATATGGTGGCTTTATAACCCTGGACAGGTCATTGAACCCTCTCAAGGTTGCAGCCAACTCCTATGGCTTTAAGTTGGGGACCAGCTACCTATCTACATTTGGTAGATCTCTTGAGATCCTTCTATCAATAAAATCATTACAAGCCTTCTACAAGGTGGACAGAGCACTGGGCTTGGAATCAGGAACCAGAAGATTCATGTTCCTGAGTTCAAATCTGGCCTCAGACACTTAACTAGTTGAGTGACCCTGAGCAAAACACTCAACCTTGTCCGCCTCATTTTCCTCATCTGTAAAATGAGCTAGAGAAGAAAATGGCAAACTATTCCAGTGTCTTTGCAAAGAAACCCCAAAATAGGGTTACAAAGAGTCCGATACGACTGAAACAACACCTTCAGCCTACTTTTGGGGACCATCATACCTGGCATACAGTGGATACTTAAAAAACTCTTCCTTGTTTGATTGCCTAGTCTATCCTGAGTAGAGGAGAAAAATCAAGCCCAGTCCTAGACCTTAAAGAGTCAACTACAGAGAGATAACTCAGTTTCCTCATTTGTAAAAATGAGGAGTTTAGGCTAGATGACCCCCTCAGTTCCTCCTAGCTCTTCTTCTGAGCTCCTTGAAGGGACCCAAAACATTGGGAAACAATTAGATGTTGTACTGTTGGACAACAGTTAGAAGTGAAAAAGGTGAATAAATAAGGAAGCTGCCGGACTGACTAAAAAGGCCTTCCCTTCCTAAAGGAAGGGAGAAGTGGAAAAAGGGAGCTGAAGGATGATTTAGGAGTCACTGAGCCAGCAAGGCTGATGGGGCAGGAACAAAACAGAAAGGGGTGCTTAGGAAGCCCCACCCCATCCAGATGGGAGGGCACAACGCAGAGGTTGACACAAAAAATATACAGAAACCAAATTAATATGCAGAAACCATATCCTTAGAAGCTTCCTCAAAGCTTTTCTCACTTCCCCTCCTGTCACAGGAAGAAGTCAGCTGGGAGAAAACGCAAAAAAGGATTACATGGAAGCAAGAGGGAAAGATCATTTTCTGGAAACGGGGCCAAACTGGCTGAGATAGTAGACCGAATAGGAGTCAACTGTGACTCGGTTCAAATTCTCCTTCTCCACCTCTGACTGGGTAACCTTGGGCCACTCATCTAGCCAATTAACTAGTCAACACGATTTTATTAAGCAATTACAAGTTGGGAACAGTGCTAAGGGCCAGGAATGCTAAGAGAAAAGCAATCAGAATTTACATTCTGATAAGGGAGACATACATACAAAGAAAGCCACAATGAATGGCGGTGGGGGGAGCATGACTTGTTGTTTCAGCTATAGAATGGGTTGATTCGATTAGAAGACTTCTGAGGAAATGGCAAACTACTCCAGTATCTTATCAAGAGAAACCCAAATGGAGTCATGAAGAGTCGGATGCCACTGAAAAACAACTGGACACAACAAAAATAATGACTCAATTTGGCCCCAAAATTACCAAGTCAACAAGGCTTTGAAAGGACTAAATAACAGAGGCCAACCTAAACTCAGGAATACGTGAGTTCAGATCCCGCCTTGGACATTTATTAGGTGTATGAACCTATGTAAGCCACTTAACTGGTCTCAAATTCCATTTCCCCAGCTGCAAAATGGAAATAATAATGGCACCCACTCCCTAGGCTCAAATGAGATCCACCAAACATCCAACAAGCACGGCTTGAAGCTTTTAATAGTGTTGGATGCACTAAGACATTGGGGACACCCTGCATTTATTAAGTACCTATTATGTGCCAGGAATATCATTGCAATGAGTTTACAATCTAACGGGGGAGATATGACAGACAAAGCTCTCTGCAAACTTTAAAAAGAGTTATGAATGTTACTCTGTCTTCCTGGGCTAATTTTGCTCCTACTCATTAATCCCTTGACAGAAAATGCTTCCTGGACTTGCCTTACACCATTATCTACCCTTGAGTCTCTCTCACTCCTCTATCTCAATACACCCTCTTTTTCATCATGGACTGCTTTTGGCAGTCTGGTGGAGCCTATGGACCCCTCTTCTCTGAATAATGTTTTGTTGCCTAAACTCATATCTGAAGGAAATATCAAATTTCAGTTAGAAGTTAGTGAAGATAAAAACTTTTTTTCTGCTCCATGGTCATAGACTTCCTAAAATAACCCCGGGTTAAGAATATCTGCCATAATGGGACTCACTAGATCTACCCTACACTAAAAAACTTCTAAAGGTGCCCATATTTACTAAAACTTTTATCTTAGTAGAATGTAAGACTTTTGGGGAGCTGGACAACGTGTACTTCTTCCTCTTTGTATGCCACATTCCCTGACCAAGGGACTCCCACGTAGATGGTGTTTTCCATCATCCTGAATTAAGCCTGCCAATTTAATTAATTAAAACAATATTTTAAAAGACCTATGATTCTAATTAGAATCAACTTGGAAGCTGAATCCAATGATACAGTACAGACCCCTTCCATACCTATCCATCCCATGAGATTTTTTCACGTCCCCACCCAATGCGTACCACCAGTAGACTGATCAGCTGCCAATGAAGTCTTTACTCATGGCAAGCCACAAAAGAAAAATATAAAAATGATCCTCATTCCTGTGTGGTCCCCTCAACAGCTGGATAGAGTGCAGGGTCTATAGTCAGAAGACCTGAGTTCAAATCCAGTCTCAGATACGAACAAGCTGTATGACCTTGGGCAAGTCACTGAATCCCTCTCTGTCTTAGTTTCCTCAATTGTAAAATGAAAATAATAACAGCACCCCCATCAGAAGGTTGTTATGAGAACCACAGGAGATAATGTTATAGAGTGCTTAACACAGGTCATTGTTGTTCAGTGATGTCTGACTGCTTGGGATCCCTTCCGGGGGCTTTTCTTAGCAAAAGATACTGAAGTGGGTTTGCCATTTCCTTCTTCAGCTCATTTTACAGATGAGGAAACTGGGACAAACAGGGTTAAGTGACTTGCCCAGGGTCACCTAGCTAGGATGGATCTGAGCCTAGAACACAGTAAGCACTTAATAGATGCTTGTGTCTTTCCCTTCTTTGTCTTCCTTCTATTTCCACCATAGCAGAGCCAAGAGCATTTTTTAGTCTATCTATAAACTTTTGACACTCTAAAGAGGAAATCCTTGTCCAATGACCAAAAATGAAACCCAACTGCCATGTCATCTAACGGGGCTTTATAATTTTCAAAGCATAGTCAAAATCTATTCTCTCACAGAATGTCCTCCCCAAACTCACATCCCAAAAAGGAATTCTAGGATTCCAGTTTGGTTAGGCTGACATCATAACCTGCATTATTGACAAGAGAGCCTAGACTAGGCTAACAAGAAGATGCATGAACTTCTGCAGAAATACGTAGTTTCTTGTAAAGCCCCAAACTTGGTATCACTACCTGTTCACTTGAATAAGAGAGGGAAAAAAAATTTGCCACAATGATGTTTCCCTTTCCCTCCATCCAACTCCACCACCATCACCCTGCTTAGGATTTTCAGAAAAAAAAATATGAAGCAACCACAAAAATTAAAAAAACAGTAATACAGTGTCATCTCATTAGTACTCTCCCAATCATTTAGTTTACAAAACTTCACAGGAGAAATTTGGAAAAAAAAACAAAAAAAGTCAAGGCAATATTCTGTGGCGTGACTGACGCAAGCATCCTAACCCAAAGTCCTTGGCTACACTCAAGTCTTTCCCCATCACCAAGGTCTTGTGAGTTTCCAAGGGTAGCCCATTGCCATGGGGAAGAGAAAAAGGTCAAATCATACACACAGCAATGGAAAGGAATTTCAAGGTCTAAACAGGGCAAAACCTTCATTTTGCAGTTGAGAAAACAGAGTCCCAGAAAGTTTATGTGACTGACCCAAGATCACAGAGGTAGCAAGGATTGGAATCCAGGCCTTCTGACTACAAACTGAACACCACTCAGTGGGCTTTTTCAGAGAGCTTCAGAAAAATCAGACACACAAGTTGTACATAGATTAGCAGTTTCGTGTGCAATCTTTGTGTTATGGGAATGCTAGTTTTATTCCATAAACTAAAAATAAAATTTTTTAAAAGAAATAAAATTTTAAAAAATAAATAAATATCAGACACAAATACTCCTCAGGGAAGTCAAGGAAAGGTAAAAACACTCATAGCAATACTCTGTGGTAGGAAATAAATGGAAATAAAGCTAATGACCACTGATTGGAAAATGAGTAAAAATTATAGAATATAAATGTAATGAAATATCCCTAAGCAGTTAAGAGGTGAAAAACTATGAAAATCTGCATGAATGAAAAGAGTCTACATATTTGTTTGAATATCGAATCCCCCATTCGATGGCCATTAAGGGCAGAAACTCTCCTTTGCCTCTTTTTGTATCCCCAGGGCTTAGCACAATGCCAGGCACCTGCGTTTAGCCATCTTTCAGTAGTATCGGACTCTTTGGGACCTTATTTGGGGTGAGTCTTCCTGACTTGACTTCAGGTCTGGCTCTCTACTCAATGAGTCACCTACTGCCCCAGTTGGCACATGCTAGATGTTGAATAAAACATTAAGTTTACATAACAATGTTTAATACATTTTATTGACTCAGTAAATTATTGTGATTAAGTGAAACTTTAAAAAGCTATATACACCGTGACTAACTACAGCCATATAAATAAGGCCACTAAAAGTAAAGTGAACTCTGAGTAACTGAAAAACTAGCAATGGTCCCCAAAGAAAATAAACATCCTTCAGTCCTCAAAGAACAGGTAGGGGATGGGACTACCGGAGTAGAATATCATATATATATATAAATATACAGATTTAGATATGGTCCCTGTCTCAGGTGTTTTTTCCTTATGTTTTTCCTTGTTATAAGAGGGTCCCTTCAGAAGAGGGATACGGGTCTTTTTTTTAAAATGTATTAAATAAATAAAATAAAAAATAAGTAAAAATTGACCAAAACTGATAAAAAATAAAAGGTACAAATTAAATACTTGTCTCTATTATATCATAACAAAGATGTCTGCTATATCACTGAACTGAGTCAGACAGAGAGGAAAGATGACAGGCTCAGTTATATTTAACAAACACTTATTAGACACCTGTTATATATAGGTATCCAAAGATGTTTTCTCTCTGCTATCATATCAGTGGTAATTGCTGAATGATCAGATTTCTATCTGTAGTGTGATTAGAGGCAAAGAAAAGGAAGGGAGTGGAGTCTTACAGATATAAAATCACCTATTATAGTGTGCCAAACCTAGAGCCAGGAAGACTCATCTCCCTCAGTTCAAATCCAACTTTAGACACTTACTATCTGGGTGACCAGTCACTTCACCCTTTTTCCCTTGGTTTCCTCATCTGTAAAGTGAGCTGCAGAAGGAAATGGCAAACCACTCCAGCATCTTCACCAAGAAAACCCCAAATGGAGGTCATAAAAAATAGACACAAATGAACAACCAATTTAAGGTTGAAATGAACCAATCATCTAACTCCCTCATTTTACGGATGACAAAGTAGAGATAAAGCTACTTCTTTGGTATCATGGACAACAGAAGACTTGGATTCAACTCTTTGACCCTGGGCAAAATCATTCTCTGTGCCTCAGTTTGATAATTAAGACATTTTGCAAACCAACTGTCATTATGCGGTTACAAAGTAAGTGGCAGAATCTTTACAGTCTGGGAAGTTTGTTATTGTTTTTCTAAATGCTTTTTTTTAAAAATTAGCCTACTAGCTTTATACTTAGTGACCCAACCTGTGACTTCAACAACACCTCCACAATTCAAAATCTTAGAATTGCCTGAAGCTCTGGAAAGGTGGATCTGCTGGGTCACACCCCCTTCTAGCAAGCACAGGGCAATCTGAAGCTCTCTCCTCTGAGTTTCTCCAAGGGACAGCCTCTCTGGAGCAAATCCTACACCAATATGCTCTGGACTAGCTGTCAAGAGAGGCAGGTTCCAATCCTGGTTCTGCTTCCATGG
Organism: Notamacropus eugenii; assembly: GCF_028372415.1. Lineage (NCBI taxonomy): Eukaryota > Metazoa > Chordata > Mammalia > Diprotodontia > Macropodidae > Notamacropus > Notamacropus eugenii. The sequence continues at coordinate 40,444,552 of NC_092875.1, forward strand.
GGTTGCCTGATCCTGGGCAGAGTCACATCTCTGCACTGTATAATTCAGGTGTCAGGATGTCATCATTTAACATCCTATGGTCACCTACGGGAATGCTGCGGCATACTGACAGTCCCATGTACCCAGCTGCTTCAGGCTGTCAAACTCCCCAGTCCACATGCAGAGGGAGATCTATTTTGTGATTATCTCCCTAAGGTGATTTTCATCTCTGCATTTCAAAGAACTTGGTGTGGAGAGCAGGCACAAAATGTTGACATCTGTAGGGTGATTTATAAAGGCTTCTCATGGGGGAATAATACTCACTAGACTCCACAACTATGGAGAAGAAGTCTTAGCTTGAAATATTAGAAGCAGTCTACCTGTCTTTAGCTCTCTGCTTTCTATCCAGTATGAACAAACCATTTTACAGGTGCTGAATAGGGGGTCCCATCCCTCATCTTTGCCCCTTAGAATTCTGGTTTTCCCTCAAGGCCCACCTGAGGGGCCACTTCGAGATCGCTACCAACCTCCCAGATACTATGGTTCTCCCTCCCTAAAATTACATTTTTTTACTCATCTGTGTGTTTGCTTCTGGTCTTTGTAGTCCCAGGAGGGTGACTTAAAAAAATGTTTCAACTCAGTTGTGGAAAGGTTCAGGGACTGAGGAAGGAACTTTTTACAAAGGCTGGTTAGCTTGCACCATCCAAGTGACATTTACTAGCACTTATTATGTGCTCAGGCCCTGTAATGGGGACCCAGGAGTGTAAAGGATTCTTCTGAGTCCCAAACGTGCCGGTGGAAGCATGACATATAAAGGAGAAAAAAAGGGAACCACCAGCCAACACACCAACGCTGAGGCTAATTAACGAGATGCCAGCTACGCAATCCAGGCAAACAAAAGCAGCAGTTTTGGAGGCCAGCATGCAAGGAAAGATGACAAGAAACTTTGCCCATCCACCCCCTCCCCCCCCCGACAGGACGGCTTCTCGGAGGGGCATTCGCCCCAGGAGCATCCTAGGGGCAGCCGGACCATGCCAACGCCACCCGGCTGGTGCCCGGGGGATGCTGCGGCCTCACCCAGGATCCCTAACTCCTTTCTTCCACCTCTCTCCTTTCCCTTTTATGTTCAGACGCCCCCGGATCCCCACAGCTGAGCCCGGGAAATGGTCGGGGGGGGGGGGGGCCAGGATGACCACTAAGGTCCCTTTCCAGCTGTACATCCATGACGACACTGAAGAAGCAAGGGTGCGAGTGCTTGCTTAATCACCCCAGGCGATGAATGGGGCCCAAGCAGCAAAGGGTTAAAGGAAAGGTGGGGGAGACCAGAGGGTTCTCGCTCGGGAAGCGGGTCTCGGGTTTTCGCTTTCCCCCCGGAGAGCAGAGTTTGGGGCTCCTGGGCCAGGCACCCGGGGCCCGAGAGGTCCAGTCGGCAGGCGGAGCTCTCTGGGCCCGGGTCTGGCCGATCTGGCCTCCGCGCCTCTCCAGGGCGCCGGGGTGCCAGGGCGCCAGGGCGCCAGGGCGCGCGGGCAGGACGCTCACACCTGCCCGCCTCAGTTGGCGCCGGGGCGGGCTCCCAAGCCTGCGCCCGTCTGTCCGCCGGCACCCCGGGAAGGGGGAAGGAAGGGGAGCCCAGCCCACCTACCCACCTGGTGGATCTGATTTCTGATCAGTTGGGGCACCACGAAGATCATGACGCCGCCCAGGACCGTGAAGAGCAGCCCCACCACCCCCACGATCACCGTGGTCTTGCGCCCTCCGAGCTTACGGGCCATGGCACTGGGGACCCCCGGGCTCGCCCAGGGCGCAGCGCGCAGCGGGGCGCTCGGGGGGATAAGGCGGGCGCGGGCAGCGGGCGGCGGGACGCGGACCCCACGGTGCGGGGCGAGGAGGAGCGGCCCGGGGCCCCGGCCGTTTTATGTGCCATCGCCCGCCCGGAGGGACCGCCCCCTCGCCTGCTTTGACTTCGCAACTCTGGCGACTCCGGATTCCCAGACTGGGGCTAGCGGGGCGGAGCCGGGCTGGGGGGCGGGCCTCGCGAAGACCCAGCCCGCCCCCACGCGCCCCTGGCCTCGGCTCAGCTCCCCAGGCTAGCTAACGGCTCGGGCCCCCAGGAGCTGGAGAGGTTGGGGGAGCCTCCCCCGCCAGGCTTCCTGGAACCGGGGCTCCTCCATGCGGGCAAGGGCAGGGGCAGGGGCAGGGGGAGGGGAGGAGGATTATCTCCCACGTGGCCCTTTGCCCTTCGCAGTTGGCGGAGAGGATCGTGGCCCCATTGATTTCGAGCTAGAATGGACACTGAGATCATCTGCAGCTGAGCAGATGTCGGTTGACCGAGTGTCAGTCTGGAAATCCAGAAAACCTGGGTTCCCATCCTAGATCAGATACTTCATATCCAACAGGCTTTGAACAAAAGGCCCATTCTGCCTGGGCCCCTTTTCTCAGGATCCTTCCATCTCTAATAAACGGATGATCCCAAATTTTCCTCATTTTATGGACAGGGCCTTTCAAGACTAGCCCTGTCACCTTGACCAAGACAAGTGCCCTAGAGGAGCCTGTGAAGTTAGGGGGTTGGCCCCCATCACCACTAAGATCCCCTCCACCTCTACCTCTTCTTGTCTAGTCTTGTCTGACTCTCCATGACTCTATTTGGGGTTTTCTTGGCAGAGATAGTGGAGTGGTTTGCCATTTCCTTCTCCAGCTCATTTTTACAGAAGAGGAAACTGAGGCAATGACTTATCCAGACTCACACAACTAATCAGTGTCTGGGGCCAGAATCTGAATTCGAGTTTCACTTCAGGGCCCTACACTCTATCCACTACACCACTCATCTGTCCCCCCCTCAATTTAGGACCCTGTAAATTCAGTCAGCTATCTCTTTAAACTAGATGTACACCATGACTTCCTAAAGAAGCTGTATACCCTTGGCCAAGCCACTTACCCTTTGCCTCAGTTTCCCCATTTGTAAAAGGAGAGATTTGGACCCTGTGACCTCTAAGGTCCCTCCCAGAGCTATATTTTACATATGAGAGCTCCCTAGATCAGGGATGTAATCTTAGGCATCAGGGCTGGCCTCACAGACTGTTGTAAGCACCAAATGAGAAAATGTGAGACTCTATAGAAATGCCAGCTCTGATCGTCTCCACTGGTCATGTCCTAAAAGCTCTGAGGAAGAGGCAGGGGTCAGATTATTCCTCCTACTGGCAGAAGAGAAATTTGAGTCACCGAAAGGAAAGTAATTTGCCCAAAGTCACAAGGTAAGGGGAAACTGAGGACAATGACCGGGTCTCCCCCTCTCTAAGTCCAGTCTGATTTATTCAGGCTGACCCAGGGTTGATGAGCTAAGGGGGGGGGGGTTAGTATTTGGGGGAGGGGAGGGGGTTTTGTTATGTTGTTTTGTTTTTATTCCAATAGGGAAAGAGGCCAAAAACTAGAAACTAGGCAGGTTTCTGCCACCCCCACCCATAATCTGAGGAAGCACATGCTGATTTCCTGCCCTGGGGGAAGAGGTAACCCGCCATGGGGTTGAGATTGTAAGGGAGGGAGACAGCCAGGGCTGGCCTTGGGCAGATGCAAATGAGGTGGGCCCCCTAGTGGTATAAACTGAGGGGGGGAGGTATTGGTTTAGTTGGCTTGGCCCTGCCGACTGGGCACCTCACCCGCTCTGGACCTCCTTGTCCTAACCCTCCTCTGTCTAATCCATTTGTTCAGCTTTAGCCTCCCCACTCTGGCCTGGTGTGGGAAATGATTTCAATCATTCCAGAAGGAAGCCCACTGAAAGCCTCAGAGGGCATTGGTTTTAAGAGGTTGGCTTCTTGGGATGGTGGCTTTACACTTAATAGAAGATAGAACACATGGCATCTTGGTTCTCCCTCAAGGCTCCCTCTTTGGCATGTGTTTTGGAGGTACTATCTTGACCTGTGCGTGCTTCATTTAAACCTCCCTTCCAACCTTGGCTGGGTCTTATTTTCATTTCCAATAAAGTTTCTCTGAGGTCCAAGTATTGTTCTGTTTACCCAAGAGAGTAGGGCTGAAGGCCAGATCCAAATTGTTGTGCAACTGTGTGTTTGCCCCTTAAAAGAGGAAAAAGGAAAAAAAAACAACAAAGGATTTTTGACACACAGGTCAGCCAGCCTCCTCTGAAGGGAGTCAGGTCTTTGCATCCAGGACAACAACCTAAGGAAAGAAGAAAAAAATATGCTTTTACATTTTAGGAGGAAGAGAAAGATGAAACAAAAGGAAGAAGACTGGAGGGGGAAAAGAATGAAGAAAATTAGGAGAGAAAGTAAACATAGATAAAGGAGACAGAATGGAGGGAATAATAAAGAAAAAAAGGAAAGAGTGAAATGATAAAAAAGAGCTAATATTCACAGCGTACTTTAAGATTTGCAAAGCATATATTATCTCCTTTGAACTTCATTTGAACAACTCTGGGAGGGAGATGCTATCATCATCCCCATTTTACAGATAATGATAATAATAGTTAACATTTACATAGCACCTACTGCGTGCCAGGATTGTGCTAAATGCTTTATAGTTGGATTTCATTGGATCCTCACAACAACCCTAGGAGGTAGGTGCTATTATTATCCCCATTTTATAAATGAGAAAACTGAAACAGAGCTAAGATGACTTGCCCAGGGTCACATAGCTAGCCTAGTAAGTGTTTGAGGTGGGATTCCAGACACCAAGTCTAAGACTAAAAAAAGGAGAAAATATAATGGAGGAAACTAATAATAACAATAATTTGTGAGGAGGCAACACAGTGCCCTAGAAGGAGTACAAGATTTGGGGTCAAAGGCCTTGGATTCAAGTGCTACTTACTATCTATAGTATATGACTGCGTAGTTCAACTTCTCCAGGACACTATTTATATCTATCCAGTTGAACTAGAACGATCTTGAAAGGTCCCTTGGGGTACTGGGATAAAGTATACTTTAGGGGATGCAAAGAAAGCCCTTCATTGGCATCCTCAAAAAAAAATCAATGAATAAAACTCAACTCTGAAAAGATTGTTCAAAAGAGGGAAGAGATTTTTTGGGGGGGTACCTTTTTTTGCCTAATAGAGGAAGCAGAGTTCAACATTCTTATTGCAACATATGCAAAAATCTTAAGCTAGGCTTTAGCTGGTGTCCATTATCAAATACTCTCTAGGCTTACGTGCCAACAGTTTATCTAATGGGATAAAGTCACTAAAGAAATTCTCTCCTTTATGAAGAGGTGGGTTTTTATTTTCCCATTTTACAGGCAGGGAAAACCACCTTGTTCCAAGGTACCTTAGAAAAGGGAGAACAAAAAAATATGCATACCCCTAGTCAACATATCCTGTTGTAATATACAAACTTCATTCATTCAGACTATATGGTTCAGAGTTTGAGGCAGTGAGATTTAGACCCAGACTAAAAGTTCATGCTTTTCTTAACTATTCAGTCATTTTGTTAGCTTGCTAGCTAGAATTGCCATAGATACTTGAAAACTCAATGTTAAATAGGAATGGGGATCTGTGATTTCTTGAGTCTACAGAGTGGGTTCTCAAGCCCTTTTTGATCATAATGTTCTTGAAAATTATCAAGATCTACCCCGAAGACCTTGGAGAGCTATATCTGGGCCTTGAAGGTGGGCATGATGTGAATAGGTGAGTAGGTAGGAAAGGGAAGGCTCTTCTGACTTCAAATCCAGCATTTTTTTCTACTTTGGGTTGTGTGATCACTGATAGACTCTCCACTTTGACAGTTCACTATATAAGCCTCAGTTTCTTTATCAGTAAAATGGAGCTAATACACCTGGTTATTGTGATAGAGGCATCTTATAAACCTTCAAACACTGTATAAAATGTAAGTTGTTGTTGAATGGTTCTGAATATGAGGGTAGTAGGTAGAAGAGGGTCTTGGGCAAAAGGCTGTAAGAGGCACACAGGAAGGCCTGAGGAAGCTGGAGGTGGGGACATTATCATGTGTATTCAAAAGTAAATCTCAAGCAATAGTTACTATCACCTGTGTGATCTTGAGCAAAAGACAATCTCCTTGGGTCTCAATTTCCCCATCTGCAGAAGGAAGGAGTTGGGCTAGATGACCTTTAAGGTCCCCTCCAGTTCTACACCTGTCAGGACCCTAAGAAATCATTCTATATTACCAATTTACAAGGCATAGTTAGATAATTTTTTTTTTTAAAAAAGCATCCCTTTATGACGTGAAGAAGGGTTTTAGCAGACAAAGCAATGTGAAATAACGAACGGGGTCAATGAATAACTGGATTTTAAGGATGAGAGAGTATGAGAGAAAGAGATGTCATCAGCAGATAATTCATTCAAATATATTCTTGAAAATATCTCATAATTCAGCAGGCAGTCATAGTTGGTTGGACTTAGCACCAGTAAGACCTACGCTCCAGTCATGCCTCTGACATATACTGGCTTTGTGAAAGTTACATCACAGAGCTCCCTCTAAAACTAAGTCTCAGAGGAGTTGCTGATAAAGCAGGCTATAAACATTGATATAGCTCCTACTATGTGCCAGGCACTATATGCTAAGCATTTTTACTGATAACAATCCTGGGAGGTAAGTGTTATTATCCTCATTTTATAAATGGGGAAACTGACTTGCCCAGGGTCTGTATTATTCTCATTTTACGAATGGGGAAACTGAGGTTAAATGATTCACCCAGGGTCTGTGTGAGTATCTGAGGGCAGAACCCAGGTCTTCTCGACTGTAGACTGTAGGCCTCTTTCCACTGAGCTATCTAGCTGCCTCTAACATTGGTGGAGAGTTTCTAGCGTTCAAAGATAGGAGTATAGGTGCAGATAAAAATAATTTTATAATTTAAAAAGTTGTTGTAGGTTACGGCAAAATAGCAAGGTGTTTTGAGGCGGCTTTAGGGAGGGGGCTTTGGATTTTAAATTGCAAAATGAGCCTTCAGAAACATCCTAGCAAGTGGCCTGCAGGCTTTCCTGCACAAAGAAATAGCTGAAGAGTTTGGCTCACTTGGTGGCCCCAAATGGCTGGCAGCCTCTGCACACCACCATGGCCACTATGGGACCCTTACAGTAGGCACCCAAATGTGGAACATCTGGTTTCTCATGGGACTTTGGGATTCCCCAGTCTACTGATTCTCACACCGTCCTTGCTGACTGTCACAGAGTTGTTTGGATGAAAAGCCCTCTGAAAATCCCGAAGGGAGGTCTGCCCTGGTCAGGCCTCTGGCTAACCTCTCTGTATAAAATGACAAGTAGGGTACTATGTAAGTATGTATGTAGGCTGTCCTTATACACACATACACACACACACACACACACACACACATACACACTCACACACCCCTTTAATCTGCTCTTTCCTGACCACCTCCTCTAGCTTCCTTTGAAGTTCATCTTAGGTACCCACCTAGAGGAGACCTTTCCAGATGCCCAGAGGTATTAGAGCCTTATACTCCCTGGAAGAATTATTTTTGCATTTGCTTCTATGCGTATATCTTGTCCCCCTTCTCTTCACAGAATGTAAGCTCCTCAAGGCCTGGAACTGTTGTAGGTTTGCCTCTATGTCCCCAGTAAGAGGCCACTGGGTCTAGCAGATGGAGAGCCCTGTCTCAAATATTCAAATTCAAGTCCCACTTCAGCTTCTTGGCTCAGTGGATACAGAACTTGGAGTAGCAAGACCCAAGTTCAAATCTGGCCTCAGGTACTTATTAGCAGTGTGACCCTTGGCAAGTCACTTCACCCTGTTTGCCTCAGTTTCCTCATCTATCAAATGAGCTGGAGAAGGAGATGGCAAACCACTCCAGCGTCTCTGCCAAGTGTGACTCCCAAATGGAGTCACAAAGAGTTGGATGTAACTGAACATTTGTTACATACTAAGTCTAGGTAATTCACTTAATGGTCCAGATGAACATTATAAATTGTTCATCTAGAGCGTTTTTGCCCAAACATGTGATACTATAAATTACTATAATGGCTCTAAAAGCATCTATCGACATTAATAAAGGGAGTTTCCTTACCAGTGAAATCACAGTCTAGTCCTTATAACAGTGACAGACAGATAATGCTTTAATAAATGCATGCTGGCTGACTCTTTCTCCATTAGAATTAGGCAGAAGACTGCTGAGGTCCCATCTCCCAACTTTTGTAATTACTTGATATTTAGGATTTCTCTTTTTTCTTTCAAATGATGGTCCTTACCAAGAGGGTCCTCCCCAAACCCACTCAGAAGGTTCAGGGCCTGAAGAGTGTAATTAAGAAGCAAAAACCAAATAAGTATTACCCCTAGTAGACACATACACACACATACACACACACACACATGCCTTTTTCTGATTCAGGTCTGGCAACACTAATACACCTTTAATCACCTTGATAAAGATAAAATACCCTCACCTTATGATGGGTTCTCTATCTGGAATGGTTTGAACCTTACACCCAGAATCATTTTCCAGGGCAAAAGTACAACAGCTTTCCAGCCTCTCTCCAATCAGGAACTAAGTTACCAAGAAGTCATTCTAGGTGACAGAGTTCTCCTTTCTCAATAGACTGTGGGAAATGGAAGGACTTTATACTTTTCTCAAAGCTGTGCCCCCTCCCTAAAACATTTCTAATTGTATTCTCTCAGTGGCTTTTAAACATCACTCAGGAAAGAACAGGCTTTCTCCAGACAGACCTGGTCTGTGAGTGTCCAGGAAGGATGTTACCCAGTGTAAAATCAGGTGCCTAAAACTGATGTGGATAATCTAATTCAGTTCCCTCTGCAGAAGGTCAGGTTTTGAAAATTGTTTAATGACAATCTAAGTCATTCTGCTATTAAGTGCTCTCGTTCTGAATAACTTTCAGGTGACAGGCATCTCTTGTTACAGGGAAATCCATTGTCTTATGTTTTCTCTAATCTCTGGAATTGGAGAATATCAGCACCTTCTCCTCTAACCTTCTCCTTCAGAGATTTAAAGGAGGCTGTAAACAAACAGAAAAGAACAAAATAAAATTTGAAAGAGGGTATAGAAATCAAGCTAAGAACTGCCTGTAAGTCAAGCTTTAGAATTCTAGAGGACTAAGTGGGGCGAAGAAGGGAGAAGGGGGCTAGTGAGATACCTGAAAAATTTTGTTCAATTGTATCTGACTGTTTGTGACTCCATTTGGGGTTTTCTTGGCAAAGATACTGGAATGGTTTGCCATTTTTTTCTCCAACTCACTTTACTGATGAGGAAAGTGAGGCAAATAGGGTTAAGTGACTTGCCCGGGGTCACACAGCTAGTACATGTAGGAGGACAGATTTGAACACCAGACACCTTACCATCTAGCTGCCCCGCCTGAAAAAATGGCAGTCTTCAAGTATTTAGGGTCTATCATAAAGTAGAGAGACCAGACTTGTTCTGATGATGCGAAGTGAGGGACAAATTTAAACCTTAATATCAGGGAAAAAATATGTTAACAATTAGAGCCATCCCAAGATGAAACAGTCCACTTTAGGAGATCATGGTTCCCCTCCAGGAGACTTTAAGCAAAGGTTGGATGACAGCTTGCCTAAAATTCCTTCCCACTCTCAGGTTTGGAGGTTCTGTGAAATTCTAGAGAAAAAACCCTGCTGAGGCTATGTCTCAAGGAGATTACTGACAGCAAGAGGAAACATGTACAAAAATGTTCATTCATTGAGCATTGCTTGTGATAACAAAAAGCTGCAAATAAAATGTGGCCAGTAATTTAAAAACTGGCTGGGCCAACAAGAGAATGGAATGGAATTTTACTGGATTATCAGAGTAAGAAATATGAACAGTTCATAGAAGCATGGGAAGCCTTGGGATGTGATACCCAACGACGAATATTCAAAACATGGCAGCAGCAGTCAGTATGGAGAACAAACACCATGTGGTCAAATACTTAAACAGTCCCTATTAATACTATATTGAATTGAGAGGGACACTGTCACCTCTATGTTAATAACGACTGTTTTCTCAGGAAATGTATTTTGTAAAGGGATTTGTTTGGGAAGTATATTGTTTTATTAAGTGCCAATATTTAAACAATAGTTTTTCAACTAAAAAAAGGTTTGCTATGAATAATGCTTTATCCCTTTAATTTAAAAAATAGCCTTGCTGAGAGTCCAGAGGAAATAGCTATAAGGAAATTGACCTTGGGAGCTGGGCTTTGATCTAACACAAGACAGTCCAGGATGATAAGGGTGGGGCTGGAGGGCAGGAAAGGCGGGAAGCCTGACCTTAGAAACCAGAATGAGAAAACCGAGGCCCCTGGGAGAAATTATCAACAAGATTTCCAGGTTGCACACTTTGCCAGCCTTGACTGGAAAGACGGCTCACTCTGAAGTCAAAAAACTTAGGATCCAATCCCTTTTTCCCCTCCAAAAAAATCTCACCTACCACCTAAGGAATCCCAAACAAGTTCACCTCCTGTGTTTCCTCATCTGTAAAATGAAAGGGTTGGAGACCACTAGGTGGTCTTCAAGGTCTCTTCCAGCTGTAGATCTAAGACAGTTAATCAACAATAATTTATTAAACCTCTACGTGCCAGGTATTATGCTAAGCATTGGATGTAAACAAAGATAAAAGTAAAGATCCCTGCCAAATGATACATAAATATAAAATAAACGTAAAGGTGTTTGGGGATGGGCAGGGTGGAAGGGAGGTGGAAGTCAAGAAAATCTGCATGAATAAATAAGGTGGTGCTTGAGCTGAGCCATGAAAGAAACTAGGATTTTTAAGGCATGGAGACAAGACAGAAGGAAGGATCTGGTCGTGGAAAAAGTCACCTAACTAGAATACAGATGTGGGCGATAACAGTGAAAGGCACCATCACTGCCCACCAAGCCCCTATGGACTTTATTACCCTTCTCCTCCCAATCACCACTGGATGGGAAACCCTTACAGAAAGTTATTGATGGTTTATAGCACCAGTGTCAAACTCAAAAAAGGAATGAAAGTCACTTACTATACACAAGGATCCCTGCTGGGACCCGCATGTTGACTGAGAAAACCACATAAAAACATTATCTATTTCCTATTGTGATTTTATTTCTTTTGTTAAAAAGTTTCCCAATCATTTTAATCTTGTTCAGATAAGTGGGAGTGGAAAGGAAGATAGAGCTGAGACCAGACTTCTAAGGATAGCTTTGCTCTGTTCTGGAGTTATAAGTGTCCCTCAGGGCTATCTCCAGTAGTCCTGATCTATATCTGGCCACTGGACCCAGATGGCCCCAGAGGAGAAAGAGAGACTGGTGATTTTGCCCAGCTCTGCCTCACTTAAATCCAATTCACGTGCAAGTCATGGCATCACCTCCCTGATGCCATGGTCCACTTTGAGAACAAGAGACAAATAGCAGTGAGTTCTCAGTCAATGGGAGTGTTTCAAGCAAAAAATCGATTACCCAGTTGTAGATTTGAGATTCCTTGTCTGGTATGAATTGAGTTCATATCTAAGATCCTATAAGCTTGGGTAAATCCCTTCCTCTCTCTTAGCACCCTCTCCTCTCCAAACTCTTTTCTCCTCTCTAAATGAGGGCGTTGGACAAGGCAGAATCTCCTCTAGCTCTGAAATCCTGTGACGCTTCTGCGTTTTGGGGGATCTGTACTTTTGCAGGCCTGAATGACAAGGTCCACAGAGTTGTTTCTGACCAAGCTGTTTCTCGCAAAGGAAACCCTTGATATTTTCTGATTTATTGTTGAACTCTGCCAACTTACGAGGAATTTATGAGGCAAAGGTTTATACAATGAATCATTCAGAAAACTCCCCCTCCCTCCCTGCCCCCAAAAGACCTGTGGAATACCAAAGCTGCCAACTTTGGTGAATGGATAGCCTTTTCTCCAAGAAAAGCCTCAAAGACTACTGTGGTCAGATTCTTATAACAACTAGAAAACAAATGAATAGAGCCCTTCTGCCTTCACTTCATGAATACTATTACTTGCTACAACTTCTGCTTTGGACTGGAAGAGGAGAACTAAACATAACCCTGTAGTTTCATCAGGAACTTCTACTGCATTGTATTGTAGATTCCTGACTCGTATATCATCGGTCTTCAATGTGTTTTCCAGGTCAATTGTTTTTCCACTGAGATATTTCATGTTCTCTTCTATTTTTCATTCTTTTGATTTTGCTTCATTATTTCTTGATGTCTTATGAAGTCATTAGCTTCTCCTTGCCTAATTCTAATCTTTAAGGAGTTATTTCTTCAGTAAGTTTTTGGACCTCTTTTTTCCAATTGATTGATTTTCTTTTCATAATTTTCCTTATTTTCTTGTATTCTTTTTTCTTATTTCTTTTCCTAATTTTCCCTCTACCTCTCTTATTTGATTTTTATAGGTCTTTTTAAAGCTTTTCTAAGAACTGTTTTTAAACTTGTGACCATTTTGCACTTTTCTTTGAAGTTTTACAAGTAGTAGCTTTTACCTCATTGTATTCTTCTCAGTTTGAACTCTGAGCTTCTCTATCACTGTAGTAACTCTCTATGGTCAGGTTCTTTTCCTGTGGTTCACTCTTTTGCTTTTTAACAGCCTATTCCTTGACTATTAACTTTATATTAGGGTCAGGCTCTGCTCCCAGACTCCCAGGGGAGTCAGGTTTTTCATGTTTTTGCTTTCAAAACTCTACCTAAGGGTCTTGGACTTTTTGGTTCTTCTTATGTACTATGATCTAAGGCCAGGTGTGGTCCCTGTTCCTCCAGCTTAAACCTTGGTTTAACATCAACCTCAAGTACTTTTCTCCACCCCTGAAGAAAAACACAACCGACCTCTGTTCTCCTGTGAACACAAGTATCTGTGTGTCTCCCGCTCTGTTTTGGAAAGGAAACCAGAGACTCTAGCCTCCTTTGAGTGACCACAACCAGTCCTCTCTGTCCTGGAATGGTAAACAGGGCACTGCCCCTCTGCAACCACATTCACCTGCATGTGCTCCATCCTCCTCCCCCATAGACCCAGTTGTGGACCACCTGGGCTCTGCAAACAGTGCCAACAGTGTTCTCCTGATCAACTGTTTGTGGGGTGAAAGACTGCACAGCCTCAGTTGCCAAGACACAACTGCCCCCAAGGCTTACTGTTTGTTGACCCAGCAGTATCTGCACTTTGCCCTGACCAGACCACTACTCTGATAAGTCAAATTTTTCCTAATGTCCTGGCAAGTTGTCTTAGGCTGGGCAACTGTGTTACTCCAATAATGAGGCATTATTTTAAGTTTTCTGGAGGGATGTTGGGGAGATCAGGGTAATTTCCTGCCTTATTCTATCATTTTTGCACAGTACTGTAAATCAGGGTTCTTAATCTGGGATCCAGAGACCCCTTGAAATATTTCAGGGGGTCCATAAACCTTTATGAGAATTTTTTAAAAATTTGCACTAATCTCTAAGTAGAATTTAATATTTCCTTCAATTATTTAAAAACATGATTCTGAGAAGGGACACACAAAAAGGTTAAGAACCGTTGAATTAAATGATCTCTAAAGTGTCTCTTGCTTCTAAATCTATGATCTGCTCCTGCTGGGCATCTATAATTATAATCCAGAGGCAGCAGCAGATTTCCTTCTAGAGTCAGGGGACTTGGTTTCAAATACCAGCACTGTCACTAGGGAAGTCACATCATTTCTGGGCTGCAGATATTTTGCAATCCATAAAATGGAACGGAGGATTGGACAAGATGTCCTCTAAACTCCTTTCCATCTCCAAGTCATCTAAATCTAAGCATGATCAATGCCAATTCCTCAGCATAGCGGAGTGACAATCACTTCACAACTCAATGGCCTTTAGCCTAGATCAGTTTAGTAAAATACACCATCTGCCTCCTAGACATTTTGTTTTCTTCTTTTTTGTAGGAGTTTGTTGGAGCCAGAGTGGAAAACAGTTAAACTCTCATTTCGGCTATGGAGGCAAGATCCAGCCACTATCAGATATTAATAGCATAATGAGCCTACTATGTGAATGGGCTCTGTGCTTGGTATTGTTGGACTTGATGATGCCAAGGTCATATGAACCCTCTTCCCTTTAATGATCCAAATCCCTTTCTCCTTTAAATTCCTATCTTGCAGAGTAGTTCCCAAAGTCCTTAGTTGGAAACATTGCAATATAGCCTGCCCAAAAGTTGTATGAAACTAATTGAAAGGAAAATGGCTGAATAAGAGAAAAAGAAGTTTCTCTAGCCAAATTTCTCTTACAAAGATGCAATATCCAAGATATTTAGGGAACCAGTTCAAATACAGAAAAACAAAATGCCAATAGACAAATGATCAAATATTATGAACAGGCAGTTCTCAAAGGAAGAAATCCAAATTATGAATAGCGATGTGAAATAAAATTTTCCAAGTCACTAATAATTAGAGAAATACAAATTAAAGCAATTCTGGGCCTCTACCTTCCCCTATCAGATTGGCAAAGATGACAAAGAAGGAAAAGTATAGTTGTTGAAGGGGCTGTGGGAGGACAGGCACACTGATGCATTCTAGTTTCTGTCCTACACAGACATTGCAAGCTATTGAAATGAACTATGAATTGATTCAGCCATTCTGGAAAGCAATTTGGAACTATACTCTCAAAGCCATTAAACCAGGCATACCCTTTAACCTAATTTATATTAGTAGGCTTATACCCCCGAAGACATAAAATGGTAAAGAATCCATATGTACAAAAATATTAATAGTAGGACTTCTTGTTATATCAAAGAAATAGAAAGAAAGTACCCATCAAACTGGAGAAATGGCTCAATAAATTATGGCACAGGAATGTAACAGATTGTTGTGCCAAGAAACAATGAGTGCACTGGGAGAAACCTGGGAGTATTTTTTTGAATACACTAATACAAAAGGAATAAAATCATAACATACCTAATTATAATAACATAAATGGAAACATGAAAAGGCAGTCAAACTCAGTGATCAATATTTATCCCGAAGATATACACTGCCCTCTTTTCATTAAACTGTATGTACTGTAATTCAAAGGAATTTTGTTATTCTGGATTTATTTTTTGGTAGGACATAGGGGTAGTATTTTAGGAAATAACTTTGGTTTAAAAAATGTGCTACTTTCCTTGGGGAGTAGGGTGGTCACTATCAAGGTCTATTATTATACTATTATAATTGTAATACCCTCAAGACCTGTTGAAGTGTGCAATTTTTCCCTACACAAAATAATCCTAAGAGATGTACTTATGGGTTCTTGGCTCTTGTCTACCCCTTTTTGTGAAGTCTCTTTGCTAAGCTGGCATCTGTCACTCCTGGACACTTTCAGGTTGCCAATCACCACCAGCCCTTCTCCTCCTTTCTAGTATTCTTCTATAGGGTGGAAAACCAGTCAATGGTAAATATTTCTCTTTGGAACAGCGACCCTGAGGGTCTTCTCCTCCCAGCTTGATATATTTTTCTTTTTCTGTCTAATTAAAGGGACCATCCCATGACTCATTTCTTAAAGAGGCCTATTTGCTGAATTGGCATTACTTCACTCAAAGTGAGAACCTCAAAAAGGCCTCAGTCTAAAAAGGCCAAGGCCAGTGCATCCTTGGCTATATCCAGTCGTCCTGATGAATATCTAGCCACTGGATCCAGATAGCTCTGGAGTGAGGCTAGTGACCTTGCACAGCCCTCCCTCCCTCAAATCAATGTCAACTACAAGTCATGTCATCATCTTCCTGATGTCATGGTCCTCTTTGAGAAAAAAAGACAAACACAGCAACAGAAATATTCTTCTGTAATATTCCACAATATTCTTCTAATATTCCACCATAGGGTGGAAAACCAGACTACCAAGCTTGGCCTTGGAGAAGAGATAGGACAATGTATCACCCTCCATTCACTGCTGATATCACTAACTATGGGTGTGGAATATTGCGTGTAAATTGAAAAAGAAGGTCAGCATGTTGGGTTGATGTTGCTAAAGTTTTTTTTTCTGCCTGTTAACAGGATTAGATAAGGGGGAAATGGAAGAATGTATTCAAGCAGAGATTGATGTAAAAATGAAGGGCATCGATTACAATATTTAGAAACTTTAAAAGCTACAAAGAAAATCAAACAGGTTCCAAGAGAAGTCAGGCTTTCCTTTTAGCGTACAAGCCCGCATGTGTTATTTTGTGAATTTTGTCTGTTCAAAGGTCTTTTTTGCCTTCTTTCTGTTTCTCAATTGTGACAAGTGAGCTTGAAGATTGTCAATCCATATAACATAATACAAAAGGACCACATATCATCATGCCCTTCCCATTATAGACAGCCTAGATATCCTATTTCTCAATTTTAATGTTGCAAAAACACTGAATCTACATTTTCTATCAAGAATTTGAAAAAGATCTTCAGGAATAGATGAAAACCCACATCAACTCAAAAGTCTCATTTAGCCTATGAATTTAACTAACTTTTAAAGTTTTCCAAAACAATATTTTTTTAAAACACAAATTCAAAATTTGCATTACAAATAGCTAGCTCTCCAGGATAGGGGGAAAAAAAATCTGTGCCAGCTGAAAATGACCTGACTCCCTTCAAGGGTTCTCCTTAGCTAGACTGTCATTCTTCTCCTATAAGCAAAACAGGGATATCCCTCCTTCCCCCCAAACTCTGCTCGAGACCCCAGTTTTGCTAGTCTGATCAACCATGCATTAAATCCCTATGCAGACTCCCAAATCTATATGACTAGCCCTGATCTCCTGCCTGTTGAATTTCTTAATATCATATCAAACGTAACACAATCAAAACTAAACTCATCATCTTCCCCTGCCCCCCAAACCTGGCCTCCTCCAATGTCCCTAATTTGTTGAGAATATCTCAACAGTCACCCAAGTATGTCACCCTGCTATCACCCTATTATTCCCTTTCCATTATCTAACACAACCAAGCAGTGACCTAGTCATGTCAATCCTATCTCTACATCTCTGAAACTAGACTGCCTATCACCACATTCAGGCCTTTCACCGGCCCTCACCTGAAACAAAATTGTTCACCTTTCCTTGAGGTTTTTTCCTCTACAATCCATCCTTCACAGAAATGCCAAAATAATCTTAACCAGGTGTGATCACATCATTCCATTATTTCCAGCCCATCAATGGCTCTCCCTTGGTTGTAACTACAAATTACTCAGCATTTTAGGTTCTCTACAGTCTGGCTCCAATCTAACTTTTCATACTACTCCACTCTTCACCTAATTTTACATTCCTGCCAGAAATGTACAACCTAGTCAGCTTCAAACCTTGATTCTGGCACTATCTCTTAACTGGGAGATCTTGGGAAAGTCACTTTCTCTTGGCCTGTTTCCGCAAATGAAGTGATTCAACAAATTTATCTCAAAGATTCAGATGAAGTCTAAGAGTCAATTGTTTTAGGTCAAAATTTAAAAAAAAAATCTAAGGCAAAAAAGTAACTTCATTCTTCTGTATTTCAAGCCTTGCTTACTAATAAAAGGTTACCTTTTCTATCTCTTCATGCTTTTTAAAATCACTGGGTATAGTAGATAGAGCATTGTACCTACAGACAAACACGAGTTCAAATCCAACCTCAAGACACTTACTAGCTGTTCCCCTAGACATTTAACTATCTGCCTCAGTTTCCCCATCTGTAAAATGAGAATAACAATAACACCTACCTTCCAGGGTTGTGAGGATCAAGTGAGATAATATTTGTAAAGTGCTGAGTAGAGTGTCTGGAAAAGAGTGCTTGATAAAATGCTTGGTTTCTTCCTTCTTCTCCTGTTATAACCAACTGAAGAGACCCCCAGAGTCCTGTGTCTATGGCTTTCCTTGTTCAAAGCATAACTGATACTGCTCATTAAACCACTTAGAAAACACCTCAAAAATGAGATTTAATTTCAGAGGTTTTCCATACAGGCCCAAACTCAATTAAAAAAAAAAACCACCTGCCCTGTTCTTCATATACAAAGGTAAGCCCATATGACTTAAACCATTAATACGACTTGCTCTGACCTTCGCTGTGTTGTACCACTGACATGCTCCCCCTAGTGAAATTTTTACTTTAGAGTGTTAGCCAGGGGAAAAGGCTACAGTTCATGTCCAAAGAGCTTGTCAATAAGATCTGAATTGGATGATATTTTAAGAGATGATTTAGTCCAATTCTCTGATTTTACATGAGGAAATTGAGACTTACTAAGTTGAAATGAATTGTTCAAGGCAATAGTAGGCTGTATAGCAGCCAGTTCCTCAACTACAAATTCAGAATCTTCCCCTCTGTAGAAGCTTCCTCACAAAAAAAAAAAAAAATAGGCTGCAGAGGTTCCAAATTAGACACCCTAGCCCAATGTATCAGCCTCTCCTCTGTTAATGTTAAAGCCTACCTTGTTAGAGTACAGAAGGGTGATTCAAAGAATTCATGAAATGAGGCACCATAAACCATTTGTCCCTTAATCTTCAAGGATTGCATAAAGTTTAATCAACAGCTATATGTTCAGACAATAAACCAATTATAAAAATGTCAGGCAAATTACCTAAATTATATAGTATCACTGGAGTACAAGAAATCACCCTTAAGGTTTATCAGAGTACTTCAGGACCAACTTTACCTTTCACTCTTCAGCCACAGTAGCTAATTATTAGCAATAACGACACAATACTAACTGCAAGTGAAGCAATCAAACACAAACATTAGATTCCCTCTAGGAGGACAAAGTACCAGAAGCTGAGGGGGAAATGTTCAATTTTTCTCCCCTTTGGAATGTGATATAGAATGAGTAAAGATTTAAAAAGTTGTTTTTAATACAGTGAGGGAAAATTATGATTATTAGTCTTGAATGTGGAATTTACTTTGCCTCATTCCAAAAAACTTTTAAAAAATCTTATATTGCCATTTTTTCCCCTTTTTAAAAAGAAACATGAAGAAAGGGAGATGTTATTTGGATTCTTTCTGGAACAATTACCCCTGGTGAGGAAGTGATCTAGACAACCTCTTATACATCCCATATGACCTAAAAAAATATTATTTTGCTTCCAAAGACTCCACTTTCTAAACTCTCCTGGAAAACAGTGTAACAGCAAATGACCCATGGTCAAGAGTGATGAAGAACCTGCAAAGATCATCAGATGAGAGGGTTCTTATCAATTCGAAGTCCAAACCCTGAGTCACCTGAACCCTTTAACACTACTATACACTGGGCAGCAGCCCTTCTATCTATGGGAGTGCCAGTTTCTGAATTATCAAGACTTGTTTGCCATTACTAGTCAGGCACATAAAACATAAAACAAAGCATCCTTAGATTCCACGTAGGAACTGTCTCCTTGGATTCTCAGAGAAGCAACCCAGCGTCACAGATTTAGGGCTGACAGGTATTTTTAAAGCCATCAAAGACAACCTCCTCATTTTACAGATGAGGAAACTGAGGCCCAAAGACTGATGTGCCCACAACTCCCCCCAGGTAATAAGGCAGCAAAGTGGTATAATGGACAGAATACCAGTCCTAAATTAAAATTTGACCTCAAACATTTGCTAGCTGTGTGACTCTAAGCCTTAACCTATTTACCTCAGTTTCCTCATCTGTAAAATGGGGATAAGAGACCTTACCTCCCAGTGCTGTTGTAAAGATCAAGTGAGTTAACAATTGTACAGTCATTAGCACAATACCTGGCACGCAGCAAGCACTCCATATTATCTGACAGAGTCAGGAATGAACCCAGGTAACTTTTCATGGGCAATAACGTCATTCCAACACAAGACTGATTCATCTAATCATACAAAGATAATTGACAAGTAGTAGCATTTTACCTTTGAAACACTGATAATGCAAATAGCAAGCAAAACTCCTCTGAGATAAGATTAATAGCTTCCCTGTCTTTAATGCAAAGATCTGAACCTCAAGGCACCTTAATGCATGATTGAGCACTGCCAGAAGAGCTAACATATACATAGCTGCTGCTTTCAGCTTTACAGTGTCTTCTATTTTTTACCTAGTTTTACCACAACCCTGGGAAATATTCCATTTTACAAATTAATATACTTAGGCCACAAGAGGGTAAGCTCTTGGTCACAGTGTCAAAAGACCAGATTCCAAATCAGGTTTTCGATTACATGCAAACTGTCCACTGTGCCAAATTATTCTCACCTAAAAGCTGACCCATAACTGTGAGGTCTTCAGCTTTCCATGGCACATATTTGTGTGGATCATACATGTGGAGACGATACCACACGCAAATGGAATTATTGTGGTTCAGTTTTTTGTTTTTAGCAAGATTTTTTCCAAGATAGTGCATTAAAAAAAAATAAGAATTCTTATTTACTGGAGGCTATTTGCTTTTGGGAGCTAGCTAGACACCCAAAACATAAAAGAAAACTTGACAAAATTTACCACTCATTAGGTAAATAAATTATGAAATTACTTAGGACAAGTCATGCAGATGACAGGTGCTCAGCAAGTCTTTATTGAAGGAATAACTACAGTGTTATATAGTGGGAAAAGCCCCTCAGGGCCAGCTGCAGAACCATGTGAATCTGTCATCTTCATCTAAGCCTTTTTCCTCAACTGCAAATTGTGAATGTTTTTTGCTCCTCTCCCTCTCAAAGGGCTGTTATGAGAATGAGTTAATAGATCTGTGCTCTAAGACAAACAAGAAAGCTATATAAATTACACTTATTTAAAATGAAATCTCAAAATCCTGACAGTTATCAAGTAGATTTTTTAAAATTGTTTTTCTTTCCCTCAGTATCCTTCTTCAGGTATGATTCAAGTATAACAATCTTTTACCTACACTTCAAGCAAATCTGATTTAAGTCCTTGCTATTCCAATTTCTAGGGATTTACTTTCTTTACATATAAGATATCAAGATTAATTTAGGATTTTTCTAAGCTATTACATACCTTATCTAACACAGTAGGGGAGAAAAAACCTATTCAAAAGATACCAGTCACAACATGTCGACATGACCTGGATTTCATTGACAAATAAAAGATTGCTTTGCTGTCCGCAACTGCATCACATCACCATATTTTTCAATCAAAATATGCATATAAGAAATCTTGACAACCTAGATGTTTCCCTTGGGAAAAGGGAAAAAATAAAAGATACCATGACTAAAAAATACAAAATGAACTTTTCTAACTCTGATAACTCATATAAACTGCTCTAATGGTTACCATTGTGAAGCTGTGACTTGGTCCCAATGTGAAAAACTTATAATTTTGCAAAAACAAGTAATTGTTCATACCCTTTGACCCACAGTTGCTACTACTGGGCATAAATGGGAGGGGGGGAATGTCAAAACAAGGTCCGTACTCAACAGAAATACTCAGAGCAACTCTTTTTGTGGCAACAAAGAAACGGTAGTTGCTCATCTGTTAGGGGATGGCTGAAAAACTGCAGTGTGTGGATGTAATTTTTTTTAAGATTAATATTTATAGTTCAGAGAAACACGGGAAAATTTAGCATGATGCATGAAATAAGCAGAAACTAAACATACACAAGTGTAAAAAAACAAAACACAAGGATGCCAAACTTGTGCAATTGTAACAATTAGTTCTGGTGAACTAATATTTGGAATGTAAAGGAGGGGTACTGGACCAGAATGTTACATCTACTTATCAAAATTAATCAGGCTTGAACAATTGTTCCTTAACTTTTTGTTAATAAAAAATGCATGAAGGCCAACACATATTGACTATGTAAAAATCAGACTAAAAGCATCTACGAAATCTTCTAAATTACTTGTAAATTCCAATGTGGTCATCTAACACCCCCTTAAAGTGAATTAAAAATAATTTTGTAAAGCAAGAAATATTTCAGCAGCTATTATATATAAAGTCCCATATAAGATTCTGAGGGACATACACAAATTGCTAACATTAAAACTTGAACACCAGTTTAGTCTAGCAAGGGAACAAAACACAAGCAGCAAGAGCCTCCTGAAATCTTGCTTATTAAAGCGTAATTCAAATGCAGCCTCTTCCATGAAAGCTTCCTTATTAAATCAAGTCCTTTAATAACTTCCTAATCAGGCCTCACAGAACACTGGTTTTCAATTTACCTATCTATCATATATAATGCAAATAACTTCAGTTACTATGGTCTCACTCACACTGCATATGGGCAAGGACTACAAATGTTGCATTCTCTTCACAAATCAGTACAAAGGACTACTGTATAGAGAGCAGTATGTCTGAATGGTGATCTTTCATGAGCCATGTAAATATAGGCTTTTCAAGTATAAAACTGAACTTAAAAGATTTTTTTTAAGAGGTCTAGAAACAAGTGTAAGATGTCTTTCAGGGGGCAGTCATTCCTATAAGGTAACAACATAAACAGCATCTCACGTTTGAAAAAGAAAAATTGGTCACAGACATTTTCCTATCAATATAGCTGGTGTGGCAAAGGCTTCACTCAGTGAACAGCTTTATAGAAAAAAAAACCTTTCATAAGAAAAAGCCTTGTCACAGGCTAAGCGTGGGAAAGAATTTAGTTGGCCCTCAGCACTGTTTCTGCAAACCAGAAAATCAACTAGCTTTGTCAAGAAAGCACAGGAAACCTGCAAATGCCAACACCTGTAAGACAAAAGCTCCCTCTCCTGGTAGCTTTTTTGTACTAGGCCTGCTGCGCACAATTCTTGCTCACTGAAAATTGGCTGGAAATACATCACTGGGTTCCTAAATGTTTCCCTTAAACTGCTGAGCCTAAATTTAACAGAAAACAGAAAATAGGGCAGATTGAAATGGGACAAGCTGCATGTTACTGTTTTCAGCGTACTTTGGAACTTTAAGCAGATGTTTCTGGATAATAAAATCCTTTGCAGGAACAGTAACAGGTCTTTCACTTCCCTGTCACAGAGAAGGGGTTAGACAAGTCCAGAAGATTGGGCTCAACTTCTTCCTCATTTACTCAATTTATTCTGCCTCTGGGCAAAAGCACCTCTTCTAAATCTTAAATATGAAGATCAGGAGCACCTACTTCCCAATCAAGAGCTCATACAACGTGCTAATGCTTAGTACTTACCCAACGTGAGTTACTATTTTATAACGTGTTCATGGTAAATTTATTGCAGATGGACTGCATTCCTAAATCTTTTCCAAGGTCATACAATCCTATTCAAGGTTAAGTACAAATATGGTTGTTTTCTCCTTCATTTTCTAATACCACCATGTCGTCAGAGAAATGCAACCTGACCAAATCTTTTAGTGTTTGCCTTCTTTGAATTCCTCGGATAATTCTAGTAATATTTAAAATATGTAATGTAATTGACTCTAAACGCAAAACAAGTAGCTGATACATTATATTCAGGTGAGTGACTGCTGCCTAAAGAAAATCTCTGATAAACCTGATTAGTCTAGCAGAAATCTTAAAAAACAAGCCGTCATTCTGCATGGACGTATATGGGGTAACCTGTTCATGTGTAATTAAATGTGATTAGGGTACCTTTAAAATGCACATACTACAAATGTGTACACTTAATAGATTCAAACCTTTTGTTACTTGCACTTACGCATTGTTGTCTGTACCTATACTCACTCCTAATACATACCTTACAGAATTTTACTTTGAATCTTCCTCTACTCTTGGGAATGACAAGTTTATTCAGTTTTAAGATCATTTCTGACAGTTAAACCAAGGCAGCAATTGTTTAAATCAAATGCCCTCATCATTTGGTCACTTTCTTTTTTTTTTTTTTTACCAGTTCCACTGTCTCCAATTTGCTAAGCAATACAGCACAATATTAATCAAGAGTTCTCACCTTTATGTCTAAATCCAACATAGGCCTATACCACACAAGTAAAAAGGGGCAACTTCAAAGATTTACGTATGAATGTAAATTAGTAAACTCTAAATGGATTGGTCACCAGACCCCTAACATAATACATTTCTAGACAATGAACCTAGGGTTACCTGCTCCCTTTGCTGTTACTTTTAGAATGATCCTTCACCCTCAAGAATGCATGTAAAGAAAATGCCAATTACTTTCTTCTAGCTTACCTACAAACTAGAGCATTTTAGCAATCTGAAAAGACTTAAAACCATTCCCACCATTTAGACTTAACATACTTTGAAGCATGATAGTAATAGTACTCCTCTGCCTTTAAAGTAATTGGTCCTCATTACCTCATTTTTGTTCTCTTTGGGAGTTCAAGGATGTTTTCAGACCTACTCATAGCCTTGGGTCATCCTTTCAGAGCTTCCTCTCATATGGTTTTTATGCCTCTTCATTTATATGCTGCTAACCTGTATCCCTTTAAAATCTATTAGCTTTAGTGAAGCAAAAATGAATTAGTTTAAATTAGCAACCCCTACAGATAACCTTTTTTTTCTATGCTTACATTAGATTTTCTTCCAAGTTTAATGGCTGAAACTAGATAAATTTCAGAATAATTGTTTTACTAATTGCTCCAAAATTCAGTGTCACATCAATAAACACTGAGTCCTTAACAACCTAAAAATATCCCACTACTTGAGATCTTATTTTAAACAACTAAAAAGACTTAAAGATAGAAAAACAAACATTTTGGGAATGCAACAACTTTATTGAAAGAAAAGTGCAGTGAAATTACTCAAAAGCTTGAAAGAAACTTGAGGGAATTTAGACACCTCCCCTCAAGCGCAGGACCAAGTGCAGGGTGGATTCTTTCTGGATGTTGTAGTCAGACAGGGTACGCCCATCTTCCAGCTGCTTTCCAGCAAAGATCAGCCTCTGCTGATCCGGGGGGATGCCTTCTTTGTCTTGAATCTTTGCCTTGACATTCTCAATGGTGTCACTGGGCTCTACTTCAAGGGTGATGGTCTTGCCAGTCAAGGTCTTCACAAAGATCTGCATCCCACCTCTGAGACGAAGGACCAAGTGCAGGGTGGATTCTTTCTGGATGTTGTAGTCAGATAGGGTGCGACCATCTTCCAGCTGCTTCCCGGCAAAGATCAGTCTCTGCTGGTCTGGGGGGATGCCTTCTTTGTCTTGGATCTTTGCCTTCACGTTCTCAATGGTGTCACTGGGCTCTACTTCAAGGGTGATGGTCTTGCCAGTCAAGGTCTTCACAAAGATCTGCATCCCACCTCTGAGACGAAGGACCAAGTGCAGGGTGGATTCTTTCTGGATGTTGTAGTCAGATAGGGTGCGACCATCTTCCAGCTGCTTTCCAGCAAAGATCAATCTCTGCTGGTCTGGGGGGATGCCTTCTTTGTCTTGGATCTTTGCCTTCACGTTCTCAATGGTGTCACTGGGCTCCACTTCAAGGGTGATGGTCTTGCCAGTCAAGGTCTTCACGAAAATCTGCATCCCACCTCTGAGACGAAGGACCAAGTGAAGAGTTGATTCTTTCTGGATGTTGTAGTCAGACAGGGTACGCCCATCTTCTAGCTGCTTTCCAGCAAAGATCAATCTCTGCTGGTCTGGGGGGATGCCTTCTTTGTCTTGGATCTTTGCCTTCACATTCTCAATGGTGTCACTGGGCTCTACTTCAAGGGTGATGGTCTTGCCAGTCAAGGTCTTCACAAAGATCTGCATCCCACCTCTGAGACGAAGGACCAAGTGCAGGGTGGATTCTTTCTGGATGTTGTAGTCAGATAGGGTGCGACCATCTTCCAGCTGCTTTCCAGCAAAGATCAACCTCTGCTGATCTGGGGGGATGCCTTCTTTGTCTTGAATCTTTGCTTTCACATTCTCAATGGTGTCACTGGGCTCTACTTCAAGGGTGATGGTCTTGCCAGTCAAGGTCTTCACAAAGATCTGCATCCCACCTCTGAGACGAAGGACCAAGTGCAGGGTGGATTCTTTCTGGATGTTGTAGTCAGATAGGGTGCGACCATCTTCCAGCTGCTTCCCGGCAAAAATCAATCTCTGCTGGTCTGGAGGGATGCCTTCCTTGTCCTGAATTTTGGCCTTGACATTCTCAATGGTGTCACTGGGCTCTACTTCAAGGGTGATGGTCTTGCCAGTCAAGGTCTTCACAAAGATCTGCATTGTCTGTTAAAACAGAAAAAAAAAATAATTTAAAACACTGTAATTGTTGCTGCCCTTATCCTTAAGGGTCAATTCAGTCCCTCTAGAAACCCTGAAAGTAAATTTGAGGAAAAAAATCCCCCAAGTTTAGCAATTAATGGGGGCACCTCAGTTTAGAGTGAGGATGAGAGGAAATTGCTCAATCTTAAGGCTTCTGCACCCTTTATACTTAAAAACCAAACCTTAAGGAAAAAAGTAAAAGCTATAATGGACACCAAGCAACTGATTTAAAAAATAGTAATATTTTACTTTTCAAGTTGAAAAAGCTCATCCTATTTTCTTTGCCTTACAGGTGAGGATGAGATTAAGGAGAGAAATTTAACCCATTAGTGCTTGTGTAGCCTTCATACCTAAAATACCAAATAGTTAAAAAAAATTTTTAATGCTGTAAAGGATCAATCAACTGATATAAAAAAGTAACCTTAAAATTTGAAAATGTTCCTTTGCCTTATAGGTGAGGATAAAAAAAAAACAACACAATTTTAGTGTCTCTACACTCTCCATACCTAAAAAAAAATCAAACGTTAAAGTTTAAAGCCCTAGAAGGACCAAGCAACCCATGTAAAAGTCACTACTTTCTTTTGAAATTTTCCAAGGCGCGTCTGTTTCCTTAGCTTTCTGGAACAGAAAAAAAAAAGCTGATGCAGCTCGATGCTTCTAATGTTTAACCAAACGTAAGCTCAAACACGAAGACTTACTTTTTTTTATGCCAAGGCCCCTGTCCCTTCTCCTGACTTAAGTCCTGCAGTGTCCACCCCGGCCCCCACCTGACAATGCCCCTTGACTGGCGAAAGAAAGCCCATCTCGAGCCAGGCTGCCCACCGGCCTCTATCTCGGATGAGCGGACAGAGCAGGGAGGGGCTGTCACGTGATGCGATGAGCGGACAGAGGGGCCACTCCCCCACCCCTCGACGCGCCGCGTACTTCCTCCTGACGCCGCCCCACCCCGGCGCGCAGGCCCACGCACCGCCGCTTCCTTTATTTAGTTCCCGCCCCGCCCCCGCTAGTCCTGGCTTACCCGGCCTTCCCTGTCCAGCAGGGGGCGCGCATTCTTCCTCTCATACAGGACCCGGATGAAAACGCTCCCCTCCCCGCCCCCCCTACCGCCCTCCTACGCTAAGGACCCCCGAGCCCTCGCTCCCGGCTCCCCCGCGGTCCTGAGACCTGGCCTCCCGCCCTCGCGGGGGCTTCCTCTCGTCAGGCCTCGCCGCCGGCCGCCATCTTGTGGGCCTCTACCTTCCTCCCTTCCCCCCCAACCCCCCACGACCAGCCTGTCGGCTACTTGGGTCCAAAACAAGCCGTCCCCTCAGGCTCGCGCCACCCCCCCCAAACTCGCCCACCCCCGTAGCCCGGGGCCACAAGGTCCACCCCATCCCTCCGGGGGGTCCACGCTCCATAGCGTCCCCTCCCCCTCTCACCAAGCGGCGGCAACGGCAACGCACACACTGAACAACAGTCAGCTCCTGTCCTCGGCGGATCTAACTGCGCCACACCCGGCGCGCCCT
This sequence comes from Notamacropus eugenii, assembly GCF_028372415.1. Classification (NCBI taxonomy): domain Eukaryota; kingdom Metazoa; phylum Chordata; class Mammalia; order Diprotodontia; family Macropodidae; genus Notamacropus; species Notamacropus eugenii. The sequence continues at coordinate 40,471,894 of NC_092875.1, forward strand.
TATATAGGGACGCGGAGTGACGGTTCTACGAGAGATTCATCCGCGGAAACGCCGAGAAGGGACTATTTCTTCCACTTCCAAGGTAGAAGAACAGGCTGCTGCTCTCCGCGCCCCAACTGCCCTCACATCGATGGCTTCTTCTCACGGAATTCCCCCCGCTGGTTTAAGAGACTAGTGAAAGAGCAGCCCAGAAAGGGGTGGGGGGAGGGCCGTACCGTGAGCGGAGGGATTCGGAACGTTCGAAAGGAGTGCTTCGACAAGCGACCTACGTGGAGGGGGCGGGGTGGGCGGTGGAGGCTCGGCTGGCGCCAAAATCCGGCTAGGGCCGGTGGAACGGGCGTCCCCACCCCCACCCTCCCCTTCCCCCCACTCCCCGCGGGGCTCGTCCGTTGGACCCAACGCCCAGGCCGCGGGATGGGGGGGCGGGGTGGGGGGTGTCGGACAAGCCAGGGATGTGGAAGGCTTCCTCCGGAGGGGCCGCCCCTCCCCCAACGGCCTCCACCGTGATGGGACTCGAGGCCCCGCCCCCATACGCATCCCTTCTCTGGGCCGCAGTTTCCTCATCTGTCCCACCAGGGAGCCGGCCCCCGCTTCCAAAGACGGCAGCCCCCGGGGAGCCCTCCCCTCCCCGGCCCCAAGTGCCCTGGGGTTCCCAAAGTACCCCCTTCAGTGCCCTCCCCCCACGGAGCTAGGGCCGAACAGCGACCTCCCGGGGGAGGGGCTTGTCCTCCCCAGCAGGCGCCTAATAAATGCTTGTTTTACTGACTATGAGAGTCCGCCGAGTGCTGGGGGGCTGAGGAAGCCAGGGGGGTGGGGAGGTCATCTGCCCGGACTCCGGGCTCCCAGCTGCCCACCCCCTCCATGCCAGCTTCCCTCTGGATCACCTCCAGATCTGTGTAGACCTTGGTTATTTATAGTTGTTGGCGTTTGTCCCCTTTGGACTGGGATCCCTGAGCCCAAGGCTGCCCTCTGCCGCTGTTGGCATCCCCCAGCCTTAACAGCGCCCGGTACACACAGTAAAGACTGGCTGACTTGACCCAAATTCTGCCCTCTGCCGCTGTTGGCATCCCCCAGCCTTAACAGCGCCCGGTACACACAGTAAAGACTGGCTGACTTGACCCAAATTCTGCCCTCTGCCGCTGTTGGCATCCCCCAGCCTTAACAGCGCCCGGTACACACAGTAAAGACTGGCTGACTTGACCCAAATTCTGCCCTCTGCCGCTGTTGGCATCCCCCAGCCTTAACAGCGCCTGGTACACACAGTAAAGACTGGCTGACTTGACCCAAATTCTGCCCTCTGCCGCTGTTGGCATCCCCCAGCCTTAACAGCGCCTGGTACACACAGTAAAGACTGGCTGACTTGACCCAAATTCTGCCCTCTGCCGCTGTTGGCATCCCCCAGCCTTAACAGCGCCCGGTACACACAGTAAAGACTGGCTGACTTGACCCAAATTCTGCCCTCTGCCGCTGTTGGCATCCCCCAGCCTTAACAGCGCCCGGTACACACAGTAAAGACTGGCTGACTTGACCCAAATTCTGCCCTCTGCCGCTGTTGGCATCCCCCAGCCTTAACAGCGCCTGGTACACACAGTAAAGACTGGCTGACTTGACCCAAATTCTGCCCTCTGCCGCTGTTGGCATCCCCCAGCCTTAACAGCGCCCGGTACACACAGTAAAGACTGGCTGACTTGACCCAAATTCTGCCCTCTGCCCCTGTTGGCATCCCCCAGCCTTAACAGCGCCCGGTACACACAGTAAAGACTGGCTGACTTGACCCAAAGACTGCCCTCTGCCGCTGTTGGCATCCCCCAGCCTTAACAGCGCCCGGTACACACAGTAAAGACTGGCTGACTTGACCCAAATTCTGCCCTCTGCCCCTGTTGGCATCCCCCAGCCTTAACAGCGCCCGGTACACACAGTAAAGACTGGCTGACTTGACCCAAAGACTGCCCTCTGCCGCTGTTGGCATCCCCCAGCCTTAACAGCGCCCGGTACACACAGTAAAGACTGGCTGACTTGACCCAAATTCTGCCCTCTGCCCCTGTTGGCATCCCCCAGCCTTAACAGCGCCCGGTACACACAGTAAAGACTGGCTGACTTGACCCAAATTCTGCCCTCTGCCGCTGTTGGCATCCCCCAGCCTTAACAGCGCCCGGTACACACAGTAAAGACTGGCTGACTTGACCCAAATTCTGCCCTCTGCCCCTGTTGGCATCCCCCAGCCTTAACAGCGCCCGGTACACACAGTAAAGACTGGCTGACTTGACCCAAATTCTGCCCTCTGCCCCTGTTGGCATCCCCCAGCCTTAACAGCGCCCGGTACACACAGTAAAGACTGGCTGACTTGACCCAAAGACTGCCCTCTGCCCCTGTTGGCATCCCCCAGCCTTAACAGCGCCCGGTACACACAGTAAAGACTGGCTGACTTGACCCAAAGACTGCCCTCTGCCGCTGTTGGCATCCCCCAGCCTTAACAGCGCCCGGTACACACAGTAAAGACTGGCTGACTTGACCCAAATTCTGCCCTCTGCCGCTGTTGGCATCCCCCAGCCTTAACAGCGCCCGGTACACACAGTAAAGACTGGCTGACTTGACCCAAATTCTGCCCTCTGCCCCTGTTGGCATCCCCCAGCCTTAACAGCGCCCGGTACACACAGTAAAGACTGGCTGACGACCCAAATTCTGCCCTCTGCCCCTGTTGGCATCCCCCAGCCTTAACAGCGCCCGGTACACACAGTAAAGACTGGCTGACTTGACCCAAAGACTGCCCTCTGCCCCTGTTGGCATCCCCCAGCCTTAACAGCGCCCGGTACACACAGTAAAGACTGGCTGACTTGACCCAAATTCTGCCTCTGCCCCTGTTGGCATCCCCCAGCCTTAACAGCGCCCGGTACACACAGTAAAGACTGGCTGACTTGACCCAAATTCTGCCTCTGCCCCTGTTGGCATCCCCCAGCCTTAACAGCGCCCGGTACACACAGTAAAGACTGGCTGACTTGACCCAAATTCTGCCTCTGCCCCTGTTGGCATCCCCCAGCCTTAACAGCGCCCGGTACACACAGTAAAGACTGGCTGACTTGACCCAAAGACTGCCCTCTGCCCCTGTTGGCATCCCCCAGCCTTAACAGCGCCCGGTACACACAGTAAAGACTGGCTGACTTGACCCAAATTCTGCCTCTGCCCCTGTTGGCATCCCCCAGCCTTAACAGCGCCCGGTACACATAGTAAAGACTGGCTGACTTGACCCAAAGACTGCCCTCTGCCCCTGTTGGCATCCCCCAGCCTTAACAGCGCCCGGTACACACAGTAAAGACTGGCTGACTTGACCCAAAGACTGCCCTCTGCCCCTGTTGGCATCCCCCAGCCTTAACAGCGCCTGGTACACACAGTAAAGACTGGCTGACTTGACCCAAAGACTAGTAAAGATAGTTAATAAAGATCATTAACCAGCTCTCACAGCAAGGCTAGCAAATGTCCACTGGATTCTTGGACAAGAACTGCAGTTTGATGTCTTGGATGGGACAAGTTGTTGTCCTGTACATATCAAAACCTCAGAGTGTTATGTCATTTCACTGGGCCTCAGTTTCCTCATCTCTAAAACCAAGGGATTGGGCAAGATAAGCCCCAAGGACCCTTCTAACTCTAGATCTAGGGTTCTCTGTTCAACAAGGTCCTTTTCCAACTAGCAAAAAAGCCCCAAACCAAATCTACCCCCATATCTGTGATCTCATCCATGTGGCCTTTCCTGCATTCAAACAGACCTTTACCTCCCACTCCCCTGTGTTTACCACTGGGCATCCTCCCAACGGGCTAGGGGCTTTCCTTGAGTTCTCCTGTGAAGTCCCTAGGCTGCTGGAGGAACACAAGATCTACCTATTCTTTACTCTCCCCTAAATGGCCGGCACAGCTTTTTCACTAATTATTTTCTTTGATGTCATACTTCCTCATTTCTAATGTGCGCCAGTCTGTTCATCTGTCCCATTCACCTCCACCTTGCCCTTCATGCAATTCTGTCTTTCAGTGCCTCAAGGAATGTAAGTCTAGTATTAAAAGTCATTTGGCATCAGAATGAAATACTGGTATTAAATATGGGCCTTTGTTCGGGGACAAACTAGGAATCATTAAAGCAACTTTGCCCTTTTCCAGTAGCAGTCCAGTCTGCCAGTTTCCTCCTACTCAACTCTGGACCACGATGGATGATTTCTATAGAGTGTCCAGCACTCTACTGCCTATTCTAGTCTGAACAATAAACATCCAAACATTTTTATCCACTTGGTTTTCCAAGTGTGAATAGTAAAACCTGAAGTCTTTGAATGGTATGGATCTCATTTAAGGTTCCTGGGCCTTTTTCTACCCATACACCTTCAAGTCCACATTTGGACAGAAACATTTGGAAGACTTCATATGTAGAATGTCTTCTCCATATGGACTCAGGCAAACCCCAAGTATAGATCTCCCTATTTTATGCACTAGTTAACATTACTAATCAAGAGGACAGTAAAACAGGCTGTCTCTGTTCTGTCTTCCAAGAAATCCTGTATAATTTTGACAAATGCATGAACTATATCAAAAATACACATAAAAGAAAGCAGAGACCCCTAATACTTTTTAAAGGCAAACTCAGCAAGGTCAACAACATTTTCCACTCTGAACTACATTTTACCCCTATAAGTTCTGTTATTTTTTTTCCCCTTGCAATTTTTAGATGCAAAATCTCTACCTAGAGGACATTAAAAATAAACCTCATTGACATTAGCTCAGAAATCCCTCCCAAGAGGCCAGAGTGCTTTATGATGTCAGCAAAGTACTTATGTTGTCATTTGATGAAAACCTGCCATAGAGAAAATTGTTGGCAAACCATGTAAGAATGAATTGATTTCCACAGGAGTAGGGAGGTTCCACTTGAGAAAAGGAAAAGAAAGCTATAAATAAATGGCTACAAGTTAGAGTTGATTGAATTGACTATTTATTTATAATCACAATAATTCCATTTCTTAATAACCTACATTGCTGTATCTGTCAGTTCCCTAACTGAATTTAAGGTGTCAGCTATTCAGACTTTCAGTTATTCAGTTTTTTGACTACAGATAGGAGTTTGGGGTTGGAAGAGTCTTTTAGGTCCTTTAAGTCCAATACCCTTATCTTATAGCTACAGAAAGAAACCCAATGACTGGCTGAAAGTCAAAACAGAAGAAACATAAAACAACAACAACAAAAAAATTATATATGTATATATACATACAAATATATACAAATATTTTATTATTTTTGTCTTTCATTCTTGAAGAGCACCATGACTTCAAAAAGGTGATGCCTGACTTGCAAATGAATTGGATTTAAAACTGAGCAGTTCCACTAGAGCAACACAGCCCCTCCCTTCCCTTTCCCTCCTTTCCCTTTCCCTCCAACTTTCCTTTCTCCCTCTCTCCTCTTCCTCTGTCCATATAGGGTATCACACCCTTGGACCTTTGGGTGCCCTGCCCAAAGAAACTTAAATTTTGATGCTTAAATCTCGCAAGATATCTTGAGGTTTACTGGCTAGATTTCTTAAGGACCAAGCCTTGAACCCAATTCACTCTGGCTTACACTGACTAGACAACAATAGGTCCCAGACCAGTCCCCACTTAGCGGTCATTGTTTGGGCCCTGATGGCTCAGAGTGAAAATAAATAGCAATTGTTTCTGTTTTGGTCAGAAATATTGAGGGTCTTCTCTCACCTCAATTTTTTTTTCTTTTTTGACGAGGTGAAAGAGACCATTCTTTGCCTCACTTCTTGCCTAGCTTTAATCACTGAATGGGCGTTGCTTCATTCAAACTGAGACTTCTTAAAGACCTTAGCTTTAAAAGGAAAAACCATCTCCAGTTTAAAAGACTGTGAGGTTCCTATCTCCAGTCTCCAGTCTTTCTAACCTGAACTCAGATGGCTACAGAGGAGAAAGTGAGGCTGGTTACTTTACACAGCCCTCCCTCACATAAATCCAATTCATATGCAAGTCTTGGTATCACCTTCCTGAGGTCATGGTCCTTTCTGAAAATGAAAGACAAATCAACAACAATATATTTGATATACTTAAATGTCTTCTATATTTAATTTCTGTTATATTTCATATACTTAGCTTTTAATCAATTAATTTATACAAAGTTGGTTATATCTTATTAAAAATAATTAATAAATTAATTATTAATTAAAATAAGTTATTATATTATTATAAATATTATATTATAACAAATATAAATAATATTTTATTATAAATTATTTAATGTGATAAATTACATTAATGTTATATAAAACTATTTCTATGAATTTATTTTCTAATATATGTTTTAAATCTCTGCAGTCAGAAAAATATTTCCCTTTCTGGCTTTTACTTATATAAATCTTTACACACTTTAAACTATTTTCAATTATTTAAAATACAACCTTTTAGCACAACACTGACATCCATATTACTGAAAGTGAAATGTACCATGGAGATTTATAAGACTCCCCTCCCCCCATTTATTTTTTCTGTTTAAGCACAGGCTGGGAGGAAGCCACGTTTTCTTTCAGGCTGACCTAGTTTCAAGTAAAAACCACACCCTGCTTTTGCATTTTTTGTTTGTGTGCAGTAAGGCTGATGATTAATGTACACCAATCAGTTGGGTCACAAGTTTTGAAAGACTAGGAGGGAAAACAGCTGTTAGTAGAGAGGCAGGGGCTGCTGATGACTCAGATTTAGGAGGTGAGGGGAAGGGACAAATCCTTTGCCAATGTTGGGGGTGGAACATTGCCTGTACTTTCAGATTTTTAAATATAATAATTGCTTTGGCTCTCTGAGGGAAGGATGCAAAAGCTAAATATATCAATAAAAATGTATTTTTTAAATGAAGACCTTATGATAAGAAGTTGCTATGAATACCTGGAAATCCAGGGACAGTGCCCAATGTTCAAGGGGATTTGTCTCAAGGTCAAGGGTCTGGGGATGGGGGGAAATACTCGGTAAGACAGGTAACAATTAGGAATGGGAGAGTAGGTTCTCTGGGTCACTTGGGGGGAAGGGTTTCTTACTGCTTTGCTTTCTAAGCAAAAGGCTGGGCTGGCCCTAGTGACAGATGCCCCTTTGGGGAACTAGTGGGCATCTCTCCTTGGGTCAGCCTTGGCTAGAATGGGCATCCTCCACCCTGGGAACAGTGACAAGTTCAATCCATGCTACCCCCCAGAGAATCCTTCCTTTGCATGCACCACCCAGTGGGTAGAGGTGCCCCAGAGCAGGGGTGGGAGAGAAGGAGTCTTAGGTAAGACTTAAGCCAATGGAACACAGAGCAGGCCCCAGCAACAACTCCTTGATTGGTGGGGAAGTGAGCGCATGCACGATTGCTCCCCAGCTCACAAAGGGGTTTGTAGGGTGGGGAGCATGGAGAGGGAAGAGAGCCTTCTCTCCCAGCTTTTTTCTCATTCTTCCTTCCTCCCTGCAGAGAACATCCCCAGGAGAGTTACTTAATTTTCATTTACATCTTTTTATCAATTAATTCTGCTTTAGGAAAATCCTGGTAGCTCCATGCTGAGCAAACAAAGGATGCTTCCAAAGGAAAGAGGAGAGGAGGAGCCTGGAAAGCCTAGGTTCCTAGGGTCGGGGCGCACCCCTTGGTTTTCTAAGTGATTTGATCTTTAAGGATGTGAGGAGGCGACTCTGCAGCTAATCCACCAGCCAAAGGGGCTTCTTTGTTGGTTATCCCTGCCTGGCTTGGTCCCAGCTTCATTAAGCAACCGGTTGCAAATAATTCAATTGCACACTCACCGCTTTTCTAAGGAAGGGCTTTTCCCACCCTAAGCAATCTCAGACTAAAGCAGCTTCAAGTATCCTCTTTATCTTGATGCATAATGAGGGCAGGAAGATTTCATTGCACCAATGGAAATTTACTGGAAACCTGGGTCCCACTGTCATTACGATTGAACATTCCTGGAGTCTGAAGAATGACCCCAAGACTCCCAATTACAAGGCCCTTCCTTTCAAAGAAGCATATTCTTACTGTTTCTAAAGACAAAACCAGCCAAATGAAATCTCATTCTCTGCAAAAAGCCTTTTCATTCTAGGGCCTTCACTCTAAATGAGTCAATATGTGTAAACCCTATGCTCAGCACCTGGCACTCTGTTCTCCTGGGAAAGATACTGGAGCGGTCTGCCATTTCATTTTCCAGTTGAGGAAACTGAGGCAAACAGGGTTAAGTGACTGGCTAGTAAGTATCTGAGGCAGGATTTGAATTTAGGTCTTCCTTGACTCTAGACCCAGTTCTCTATCCACCGATCTAGCTGTCCCAAGCATTATACAAATGTTCACTATTGCTATTATTTCCACAATACCCTGTCTATACCTAGTTGTTTGCATGTGGTCTCTCCCATTAGACTGTCATCTCCTTGAAGGCAGGGATAGTTTTTGTCTTTCTTTACATCTTCAGCCCTTACCCACAGTGCCAGGAATATAATAATGTTTATTGATTGACTTGTTGATAAACACATTACAGATACTCCACAAATAAATCCATCAAAATCCATTAAATAACCTCAACGAAGCTCCTCATGTTATTAACTCGATCAGTTTCAGCATCTTAGTTCAAGTCATTTGCCTTGTGGTTGAGTAATCCATTGGCGTCTTTAAAACAAAAACAATAATTTTTAAAAAAGGATTGAACAGGATTACTTAGTCCTTGGAAAAATTTACACAAGTTGGATTACAAACTGAGTCAACTACTAGTATTTGGGGGTGTGTTAAATGCAAAGTGAAATTAGGAAATGGCTTCATTTTGTCATGATAGAGATGGGGAAATCATTTCTAAATGCATGTCCCCAGCTGATCCACAGAGGTGAGGAAGGGTGTGGAACACTGCTTACTCTCAATCTCAGTTAACGTCTATCAAACAATTGCTGAATTGTTTCCCTCCTTCCTCCTCCTCCTTCCTTTTTTAGCTGTTGCTGTTCTGTTACTGGAGATGGCTTGCTGGATGGGGGAGAGAAGGGATACCTTCTGAAAGAAGGGTTCTTTAAATGCAAAAGATATCAATAAAAACAGTTTTTAAAGAGTTTTAAAGGGAAGGAATTATTTCATATTTGAAATGAGCTCCTGAAGATGAACTTCCTACGTTTTAGCTACAAGTGTAGTACTCTCTCATCCTGGTTTGGACTTTATTCATTTAAAGCAAACTTTTGAATGACTTCGTGCAGACTATGTGTGCCAGCAAGCCCCATCCTTGACCTCCCAGAAGTTTTCAGTCTAAGCAAAAGGGGAGCAGTTTCACAATTACCCAAAATAATGAGGTAGACTGTAGCAGGTACCACAGGAGAAGTGTTGGGGGGTGGCATTGGGGATTGCACAGTCAAGTTTAGGGTCAGGCTCTCAAAAGGAGGTTCTTAACCTAGGTCTATGACCTCTGTATTGTAAGATATTTTGAAAACTGTGTTTCAATATAATCAATTTCCTTCCTATTCCTGTGTCTTTTATTCATTTAACAACATGATTCTGAGCAGAGGGTTCAAGGACTCCACCCCATTGCCCAAGCTGGGGAGAGAGCACAGAAAAGATGGAGAACCCCTTCTCTAAAATTGGAAAATACCAGAGGTTGTATTGTATCATAGCCAATGATTGTTGAAAAACAGAGGTGTCATTTAAATAGCTGGAATGGATGCAGATTGGTTAGAAAAACAACGAGCTCCTCTAAATTTTACAAACAGAAAGATCTATGCTGTTTGAAGAGATGTAATGGTACCTGTCCAGGTAGGGGTTTCGGTTATTTGGGGCACACCTGGGAAAAAAGTGCAAATGCGAAAAGGACACTTGGAGATGCCGGGGATTGAACCCGGGGCCTCATACATGCAAAGCATGCGCTCTACCACTGAGCTACATCCCCAGCCTCCTCTTTTGGGTTTCATGAGAAAACCCTAAAAAGGATGGGTCTCCTGGTAGGCTTTCCTTAAGAGAAGTGTTCCTCTAAAATTAAGTGAGAGTCACATATTTCCAAAAAATTTCATTTTCTGGTTATATAGTAAAGCAATCAACAGGAAAAGAATCTAAATTAAAAAAAAAAAAAGAAGGAATCTGGACTTTTCCTTAATTCAGCTTATTGTAATTACAGAAAAGACTGGACACATCTTTCTTGCCAAAGTGTTTATAGATTCTTTTGTTTGCAAGTTCCTATTTTCCTAAGTTTCCTATTGTGATTCGGGAAGAAGGAGAGGAGGAGGGAGAGAGAGAGAGAAAGGAGAGGAAGGGAGGGAAGGAAAAAAAGAAAGAAAGGAAAGAAAGGAAGGAAGGAAGGAAGGAAGGAAGGAAGGAAGGAAGGAAGGAAGGAAGGAAGAAAGAAAGAAAGAAAGAAAGAAAGAAAGAAAGAAAGAAAGAAAGAAAGAAAGAAAGAAAGAAAGAAAGAAAGAAAGAAAGAAAGAAAGAAAGAAAGAAGAAAGAAAGAAGAAAGAAGAAAGAAAGAAAGAAAGAAGAAAGGAAGAAAGAAGAAAGGAAGAAAGAAGAAAGAAGGAAGGAAAGGAAGGAAGGAAGAAAACCAAAGGCTTCCTCTCATAGTTATTTACCTATTTTTTAAAAACACATTTTATTAATAACTTTTGTCTTTGCATCACAGTCCTTTTCACTCCCTAATTCCTACAGATTAAACCTTCCCTTGTAATTTTCCACCCCAAAAAAGAAAAGAAAATCAAGCAATAGACAAGAGTCATTAAACGACATTGCACCCAACATTCAGCTCTGTGGTCTTTCTACATCTCTGAAGCAAGATTCATTACATAATCTCCCCAACCATCCATCACTGGGGATCCTGGTATATGAATTCAGTTTCCTTTTAGTCATCTTTCCATCTCCACTGATATAGTCTTGAATATTCTTCATTTCATTCTGCTTATTTCATCCTGCATTCCTTCCTACAAAACTTCCTATGTTTCTCCAAATTCTTCGTATTCATCATTACTTACTCTTCAATAATATTGGGTTATTTCCTTTACGAATTTGTTCAGTCATTTCAGAAGTGATGAGAATCTACATCATTTCCTATTCTTTGCTACCATAAAGTAACCCTATGAATATTTTGGTATATATTGAACATTATTTTCTGGTTTTGACCTCCTTGGAATATACATGCATATTTTTAAATGCATAAAATAAAAGACATAGGATTACAAGGAAGCTATCAAAATAGTTTAAAATAAACAAACAAGTTTTGGAGGTGAGGTTAAGGACCTCTGCCCAGACAGAATGGGACCATGAAAAGTTAAGTGATAGACTCCACCAAACATGGACTTTGATACACAGGTCATTTCATGGATATGAGTATTCCCTTTACTGATACAGAGGGTGACTTAGATGTGCCTTGTATAATCCTTGCTAGATAGTTTTCACAACTATTCCAATGAACTTCCTTAATAGTAGATTTAAAGACAGAGAGGATTTTCAAGTCATCAGACCCAGCCTCCTTGTTTTCCAGATGAGACCAGAGGGAGATTGAGTGACTTGCTCATGATCACAAAGCTAGCATGTGATGGAAGCAAGATTCCCAGACCTTCTGACTCTTCTCCAGAGTCCCACATTGTGCTTGCTCTTGGTCTTTTAATGTTTCACAAATAACAAGACAACCCAAAAGTGCTGCATCCATTTGTCATCCTTTACTCACATTAAATGTCACTGAGGTAAAATCTACTTTGCATGTCTGGTCTGAGTTACTAGGTTGATTTCTTTTGAGTGGCCTTGGAGCTCCTGGAAGGGACCCTGTGGTATTCCAAACCTGGCTAAAATCAGAACAGTGTCATCTTCAGAATTAAATGAATTTTCATAATCACCCTCCCCAGAAGTCATACTCTGATGCCTCTTCTTGACATGGAGGTTACCCACCTGGAAGGTCCCTTCACCACCAATCAACCTAGCGAAGGATCATAGATTTAGAGCGGAAGGACCCCTAGGAATCATCCAGTCTAGGAATTCTCATCCTAGGGTTCACAGATCCCATAGATGTCAGGGAGTCCTTGACTTTGGATGGGAAAAAAATTTCAACTTTCTTTGCCCTAACCTCTAACTGAAATATAGCATTCCCTTCCATTTAGTTTTGTTTTTAAAAGAAGGGGGTCATAGGTCTCCTTAGATTGTCAAAAGAATCCATGACCCCCATGGGGGGGGAGGGGGGTATTGAGGGGGAGGTGTGGGGGGGATAAAATCTTCATTTTATGGAAGCGATTGTAAACCACTAAAAAATAAAAAAAACAAAAAACAAAACAAACAAAAAAAAGAATCCATGACCCCCTAAGAGTTTAAGAAAACCTCTTCTAGTCCACTTCCTTCATTTTATACACAAACAAACTGATCTTAAGTGATTAGCCCAGGCTAAATGGTGAAGCGAAGATTTTAACCCAGATCCTCAGACTCCAAGCCAGCTCCCCAGATGTGGCCTGGAGTGAAGGTAAGATTGGAATCTATAGAAATTAGTTGCCTTAAACTCCTTATTAGAAGTAAGCTCCTTGAGGACAAGGAACTGTCTCACTTTTGTCCTTGAATTCTCAGCATCTAGCTTAGTGCTTAATAAATGCTGGTTGTTTGATTGATTAACATGATCCATTTAAAGTGAAAAATAAACCCAAGGAGAGGAAAGAAACAAGAATTTATTAATAGCCTACTATGTGCTAGACACAGCTAAGTGCTTTGCAAATACCATCTTATTTGATCCTCACAATGGAAGGTAGATGCTATTATTATTCCCATTTTACAGATAAGGAAACTGAGGCAGAAGAGGGTTAAAAGGTTAAAAAAGGAAGAATGACCAGAAGAGGGTTCTTTCTTTCCATACACCTGAGTAAATACATACTCTGGATGTGAGAGGTAATTATGATAACAGAATAAGTACACCATTATCAGTAATAATAACAGGCATTTACATAGTTAAAGGTTTGCAAAGTGCTTTACGTATATTATTTCACTGGATTGGTTTGAATAGTGCATTTACTAAGCACTTACTTTGTGCCTGACACTATAAAACTACCACTGAAGAGGCCAGAAGACAAAGAGAAAATATTTTTGTATTATCCACTATAACCCATACCACCTAGAGAAGCAGTGAGATTGAATGGACCACCACCAAGCCCATAATCACCGGCTCTTCAAGTCCTACCTTGGACACCTACATCCTGTATGACCCCAGGCCAGAATTTAGCCCTTTTGTGTTCTAGACAACTTTTAAAAATATGCATTGCAGAGGAGGTGCTGACCTTCTCTGGTGGAAGGAGTTTCCTCTCTAGGGGAGTTCCCAAAACAGTGCAATAAGATCAGTCTCTGGTCTTACAAATTACTTAGCAGGGCATTTAGGAACCCACCTACTTTACCAACCTTATTCCACTCATCTTCCCTTCATCTATTCAGTTATCAAATTGAGGGTGTTCTCAGAAGGCAGGCAGGAAAATTAAGGCTGATCAGGACAGCATTATTGCAAAAGATAGCACTTTAGCTAAGGCTTGGACCTCAAGGAAGCTAGGAGGTGGAGATGAGGAGGGGGTTCATTCCAGGCCTGTTGGACAGCCAGAGAAAATGCTCAGAGCTGGGAGATGGGAGTGTCTTGTTTGAGGAACAGCAAGGAGGTAGCTGTGTGACCCTGGGTAAGTCACTTCACCCTGTTTGCCTCAGTTTCCTCATCTGTAATATGAGTTGGAGAAGGAAATGGCAAATGACTCTAGTATCTTTGCCAAGAAAATGGGGTCACAGAGAGTCAGACAAGACTGAAAAGTGACTGAACAACAACAAAGGAGGCCTCTATTATTCAGATTGTGGAGTACAGGATTGGAGTAAGAAGACTGGAAAGGTTGGCAGATGCCAGTTTTGAAAGTCAAACAGAGGGTTTTTTATTCTATCCTGAATGTAATAGAGATCAAATGAAGGTGATGTGGTCAGACATGAGTTTCAGCAAAGGATGAATCTGACAAAAGATTGGAGGAGTTGATTGGAGACAGGAGAGACTTGGGGCAGGGAGACCAGCTAGCCGCCTATTCCAGTAGTCTGGAAGTGAGATGCAGAGGAGAGAAGGGGGTGTATGCAGGAGATGCTAAGGACAAAATGGCAGGGCTTGACCAATGATTGGATGGGGGGATGAGAGATAAGAAGGTTTCAAGGATGATAGCTAAGTTAGATAGCCTGGGACGATGGTTGTACTTCTACATTAATAGGGAAATTAGGAAAAGGGGGAGGTTTTGGAGGGAGAAGAGAATGCACTTAGTTTTGGACATGTTGAGTTTAAGATGCTTATGGGACATCCATTTTGAGATAGGAAGCTAGAGATGCATACGTGGAGGACAGCAGAGAGGTTAAGGCTGGAGAAGTAGATCTGAGACTCATCTGCTCAGAGATGATCATTGAAACCATGGAAGACAATATCACCCAGTAAATTGGAATGGAGGGAAGAGAGAAGAGGGTCCAGGTCAGAGTCTTGGGAGATCCCCACCAGTCATGACTGGGATGAAGTTCCAACAAAGGAGAAAGAGAAGGAGCAGTCAGATGGCCAGGAAAAGAGAACAGTGTCCTTGAAAATCTAGAAAGATGCCAATATTAAGAAAGCAATTGACTCTGTCAAAGACTGCAGAGAAGTCAAGGATGAAGACTGAGAAAAGGTCATTAAATCTGTCAATTAAAAGATCGTTGGTAACTTTGGAGAGGGCAGGTTAATGTGAATGATAAGGTAAGAAGCCTGACAGCAAAGAGTTAAGAAGAAACTGAGAGGAAAGAAAGTGAAGGCACTTATCACAGACAGGCTTTTCAAAGGGTTTAGCCAGAAAGGGTAGAAGAGATATAGAACCATAGCTAGCAGGGATGGGTGAGTTAAGCAAAGACTTTTTGAGGATGGAGTAGATGTGGGCATGTTTGGTTACAAAGGGATGGAGGGAGAGGGAGAGTTGGGAGGAATGAGTGAAAATACAGATTAGTGCTAGAAAGGGATGCCAGGGAGACTGTCATCAGAGGGAGACAGATCTCAGCGACTTCCAAAAGATGGAAGAAGCAAGAATGGAAAACATTTCAGATGAAATCCAGTTTGCTTCCAATGAAATAAGCATTCCAGACAGCATAGTGGAAGGACTGGGTAGCTTTTGAGTAGGAGGCTGGGGGAAGTGACAGGTGGGAAACAGGATTGAGGAGAGGGGGAGAGAATAGGGATCAGTCATTGGATGATAAATCTCCAAACTACACTTCACTAAACCCTCCTCTCATCACCTCTACACTTAAAAATATTAATTAATGATTTTATTCATCCATCTCCCAGTCCAATTGCTCTCCCAAGTGAATAATAAAAAAAAAAAAACAAAAGCAGAACCACTCAAAACAAATATGCACAATTCAGCAAAACAAATTAGTCAAATCAAAAAAAGTTTGTCTCATTTTAAGTTTATCACTTCCCTGGCAGGAGCTGGGTGGCACGTTTCAGCTTCAGACCTCTGGACTGGATCATGGCATCAGTCAAAGTTCTGAAGTCTTTAAAGGATGTTCTTCTCTATAATGTTATCGTTGTATATATTGTTCTCCTAGTTCTGCTCACTTCGCTGTACATCAGTTCATAGGGATTTTCCCCATTTCTTCTGGTACTGTCCATTTCATTGTTTCTTATGGCACAGTAATATTGCATTTCATTCATATACCACAACTTATCTGGCCATTCCCCAGAAGGTGGACCCTGCCCCCCACCTTTAGCTTCTAGTTTTGGGGCTATTATGAAAAAAGTCACAATGATGTTTTCTGTACATATTGGTCCTTTTCCTCTTTTTTGATCTCTGTATAGAATATAGATCTAATAGTGGTATAGCTGACTCAAAGAGTTATGTATAACTTAGCACCTTTTTGGTCATAGTTCCAGTTTTTTTTAATTTTTTTTTTTTTTGTAGAACGGCTGAACCAATTCATAGCTCCACCATGAAAGCACTAACATCCTCCAACATTTACTTAGCTATGTGACCTTGGAAAAGTAACAATTTTCATTAACCTCACTTTCTTCATCTATAAAACAGAGAAACTTGTTGCAAAGACCCTCCCCCCCCCATCCTCCCAATCACCTGTTTCCCTTCTAATTTCAACTTCATCAGTTATCACAGTGAGTAAAATTCCACACAGGTAGGCTAAGGCACATTCTTTCTGAGCAATATAACATTTTATCAATAGGGACACTCCCTGCCCATAGAATGGGTCAACGATTTGCTTCAGTTTAGCAATGAGCAGGACAGTTCCCCTTTTTTAGCTTTTGAGGAGCCTCTTACAAAGAACAGAACTTCAAAGGCAGGGAAAGAATATAATTGGTTACAAGGTTGGCAGAATTATAGGAGTCATAGAGAAATACAGGGCTGGGAGTGAGGACAATGTCAGAGTCGAGGTGTGGGGGACAATAGGATTGATTTGAAATTAGGAAATGAGGATCTAGTAGCAGCCCCTCCTTCCATTTTGTGACTAAGAAAAGCTCACTGTTTGAATCCACCTGCAAAGTCAGAGATGGTGGACCAGACTTCTTTGGACAGCACCCAGACAGCCTTGATGGACAGGTTGGTAGTGTAAAGGTACTAGACCAGACTCCCTGAACCCCACAAGGATTAACAGATTTTCTTGAGGCAAGAATAGGATAGTGATTAGCAGGAGAGGTGGGTTTCTAAACTTAATTCATTCCAGGTCAGCTAAATTTCTGCACTAAGTTTAGAGACAAAGAACCATGACAGTTACAGGACAAAATCAATGAATTATAAATAAGATTAATTTTAAAAATTCAGAAAAGCATACTATTTTTCTCTTTTTTTTCTTTCTTGTGGTTTCTCCATTTTGTTCTGATTCTTGCTTAACAACATGACTAATGTGGAAATATGTTTAATATGATTGTGCATGTATACCCTATATCAGATTGCATGCCATCTTGGGGAAGGTGGAGGGAAAGGAGAGGGAAAATTTTAGAACTTAAAATCTTATTTAAAAAAAGTGGATGTTGAAAACTAAAAATAAATAAATTTTAAAATGTTCTCTTTCAAGAAAAAAGAATTCTGGTTTCTCTGTTTATATTCCCTTCCTCCTTGGGTCCAGAGAATTTTTCCCTTTTGAGTTTTTATCCCCAACAGTTAGCAAAATGCTTGGCACCGCAAACATTTAATAAGTGCTTTTTCATTCATCCTTTTTCTATCTTTTCCTATTATAATTATTCACATATAGCCATTTCCCCCTGTTGAATAGCAAACAATCTTAATTTCATTGAGATTCAATTTTCTCATCTATAAAATGAAAGTAATATTTCCATAACCCTCCTCATAGCACGGTGGAAAAAAAGGCCCTTGGTAAACCTTAAAGGACCATTTCAACCAGAACAAATAATTGAGGTCAAGCATTGTGTCTTTGTGTCTCCAATGGCCAAACATGAAATCTTACACACAACAGGCATTCTCTTGGATTGAAATAGTTTGACATTAACAGTCCATCCAATATTCCCTCCCATCTTAGCTTTTGAAATGTTTCTCTTCTTTTACTGAGCATCAATACCTGTACCATCTTCTCCATCCATCCAGGCAACCAGCCAGCCAGCCACAGGCATCATCTTATAAGTACTTACCACGTACTAGGCACTATGCCGGACTAGAAATAGAAAGGAAAAATGGAAAGAAGCCCTACCCTCAAGGAATTTACAAGAAAAACAACCTTCAGGAAATTTTCTTCTTGGTCTCCCCTGGGGGGAAATAATTGTTCCCCCTGGAATTTCTTTCACCACCCGGTTTGACCTGTCCTCAGCACATATCACAAGCAATGTTTGCACATTTCTGTACTAGGTGGCAGGTTCATAGGGGGAAAAGAGAGAGAGAGAGAGAGAGAGAGAGAGAGAGAGAGAGAGAGAGAGAGAGAGAGAGAGAGTTAGAACCAGTATTGTCTCTCCTTCCCACCGTGAGGGAGAGAGAGATACTGTCAGGGAACAAACATTTACGAATGATCTATCATGAACCAAGTGCTGGGGATACAAAGAAAGGCAAAAGCAATGCCTGCACTCAGGGTGCTTACATCCTAATGGGGGAAATAGCATATAAATAATTAGGTAGATACCCACATATGTAAATGTATATATACACACACACACACATATAACACATCACTTCCCATTTTTATATATGATTATATATGGTACTATTATATAAAAACGTGGTAGGCAATATACATGTCATACATGATTATACATGTGTATATGTAATTGGTGGCAAGTTCTATCTTATATATGCATACATGTTACATATACATTAAATAGTTAAATACAGATAGATGAAATTATATATACACACATCATGTGTGTATCTGGAATAGATGGGAGGTAACATGTTTATATAGGTCACGCATGTCTATATGTGTTATTTATGTGTGTACAGCATATGTGTGTACATGCATGTGCTATATATGCACAGATATGCATACACATTGTGTATGTACACATATACACAAGGTGGGAGGTAATGTTATACATATGGTATGTGTGCGTTATGTGTGCGTTATAGATGTACAATAGATGGAAGATAACATGTACATGTGTAACACATGTATGAATGCATGCATGCATGCTATATATGCATTATGTGGGTTTGTTATATATGCATTACATATGTATAATCAGAGAGAAGAGGCAAGTCTAGCCTTGGTTCGGATAAAAATCATGTTAATACGGATACATTAAAAATCATAAGAAAAGAGGTCTGTTTACTTCCGAAATGCATGGTCAGCTTTTTTTTTAAATCACCTGTGAAGGACTCTAATTTAGGATAACACACCGTCACCTTAATCCGAATGGAAAAGTAGGATGTTCTTTGAACGGAAGAACTTTTTTTTTGAAGGAAGTTCTAAAAGCTCGCACCCTCCCCGTCGGGGAATCGAACCCCGGTCTCCCGCGTGACAGGCGGGGATACTTACCACTATACTAACGAGGACTGGTCTGGAGCAAGACGCTGCCATCTGTCTCTTTAAGGCAGCGCGGGCTCGAGCGCTCCGGCCAATAGCCACGTGTTCCGTGCACTGCTGCTCATGCGCGTCGCAGCCGCTGGAGCTTCCCAGGGTCCGGGAGCCTCCCCTGGCCCTCCTCCAATTTTTTTTTTTTTTTTAAGTGACTCGCGGTCAAGGTCAGGGTCAAGACCGAGACCCAGAGCGGCTTGGCCTTGGCTCAGAGCACTGACGAGCTGCTCGCGGCCTCCCCGCTCCGAGGGAGAGGAAGCCAGAGTTAGCCCCCGAGCCCGCGGGGTGTCCTGTCTGTGATTTCGGGGACACCAAGGGCGGGCCCCGCGGGGATCAAAGTAAAAGAAGTGAGTTTTACAAGTAAACGGAGGGTGCAGAGGTAAAAAGTTCGCTCCTGCCGAAACCCGGGATCGAACCAGGGACCTTTAGATCTTCAGTCTAACGCTCTCCCAACTGAGCTATTTCGGCCGCTGCGGTGACGATCGACGAGACCTCGCTACTACCTCTTCCTCGCGCAGCCTTTCCTAAACTTTCTCAGGCTCCCCGCTGGGCGAGCCGTTTCTGCTCCCCGAGCCTTTGCTTTCTTGGGCGGAATCCCTGGCTCTCGGTGCCCCGCTCTCCCCGCTCCACGCTTTGCACCGTAGGAGCGAGGAACAGCCCCACCCTGCAAAAAGTGCTCAGAACTATCCGGGGGATTCCATGACTTTGCATCTCCTGCCTCTGTGCCTTTGCACCAGCTGTACCCAAGTCCGGAATGCACACCGTCATCTCTTAGTTTCCTTGGCTCCTACAACACTCACGTCCCGCAGGAGACTTTCCCGGTTCCCCCAGCTTCTGATCCCTTCCTCTCCCATCCACCTCCTCCGAATCTGCTACAGACATCCTTATTTTATAGGAGGTCTCCGCCATTAGAATGTAGGGCAGGAACTGGGTTTTGTTTTGGTTGTTTGTTTATCCATTGCAAGTACTTTAATTAATTAGTCAATTAATTAAATCAATTAAATTAATCAAATCAATTCAATTCTGTCTCACTAGGTGCAATTTTCCCTAGTGAAGTTCATGGAGGTTAGTAATGGTGGTGACTTCCCTAATCCCAGTTCTGAGCCGGGCCTATCGGGGTCCCCGATGCGATCGAGCAGAGTCTGAGGGGGGGCAGGTTTTAAGGAGAGAATTCCCGGTACTTCTCCAGGTCCTTAACCATGGAAAGTCAGTCTAGTGCTCAGTAGAGGAGGGTCTTGAATGCCAGGCAAAGGACTAAGGGGAGGGCTTCCCTAACTCCCTCCAGTCACCTCCTACTTCGGATTATGAATCTACACCTGGAGGGACCCTCAGAGGTTGGCTAACGTGGGAACATGGGACAGATTTAACAGCTGGATAAACTGAGGCTGGTTAAGGAATTTGATCCAAGTGCACATATTTATGTATGGTTTCTGCCCTCCACCCCTACTCAGAGTGGAAGTGCTTGGAGAGAAATAATTGCTTACTTTGTATTTTTGTAAATGCTAATAATAAATAATGCTAGCTAGCATTTATAGAACACAAGATAGATTTTTATCTCCCTTGATCTTCACAGCCACTCCAGGAGGTAAATAGTTATTATCTCCATTTAAGTGACTTGCCCAGAGTCACACATTTAGCAAGGGTATGAGGCTGGATCTGAACTTGGGTCTTCCTGACTCCCTAGCAAAGTGCCTGACACATAGTAGGTGTTTATTGATTGATTAATAGACAACTGGGAGCTCTTGATGACTTTTAAGGGAGAGCAACTGGCCAGTGTATAAGGAGTAACATTTTTGCAGTTGAATGAAAGAGGACCAGAGCTTTTGGGGAGACAGTTGCTACAGACCAGGTGAGTGAGAAGGGAGGGCATAGATCTTGGGAGAAGGGGTGGTCTGGACTGGGCAGGTCTAATATCCAAGAGCTGGCATTTTTATACCATACTTTGAGGTTTCAGAATTACTTTATAAACGTTATCTCATCTAGGTAAACTGATGGAAAGTTTCCATTAGGGGAGAGAGAGTAAATGGAAGTGTCATGACAGAGTTTTGTGAGGAAAATAACTGAACTGAATGCTAGACATCATACCTTTGAAAATACCTGTGGAACATGCAGTTCAATTAAATTCAATAACCATTTTTATCAAGACCTTTCATGATCCCTTCCGTTGACACTGTTTCTCTGCTGCATTTATATGAACAAAAAGCACTTTGCAAATGTTCCTTAATTTGAGACTCCCAAATGTGTTTTTAATTCATTATTAAAGAAGGAAAAGGCAGTAGCATACAGTCGGTGGCTGGATTGGAATCCCTCCTCTATTTTGAATCCAGGTCTAGCCTTATTCAGTGAGTCACCCAACTGAGGGGGCCATGGGAGTACATGGGAGTATCTAAATGTGCATAGATGAATGTATGTGTGTGTGTTTATATATGCATATATACACATACACACACACATATATATATACATATACTCCTATGTAGGCATATTATCTTTTCCTAAACAGACTTCCTGGGGACGAGGAATATCCCATTTTTATCTTATACTCTATCCCCAACAGCCCTTGGCACAGGTGCTTCATAAATGCTTGATGATTGATCCTTTGGTTGTGCCAAAGTATGCTAAGCACTAAGTATTTGAAAAGGAAAAACAGTCCCTGACCTGAAGGAACTTATATTCTACTGGCTGGTTAAACCTAGTCCTGAAAACCCTGGAGATGTGGGGTTAGAGCTTTGGGAGAATAATTAGAAATGGAAATAGAAATTCAGGAGTCGTCTTCAGAGGTTATGGGAGCTAAGGAAATTGGTAAGGAGGATGGTCAAGGGTGAAACCTTGAGGAACAGCAAATGAGGTCAACAAGCATTTAATAAGCACCTACTGTGTGCCAGGCACTGTGCTAAGGGTTGGGGATACAAAGAAAGGCAAAGGAGAGTGCTTGTCCTCAAACGGCTCAAGAGGGAAAGTGACTTGGCCAAGGTCGTGGAATGAAGTTATACATAATGTATCAATTATATAATAAACAATGTACCATATGAACCAGCCCACAGTCAATAATCTAAGCATTGTCATGTCCCAGTCTAATGGGGGGACAGCATGCAGACAACTGTGGACTTTTATACAGGAGCGGTTTATACAGGTTTTATACAGGAGAGGCTGGAGATGATCGACAGAAGGAGGGCACTGGTATGGAGCGAGCATGGGAGGTGGTCGGTAAGAGGATCCACAGTCAGAAAGAGCCCTTGGCAAGGCAGGCAGATTTAGGGTTAGAGAACCAGGACAGTGAGGTGTCTGAAGCAGTGGAAAGACAGAGAGTCCAGGAGGGTGCTGTCTCCACTGTTGGAAACCACGCTCCTTGGGGTCAGGGACTGGTTCCCTTTTGTCTTTGCACCCCAGAAAGAACTCAGGACACTGCCAGGCACATAGTAGGCACTTAATAAGGACATGTTAACTGATTGACTCGGAGACACGAGTTCCAATCCTGCCTTTGACATTTACGAGCTGGATGACCCTTAGTTTCCCCATCTGTAAAATGTAATAGCTAACAATAACCCCTAGCACTATGTAACTCACTTGATCCTTATCAATAATCCCCGCAGCATCTACCTCACAAGTCTGCTTTGAGGCTAAATGAACTAACTCATGTAAAAAGCGTTGGCTAGGAAAGCCTTATCATAAACACACCACATTTAATTTTTTTTATCTTTTTTTGGTGACCATTTCTGAATGTATCTACTCCCTCCCAAGTTTCCTCGTCAATAAGCCCTCCCTTGCTACCAAAAACAAAAAACAAAAACCCACAGGAGTTCAGCAAAACCAGCCAACAGACTAACTCTGTCTGACTTTGTATGCAGTATTGCAAACCCGTAGCTCCACACCTCTGGCAAGAAGGGAAGCAGGTGAATTTTTCTGACGTGTTCCCCAGGGCCAAGTATTTACACCAAGGTCAGACTGGTTAAGTGCCACTTAAGAAGGCTGCAGTGATTTTTTTATAGTTTTCCCAGTTCTGAAGTGTCAGTGACCATGGGATCATAGATAGGAAAGGGTCCTTTGGGGTCCAATAGTCCCCACCCCACCCCCCATTTTCTATTTGAATAAAATGAGACTCAAGAGGAAAGTGAATTGGCCAAGGTTGTGGAATGAATGTATTATGTACTACACAATCATGCTGTTGATTATACATAATGTAGCAATTATGTAACAAAGGCAATGTATTACATGAAATAGACATGTGAAAACTGTCATTAACGCAAAAGTACATTTTCGAAAAGGAAAGAAAAAGAGGAAATCTGCAGTGCATACTTTTTTTCCCCAAAGCCAGATTTCTAAACCTCAATCGGGTCTCTTTCAGGATTTCTCTCCCCCACCTCAATTTGGTGACTATGGTTTTGCTGGGAAAAAAGAGCCATGGCAGCCTCCCCGTCGGGGAATCGAACCCCGGTCTCCCGCGTGACAGGCGGGGATACTTACCACTATACTAACGAGGAAGTGCTTGTTCTGCTGCCATCACGAGCTCCCATGTATTACCACATGCCTCGGCCCTTCCCCGCCATGTGTGCCTACAGTCCCTGGACGTCTGTGTGAGCAGAAGGGAGCTCAGACGACTCCTCGGGGCACTTGGAATTCACCCCAGCCGGACCTCCGCTCTCCACTTACGACGATGCTCCTTCCTACCTGTAGAAGCTCCCCCTGTTTGTGCAGAAAAAAAAAAAAAGAGCAGTCTCTTCCTACACCAGCCTCGGCAGAAAGGAGCTCCCCAGCGTGGGGATGTAGCTCAGTGGTAGAGCGCATGCTTTGCATGTATGAGGCCCCGGGTTCAATCCCCGGCATCTCCAGGGCTAGGCTTCCTTTTTGGTCTCTTACACTGGGGGAGGGGCCGCTCTGACTCAGAAGAGCCTCCCCAGCCTTGCCCTGGCAAGGCTGACGGCGGGGATCCGCTGCCCTCCGGCTCCCCCCAGCGGCCAGAGGCGGCAGGCCCGCACGCTCTCCTCTCCTGTCCTCTCCCTCCCTCCCTCCCAGCCCTGGGCCTGGTACCTGCCTGACCTCCAGGGGTCTCTGATCCCCGTGGGACGGCTCAGCAGGGAGGCCACCACCCCTTTCTGGTGCTGCATCCCAATACTGCTGAGCTCCTGCCATCAATACTGACCTACCATCTACCTGGAGAATGGGCAGGGGAGGGGAAGGAGGACTGGCCGCTGACCCCTCCATGGGCGTTGCTTCCGAAGCTCTCTAACTCTAAATATTGGGGTTTTACATTTCTGGCTGGCCTAGGAACTTTGAAAAGAATATTTTGCCGTCTCTACATACGTAAGTGTATGGGCACGAGGTTACACGAATACAAAGACAATCGACTATATTGCAAATCATCAACTAATTTTTGAAGTATTTTACCTTCCTATTTTTGCGCTTAAAAACATTATCCCAAGGAGTCCATGGATTTTGCCACACTGCCAGGGCACAAAGATGCTAAGAGCCCCTGGTCTGGGCCAGTAAGACAGCCCAGAAGGCTGCCTTGAAGTGGTCGAGGGAATTCCCTTTAAATCCCAATTCTAGCCACCTTCTCTATAGCGGAAGGTAGAGATGGATGGCATGTCTATAAACGAGCAGACTCAGACAAGATGGGCAGGCTGGATAATATCCTTGCCAGGGCCGAATTTATTGCTCTACCTGCCCCCCACCCATCCCCAGGCCACACAAACAACTCGAGAAGTCAACTAGTTTAATATTTTCCTTTCACAGATGAAGAAACTGAGGTCTAGAGAGGTCAAGTGATTTGCCCAACGTCAGTGAATGGCAGAGCCAGGCTGACTCCAAAGCCTGAGCATTTTCCATTGTACCAGTGGCCTCTAAAACTAGCATTAACACCAAGATCCAGAAGGTGAGTTAAATATATTTATTTCAACCAAACGTCTATTTACATCAGATAGCATAAGAAGAGGATTTCCTTTCTCAGGAATAACCTAGTTCTTGGTATTCATTCCTGATGCGTGGTGATTAGGGGTGCAGTACAAGGGAAAGGGGGAGACCAGTCCCTCTCCTAGGCCCTCTTCTATCCAGTGAGGGAAGGCTGGTACTTGGTGGATGTGGGAGATCAGCTAAATAAAGATTTGTGCAGGGCCTGTCTGTGCAAGGGACCCAGGAATCCAAGAAAGTATGAGATGTATCCCTAGTCCTCAAAGTTCAGATCTAAGGGAATGGGAAAGGGGAGAGGAGAGGAGTATTCAGTCCCATGAAGTCAGGAAGGGAGATAGAAATGCTCATTTTGTTTAAGTTTGGCAATTTAAAAAAATAATTTAATAAGAAAAAGAGTTTTAGTTCAAGACAGACACTATGCTAGGTCCTGAAGGTCTAAGTATAAAAGTGAGGTAGTCCCTGTTCTCACCGGGCTTACAGTCCACCTGAGAGGCTCACAGCCCACCTGAGGGGTAAACACAAAATCCATAGTGAAGCGGGGGAGTGGGCAGGACAGGACTGGACTAAAACCCAGTGAATTAGGAAAGGTCTCTGGGAGCCTTGATAAGACCCAGGGGCTGTCAAAGAAGGTAAAGGAGGAGCATTCTGGGAATGGGGTAGGGGTAGGGGGTGGGGGTGGGGGTGGGGGGTTCTTGTCAGAAGTCAGACAGCATGTACTGCTGGGAAGAGTCCAATCAGGTCACCAGTCTGGACACACAGTCTGTCAAGGTCTTAAATGGCAAACAAAGGCATCTGTCTCTCTTACTGCCCATGGGGAGCCCAGTGCTTCCTGAGGAGAGTGACCTGCACAGATCTGGGCATTAGGAAGAGCCCTATGGCAGACAGGGAAAGGACAGCCGGGTGAGGGGGGGAGAGCAGCCAGGAAGGCAAGAGGCGAGAAAGGAGAGCTAAGGAGGTGACCCAATCTGCTTAGCTCAGCCTAAGAGGCCATAATGACACAAAAGTCAGACTAGATAATCCAGGACTACTGCGGGCTGTCACACACACAGGAGAGGGAACTCAGCTTTACAGGACTACAATCTGCCTCATTGGAGCACACCAGGGCCACCCAACAGGACTCATGCTCTGGGCTGGGGGGATGGGCCCTGTCCAAGTCCTTCAGGAAGAAGTCGGGTGCCTGGACCAGTGAAAGGTCCATTGCTGTGGGAAAAGCCAGAAGAGCTGGTGGGGATTCTGCAAGCTCAGGGTCTGCAGGGGGGCCAAAGTTTGGAGACTTCGTTGTGCATGACCTGGGGGAGCCACTCACAATACTCAGACAGCAGATCTGAAAAGAGATCGGGGATCAGTTAGCTGTCCTGCCCACCACAACCCTCGCCAGCTCTCCAAGACAGGACAGATGTCCCTAGAAGTCTGGGGAGGGGACAAGGCATCAGGACTCAGTGCAAAGAGCCCTGGACTTGGGTGTCAGGAGCTAGGGTCTGCATCCCACCTCTGCATGACCAGGGCATGTCATTTCACCATTCTCAGCCTCAGTTTCCTTATCTGGAAAATGGGGCCCTAACAACTCTTACACAATCGTGCTCACAGGGTGAAGTGTGTGGTAAATGTAGCTGCGGATGCTATCTGGAGGGAATTGATCCTTCTGACATAGCCTTGGACAAGAGCCAGCACTGACAGAGCAAGCACTTTACACAGATGCTCTAACTTGAGTCTCACAACAACCCTGGGAGGCAGGTTCTCTTTTTGTCCTCATTTGACAGATGAGAAAACTGAGGCTGCGAGAGGTGGGATTCAAGCCCATAATCTCCTGACACTGTGTCCAGGGATCTTCCACCGAAACCTGCTGCCTGAAGTGTCCGAGGTGGGATCTGCACTCAGCACTTCCTGACTCCAGCTCCAGCATTCCATCACTGAGCCGTTTAGTAACCTCCTTTATTCTTTTTAAAGTGAGAGCCAGGCTTTGGCTCAGGAGCTGAAGGGCCACAGAGCTGGGAGGTGCATCCCCCTGCCCAGACCCTGGCTCAGCTGGGACACTCAGGGCCGGTCTGATACTCACACTTGGGCTCCTGCTTCCAGGCCTCCTGTAAAGCATCCCGGCAATCTGCTGTCTTTGAAACCAGGCCTTTCAAGAGGCTCTCTGTCCTGGGCTGGAGCCTGAAGGTCAAGAGGCACCCCCCCCCCATACACCAGTCAGTCCAGAAAGTGACCCCAGGCAGAGACCCCTGCTCATCCTCACCCCCCAGATCCAAGCCAGCCTGACTGTGTCACTGACCTTCCCCTGGTCAGTCCCTGGGTTCAAAAGGAAGTCACCCAGAGGCTGAGGCCCACAGGCCCAAGGAGCTCTGTTGTCTAGGCCCAGCAAGTTGCCCCTCAGGCCTCTGGCAAATGAGACGGATGCTTCCCACTCCCACTGAAGGAAAAAGGGAGGGGAACGTGTGGGGTCATTCCTTAGCCCCCATGTTGTACTATATGGAGGGGAAAGGGTGCTGCAGGGCAGCTCAGTGGTGCAGTGGGCAGAGCACTGGACCTGGAGTCAGGAGGACCTGAGTTCAAATCCAGTCTCTGACACTTAATAGCTGTGTGACCCTGGGCAAGTCACTTAACCCTGACTGACTCAAAAAAAGGGGGACTGGAGTTGAGGCCAGACAACCTGAGTTCAAATCCTGATTCTGTTAGTTTATTGCCTACAAAACCTTCTCCAAGGTCCCTTGTAGCCCTAAATGCTTTTTGTGTGTGTGTGTGTGTGTGTGTGTGTGTGTGTGTGCGCGCGCGCATGTGTACGCACATGCACACATTTGCACACTGCTTGGCCAGAAGATCCTCAATAGCAGGCCCCTCTGGGCAACTCCATGGTGGCTGAGCGCAGGGTCCCCAAAGTGGTTCAGCTAACAGAGCACATTTACACAGGGCTTTACAAACATCGAAACAATCCTGGGGATGGCGGTGCTCATTACCCCTATTTTACAGATGAGGAAACTTAGGCAAACAGAGGTTAAGTGACTCGCCTGAAATCACACTGCTAGTAAGAGGTGTGATTCCAACTCAGGTCTCCCCAAAAGCTCTATTCACTACACCACACTTGGCGCAGGCTCTGGAATCTCCACATCCTTGGATCAAGACTAAGCAAGGTCCGGGGGTGAGAGAGGGCAAAAGAGGAAAGGAAAGGCGAGGGAGAAAACAGCAAAGACCAACGGGTGTCCAGGGTCGGGGCCTGGATATGACACTCAATGCCTGATTGAAGAGCCTGGCCCTTCCTCCTGGGCCCTGCCCTCCTCCAATGCTAGTCTCCACACAAATGCAACTTACTTGGCCCAAGTCTTGAGCATGGTGCTTGGGCTGGACAACAAGCAGCTTCTGTGCCGGGCGAGCTTTTTAAATACCTGAATGGGGGGGAAGGAGCCGGTCTGGTGAGGAGGGTTTACTCCCCCTCTCTCCTGTTGTCATCCCAGGCCCTGACCCCAAACACTTCCCCGCCTTCCAAGGAAAAGGGGGTATTTACCTCTCCTTCCAGGAAAAACTTGGCAAAGTACTTGTAGCGTTCAAGCCCCTCAGGGTATTCCACCTGTACAGCAGGGAGCTGCCAGCCCACACGATCTGTAAGGTGGGGGCACACACCTCTGTTAGCAGGTTACCACACTTGGCAGGAGAGCAAGGGGGCCCAGGCAACAAGTGTCCCATTGGGAGCCACCATCCCCATAACCCTGGGGCTCCTGTGGAGACAGTCACTGGAGAGACAGGGGCCCACCTGCCTCCTCCAACACTCACAGAAGGTGCTGGCCCGATGACACACAACGCGGCCAGTCTTGGAGCAGTAGGATGGTGGAGGGTCCTCGAGGGGCTTTTCAAAGTGGCAGTAAGAGGGCAGCAGGACTGGGATCCAGGCAGCCTCAACTGCTGAGACCCCTGTAGAACACAAGAGACACAAATAGCACCTGGCTGCTGGCATTCCATGAAAGCCTATGCCCTCCTTTCACCTGAGAAGAAACTGATGCACAGATAGCTCAAAGGCCAGCAGAAAGGAGAAGCCTTAGGCTGGAGTCACCAGGGCTCAGTGCTCACTGCTGGGAGGCCACCAGCTCCCTCCCTCTATCCCTCATTGCCCAGGCAGGGCTCAACCCCCTACCTCTCATGTACATCTTGGTGGTTTCCACAATCTCCTGATAGACCACAAACTCGGGGAGTTCTTTGAAAAGAACTGAGCTGGGGTGGATGAAGACAGGATCATCGAGCAGAGGGGTCTACAGAGAGATGGGCACAGGAAATCAGCAGTAGACACTCCAATTCCAAGGCCCAGGCTGAGAGGCAGAAGGATCCTTAAAGGTCATTGAGTCCAGTTCCCTCATTTTACAGATGAGGAAGCTGACTTGGTCAAGGACACACAGAGGGCGCATGGCAAAAGCAGCATTTGAAGTCGGATCTTCTTATGCCAGATCCAGCACACACACACCCTTTCACTGTCCCAAGTAGCTTCCCAGAGAATCCCAGCTCAGTGCTGGATGGCTGAGTGACCCTGGACAAACTCCTCAGTGAGTCTAAGCTTGTGGGTGCACACCCAGACCATCTGGGACCCAGGCAGAGCCTACCACTAGAGGAAATAGCCTGGGCACTGACCCGTTGTGTTCAGCTGGCTCAGGACACAACTACAGACATGTCCATCTGTCCCTCTGCCTCTAGCCAGCTCAGAATGCAGCTATAAACTTGTCTATCTGTCCCTCTGCCCCCAGCTGGCTCAGGACGCAGCTATGAATGTGTCCGTTTGTCCCTGGCAGATCTGGGAATGATGGTGCCTCAGCACAAAAAGGGGGGACCCTGGTCTAGCCAGGACAGGACCGATCTGGGACCTGCACTACAGTGTGAGAGCACTGGCCTGGGAGTCAATGAGCCTGAGGTCACATCCTGCCTCAGACCTCACTACCCACCTAAGCTCTCCAGCTCTCAGTTTCCTCACCTGTAACGTAGAAAGGGCAGACTGGGTGACCACAAAGTCTCTGTTAGCTCCAAATACGTAATCTAGGGAAAATGGAAACTTTTCCTAGATGGGAGGCCACCAACTAACAATGGAGGGTGGGCGGTTTGTGCCCTTTATGCCAACATCTTACCATAATCAGGGTGCCAATGGGGCAGAATGAAAACCCTGAAACGATCCACTGGATACACCCATGACTGGGCAGCACTCCATAAAGGGGGGCTGGAGGAGGAAGGGGAACAAGTATAAAGGGCCTACTATGTGTCAGGCACTGTTCTAAGAGCTTTACAAAAATTATCTCATTTAACCCTAACAACAACCCTGGGAGGTTGGTGCCATTATTATCCCCATTTAACAACTAAGGAAACTGGACCAGGCAGGTAACAGCAAGTATCTGAGACTGGATTTGAACTCAGGTCCCCTGTTCTATGCCCTGGACATCTAGTGAACAAGTACCTAAGAACACGGAGCACACACACTCATTCACTGCTCGTGGATCCTTTGGGAGAGCAATCCGGTGGCATTGAGTAAAAGTGACAAAAATAATACTGTGGGGAAATCTCTCCTCAAAGTCCTACCCTCACCAACAAAAGGGCTGTCGCTCCAAGATTCTCACCGCAGCCTAACGGTGGGTTACCAAGGACCAGAGACAACTTAAAACATCCACCCGCAGCAGAATGGCTGAATAAATGGTGGCTAAATGACTGATCGATGCAGAAGGCCTGGGCATGCAGCACCACACATACCACTGGACACTCGTGATGTCTAGGCTGGTGGTAGAACTGATTTTTTAAAAATTTCTTTTTAATTGTTAGTATTTTTTCAGTCCCTGAAAATCTAATTTCTCTCCCCATCCTCCACTGAGAAAGAAACACAAAATCCCAGTTATGAACACATACAGTAAGAACACAGGCCTGCACAGGCCACTTCCAGGATGGCCCCCTGACTCCAAGGGGTCTCCTAGAACTGTGATCCAGAAACTTGGGTCCCTCCGAGTTCTTGTGCCTTTCCCATACACTCTTCTTGCCGCTTGGGTTTTACTCTTTCATACGAGTTTTATTCTTTCATTCTTTCATCAGGAGACTCAAAGGGGAGGGAAGGGGAGAGGGAGTTATTCAAAAAGGACATCAGTAGGGGCAATATCACAACCATGCCATAAAGACGGAAGAGTCTGAGTGGGACCCAGAGGGACCCAAGGAAACAACGAACATCCATCACCACAGAACTGTGAGAACGGAGGCCATGCTCACTGCAACGGCGGGAGGAAAGGAAATCCAGTGAGAGGACCAACGATGCTGAGAGGGCCTTAGAGAGGAGGGGCAGACACTGGCTCTGCAGCCTCACGAGATGAAACTAAGTGACAAGTGCAAAGGGCAGCCAAGGGTCACTGGCCACATTGATGTTTTTAATGAAACAATCGATTTATTTTTTAAAATCAACAGAAAAAAAAACCAAGGCAGCAGGCAGGCCTCTCTCTGCCTCAGCCAGTGCTCCCTTGGTCCAGGGGATGCCAGGAACAGTGACACAAGCCAGGGAGACTGGAGGAGGGGAGACCCCTTGCGGGTGAAAGCAAGGGTGAGGGGTGGACACCTACCTTGTAGCCATTCCTCCACTTCTCATCAAGTAGCTCCTCGCTCTGGATGCGCCTGGCAACGTGATCGCCCAAGCCAGCCAGCACCATCTGCCGCAGAAAATTCACCTGGTATTCATCTGGGGGCTTCATTTTGGGATCCACAAAGAGGCCTGTGGCGTGCTCACTGACGGAGGTCACTGGAGAGAAAAGCCCAAGATAAAGAGGGAAAGACTCCTGAGGCTGGGGGAAACAGCGAGGGTCTTTGCCTCTTGCCTCCAGTCTGAGGGTCTCACCCAGCCTCTCAGTGCCACCTGTCTGCTTTCCACTGGGCTACAAGAGCTGGACTTGGGTCAGGAGGCAAGCCCACCTCAGGCGTCACCTGTGTGATCCCGATGGCCTCACACACTTCCTAGCCCTGCGACTCTGGGCAAATCACTTCAACTGTCTGCCTCAGTTTCCTCAACTGTAAAATAGGGATCATAACAGCACTGACCTCCCAGGGCTGCTGTGAGGATCAGATGGGATAAAAAGTGTCAAGCACTTAGCATGGTGCCTGCACAGAGTAAGCAGTAGGGAGATGTTAGCTAGTTGCGTAACTGTCTGAGGCCACATCTGAACTTAGCCCTTTCTGCCTCCAGGCCCAGGGCTCTGAAAGTCCCAGCAAGAACACTCATGTGAGCATCACTGTCTTAGCCAGTGACTGGCCCAGAGTGACAGGGCCAAGATTCATAACCAGTTCTTGCTGACTCCCAGGCTGGTTCTGTCCACTACACCTTGGCTATGTCCACTGCGATCTCTTCTCTCCTCTTCTTGATGAGGAAAGAGAGGCTCTAAGCTCTCCCAGGGTGACCCAGCCAGTGAGAGCCAGAGGCTGAAGGGTCCTGATTCAGCCTTCCTTCCCCAGAGGGGTGACCATGGAGGAGCCCCAAGCCTCTCTGCACCTCAGCATCTCCATCTGTACCTCAAAGGGCACCTCTGGAAGCCTCAGCAGGCTCCTCATCTGCTCTGTCCCCAACCCCAGCCCCCAGGATCTCCGGGAACAAAGGAAGCCTAACCCCCTGAAAAGGCAGGGGCAGTGAGCCCTGTAGAAGGGGCACAGGAACGTGAGAAGACTCTGTGAGAGGCTGGCACCCTCCAGGTCACAGGGGGAGGTACCTGCTGTGGTCAGCTGTCCCCGAAGCCGCCGCACCTCCATCATGGCCTTGTACCGCAGTCCGTTGGCCTCGCAGAAGCGAGGCGTGCAGCCTGAGTACTCACAGGCCCCCACTGCACCTGGAGGACAAGGAAGAGCAGGGCTGGGGCCACACCTGTGCCAGGCCTTATCCACCAATTTCACCCACATGCACCAGGCATGCCCCCCTGGCCTGGCCCAGGAGGGTAAGGGACACACATACTGAGAAGCACCATCATGTCACCCAGCTTGAGCGAGGGTCCCTGGCCGGCCCACAGTCTCTGCATCTGGGACACGCGCGCCTTCTTCCCCTTCAGCTGCGCCTGCTCCTCCTCGCTGGCAGCTGGTCTGTGAGCACACAAGCACAAGCTTTAATAAGTGACCTACCTCCCAGGGTGGTGGGGAGATGACAGCAAGAGAGCAGAAAGCAGCAGACTGACTCTACCCTCCAGGGGCTCCTCATCACCTCAAGGAGGAAAGGCAGGCTCCTCTAGTTGGTGATGGAAGCTCCCTGCTACTGGGCTCTGCATGCTCCTTCTTAGGCACTGGGCGCTCACGCCCCACAAGCTTCTTTATACTCCTTGAGACGCAGTGTTCCATTCTGCACACGGGCTGTCTGCCCCCCATGCCTGCAATGCCATCCCCCATCATCCTGGCTACTAGCAACCCCAAGCCCACCTTAAGGCTCTGCTTCAGGGTGGCCCCCTTTCTCAGAGAGACCATTTCCTCTCCCCTTCCTATCCCACCTGTGTCACACACACACACACGTGTGCACATAGAAGATCCATACATACACATCTGCAAGTATATATACCCACACAGCATTGTATATTTATACATACACACTGTATGTATATAGTTTAGACATCTCAATTGATGTGTAGCCATGCATGTGCCCAGATACATAACAATCCATTTATACACACACAATATGTACATAAACATGGATAAAATATAAGTTTCAGTGTTCTTATTTAAATTTTAAAGTTGCACATGCATCTCTACACATGCACCTTGTGTTTACGTATACATGTGTGTACATGTACACATCCATGTGTATATACTAGAAATATGTATGAGTTTAGCCATCTTCTTTCTCTGTGGGCATACACACGTCTCCACTCATAGAGAAACGTTTCCAAAGTGCCTGATTTCTCTGTGTAAGCAGAGATGACCAGCAGCCCAGGAAGGGGGCCAAGAACTCGTCATTGTTCTGTCCCCTCCTCCCCGGCACCTGCCACCGTGCTTTGCAGACGCACAGTAGGTGCTTTAAAAAGGCTTGCTGAAATCACTGAAATTGAAGGGCTTGCGTAACAAGGGTGGAACTCACCTCGCCAGCCAGGCAGAGGCGATGGGCTTGAATTTACATTTGCATTCAGGTCAATCCAACAAGCATTTTTTAAGTACCTACTACGTGCTAGACAAAGTGAGAACGCAAAGAAGCAGCTTTCCTTCTACTGGAGGATTTGTAGCATATTCAAAGATAAAGAACTACAAATACATACGTATACATAACATAATTTTTTTTGGAGGTTTGGAAGGCAAGGTGGGGCTCTAATAACTGGGGGGATTACAAATAGCCCCGTCAAAGGTGTGGCAGTTGAGCTGAGCCTCGAAGGTGGGAGCGGGGCTCCAAGACGTGAAGTGAGGCAGGAAGACATTCTAGGCAGGCTTAGTTCAAAGGCTCAAAGATGGGAAATGGGTAAAAGAAGGAGGAGGCTGGAAAATGTGTGGGAGAGGCAGTAATATGATTTCAGTCTAGAAGGTCGAGGTGCAGCCAGACTGGGAAGGGTTTTGCATTTCTTGAGAGAAGTTCTTCACCATGTGTGAAGCCTTCAGGCAGGCTGGAGTAGTCCATGCGCCCCTTATCAGAACCATGTTTTTAAATGAGTAAAATGATGGACCTCAGTTAAAAGCCCCTGGCCTAGAGGTAACAGGCCCACACTCCAACACCAAAAACACACTGGCAAAAAAGGTACTCTGGGCCTCAGGGCTTCCCTGAGGACGCTGGGCTCACTCCTACCAGACGTGACCCCGGAACTGGGGCCTCACAGTCAGCTTCTCTCTTTGGCTTGCTATGCCCCTCTACAGTTAATCAGAGAAAAATCTCCAATAAAACTTAGGGAGAGCTCACATCTACATTTCCCCAAATGTGGCAAAGAGGGCCCACACCACCCCCAAGGCACACTCCAGGTGCAGTTGCGGTAAGGGATCTGGTGTAGCATCTGAGGCAGCAGGGTGGTACAATGGATAGAGCCCCAGCCCTGGAGTCAGAAAGATCTGTGTTCAAATCTCACCTGAGACACTTACTAGCTGTGTGAACCTATGCAGGTCACTTCACCTCTGCCTGTCTTAGTTTCCTCATCTGTAAAACGGGGACGATATGAGCCCCCACCTCCCCAGGTTGTTTTGAGGACCAAATGAGATAATAATTGTAAAACCTAAAGCCCCATGGAGATGCTAGCTCAGCTTGTGATCACCATTGGTGCTGCCCCGCAGGAAGGCCTTCCTCCTGCAGCCTGAGATATCCAGCCTTCTAACACAATTCCCAAGGTTTGTCTCATATGAGTTCTCCAGCCACCCTGGGAACAGAGCCAGCCTTGGGGTCAGGCAGTTCTGCCTCTAACAAAGGTTGTCCGTGTGACCCTGGGCAAATCACTGAACCTCAAGGTGCCCCAGGCTAAGACTGTAATTGGCAGAGACCCGTGTTGTCAAGGGGCTTTCTACCTATCCCTAAGAAGGATTCTGTCGAGTGAGTCAGCAGAAGACACACACCTAGTCAGCAGCAGCACAAGAATCAAGGTTCCTGACCCCCGGCCTCATCCATGCCCAGTGTTGGCTAGGCAGGAGCCGCCTAGCCCAGTCTGATGCCCAGCCCCCTGAATGTGACCCAGAATCCCTTCTACAAGTGCAGGTGTGGCCTTCTAGGCTTTGTTGAAAGACTGTGAAGGAGACCCCATAGGTTCCCACCTCTTGTGGGAAGTCTCTTGTTGTCTTAACACCAGATCTGCTCCTCTGGGGCCAAGCAGACTGCTGCCCATTGCTCCATCCAGACCACCTGTGGCAGCCCCCTCCCCACCACGAGCCCCTCCCCACCCACCTGTCTAGTTCCTCAAACAGCTCTCGGATTGTCATGGCAGCCACAATGGTGATGACGTAGGGCAAGCATTGATGCTGCTGGCTGAGGGCCAGCATCTTGGCATAGCGGGGCGCCACTGGAAAGACAGCCATCGTTCTGCCCAAAGGGCTGATTGGGCAGCTCAGCTTAGCCTCCTGCAGCTGTTTCAGCCTGGGGACAGAAATGAAGAGAAGAGGCCATGGCTGACTCCTGGCTTTAGGAAGGGCAAGAGAAGAAGGTGGAGGGAGAGGGGCCATCACAGGATCATAGAGTTAGAGCTGGAAAGGAAATTGGAGACTACGGGAGTCCAACCTCCTTATTGGACGAACAAAGAAACCAAGGCAGAGGGGTGACTTGCCCAGCTAGGATCTGAACCCAGGTCACCCTGGATCTTAATTCAACTTGTGACACTGACTTCATGTGTCTGATGTAGGAGATGCTTGAGAATTGGAATGAGGAGAGCAGCCACAAGTCCAGCTAGGGTGGGATTCCTCGTGTTCCTGCTCACCTCACGGAGCCCTGCCTCCTCTAGAGTCCCAGCAGACCCCGGCCCAGCATACCGTCCCCTCTGCAGAGGCTCCTGCAAAGCTCCAAGCGCCGTCAACAACTCCTCTGCAGCGACCAGGGCCTCCATGGGGGGAGGGGATGGAAACGGAAAGTTGACAACCTAGGAAAGGGATTTGTCGAGGGTAAGAAAAGCGATGAGAATGAAAGCAGGAAACAGCCAGAAAGTCTGCGTCAGGTTCAAGGCCAGGGACCCAGAGCCCACCTCCAGCTCCCACCACATACCAGGGGCCATCTGAGGTTCTTGTGGATGATACAGTCTATGCCATAAAGACACAAGGCTATCCCTTAATGCTAACGCATCCCTTTGGTGATTATCACCAAGTTATCCCATTTCCACCCTGTGTGGACATGATCATTTGCAAATTGTTTCCCCCATTAGACTGGGCTCTTTGAGGGTAAAGACTGCTTTGTGTCTTTGTATCCTTAGCTCTAGGCAGTGCCTGACACATAGTAGGTTCTTAACAGAGGCTCACTGACTTGACATTATCTTTGTTGGCTGATAGCATCAAGAAATAGGTATGCCAAATGGGAAACAGTGTCTGGCTGAAGCCAAGGATGCCCAGGCTGGGTTGCAGCCAATACCCCTACAATGCTGCTGTGTAAATGGGAATCACACCAGTGGGGACCCAGGCAATTAAGTGGCCAGTAGTAGGTGTGGAACCCCCCTTCCTTTCCACACAAGCACACCCTCCATCACTTCCCACATGAGAAGGACTTCTGTGATACTCTGTAAGAATTGGGCAAGTCACTGAGTTGAGGCTCCGGGCCAGATGAGTGGTACTCACCAGGGACAGAGGGGGGCATCAGAAAGCATTCCCAGCACAGCCTTGCTACGCAGTCATTTAGGAAACCCAGCAGAACCTTAGCTGCTATTTTGCTTCCCTAACTCTCCATCTCTCCCTAGCTGCTCCCTTCCCTACTGCCTTCTCCACATACACCCTTCTCCCATCCCCTTGAGCTAGGCCTTGCCTCTGTCTACACCTGTTGTCTCTACTGCCTCTTACTCCTTAACCTTATGTAATGCAGCTTTCTCTCCAAAGGCAATGGTGCTCCCCTGCTCTGATGACTTTGCTCAGTTCTCCCTCATCCTTCTGCAGCTTTCTACAGCTCCTGGCATGGCTTGCCTCCCCCCTCCCTGACCTGGGTTTTCCTGGCAGCACTCTCCCCTGGCTCTCCTATCACTCCCCTTTAACTTTGAGATAATTCTAATTATGAATGAGCTTCTTCCTTCCTTCTTCCAAGCCCAAAGCCCTCTCTCTACCAGTGCTCCCTACATCCCTGGTTGGCATTAAGAAACTGATCAGCCAATCAACAGTTTAATAATCACCTACTACCTGATTGGCACCAGGGGGGCAAAGGCCTGCAGAGTAAACTTCAAAGAATAAAACGAATGCCCATGTGCTTTAATTTTTTGAACCCACACAGAAAATGTGCCATCCTTGCCTAGTAAATGTGCCTCTATTAGGCTCAGCCCATCATTCCAAGGTCTCTCCGACCCAGAACATTTAGCCACCTTCCCCAACTACACAGAATCTCCAGATGTGAAAAGTACGCATGCCCTCCCTTCCTTTAACCAAGAAGACTTGGACATAGATGCCTGAAGCATCTCCTTCCAGACTGACCTCCTACCCGAAGAAGGCTCTTTTCCCTCCAGGAAATCAGCCTGGGAGAAAGAGAGAATGAAGCTGGGGATGCCCCATGTGCTTTCTCTTCTGTTTTGAGGCATTCCACCTTCTCTCCTGCAACCCCGCTACCCACGGACACACATGCCCCCGCCCGCCCCCCCCACCTTTTCTATGTTCAAAGCTTTCATCTGAAGGACCAGATCCTCAACGGGCCGCTGGGTGATTTCAGGAGGAGAAAACTTCTCAAAGTCACTGAAAACGGCCGACGAGTATAGCCTGTGGGGACAGAAACGCTCGAGATTCTGAGGGGACTCAAATGCTTCTTTCTGCCACGTATCCCCTTCATTATGCAGAGAACTCTAGGATCAGTCCTAAGAAGCTTCTAGAATCCTCCTCACACAACAGCAGGTTTATGTGAATTATTGCACGTGGGCCTCATGAAAGCATTCTCTCCCTCTTACAGATGAGGAAACTGAGGCTTACACAGTCCGTAAGTATTAGTGGGATTCCAACCTGGGTCTTTCTGACTCCAAATCCAGCACTCTAAGCACTGGGACAGGCTACCAAAGAGAAGGGTCTTGGGAGCTTCTCCACAGTAGCTTTTGCTTGACTGCTCTTACTTGTTATTTTTTCTTCAGGGAGGAAGGAACTACGGGGGCGTCAGAAGCATCAATGAAACATTTAAGA
Source organism: Notamacropus eugenii (assembly GCF_028372415.1). Classification (NCBI taxonomy): domain Eukaryota; kingdom Metazoa; phylum Chordata; class Mammalia; order Diprotodontia; family Macropodidae; genus Notamacropus; species Notamacropus eugenii. The sequence continues at coordinate 40,510,456 of NC_092875.1, forward strand.
AGCGCACAGACGCGAGAGAGGCAGGATCACTACTATTGTGTTAAATTTAATATATGCTAACAAAAACCCAAGCCCCACGTGATCCAAATTCATCATTTCACAGAGAAACTTTTTTATTCTTCTTTGAAGACGGCAATGTTCGTGTTTACCGAGATAACAATAAAAGATAATAATAAAACAATTCTCCATGTTCCCGCTATTCACTTATGTAAATGTCAGTTGGCCGTGAGAGTCAGGCAGCCAATGCCAGCTCAGCCACCTGCTGCTTATGGGACCTCGGGCGAGTCACTTAACCTCTGTGTCTGCTTCAGCTGTCTCATCTATCAAATGGGGCCAATAGTGCTTCTTCATGGAGCGGTTACAGGGATCAAACAGCCTTAAAGTGCTATGTCACAGCTGGTTAAGCCAGATGAAGAATGAGGTTCTCTGAGCACAGCCCTGGGGGAAATCCAAAGAGCCTAGATGTAGGGCTGAGAAGGATCTCAGAGGGCCTCCAGTTCAAACTCTTCAGGAAGTGGGAGGTGCAGGGTTAGGAGACTTGTCCAAGGTCACACAGTTAGTCAGTGACAGAAGCAGGATCTGAACCCAGGTCCTCAGGCTCTTTCCAAACACTCTAATCCCCTCTGCCATCACCCCCTGTACTTCTCAGTCTCCTTCCCCCACTGTCTAGTCCTGGCAGGCTGCTCTCCCACAGCCTACCTGTAGCAGTGGCCTGGCTCTGTCCTCCCAGCTCTCCCTGCCCGCTGATCAGCTGATGCCTGTGACACCCAGGTTACTCGGAAAGAGGACACGCCAGTCACTTTGTCATAAAACCTCTTTTTGACTTTGCCGCAGTCAACGACATATTTGATGCCAGGGATGGTCAGGGACGTCTCAGCCACATTGGTGGCTACCACACACAGTCTGCATCCCTCCGGGGGAGGTCTGAACACCTACGGGAAGGAAAAGCAAAGCCCTGGTGTATGAGTGGGACCAGCACTTTAGGAGGGTGAGCTATACCCCAGCAACCTCCAAGTGGGAAATGACTTAAGGCCACAGCACTGCAGAAATGGAAGGAACCTCAGAGGGCACTGAATGCAAACCCCACATTTTCCAGAAGATAAGGTTTGGAGGATGGCCCTTGCCAAGGCCACACAGGCACCATCTCAGACCACAGAATTTCCTAGGCCCTCAGAAACTTTCTAGTCTGACCCACATCCAAAGAGACTCCAACAACAATAGCCTGGTCTGGCCCCTTTGAGGCTTATTTAAAACCACATCTTTCCCAATGCCCTAACGCCTGTGACTTTGCTCTGAGACCAACACCAGTTTATCCTGGTTGTATCTGGTTTGTCCAGAGTGGTCTCTCCCAGTAGAGCCCAAGGTCGTTAACAACAGGGACTGTCTTGTGACTTTTCTGTATGCCCAGCATTCAGTCTGTGCCTGGTACAAAGGAGGTATTTAATAAATGCCTCCTGACTACTGGCTGTTTGATGCCCTCCATCAAGGGAGAAGGCACCACTTGGTCAAGCGGTCTGGGCCACTCTGGAGCCATACGTCCAGCCTAACCTGCCTCTAGCCATGTCCACCCACCACTTTGGTTCTGACCTCAGGGCCCAAGATTCAGACTCAAGCTCCCCATCTCATTTGACATGCTCATACATTTAGAGAGAGGAGGGAGCTTCAAGGTCGTCCATCTAATCTAAGCCTCTAATTTTACAGAGGAGGAAACCGAGGTCAAGAGGGAAAATGGGCAGCGCATGGCCACCCATCCACTAAATGACAGAACTAGGATTGGAGCTCAGGCCACTTAACCCCAAATAACAAGCATTTTTGGCTGCTTCTCCTCCCTCTCCAAAAAGGGCGAACAAAGCCCTTGCAATCCCACACTGGCCTGTGCCCACAGATGATGCTGGCAGAGACCTCTACAGCTGAGCTAGCCCGTCCCTGCCTCTGAAAAGCAAAGGGACAAGTATGTTCCAGTCTCTAAACAGAGATCCCATCATGCCAAGATAAAGCATTGAGCTTAACTTCTGCCAAACACGAAATCTTGGTGCAGAGAGCCTTCTTGCCCAGCCTCGAGAGTGCAAAGTGAGAGGTTCCTGTGCCTTGGTTCACTGCAATCCCTGGAGCGGCCACCAGGAGGAAGTGAGCGGTCCTCAGAGTGGACAACCCTGGCCATGGGTGTGAGCAGTCTTACCTGGGCTTGCTTCTCTGGAGCCAGCAGTGAATAGAGGGGCAGGACGTGAAGGGGGAGGGAGGCATCTGGCTTCTCATCTGTAACAGAAAACAAACGAGCTGAGGTCAGGACAAAGGAGCGCGCTGGGAATCCCAACAGGTCTCAGGGTCCAGGTCCCAGAGACTGCATGCTGAAGACTATGGTTATTAATATCACTGTGAATATCAATTATGATTAAGACTATTATTTATTTATTGGCATTAATGATCAGCACTAATACTAATTACCATTAAGACTAATAACATTGGCCTTCAATAGAAAAGGACGTTCTCTGCTCAGCGACACGTCCACGAGGAGGCAGGGAGGCCTCTGGCCAAGGACCAGCACCAATGTGTCGACAACCGGGCGATTGTGTGGGTACTTGGGCTTCTGGCTCAGTCCTCCACAGGTCCACCCACGTGTGCCAGAGAGGCAGCCCTAGACTCTCAATGCCTCGAGGGAAGGGACTGTGAGAGGGACCAGGTTTCTCTTTGCTCAGCGTCAGCCTCGGCAATCAGTGTGGATGTTTCATGATGATTCTGGCATTAGGAGGAACAGAGCTAGGGGTGGTCCATCTAAAAGTGGCGGTGAGGGCTGAAGGACGAAGAGCTCTAACTGCATGTATGGGGATGCCACAGTAACAACTCCCAGTATTTACAGACATAGGTTTGCAAAGCACTGTGCGAACACTATCATATTTGATCCTTACAACAACAGTAGGTCTATTATTATCTCCATTTTACAGATGAGGGAAATCGAGGCACAGAAAGGTTAAATGACTAGGGGGACTTACCTAGGGCCATGCATCTAATAAGCAGCTGAGGCAGAATTTGAACTCGAGTTCTGAGTCCAGGCCCAGGAGCTCTAGCTACTAAACCATATTAAATGAAGGCTTGCAAATGAAATACTTTGTGGATCTTACCTCACCCCATGCTCACAATGATCTTGGGAGAGAGGGTGCTACTGCTGCCACTTTACTGATAAGAAAATCGACACTCAAAGAGGTTGTGTCGTTTCCCTAAGGTCACGTAGCTAAGAAGCGTCTGTGGAGGGGATTCTAACCCAGCTCCCTGCTGACCCACAGTCCGGAGCTCTAACTACCACAGCATACACAGACATAGGGAGCAGTGGAGAAACCAGCCCACTGTGGAGGCCAAGGGCATTTAGGGTTAGGACAGTAGGGCGACTGCCGAGGGGGATTTCAGAGAGAAAATCCTGTTTAGTTCAACCTTCTTCAGCTTCCCCATCTCCCAAGTCTAGGTCGAGATCAGATCCCACAACATCCTCTTCCTCATCCATTTCTGACTCCCTGTCTTCGTCCCCTTCATCCACAGGCATCACTGAGTAATTATCCAGATCAATTCTGGGCAGCGCCTAAGGGGAAGAGAGAGACCAATACCATTTGCTGTAAAAAGGTTTCTTAAGAGCCCTTCTCAGAATAAAGCTGTGAAATAACTGAAGCAAATGTTAACTCTCAGTTTGAGCAGATCTTAACCTGGGTCTGTGAACTTCCTTTTCTTTCTTTTTTTTTTTTAAACCAAACACATGTAGATAACTCTATTTCACCATAACTGGTTGCCTTCATCATCGGTCAATCAGACAATCACAAATGGACTTGGCTTCCAGCTTGGCCCTCCACAGGTCCACCCATCCACGCCAGGGAGGTTGCCCTAGACTCTGAACTTTTACTTTGTGCATTTAAAACCACGTTCTGAGAAGGGACCCATGGGCTTCACTAGATGCTGCCCAGGACACAGATGGAGAGCCTTCAAAATTAGAGCTAAAGATGGAATGTTCTTTCCTCACATAAATCTGTGGAGCCCAGGTTAAGAACCACAAAGCCTTGAATGTCTGTGTCTTCTCACCCTCAGCATCTGATACCCCCATGAGGCCCAAATACCTCCTCCAGGTAAAAAACTCCATGTGACTTTAAGGGTATGTGAGAATCTGCTGGACTTCCCATCATCTGCGGATAAAGGAAAGGCTTTCTCTTTCTAATGCCTTGCTGGCCTGGCAACCCTCTTATCCGTGAACTATCCACTTAAGGGAAGCCCAGACTGCTTTTGTCTCTGGCACAGACTGCAGAGGGCAGCTCTCACAGTTAGCAGACCAGAGGTGCTTCTCTACATATTAAGTATTAATGTCTTCTGCATTAGTGCTCGGCATGGAGGTGCCTACTGTTCCTCATGGTTGGGGACACTGGGGCACTCTTCAGCCAGCATCCTGCTCAGTGAAGGCACCCAGTCACTGGACTCCCACTGGCACGACAGGATCTGGAAAGTCTGGTCCTTACTTGGGAGGGAGAACGAACCTCCCAAGGGTCTGTCCTCCATGCCAGGGATGTTCAATGACCTGTTCCAAAAAGTAATAGGCTCATAAACGGTTTACAGGCTTTCCAAGCACTTAGATCTGATTTTCATTACAAACTAGAAATAATGACTGCACCTGGGAACGTGGCTTGCAGGACAGATCTGGGCAGGGGATTAAGACAGGGGCCTGTCCAGGGTTACAGATGGGAGCAGGTGCAGGATGTGTAGAGTCTGTGCATGTACTCATCCCTATCCCCATCAGGCATGATGTAAGCTCCTCGAAAACAAGGCCAACTTCAGGTGAATTTGAATTTCCAGTGCCTAACACATAGTAGCCCCTCAAGAGGATCAGAGAACTGGAGCTGGAGCCCCAGAGGCCAGTTAGACCAACTTCCTCCCATTTTACAGGTGAGGAAACTGAGGTCCACAAAGGTCAAGTGACTTGAACAAGGTCACAAAGGTATTAAGCATCAGAGGTGGGAGCTGAACCCTCTATGTTCAGAGTCTGAGCTTCTTCTACTGGACCATGTTGTTAGGTAAAATGAACTGAATTGAATGAAGCTGTTTTGGAAAGTGGTGCAAGCAGGAGGCTGTGAGCAGCACAGGGCAAGAGCCAGACCAAGCGCTTTGGCTTCTGGGGTGACCCCAGGCTGGGCGCTGGCAAAAGGGCCTGGGGTTCCATGAGTTAAGTCCAGGCCGAAGGCAGGCCAAGGCTCCTGGCCAAGGTGAGGAGAAAGTCCCAGGACAGGTCTTGGTTTCTATGCTCGAGAAAGGTTTCCCCACAAGGCTGCACAGGCAGGGCAAGGGCACAGAGAAGTGGGGGCACCAAGGAGGCACAGCCCAGGTCCCACCCTGACCACCTCCAGAGCTGCTGACATACCGCAGGAGCCTTCTTGCCTCGCGACTTCTTGAATTTTCTCATCTCTTCCACAGAATCCTCCTTTTCTTCCATTCCTTAAAAAAAGAAAAGGAAAAAAAAGTGAGCCTGAACTCCATTCTTGAGTGCAATCTTCAATTACCTAGGCAGCCTTTCACACCCATTCCCACCCCCTACCCAGCCTTGGTCATGGTGGCCCTGGAGGCACGGGCTGGGAACAAATGCCCTGCTTCCCAACATCCACTGTGGCCCATACCAATACCCCAACAGGCACCTGAGGCAGAGCTGCTCTCTCCTCCCTACTTCCCAGCAGCTGGCATACCTCTAGTGCTGCCTCTATGGCAAGGGAAGGCCCTCCGAAGTCTTCGGCAGAGAGAGTGCACCTCGGCCTGCCCCGTCAGGAATACCAAAATACCTCCTAGAGAAAAAAAGACTAGGAGCTAATGATCTCAAAATCCAAAGGTCACAACATGTGAGCTCAGCTGGTGCCAGGTAAGGAGGCCCAGGAGCCCAGCTGGACCAGAGTACTGCAGAGTACTCTGGTTTTTCCAAAGCACTTTTACCCCCATAGCTTCGTGGCTGAAGAGAACATTCTGGGGGGGGGGGGGGGGGGGAAGGGGAGGAACGATAAGCCACAAAGGCTCACGTACCTGAAAGGCTTCACCCAGACTCTGTTTGGCCAAAGAGGACATAACAAGAGGCCACAGAGGGAAGGGGCACAGAGGCAAATGGAAGTCTGACACAGCAGGGGTGCGCCAGATCAGAGGGCGCAACTCCCCCTCACTAGAGGTCTCTTGTTTCTATTTTTTAAGGCAATTGGGATTAGTGACTTGCCTAGCGTCACACAGCTATTAAGTGTGAAGTATCTGAGGCTGGATGTGAACTCAGGTCCTCCTGACTATCCTCTGTGTCACCCGGCTGCTACCCTTCTAGAAGGGAATTCTTACTCAGGTATGCTCTGAGGTTCTGTGATCATCTAGAATATAGACATCTAGAATCTAGATATCTAGAATATACACATAGAATATGTACCATCACCCCATTTTACAGAGGAGAAAAGTGTGGTGCAGGGAAAGGCATTCTGTGATTAAGGGAATGGAAGGTAAGTGACATGCCTGGAGTCACACGGTCACCTGATGACCAAACCACCCTCCCCGGCCCCTCTCTACAGCAATAGCTTCAAAAGACAGTGAAGCAGCTGTGCAGGCTGCCTCGTGGGCTGGTGGCCTCACCGGCTGGTGGCCTCACCTGGAGGTAACATTCGGTGGATCTTACAGACTTTCCGGAAGCACTCACTGCTGTAGTCATGAAGTGGTGTCCTCTTGTTAAAGTGGACAGTCACAGGGAACTGCCTGGCATCCACCTATCAACAAGCAGCAGGCATGAAGGGGGCACAGACCAACGTGGCAGGGCAGCATCAAGAGGGATCAGTCTCCAAGCAGGAGCTCCACAGCTACTTGGGGGCATCCTTGTACAGGGTAGGGCGGGCAAGCTCTGAGGTCCCTGTCTTCTCCAAGACAATAATGTGGGTGGCAATGCATGTTTCTCTGGGCTTTCAATTTACTACCAAGGAAAGGTCATAGAACACAGATATTTGAACTGAAAGGACCTTAAAGGTCAACATGGTAGAGTCCCTCATTTTACAGTGGAGAAACTGAGGCCCAGAGAAGGTGGGCCTAAGTGTCTTGCCCAGGGTCAGCCAGTAACCAAATGCAAACAAAGCCCTGTTTTTCTTGGATGGTCAGAGTGGAATGTTCCTGGGGGCTCCAGCCCAAGGCTCTCCCCTGCTTCCTTCCCAGACAGAACCAGCCCCTAGAGCAGGGTCTACCATAGGTACTGGCACAGCAGGGAGGTGGCTTACCTTTACAACAGGGGGAGGCACCGAGAAGAGCCGGGAGTTCTGGGTGAAGTCCTCCACGCGGAGAGTGGCTGACATGATAAGCAGTTTCAGGGGCTGCTGCTTCTGCAGAGACACATACCCACCACTGTCACACTGGGGCTAGCACCAGGGTACATGGCTGAGTGAGCGAGGGAGGCCCCACACAGGCTTTGGGAAGCTGGTCCTCATTATACAACTCAGTCAATGTTTACAGGGTCCATGGAAGGCGCATAGGGGCTGGACCAGCGACTTCACTGGTGTGAGGAAGTTGTAGATGAGGAAACTTTCAACCAATGAAGGTTAGCACTTCCCCTGCAATTTATAGCCTTAGAGAGCACAGAGAGGTGAAGTAATTTTCCCAGAATCACACAGGCAGAATGGGTCAGTGGCAAGACTGGAACCCAGGATTTTAGGGACAGACAACCAAGGGCTGAGTTTTGTTCTAACTACTAGCAGACGTCTCTTGGATAGGCAGTCACTGTCATGCCACCAAGACCAGAGACCAAGCCCCTCCGACTCAAGAACTCTAGGGCCCAACGTCCTGATTAGGGAGGACCTGATGGGGCCTCCAGCTCAGACTCAGCTGCGCTACACTCTCTTCCCTGGCCAGATTCCTTCTAAGCAATCAGCCATATTCCTCAAGTTCTCCCCTTCCACACCACCGCCCCATTCTGGAAACAAAATGAAAAGAAAGCCCCAATGACTTCCCAAATGGAAAGACCCCCTCCCTACCCAGCCATCACTTCCCTCTAGGGTCTGTGCCCCTTAGCATGTAAACTCCTTAGGAATAAAGAGTATAGGAAGCTGTACTTGAACTGATGGAAAGTGAAGTACCAGGTCAGCAGAACCAGGAAAGCAACAATGGATATGGAACGAATCATGCGCACAAAATAAACAAGACTAGGAAATACAAAATGAAAAAGAACCAGCTTGGTCCCAAATAAGAGACATGAGCAGAGCCCCCCCCCACCCGAGGCTCCTCTGCAGAGGGGTGGCCCCCACTCCCAGATGTGAACACTGGATGTGGCACAATGTGTTGATGAATTTCTCTCACTCTCTCTTAAAAATTGTTTATTACAAAGAATGGCTCTTTCAACTCCAAAAGAGTCATGTCTATCCACACAGAGAAAGAACTAAGGAGTCTGAATGTGGATGGAAGCAGACTCCTTGCTCTCCTTTTCTTTTCCTGTTTTATTTTGTTTCTTCTTTCTCATGGTTCCTCCCATTGGACTGAATTCTTCTTTATATCATGACTAATGTGAAAATACGTTTAATATGAATGCGTAAGTGGAGCCTATATCAGACTACATGCCACCGTGGGGAGGGGGAGAAAATGTGAAACTCAAAATCTTACGGAAGTAAATGTGGAAAATTAAAGATAAATTAATTCAAGAAAAAAAAATAAGGAATGGCTATATTAGGAAAAGGAGAACTAATTAATGTGAAAACAAAACAAATAAACAAAAACCTGTATTTTCAAAATAGTATAAGCTTCTTGAGGGCAAGGGCTGTTTTTGCTTCTCTATCTGCAACCCTAACCCTTAGCATAAAGCTTGGCATACAGTGACTGCTCAATAGTTACCTTGTAATGCATGCATCTAGAAATAGTTTAGCAAATCCAGATGCTCCCAAGTCCCCACAGGGATTCCAACCAATGCTGTAGCTGTGGAAGTCAGCTACAACAGTTTCCTCCCCTTTTAATGAAATTTATAAGGGAAGAAAGCAGCATGGCTACCAAGCTCTCTCCTCCACTGCCCAGCAGCCCTTGCCTTCTCAGGCTTCTGTGCACCACAAAGCAGTCAACAGGGGAACAAGTGGGAGTCCTGCTAGGCCAGAGAATGTGGCTCAATTACACAGCAACTGCTGAGCTCCAGTGGTTCAGGACCAGGCATCCCTGCCCATTGCTGAAATCAGAAACTCACACCCTGAACAAAGGGACCTGAATGTGTTGGGGGAAAGCCATCGCCCGCCTCCAACTAACCATCAGGACGGAGGGCCCCAGGCAGGGCTCTGTCCACAGGGGCCCTTGAGAAAGGCTGCCTAAAGCCAATGGACGCAAGAGAGTCAAGAGAAAGCAGAGCAACACACACCCAACATGGAGACAGTGCCTGAAGAAGTCAGTCATCACCGTCAGGAAAGAGAAAACCCAAACCACACCTGAGGAGCCAGGGAGAGGCCACAGCTCCCCCTTCAGTCAGGTGGACGCAGCTTACAGAGATGCTCTTGTAGGGGACTGTGTTTCTTATTTTCTCTGTCTGTACATTTTCTACGGATGATTACTAGGTTTTCATAAACATGGATCTTAACTAAAGTACTTCCATTCTCTTGGGTGGAGATGAGGGGGTATACAGGAAACAAAGGTTGCAAGCATTGTCGGCTGGTTTTGTTTCAACTGTTTTTCTTTGTCACAAAGAAACGTGAGAATGAGGGAAAGGAGCAGGGGCAGGAGAGCTACCTGATACCAGGCAACAGACCAAAGTCACTGAGAATTCTTTTAAAGATTTCTTCTGGAGTCGGCAGACCTGGGTTCTAATTTTGCCTGAATACTCCTTGCACCTCAGTTTTCTTTTCTGTAAAATAAAGTCCCTTCCAGCTTCTGGAACTAGAACGGCAGCCCTGCATAACGAACATGATGGTGTTAGACTTAAAGGCAAGAAAATCTGGGTTTGAATCCCACTTCATACACTAGGCAAGTCACTTACACCAATGGGCCTATTTCCTCCATAAAATGAAGGGGGAATCCAATGGTCTGCAAGGTTTCCCAGCTCCAAATGGAAGAGTCCGTGATCTGTGACTGCAGGTAAAGTGATTTATCCAGGGTCACACAGTCTGGGTGGGCCAGATATAGCATATGAACCTAGGTCTTCCTTACACTTGAGGCCAACTCTTTAACTCACTATGCAATGCTGTTTATCAAATGAAATCTTGCATTAAAAAACCAAACCAAAGCTGGTAGCTGTGAGTAAAGTGCTGGGTGAGCTCTGAAGCGCCATTATCACCATGTTCCTTAGGAAGGAAGCCCTCAGAAAGCCCCAGGAGAAGAGCCCCTAGGACCAGCACCTCCTCCCCTGCACCCTGTCCTGGCACTCATACCTTTGCCCGAAGAGACACGATTCGAGACAAGAGGCCAATCAGAATGTCCGTGTAGACGCTTCTCTCGTGGGCCTCATCAATGATAACCACTTTGTACTTGGAGAGTAAGAAATCCTGGAAAAGAAACAGAAGACAAAACAGTCAAGGGTGCATGAGATCTGTAGGCAGGGAGGCCCTGTCCCAATGGCCCTGATGCCATCTTCCAAGCTCAGCGACAGGCCACTGTGCCATACCTGGCTGATCACTTATCAACCAATCAATCAACAAGCATTTATTAACCATTTACTATGTATCAGGTTGAAGCTAAGTGGTTCAGTGGATAGAGCGCTGGACTTGGAGTCAGGAAGACCTGAGTTTAAATCCTGCCTCAGACACTCACTAGCTGTGTCACTAGTCACTTGTGGGCAAGCCACTTGACCTCTGTTTTCCTTAATTCACTAGAGAAGGAAATGGCAAACCACTCCAGGATCTTTACCAAGAAAACCCTATGGATAGCACTGAAGTGCCATGGCTCATGGGATCACCAAGAATTGGACACAACTGAAAGACTGAACAACAAATGTGCCCAGTACTGCACGCGTGGTGGGTTATAAGCAATTTTAAGCTTTCACCAGCTTCAACCAAGCTACAAAAGTGTGAGGATTAAAATTTACTGGAAAAAAGTCTTGATTTTGAAAATAAACTGATAATAAATATCTGAAATGAAAACAGCACCTTCTCAAAGGGTGTATGTTCTGCCCTGGGGTCAGATCCCACCTCCGACAATAGCTGTGTGACCCTGCGCAAGGAGCCTCTGAGAGGCTCAGTTTCATCCTCCATGAAACAAGGGAACTGGACATGAAGGCCTCTCTGGTCCTTCCCATGATTCTATGACCTACGTGTGAAATAGAAAGGATCTTCCCATTTGTACAGAGAAAAATGGAGACGCAATATGTACGGACAAGCCTTGCACTGACATCATTCTAGTGGGAGGGCAGTCCTGGAGATGGGGCTCAAGCCCAGGCCTCCAAGCCAGCCTCTTCACCTGAAATCCATCCTACCTTTCACAGGGTGAAATGCCCATGGGGAAGCCCAGGCCTCCCACTCTGCTGAGGACACAGAGTTCAGATAGAGCTATCCCAGGTGGTCTGCCTCTCCCCACGCCCCTGCACCTGATATTAATAACACTGATTTTAAAACATGGCCATTTCTATAGCACTCTGAAGTTTCTGAAGTGCTTCATATCCAATGTTTCTCATCTGGGCTTCACAACCGCAGGAGGTCGGTAATATGGGTATTAGTATCCCCATTTTACAGATTAGGAAACTGGAGTTCAGAGAGAGGTCGAGTGGTTTGCTCAGCATCACACACATAGTACCGTAAGGGCTGGAGATGCAGTTTGAACCCCAGGGTTCCTCATGTCCCTGCTATGCCCTTGGTGGTCTAGGTTAAGGCCAGGATGAAGGGTTATAGGACTGGATCCTGATGGCAGACAATAGCTTTCAATACAATGGTAAGACATCCATGCCTGGAACCTGGTGCTCAGAATGGAGGAGGCAGCCAGAACCTCAGCCAAGCCCATACTCATGCCTCCAAACCCAACCTGGGCTCTGGAACCCAGGAAAAACCTCATGTCAAAGAACTCTGTAGCCACACAACCATGCTAGGAGCTATCAGTCACTCATGATCCCAGAAAAGATACATTTTGTCTAAAGGGAGAAGAGTAACACCTTCTCTTTGAAAGAATTCCCATGGGCAGCAACCAAGAGGCATCTTCTTGGGTACAATACCCACTCCCAAGCAATTCCTCCTCCCCATACATAGTTCTCTTCTTAGAATTTCAACAATTCAATTTAATAAGCATTAATTAAATGTCTAATGTGTGCTGAGCACTGCTTTTGGCATGGGCAGCATAAAGACAAAGAACCCCAACATTCCCCACCCCCTGGAAGCTTAGATTCTACCAGGAGGAGACAATATGTACACCAGGAGAGAACTCTGTGAAGCTCAAAGCACTCTAGAAATGTGAATGATCAGCCACACCAGGAGACAGAATGCATGGTAAGCAGCCTACCTTCTGGATCTCCCGGAGTAAGACTCCATCAGTCATGAACTTGATCTGGGTATCCTCAGTCACATTCCCTTCATATCGGATTTGGTAGGAAACCACCCTGTGTGGAAAACATCTGTACTCACTGTTCAGCAGATGCCACTGGGCAATCACAGTTCCCAAAGAACCAGCCAGAGACCAGGGGGAAGGTGTACCCCAAGTCCCAAGTCAGAGAGGGTCTTTAGCTCATGGCCAGCTGGATAGCCCAGGAGGCCGCTCAGCTCCTCTGAGCCTCACTCAAAAATCCTCTCCAAGGAGCCCGAGGTCATCTCCTAACAATCCCTGCTTCTTTTCTCCCTTCCATGTTACTTTATCATTTTCTCTAGCTTCAGCATGCCTGTCCCATGTCTCCCCCAATAGTGTCCACCTTTTGAGGGCAGGCTCCCTCTTGGCTATGTATCTTCAGGCAAAGGCTGAAATCCCACTGGGTGGATGTGTTGTGATGGGGATGGGTTCGCAGGACCCAGGCAATTCTGAAATTCTGGAAGTGGCTTCTGCTTGAAGTCTTCCAATAAGGAAGAATTCACTTCAATTCGTTACAAGTTTTTTCTTGTTATCAAGTCCAAATACTTGGACCCCTCTCCCCTGGTTCTGGCTTCGTGGTACACAAAGTCTGTCACAGGACATCCTGAGAAGCCCCCAGCCCCCTCCCCATCCTGCCTCCTTCCCTTCTCTTGGCCCCAATCTTTGTTAGCCATTCACCATTTGGTTGCCATTCTCCAGAGGCATGCTAGCTCAACTATGACTTTTCTAAACTGTGGACCCAAATCCAGAGGCCATCGTCATGATGTGGCTTGAGGGTCTGGTAGACTCTTGCCTCCTTGTCCCAAGCTGTTGTGCCTCGGTTCATGCAGCCCAACATTCCACTAGATTTTCTGGCTGCTACATGACTCACTGGGGCATCTTAGCATGCTACAGGCTGGGCTATGGACTTCTGTGACTCCTGCCAGGGGCCTAGCCCAGTGCTAAGCCTGGAGAAGTGCGAGATCACTGTTCTAATGAAGGCTGTGTTAATGCTACATGAACTTAGGCCATGAACTAGAGACAGCTTCCTAACTTTTCTCATGACAGACTCAAGCTCTGATCTCTATCCATCCACTCCCCAGACTCTAGTTTAATGCTCCTACAAGGCCAGGAAGAAGCCATGCTTTCACTCTCACCTTTGGGAAAGGTTCATCTCCTTGGCCACCCGCTGGGACATGGCCACGGCAGCCACTCGGCGAGGCTCAGTGATCCCGATGAGGCCTTCACTGCTCAGTGAAGGGGAAAGAATTAGTTCTAAGCTGGTGGCTCCTCTTCAACAAAAACAGCAAGTATGCCACAAATGCTGTAACACACAGTCTCTCCATTAACCACATGTGGCATAGCTATGGCAAATGAGAGACCCCAAGGGGCTTTCTTTGCCTCCCAATCAATCAAGAAACAAGCATTTACTAAATGCCAACTATATGCCAGGCACTGGAGATACAGAAACAAAAATGACAGGTCCCTGTCCTCAAAAAGTATACATTGTGGCAGGAGAGTCAGCATATACCCCTCCCCTCTCCAGACTGGCACGTGACTACAGAATGAAAACCTAGTTTATCATTAGCCCAACCAAGACAGAATTAAGGGACAAGTGGTTGCATTAAAGGAGGATGTATTCTAGAGTTACGGATGATCTACGCCTTATTCTTTTTTGTTAGCACAGATAACCTAGAGTAGATTATATGAAAAAGTCACGGCCTAAGACATCCACTGGAAAAAAGGATTTGCTCCATTCAATTCATTGCAAGATGCAATTATTAAGTGCCTACTGTGTGCCAAGCACTGAGCAAGGTGCTAGGAATACAAAGACAAAACCATCCCCCTGCCCTCAAGAAGCTCATTCTGCTGGAAGACGGTATTTTAGTTTCTACATCTTCAGCATGAGAACACTTAATAAGTGCTTGTTCTACTGACCAAACCTGGCCCCAAAGGGATGAGAAGTGAGGGACCAGGGGTGTGGAATACTGCATATAATGTCAGATTTTGTGATATACTGGATTAGTTCTGCAGAACTATTTTTTTCTTCCCCTTTAAGAAAACAACACGATCATAAAGGACAACAAGGCCCCCCAGGAGGAGGAGGGGAGAGGAATATGGAGAGAAGAAAAGGAGATGTGAAAACAAAGAACAAGAAAAACTTATTTAAAATCTGAATTTTTTTATATCAGAGTCTTTCATTTTGTCTAATCATGCTACAACAACATTCATTTATGAATCCCATATGGTGCTAAATGATAAATACAGGAAAAGGCAGAAGACTCTGCCCTCGAGGAGCTCCCATTCTGATGGGAGCTACAGACGCCCCTCATTATACAGCAGCTCAGTAGTAGCTGAGGCAGCCAGGGCACCGCTGGGTAGAGCACTAGGCCTAAGTCAGGAAGACCTGGGAAAGTCACCTTGCTTCTGCCTGCCTCAGTTTACCCATCTCTAAAATAGGGATGATAATAATTGCGCCCCCTCCCAGGGTTGTTGTGAGGATCAAATGACATAATAATTAGAAAGTGCTAATTTCCACTCCCTCCAACATGACACCATTTCTGAGTCAGGACACAAGTTCTGTAGAAGTTATGACAATGGTGCTTCTTTGAAATCTCTAATGATCTACAGGAACCCTCCCTGCACAGACACAGGTTATCCTGTCCCATCTATGCCTTGGTAAAGGGTCTTCATAAGCTTGGGTGGCCAGAAGACTTCATCCTGGGAAAGCCCCCTGTGGAGATGTGAGCCTCTCTGAACTTCCTAGGTGACCTTTAGACACAACTAGAAGGCTAGGCCTGTCCTCTACATCTTTCTAGCTGGGTAGGACCTCCCAGATTCACTCATCCACGGAGCAGTCCTTGAGAACCTGGTGCCCCTCCACGCCAGGAGAAGGCATGAGCAGATGGTGCCAGGTGTGAGTGTTGAGGCTACCCATACTTACTCTGCAGTGGGCATCAAGCAGCCACCACTGCCATGATGCACTTCTCCTGTAGCAAGGACCCAGAAAGCTGGGATATACAGGTCCCACCTGGGAACAAATCCTCTTTGTGTGAATGTATCTACAAAGCCTTGAAAAGACAGAATGTGGCTCCGGGAACAGCTTCTAACGGTAACACTGGAGCCCAAGAAGCCAGGGAGGGGGAAGTTCTGTAAGAATGTCATCTGGCACATACCTGCTACACCCAGCTTCATACAGAAACTGGGGCACCTGGGTGGTCTTCCCGCTCCCTGTCTCCCCACATATGATGACAGTGGGGTTCTCAGCAACAGCCTCCATGATCACTTGCTCTTCTGAAAGGATGGGGAGCTTGAGCCGGGCTTCCTGCCAAAGAAACAGCATCAAGATCAGGAGATTCACAAGGCTCATGAAGGACCAATATGGAGCTGGAAGGACTCTCAGGGGTCACTAGGTCTACCTCCCAGGCCCACTTTGAAGATGAGGAAAC
Source organism: Notamacropus eugenii (assembly GCF_028372415.1). Classification (NCBI taxonomy): domain Eukaryota; kingdom Metazoa; phylum Chordata; class Mammalia; order Diprotodontia; family Macropodidae; genus Notamacropus; species Notamacropus eugenii. The sequence continues at coordinate 40,526,352 of NC_092875.1, forward strand.
CAAGGCACATGAATATCACAGGATCCTACATCTATACCAGGGAGAGCTTTAGAAGCAGTGAGTCAACCCCCTCATTTGACAGATGAGGAAACAGGCCCGGAGAAACTGACATTCCTTCAGGATCTGAGGTCTTCCTGATTCCATGTTCCCTTGCCTACTCACTATGGCACACTGTCTCCTCCTCTAGGCTTTCCTCCTGTGCAAGGGCTGGGTACACAATATGCCAGCATCCTCCCCCAACAGAGGTTCCCCAAAGTAGGACCCAAACTGTAAAGGCAGGCCCCCATTTTAAGAAAAGACACACCAAGTTGCTGAATTTGAATGTGTAAAGCAGACAAATCAAAGGACCATCCTTTGTGTTGAGGAAGAATGCTTTAACCTGTAAACAGGGACACCACCGTCAGGCAGGTAAGAGATCGGAGTGTACTGGCTTTGGAAGCGCAGGACCTGAATTAAAATCCTGCCTCTGTCATGCGCTTCCCCTCTCAGAGGCCCAGTTTCTTTACATATTAAATGAAGGTGTTGGCATGAATGACCTCTACCTTCCTTGACCTTAGGGATATAATATTAGAAGCTAGGGCCAAAGATCAATCAGAAACCGAGAGTTGTTCTGAAATTACAGATGTAAATGAGAAAATGAGATCTACTCTGCAAAAATGCTATTTTCTTTCTTTACTGATTTTCCAGAATGTCACCATTTTTTCCCTTCAAAATAAAGCAAGACTACTAGCCATCCACTCTAGGAATTCCAGGGCATTGGCCTTGATATTTCTGTTACTGGTCACCTCAGTGACTAGTTGGAGACAATAACAGGATTTCAGAATTGGAAGGAACCTGGTCATCCATCTAATTCAAATTCAACCCATTCTGGATAAATGATTTGGACGAAAGGGTGATATCATAAGTAAGTGAGGAAGCAGGGAAAAATTTACCTCTCAGATTTATGGATGAGAGAAGAATTTATGACCAGATGAGATTGAGAAAATCACATAAAGCAAAATGGATAATTTTGATTATGTGAAATTAAACAGGTTTTGTACAAACAAAACCAATGCAGCCAAAATTAGAAAGAAAGTAGAAAAATGGAAAATTTTTTACAGAAAACTTCTCTGATAAAGGCCTCACTTTTCAAATATAGGGAAGAGAGCCAAATTTATAAAAATAAGAGTCATTCACCAAGGGCTAACAAACAGGTCAAAGGATATGAAGAAGCGGTTTTCAGAAGAAAAAAATTAAAGCTATCAATAGTCACATGAAAAAATGTTCTAAATCACTGATCAGAGAAATGCAAATTAAAACAATTCTGAGGTACTACTCCACACCTGTCAGATTGGCTAACATGACAGAAAAGGAAAATAATACATGCTAGAAGGGGTATGGAAAAAGAGGGAGACTAATGGATTGTTGGTAGAACTGTGAATTTCACCATTCTGACCATTCTGGAGAACAATTTGGAACTATGTCCATAGGGCTATAAAACTCTGCAAATCCTTTGACCCAGAAATACCACTACTAGGTCTCTAATACAAAGAAATCTAAGAAAAGGATCTATTTGAACAAAAATATTTATAGCAGCTACAAATGGTGGCAAAAAATTATAAATTAAGGGGATGACCAAAATGAGAAATGGCCGAACAAGTTGTGGTCTAAGATCGTGATGGAATATTGTGGTGCTAAAAGAAACGATGAGGGGGATGGTTTCAGGAAAACCTAGGAAGACTTATATGAACTAATACAAAGTGAAGTGAACAGAAACACAAGATCACTGCTTACAGTTACAGTAGCACTGTAATGATGACAACTCCAAAAGACTTAGCTATTCTGATCAAGAAAATGATTAAAGACAATTCCAACAGATATATTATGAAAAATACTTCAGAGGGAGAACTGATGGAGTCTGAGTGCAGATTTTTTCTTTGTTTTTTTTTGCAACATGACTAACATGGAAATATTTTACATGACTTCACATGTATGACTAATACCATATTGCTTCCTTTCTCGACAGGTAAGAGAAGGGTGTGAGGGAAGGAAAGAATTTGGAATTCAAAATTTTAAAAAATGAATGTTAAAAAATTTTTTTAATGTAATTGGCAAGTATTTAACAAAATATATTTTTTAAAAGAAGAGTTTAAAAAATTCAACCCATTCCTCTGTAACATACCCACCAGAGGGTATCCCCATTAAATTTTATCTCATTAGATTCCTGGGGTACATTAAGGGCCAAGAAGAACTAAGGTTCCCAGGGGAAAAGAAAGGGAGCGGTACTGTGAACAAAGGTGAGATCAGGACCAAGACCAAGAACAGCAGAGAGAGAGAGAACGGGACAGGGAGCAGGACCGAGAGAAAGAGCAGGATCGAGAAAGAGAGCAGGATCAGGAAAGAGAAGAGAAGCCACACAGCTAATCTGAGAAACCCAAAGTGGATGATGAGCCCATCGCCACTGACAAAAGTCCTGCATCCGTCAAGGAGTCGATTAAGTCCATCAATGAAAAGTTCGCTGGTTGCAAAGGTGGCGAATCAGTGAAGAAACAAGAAGCAGCATCTGGGAGATTTCTTTGGCATGAACACCAGTTATGTAGAGTGTCGTCCAGCCACGATGGATGACATGGCTGTGGACAGTGATGAGGAGGTGGATTACAGCAAAAGGCACCAGGGTAACAAGAAAAGATCGTTGGGTCAATGGAAGAATATAGAGAGTGTATGGACAACAAAGAGGCTTTGCCCAAAGCTGTGTTCCAGGATGACATCAAAATGTGTCAGAAGATCATAAAACTAGATGTTTCAAAGAAACAAATGACAAGGCAGAGCCTGACCGACAGTGGGAAAAGATCAGTGCAATTACTGAGAAAAGGAAGAAAATGGAGGCTGATGGGGTTGAGGTCAAAAGACTGAAACATTAGTCTAGAACTCCGATTCCTGTTAGATTTTATCTGGCTATTTCTCAACTTACTTTCCCTCTGAACTTTCTGTAGAGAGGTTGCAGTGTCAGTGTGTATGTGTGCATGAAACAGCATTTTCTAACTATTAAAACCCATGATAACTAAAAGAGAAAAAAAAAAGAGGGGCCCAATTTCTAGGAGGTGATGATCCATTTTCACTTCACACGATCAGACTGCATCTACAGTCTTGTATTTAGTTCTGGGCACTCCATTTCAGAAAAGACATTGATAAGCTGCAGTTCCAACGAGAACAACCCGTATGGCAAAGGGGACTTAGTTTAGGCCATGGAAAGCAGTGGGATGTGAAAAGGAAGAAGAGAGAGCTCAGGGGGAACATGACAGCTTTTTTCAATCATCTGAAATTCTGTCATTTGAGATATAGGTTGGTCTTGGTCTTCCAAGAGTGATTATCTCCAGTTTATAGATTGTGTATACATATCATGCATCTACCTAGTTTGCACATAATTGGGAGCATGTGGTCTCCTTTACACTGTGATCTCCTAGAGAGCAGGGACTATTTTTTTGCTTCTCTTTATGCCCCCAGGGCTTAGCACAGTGCTTGATATTTAGTAGGTATTCGATATATGTTTACTGATTCCTCTTTGGCCCCAGAGGTAAGATGCAAGAGTGACAGATGACGGCTGTACAAGGCAGATTTTGCTTGACATCAAGAAAAACTGAACAATCCCAAAGTAGAACGCATTGCCTCGCGCTACTCTGGATGACTCCTCCCTGGTTATGACATAGTAGAGATGCTTTTCTAGGGAAGGGTTGGACTAGGTCCCTTCTATAACAGAATTTCTGGAGCTCTAGGAGCTTGCTGTGACACTCACTAGCTGGCTGACTATCAATAGATCCTTTCATCTCTGAAGCTACTGCTGTGGCATAAAATAAGGAAAATAAAATATTGAGGTACTCAAAATGAGATGGCCCATGTAAGGACTTTACAGAATTTAATGTGCTCTATCAATGCCATATGACATCATTACCAATACTCTTTAGTTTTTGTCAGTATTGTGCACTACCTGGGAAAGGTCCCGTTCCTTCAGCACAAATGCTGACTGGATGGGAGGAAGAGACTTAGTTCTGTCAGGGAACCCTCTCATGGAATTCTTGTGGATTCTGGGGAAGTGACAAAGCAGAAGCCTCATGGGAAGAATCTAGATTTGGCCACAAAAGGCAACCTAATGCACCTCTGCTTTCTTGTTTCTAGACAGTGGTACACGGCTCCTCTCCTTTCCCCATAGAGGTATGTTCTCTAGGAGTGTACTAGCTCTGATTGCCAACAGTCACTTATTAAGGGTCTCCACGTGGGCCCTCAATAAATGTCAGTCACTTAGAGGCCTAGGGAGAGCTGACTGAACCTGAGAGTCAGAAAGACTTGAGCTTGAATCTGCCTGGGATACTCATAGCTGCTGACCATGGGCAAGGCCTCAGTTTCCTCATCTGTAAAAAATGATAAGCAGCACCTGCTCTACAGAGTGGCTGTGAAGATCAGAAGAGCTAATGTGTGAAGGGCTTTGCAAATCTTCCAGTGCCATATAAACCAACATCATAACCATCACTGAGATGGTTTCCAAGCAGGATCACAGCATTTGGTTTGACAATGACCTTTAAGATCATCTCATCCAATGTGTTCATTTTAGAGCAGAAGCCAGAAATGAGCAGAGACCAACCTGGATCTCAGGAGAGCGGTCCACTGGGATGAAAATGGCTGGCTTTGCAGATGGCGCCTGGGAAGTGGGGGGAGCAGGTGCCAGCGTGGGGGTCAGCAGGTGGCCAGAGGGAGAGCTCTCGTCCTTGGCAACAGGCTCAATAGGATTCACAGTCACGGTCATCTCTGTCACTGCTCCAACCTCAACCGGTGCTGGGACTTCCAAGTCCTCAGCCTCACTCCCTGTCTCAGCCTCACTGGAGGACTCGGACTCCTCCTCTGACGGCTGCCTTCGTCTTTTTTTGTGAGCACCACTGAGGCTGCTAATCTTCTCCGGACCCCCAGGTCCAGCCTCTTCTGTCTTCCTAGAGGGGCAGGCAGATAAATCACAGGGATTACAGAGTACAGCCAGGTGGATTCAAGTCAAAGAGCACTGAATTCGAAACTTGCCTTAGAAAATACTTAGCTATGTGGTTAACATACTGTGGTTCTCTAGTGTGAAAGGCAGGGACTCGCCCTGCAGCTACATGATCAGGGTGGTCCTATGGACCAAGACCACCACCGAAACATTCCTCCCACTCACTCCTCCTCCATATGCCCCAGCACTGAGGGCAACAAACACACAAACACACACTCCCCAGATATTAAAAATAAATGAAATGAGGTATAGGGCGTGGGATCACAGGATGTCTGATTTAGAGTTGGAAGGGAGCCTAGAATTCAAGTCTAACCACCTCATCTTACGGATGAGGAAACTGAGGCACAGATTTAAGTGATGTGTCTGGCAAATGTGAGAGGCACCACTCAACCCAGGTCTTCCTGCTTCTCTCTCTATCAGGCTATGCTGCCTGGATGGCAAACCTCTGCAGGGAGCCAGCATCCTTTTGCTTCTTCTTGCCCAGTGCTAGTATCTCAACAGTGAGTATACATTTGTTCCCAGAAGATCATTTATGTAGAAGTTAAGAAAAGGTTATTGTTGTGCTTAATAATTAAATTATCCATTGTATTCATACTATTATTGATACTCAAACTATTATTATTAATAAAAATAATTGACATTGATTATTGGCTGGTTACAGGTTGTGCTGCTGGGTAGAGTGCCAGGCGTGGAGTCAAGAAACATGTCTGAATCCTGCTTCAGGGCCCAGACTCTGGCCATCCAGGTAACTCTGGACATGACAGTTGGTGGCACAGTTGTGAAGAATGCTGGGCCTGGAGTCAGGAGGACCTGAGTTCAAATCCAGCTTCAGATACTTACTAGCTGTGTAAATCACTTAACCTATCTGCCTCAGTTTCCTCAACTGTGAAATGGGATAATAGTAACACCTACCACATGAGTTCAGGATCAAATGAAATACTTGTGAAGTATTTTGTAAGCTTGAAAGCACCACACAAAGGCTACTGAGTCACCTGGGTTTTCTAATCAACAAGCATTCACTAAGTTCCCACTCTGACAGCTAACAAGCGTCTCTTTACTTCTCTGTAAAATGAAGAGCCCCGAGGCTGGGGTGCAACTCAACATAAGGTAATACATGGAAGGAAACAAGATAAAGATGACCCATAATGAGGAAACTGAGGCTCATGAGAAGGTAAGAAGACAGCTATAAAAGTCACCGGCAGAATTCAAACCCAAGTCTCCCGAGTCCAAGGCCAGTATTCTTTTCATCAGCCCTGAAGCTTTTCTTAGATTTGCGGAAAAACTTCATTACACACATAAAGCAATACAACTATCCACCCATCCGTCCACTCTGCAATACAAACACACGCCTATGCACACACAATCACAGATATACACATGATTCCCAACAGGAGTCCCATGGAGAGTTCTCCCTTAGAGCATCTGCAAACAAATTCGACCAGGTGAGCTCCAGGAATGCCTGGTATGCCACCCATCCTCTGGTTCAAGAGGACTCTCCTGAAGTCAGGCCAGAGGGAACCTCACCTTTTGCTGCAGTACATTCGCTCACCAGTCCCCAACTTGGAGGTGGTATACAGAAGCCGCATTTCCGCCTCAGAAGCCTGGACTTCACTCAGTTTCTGCAGTAATTCTGCTCGCTGGAGGAGAGGAGGTAGAGAAATGAGGGGGTCATCCACATGAGGCTATTGTCCTTCCCTACCCCTTCAGGTGAGTGGGAAAGAAAAAGAGACAGAGCAAAAACTTCAGAGAGATGGTCAGGGAAACATTCTAACAAAGTGGGAGAGCCAGGACTGGGAATGGTTCTCCTTCTAGATGGGTTTGGAAGGGCCTAGGCCATCTGGGGAGATGGCTTTTTGGAATTAGTAGCCTCCATGCCCAGGGAAGAGGGGTCCAGACAGCCAGCCACCTGCCCCGCTCCCAGAGGCAAGGGATGGCTCTCAAGTCCTGCGTGCAAGACATCAAGTCAAGGTACCCAGAGCCAGAGCCTTGACAAGAGTGAGCCCAAGCACAGGGCCTCATACTCAATAGCTTGGGATGTATTTGTTCATTCATTCATTGGATCACTCTCATAGGATTGTTCAATCCATTTACTCATCCAAAGACTTATTCATCACCTACCTAGAGCAGAGAAGCACCCTGCTAGGTGAATAAACACTGTCCCTTTCATTCTGCCCACTGCTAGTCAAGAAGATGATGGAAGATGATATAAGATGATATCTTATGATAATATGATATCTTAAGATAAATACATAAAATGAACCTATATCTTTTCATTCAATTACAATTATTACTTGCATTCAATTATGAAAAGTCATTACTTTATACACCTATGTGTCAGACTACAGAACACAAACTATTAAAAGAATGTAGCAGGACAGCAACTTGCCCCAGGACCATTTTATATGAAACCCATCAAAATTGAAAAGTGTGAGATGTTAAAATCACCACTACCAGAACCAGAGCCACATTTAGACAGCACTTTTAAAGGCCTGGAAGGGCCACCTCTCCCCCATTCCTGGTGCCGCACCGAGCTGCTCCCTCCCTGATGGGGGGGCCCATACCTCGGTCTTTTTTTTCTTTTGCTCCAACACCTTCTGGAGGAGCTTCTTCTCCTTCTTGGTCAGGGGTTTCTTCTCCTTCTTGACAGTGGGTGTGGCCTTCTTCTTCTTCTCCTTCCGTCCAGGCAGGACAAGCACGTTGCTCTCATCCACTCCTTTCCAAAGGCCCCTGTCTGGAAGGACACCCATGCCTGAGTCCTCCCAGACCACAGAGATCTCCAAGATCGAGCGGGCCAGCATGAACAGGCACAGGATGAGAAGAGCCAGAGTCCAGTGTTGCCCCAGGAGCCCAAGCATGCAGACAGCAAAGACGTGAATATCAGGAAGGATTTTATATGAGAAAAATCAATCATCCAATTATACCAGGACAACCTTATTTTCTTGTTTTGATGGAGCAACTAACTGGGCAGAGAGACCAAGGGAATGCTGGAGCTGGGGTTGACCTAGACTTTGGCAAAGCCTCAGATAAAGCAGCTCATGGAAAAAAGGAGAGGGGTGAGCTGGGAGACACCACACACTTAGGAGGACTTGGGGACTTGGGATTTGCTGAAGGGCTGGGCTCACCTGGGGGCCATTAATGGGAGGAATCCCACCTCTGACGCCTCCTACCCATTTACCCTTGGGTCCCTCTAGTATCAGCCCTTCATCCATAAATGGGCCCTACCAGCTCTAGGTGGAGGATCCCTAAGGCACGTAAGGTGGAGAGGATTCTGGGAAAGGGGGAAGAAGTTGTAGCTTTGCCACATTGCCCTTAGGAAGGAGGAAGCCTTCAATAGCCTCTCTAGGACAACAGCCCCTCAGAACATCACCATTTTTAGGACTTCAACTAAGAGCAGCTTGAGGGCAGGGGGCTGCTTTTTGCGTAACCCAGTACTTGGCATGGCACATAGTAGGTGCTTAATAAATTTCTGTGGATTGATTGTGACCTCTGAGATCAGTGCACCTCATTCACCTTTATAACACAGAGCCTTAAGGTTTGCACAGCCCTTCACAAGGATCTCATCTGATCCTCACAATTCTGGGATGCAGGTGCTTTCATTATCCTCATTTACACCTGAAGAAACTGAGGTAGGCAGAGGTTAAATGGTGTGCTCAGTCGCACAGCTACTGTGTCAGAGGCCAGATTTGGACTCAGCCTTTTCAAACCCAGCATTCCATCCACTGCGCTACCTCCATACATATACAAAAGCACCTATCTGTGTGTATACATTCTTCTGCTATTGTTTCAGTCTGTGTCTGATTCTTCATAACCCCATTTGGGATTTTCTTGGCAAAGATTCTGGAGTGTTTTGCCATTTCCTTTTCCAGCTGATTTGAAGGATGAGGAAACGGAGCAAACAGGTTAAAGTGACTTGTCCAGGCTCACACAGCTAGTGTCTGATGGTGGACATGAACTCAGGTCTTCCTGACTCCAGGCCCAGTGACCTATCTGCTGAGACATGTGTGTATATACGCACACATATAATATATGCAAGCACACATGTGCATGTGTATATACATGTGTATGCATCTGTACAGTATGCACAATACACGCCCTCATATATGCAGGCACATGTATACATGTATGCAAATATGCATACAAATATACATACATCTTCAAATACAGGCTTCAGGTTCAGAAATAACCCTCACACAAGTATGGGACAGGGAAAAATATTAGGAGAACAATTTGAGTAAGACAAAATGAGATTTTCAGGGTGTATAGGTGCACAGTCAAGCCAGCTGTGTGAGGCTGATCAGCACTCCAGGATGGCCATCTCAGGCTACCTTATGAGGCCAGGACCACAAACTGATAGAGGAGAACGATCTCTGTTCTCTGTCTGGTGAGGCTGATCTAGAGCAAGGTGGTCCATTCTAGGTACCTCACTTTGGGGACAGTGGTGACCACAGGAAGAGGGGCTGGGACAATGTTCAGACCAGAATCTTGGACCTAGGGGAGGCAAAAGATTCTGTTGAACAAGGAGAAAAGACTAGGGGGAGAAGAGAGGAAGGGGGAGAGACAGTAATGAAGGGATTTGTGACAGCAAACCTCCAAGGTTGTTTAGGAGGGGAATGAAGGAAGACTTGTTTTGTCTGGTCCTGGAAGGAATGAGAGAAAGATGCAGAGACAAACATCTGGGCTTAAAAAGGGGGAAAACTGTGAGTGCCTCATGGTAGAGGCTGCTCAGAGCCGGTCTTGTATGTTGTACAAAGAGATTCCTGAACTAACTGGGATGGGGGGGGGGCACCGGGGCTCAATGGAAAGTCCTTTAGTCAATTAACTACCATTTAAGTGCCTACTATGTACCAGGTATTGGGGAATACAAGGAAAGCCAAAAGACATCCCATGCTGACAGCCTAAAGAATATCAGATCTGGCCTCAGGACTTAGATTCAAACCCCAGCAGGGCCACTTCTGTATTCTGGGCAAGCCCACCTCACCTCTCTGGCCTCAGTTTCCTCATCTGTCAAATGACAGGGCTGGATCCATGACCTCTAAGACGTCTTCTAGATCTAAAGCTACGATCCCAGGATCTCCTCCAACTCTGAGAATTCGTGATTCTGGGAGCCCAAAGCCGTGTGGACACCTAAGTGGTCACTGGGATGGTCAGGGTGGCTCGGAGAGGGGACTGGTCCAGGGTCACAAGGAGCTGATAGCAAATACCGACAGCCCTCACCCCCCACCCCCACCCCTCCAGGCAGGACAGACAGCTGAGCATCCGCACCCCCATCTCACAGAGGAGCAGCCTGAGGCCAGCCTCGGGACACGGGCTCCGGAGCCCCATTCTGCAGGTCAGTAAACGGAGGCCCGGAGAAGGGAAGCGGGGTAAGCCGAGGCTGGGTGGCTGCTGGTTAGAGAGGCCTTTTTTTTTAACCCATTAATCATGATTGAACAACCGGAGGCTGGGAGGGGAGGGCTGCTCCTGGAAGCCCGAGGTTCGGAGAAGGGAAGGCCCTTACCGTCCAGCTCCAGCTGCACCTGCACCCCCGGCCGCTCCGGCTCGGACCCCGCCGGCGGCTGCGGCTGCTGCCGCCCTTTGACGTTGTATCGCCGCCGCAGCCTCCCCATGGCGCCGGCTCTCAGACCCGCAGCCCCGGCGGCCGCGGCAGACACAACAGCCGCGGAGACCACGCACGTGCGGGCGGTGCTGGCCCCGGAGCGCACGAGACTTCCGCCTCCAGATCTCGCGAGAGCCGCCTGGAGGGGGTGGGAGGAGGAGAAGGGGCGGTGCCTAAACTCCAGGTGGAAACTGACGAGGAAGGGAGGGGAGGGAGGAGCGTGAAGGGCTGGGGGCGGGACGAACACTCAGGAATGCACCCGGGCCCAGGGAGGAGGGGAAAACAGGCCCCCTGGGGGGCTGCCTTTAAGTTCTAACCGTGCAGGAAGCCTTTCCCAAGCTTCTTCATTCCAGTGCCTTCCTTCTGCTCATTACTTATTGGTTGGTTGTTGTCCTTGGTTCTCGAAGAGGACCAAAATGACCTCACCGTGATATACTTGCTGTGTGTGTGTGTGTGTGTGTGTGTGTGTGTGTGTGTGTGTATACACACACACATATATATGTATATATACACACATATACATATATACACACATATATATATACACACATATATACGTATATATACACACATATACATATATACACACATATATATACATATATATACACACATATACATATATACACACATATACATATATACACACATATATACGTATATATACACACATATACATATATACACACATATATATACGTATATATACACGCATATACATATATACACACATATACATATATACACACATATATACGTATATATATACACACATATACATATATACACACATATACATATATACACACACATATATACGTATATATACACACATATACATATATACACACATATATATACGTATATATACGTATATATATACACACATATACATATATACACACATATATATGTATATATATACACACATATACATATATACACACATATATATACGTATATATACACACATATACATATATACACACATATACATATATACACACATATACGTATATATACACACATATACATATATACACACATATACATATATACACACATATACATATATACACACATATATATACGTATATATACACATATATATACGTATATATACACACATATACATATATACACACATATACATATATACACACATATATATACGTATATATACACACATATACATATATACACACACATATACATATATACACACATATATACATATATACACACATATACATATATACACACATATACATATATACACATACATACATACATACATACATACATACATACATACATATATATGTTTTCTTGTTAGATTGTTGGTTTCTTGAGGGCAGGCTGGGCTTTTGCCTTGTTTTGTATATCTAGCACAATTCTTGGAGCATATTTGTTTTTCTGTAGTTTCAGTCTTAGCCAGCTCTTCATGATCCCATTTAAAGTTTCTTATCAAAGATGCTGGACTGGTTTGCCATTTCTTTCTCCTTCTAGCACTGTGTTCATCCTTCGTTTTCCAAGAAGACCACGCCATCAGAGAAATGATGACATGACTTGCACTTGACTTTGTTTTGAGTGAGGGAGGACTGTGCAGGTCACCAGCCTCACTTCTCCTCCAGAGCCATCTGAATCCAGTGATTCATCCGGATGACTGGAGACAGCCCAGTATACAATGGGAGACCTTGACTTTTTTAGGCTGGGCCTTTTCAGTATTTACTTGGGGGGAGGTAAGACCCATTGAGTAGATAGGCCTCTTTAAGAAGTGGTCAGGGAATGACCCTTGTAATGAGGGAAAGAAAAAGTAACTGGGAGGGAAACAGAACCTGTTACTATTGATAATCACTCTTAAGCCCACCATTAAGTGGAGCTTGGGCAGGGACCTATTGTTGTGGAACCTATGGGCTTCCAAATGCACTGGGTTTAAGGTTTGGCAGAAAAGGAAGGAAGGAAGGAAGGTAGGAAGGAAGGAAGGGAGGAAGGGAGAGACATCTGGCCACTAAACCCAAAGGAAAAGAAGAGGGAGACAGAAGGGAGAGTGTGAGCTGGGTTACATAGTAGGCACTTAAATGTTGATTGATTGACCCAGCTATATCACTACTAGGCCTATACACTCAAAGAAATCAAAGCAGGAGTTAGTGGCTGTAAATGTGTAAATATATTTATGGTGGCTCTTTTTTTGTAGAGGCAAAGGACTAGAAACTAGGGGGAGAGGGGTGCCCATCAATTACTATGTTCAACTATTTGTGACCCCATTTGGGGTTTTCTTGGCAGAGATACTGGAGTGATTTGCCATTTCCTTCTCCAAATCCTTTTACAGATGAGGAAACTGAGGCAACCAGGGCTAAATGATTTGCCCAGGATCACACAGCCACTAAATGTCTGACACCAGATTTGAACTCAGGAAGATGACTCCAGGCCCAGCACTCTACCCACTGTGCCACCTAGCTGCCCATCAATTAGAGAAATGGCTAACAAATTATGGTATATGAATATAATGGAATATCATTTCACCCTGAGGGACATTCTAGGGTTTCAGAGAAACCTAAGAAGATTTGTATAAACTGATGAAGTGAAGTGAGCAGAAGCCAATTTACAAAATAACAACATCAAGGCAATGAAAACTGATTCCAGAGAACTGATGATGAAGCATGCTACCAATGTCTTGACAGAGAGGCTTCAAAATGTAGAATAGATAAATTTTTAGACATGGGAATTTGTTTTGCTTCACCATAGATACTTAGGAGGGTTGTTGTTTTTTTTTTTTAACTATTTTTCGGACAGGATAGAGAAAAAGTAATGCTGGTTAATTAAAAAACAAGATAAAAATTAAAAAAAAAAAAAGGGCAGGGGAAGTGACCTTGGAAACCATGTAGTCTTCAGGAAGGAAAATGAGTCCCAGAGAGGTTAGGTCACTAGCCCAAAGTCACACAGGGCAGGGGATTCAATCCATATCTGTTGACCTCTCTCCACTAAGGACAATGGTTTGCAATTTGTCTTTGGCTTCCATCCCCAGAATCCTTTCAAGACTTCAGTTTCCCTATCTGTAAAATGAAACAATTATTCTTATCATCTCTTCCTCCTGAAAAAAAAATGTTACTTGATTCTCAAAACAACTGTGACAGAGAATAGGCAGGTTTTGTTTCCATTTTTTCGATTCTACATTTATTAAGCAGTATGAGAACATTAGTTTGTATATAAACCTCCAAGGTTCATAAAATGTTTTGCACACAATCTCTCATTTGAGATAGAATGAATCAATTTCATCTTGGATACATTCTAGCTCAAACCACTGGCAAGCCATCTAACCTCGGATGCCTCAGGCAACTCTCTTGAAGAATTCAGATGAGTTGCAGATCTGCTAGGGGGTAGGAGGATGTTTCATACCCAGAGTTTCCTGGTGTAAAATATGTAAAATCACAGGGTCCAGACCCATTCCACCTTAGGGACCTTACTGGCCCCTACCTCCTTTAAAAAAAGTGAAAGGAACTCACTGTCTTACAAGAGGAAGAGGAAACTGGATTAATAGAAAGGATAACAGGTTCAGGACCCAGATTTCCTGATTCCTCTTCTATCTAGCAAAGTATTGGAAGATTTTAACATTTCACCAGGAGGCCAGGCAGGCAACGATCTCCAGTATGCAGTTGAGTTTGCTTTGAATGGGCACAGCTAGGGTAAGGGGACACCCAAAGGTATTTTGAACTCTGATTTTGAAGGCAGCTAGGTGGTGTAATACTGGAAACGGAAATTACAAACCACTCTGGTATCTTTACCAACAACCCCCATGGACAATGTTGTCATGATATCATCCATCCGGTCAGGAAGAGGGACACAGCTCAACAACCAGACAGCAACAAGGTGGTATCATGAATAGAGAACTGAGACCTGGGACTTAGTAAGGTCTTTCTCAAAATACCACCAGGGATGATGCCTCTGTGGTTTCTGGCAAGTCACATGATGTTTTGAAGCCTCTATTTATTCTTCTGTTAAGTGAAGGAGTTGGATAAGATAATCTGTGAGGTTCCTTTCAACTCCCAACCTATTATCCTATGTCCCCAAAACAAAATTTACTATCTTCGTCCCAGGATGCATTTCTCTCCTGAACTTCCTTATTTTGACAGGAGTATCACTATGCTTCTAGTCACTTAAGTAAGTCATTTTTGACTCTGCCTCCTCTTGACCTGAAAGTTTGGTTAAAGGAGGCAAACAAATTAGGTGATATGTAAATTTATAGTTTATTCCCTTAAAGTTAGTCTAAGCTAATGAGCTTGTATGTACAAAGAGACAAAATGTAAGTTCTGACTGTTTGAGACAAGAATGACCAGGCTTAAATACATTTTAGAACAATCTCAACTCAGCATGTCTGTGTCACTCACATTTATGATCTCCATATATAATTAACCATATTATGAGAAAGGAACTTTCTTAATTGAATAAGTGGTAAATACAATGAGATAAGGGAATTGACAAAGTGTCAACTGAAATTATGACCCAGGACATCTGTGTTTTCTAACATGCCATGATGTAGTATATATCCACAAAATATAAAGATATAGAAAAAGTGCTATTATTCCAGATAGTGTCTCGGGTTAAAGGGCTCCTAGACAGAGAAAATAAGCCCATCTGGCTTTGTTGACATAGGAAGAGATATTCTCTGAGTTTACTCACAGAATAAAGAGACTGTTAGGTCCAGCTTTATTTCTGGTTGATTAATGCAGGCTCTGGCCCTTATTAAGATCAAAAAATGATATTAAACGATTATCACTCCTTAAGTCTCCCTCATCTCTCCCATCTACTCAGTTGTTAAGTCTTGTTGATGCTGCCTCCACATGTCTCTTCTCCACTCAAGCTCACCTTTCATCCCCTCTCACCTGGACTATTGCAAAAGTCTCCCTCCCTGGGAGGGGGGAAAATTTAAAACTCAAAATCTTATAAAAGTGAATGCTAAAAATGAAGAATAAATAATTTGATTTAATTTTTTAAAAAAGTCTCCCTCCTTGACTTGTCTGTACCTTTTCTGACCTATCTTCCGTACAGTGAAAAGAGCACTAACTCCTGTGGAGTGGGTTCAAATCCCATTTCTAATGCTTATTACCTTTGCAACTTTGGACAAGTCACTTTGATATGGATACAAACAGTGTCCTAAGAGTCAAAAATAGTATTAAGGGTTGACTTTGTGAAGCCCTTAGTTTATTGGGTAACCTGAAGGGGCCCTAAAGTCCTTTCCCCCCTTATCTTGAACCTGTACCAAAAGAATTGCTTTTGTCTCCCTTATGCTGTGTTCCCCAAGTCCTTTAATCTTTAACCTGGGTCCTCCTGCCTTATCCTTAAATCCTTAAACTATAAAACTTCTCCCTTATCCTGGCCTTATCTTCCTTCATCCTGGGTCATAAAATTTCCCATCTCCCTTATCTTGTGTTTCCTATCCTTCATCCATCTTCCTCATCCTGTCCCTGATCTTTAACCTCCATAAAAATCTCTAGAGTTACATCACTGTCCTGAAAGCTCTAAGTAAGCAAAGCTCCCCCAAATATCAGGGTCTCACTTAGCTTTCTTGCTAGGAGATCCATGCTGCTTTTGCATCAATAAAGCTCCCAATGGCTACAGAGAAGGTCTAAGTGAATTCATTCACATCTGAACCAGCTTTCCCATCTCTCTCCTCAACAACTTAGTCTAGTTTGCCTCAGTTTCCTCATCTGCAAATTGAGCTGAAGAAGGAACAGACAAACCTCTCTAGTATCTCTGCCAAGAAATCCCCAATAAGGTCAGACACAACTAAACAGCAACAATAAATATATTGCATCATGAACTTTGTGGTCCAGTCTAGGGGTAGGGAACCTTTAGCTTTGGATGTATCCTTTTGACTGAGTCCAAGTTTGGCAGAACAAATCCTTTTATTAAGGGAATTTGTTTTGTGAAGTTTGGATTCAGTCAAAGGGCTGTACTTGAGGACCTAGAGGGCCACGTGTGGCCTCGAGGCCACAGGCTCTCTACCCCTGGTCCAGCCAATGGGCCTTCTTGCTGCCCCTGACACACAACCACCAGTTTCTTGCCTCCATTCTTTGCACAAGTCATTCCACAGGCCTGAAATAGATTTCCTTTTCAGATGACCTGTTGGAGTTCCTGGTTTCCTTCAAAGCTCATTCAATTGCCAAGCAGGGACCTTTCCTAATGTCCCGTGTGTCGTCCCCCCCCCCACCTCCTCCTCCCTTAGTGCCTTCCTAAATTACCTTGTATTTCTATGCCTAGAAATTTATGTGCATCTACTTAGACACATGCATGTTTGTCTCCTGGCATAAAATATAAACTTCCCTGGGGGCGGGGAATGTTCCACTTTGGTCTTCATGTCCCCAGTTTGCCACAGTGCCAGAACTTGGGCATTTAACAGATTCTTGTTTGGTTTTTAAATATTCTAATTGTTTCAATCAATCAAGCTCTGCCTTCTCATGCTCTCTCTCTTATCCCACGAGAAACACTAGACACAAAACCCTTACCAACATACACAGTCAATTAAAAGAAATGTCCACATTGGCCATAGCCAGAAAAATGTGTCTTGTGTGTTCCAAGCTCACCCTTCTATCAGGAGGTGGGCAGCATGTTAACAAATGCTTGCTGACTGGTAATTTATTAGGGTTCTCCATTGAAGGATGGCTCTAGGATCAGAGGGAGCTACACCCTGGTATGGGCCCCCATTACCACTCATCTGGATTTTTGCAAAAGCCTTCCCATACCATCATCCTGTGCTTCCACTCTCTTCCCTTTCTTCTCTCCTTTGTGTTGCTGCCTAAATAATTTTACCCAAGGATCTAGCTATGTAGCTCAAGTAGAATTGAAACCCCTTAGCTCCCGGATCTGGAGCTTTCCACCCTTCCAAGTCTGATTCCATGTCATTCCTCTCTCCTCCCCCCAATCCCTACCATAAACTCTGTGCTGCAACACAGCATTCTGTTTGTGTGCTCTCCCACCTCGGTCTTTGCTAAGCTCTTCTCTTAGCCTCTATGGTCATTCCTCCACTCATCCCTCCCTACCTCTATTGTCCTTATACATCATTTAAAGCTCAGTTCAAATACAGCCTTTCTGAATCTCTCCCCACACAATACCCTCCGGCTGCACATTGCAATCCTCTAATGCACTTGCATTTTTTAATTAATTCTTTTCAATGAATCAGCTTTTATTTTCTCTCCCATTCGTCTCCAAGCCCCAGGAAAAAATACAAAAACAAAAATAGAACCTTTGTAACAAACATGCATAATCAAGCAAAACAAATGTTCGCATTGATCCTGTCCTCAAATGTGTTTCTTCTTCTGTAAATGGAGCTCATCACCTCTCGGTCAGGAGAGAGATAATAATGCATTTATATTTCAATATTCCAAGGATTGGTGATTTCATCAGTGTGGAAACTCCTTCCATCAGCCCAGATCTGAGCCCCCTGAGCCTTTCATTCCTCATCAATGCATCAATCTAGCCAGGTTGGCAAGAAGCTTCTCTGGTCTTAATGAGATTGTCTGTTGCTTAGCAGCAGCCAGTGTAGTGTGTGGTACGCTGGAAAGAACAGTGCACCTGAAGTCAAAGGGCCTGGGTTCAAGTCCTATCTATGTCTACAATCTGGCCAAGTTATTTCACCTTTCTGCACCTCCATTGGACTAGAGTTACCCCTGGGGTTCCTCCAAGCCCTAGATCTATGATCTATGATTTCTAGCTTGACAGAACCAACCAGAATTTGTGTGCTCCTGGCATAGCCTGTGATTTAATTAAAAGCTCTTATTAAATCACTACCTATTGTGTGCAGGGAATTGTGTCAGGCTGGGCATACCAAGGCAAAAATAAAACAACTTCCATCTTCACAGAGCTTGTTTTAGGGTCCAGGGTGGGATATAAAACATGCAGATAAATATCTACAAAATAAATACAGAATTCTCTTGTGGGAAGAGAGCGCAAAGCACATCAGGAAAGGCTCCCTCTGGAGGAGGTGGCACCTTGGTTGTTTCTGAAAGAAGCTAAGAATTCTACTGGGTGGAGGAGGGGAGGGAGAGCATTCCAAACATGGCAGACAACCTGCCCAAAGGCCCAGGAATATTCTGTGCGGGGAACATCTATCAGGTCATTTTGACTGGAACAGAAAGCATATAAAGGGGAACAATATGAAATAAAACCAAGGACAAAAGACATTGGAGGAGAATTTTTTAGTGGAGGTTTTGACTAATCAGTTATTATTGAGTGAGATTATGGTTGTATTTCTATTTTTTTAAAAAATTATTTGCTTCATTAGATATTTCTCATCTACATTTAGAAAATTTTTTAACATTTTTTAAAAATTTTGAATTCCATATTCTCTCCCTCCTGTCCCTCACCACTCCTTGAGAAGGTAAGCAATATATTATACAAGTGAAATAACGCAAAACCTATTTCCATACTAGACTCTTGGCTTGTGTCTTAACTTTCCACTCACAAGAACCAAGTGGGCAGGGCCCCTGTCCATTCTAAAGTTGGTACTTCTCCCATCACACTGCAAATCAGGCACTGGAGAAATGTTTGTTGAATGAATGAAACTCCTAGGGAGAAACTTCTGGGGAACTCACTAGGTTTGGGTCCCATTAGTTAGGGGTTTCAGAGAACCTGGGTTTGAATTCCAATTTCATCACTTACTGCCTGTGTGACCTTGGGCAAGTCCCTTCATTTTCTGGGCCTTAACGTCTTCAGATGGAAAGAAGGGATTGAACTACATACATGATCCCTAAGATCCCTTCAAGCTTTACCTCAATGGTTCTTAAATCATGAACTCAATAATTATTTTTGTTATTTATTAAGCACTTACTATCAATAATAAACATTTTTTTAAATGCCTATCATGTGCCAAGTACTGGGCTAAATGTGGGAATACAAAAAGAGGTAAAAGTCAATCCCTGCCTTCATGGAGCTTACTCTAATGGAGAAGACAGCATGCAAACACACCTATATAAAGCAAGCCACATACAGGACAGAGGGAAGGCACTGGAATGAAGAAAGGTTGGGAAAAGCTGCCTGTACAGGTGTATGTCAAATCAACAAGCATTCATTAGGCACCTACTGTGTGCCAAGCACTGTGCTAAGTACTGGGGCTACAAAGAAAGAAGAAAAGCTCATTCCCTCACAAAGTTCACACTCTAATGGGGGTGGGGGGAGGAAGAGACACCTAAGCAAATCAATATGAACAGGAGAAATTGGAGACAAATCTTAGAGGGAAAGTACTGGCATCAAGGTATGAAAATTATTGGCATTGTTTGCATCCCCTTTCCACTAAACCCTTTAATGGATGGTTGAATGGAAGGAAAGAAGGATGAAAGGAAGGGTGGAAGAAGGATAGATGGAAAGAAAGAAAGAAGGACAGATGGAAGGGTGGAAGGAAGGATAGAAGGATGGATGGATGGATGAATGGATGGATGGGTGGAAGGAAGGAAGGATGGATGGATGGATGGATGGATGGATGGATGGATGGATGGATGGAAGGATAGAAGGATGGATGCGTGCGTGGGGGGCGAGGGGACTGCGCAGCCGGAGGAGGGCCCGGGGCTGTGAGCGCGCGCGCGGAGCTGGAGAGCCCCGGGCCGGATCCCGCGCCACGTTCGGGTCGGGTCCTCTCCTCCAGCTCCACGCCGCGGGGGCTCGCGGGGGCGGGCCAGGGGCGGGATCGGCCCGCGCGGCGTGGCGTGGAGCGGCGGCGGCCGCCGGGGGCGCTGCGCGGGGCTGCGGAAGCGGAAGGAGCGCAGCAGGAGCAGCGCGGCGGCGGCGAAGGCGCAGGCGGGCGCCGGGGCAGACCGTGCGGGACGCGCAGGAGGCCGCGCCGGGGCCCTCGGGGCTGGCCGAGCTGACGGGACGGACGATGGGGACGCGCGCCGGGCCCCCTGCGCAGCTCTCCGCGCTGCTGCCTCTGCTGCTGCTGCTGCTCGAGCTGCTGGGGCCCGGCGCGCAGGCTGCGCGGGGTCGCGGCGCCGACAAGCAGAACACGTTCCGCCGGGCGGCCAGCGGCGTCTACCAGAGCGTGAGCAGCCTGTGCGGGGAGGACAACGTGCGAGCCGTGCAGAAGGTGGGGCGCCCCCCGTGCGCCCCGGCCCGAGCGCCTCGCCGCCGGGGTCACCTTGCCCCCGGGCATCCTCGCCCGGGCAGGCGGGCTGGGGACGCGGCGGGGGTCAGCCGGGGCCCCTCAGGGGTGGGGGAGCCCCCCAGTCTCGCGGGGGCGGCGTGGTCCAGGGGCATTTGTGACGCGCTCAGGGTCCTGGGAGGGGAGGGCTAATCGAGATCCAGCTTCCCCCCTCCCGGTCCCCCCATCTCTGGGGCCGGGGCTGAGAACGAAGGACACTTTGGCCCGTGGGTACCTTGGGCTCCCTCTCTGGTCAGCCTGCAGTCTTAAAAATCCCACCGCACCCTAGATTTTCTCCTTGGGGACTGTGCTGAGCTGCCCGGGGCCCTGGCCTCGGGGGACTCCCCAGGGCTCCCAGCCGTCCCTTTCTCAGGCTGCTTCAAGGCGGGGGATGGGAGGGCTGGCCTTAGCTGAACCCTCTAGGGAGGCTGGGACTCAGGATGGGGCTTGAGTGGCCCCCACAGCCCTCACCTCAACCAAGAATTGAAAAAAGATTTCTCTTTAAGTCACCACCCCCATCACCACCGCCCCCAATTTACGGTACCTCATGTAAATACCACCTAGTTTAGTCTTAGGATTTTTCACCCTACCACGACTGAGCTTCAACCCACTTCTCTGAGGAAAGTTAACAGTACATTATCCTCTTTAAGAAAATCCAGCAGAGCTTGGGCACAAAGTGCCCTTGGCATTCCTTTCTGACTCAACTCTTTTGAGTTGCCCCCACAGGTGGCTTTCTTTCTCTTAATTCTTTCCTTATAAAACTTAACCATTTGGTTTAGAGGTTGTGACAGGCTGCTGTCTTCCAACCCTATTATCTCCTCACTGAACAGAGCTAGGGAAGGTACAAGTTGTTGCCTTGACAGTGGCCCCAGTGGCCTCCAGCAGTAGGTTTATGGGGCAGGGCAGGGGGCACTGATTAGGATCTGTCCTCGACAGTTGAGGCCCTTGCTGATACTGGCAGAGTTCCCAGAAGTAATGACCCTTGTCCATCTTTCTCAATCCTGTTCTACCTCTTCTAAGGGCTGTGCAATTTATTCTTCCCTAAATGGTAGGTACTTAGACCAGTTCTAAGAACTAAAGTTATTGACTGGTACCTTTGAATTCCTGAAGAAAAGGAATTGGAGCATTCTAACTCTGGAAGGATTGGGGAGAGCGGCATGTGGGTCAGAGGTTTCCTTTTAGAGAGGTAGACAACCAGGGGAACTCCAAACCAAACCCTCAACTTTGTTAACCTTTACCAGAGAGGAGCCCAAAGTACCTGAGGGCCAAAGTGCCCTTCATTCTCAGCCCTGACCCCAGAGATGGAGGGAGGCAGGGAGGGGGAAGCTGGATCTCTAGAAGCCCTCCCCTCCCAGGACCCTAAGTGCATTACTGTTAGCCTTTTAACAAATGACCTTGTTGGGAGTATGAATTTTTTGCAGCTTTCACTTAGCAATCTTATCCTAAGGATAGGACTTGCTTTTTACCTCTGAAGTATAATACTGTCTTTGGGTTTCCAGTTTCATCTCTGAAGTATGATACAGTCTTTGGATTTACAACCTAAGGGATCAAAACAATACAGAGAAAATGAACAGTTTGTATCCTTCAAAACATTAGTTTGTTTCACAAAAGAATTTGTATCTAGTCAGTGGAACTAGGTGTTAATTTCTTCACCAGAAAGGGAAAGGAGGCTTTGAAGCTTGTAGAAGGTATCATAGTATAACAAAGATTATTTGGATTATAAACTCCTTGAGCACAGGCACTGTCTTTTGCTTCTTTTTGCTTAGCACAGTGTCTGGCAGATCGTAGCTCTTAATAAATATTTACTGATTGATTGAATAGGAGGGATCTTTAGAGAGCATTAAGTACAATTCCCTCTTATTGTGATGAGGAAATTGAGACTGAGTGGAAGCAGCTTGCCCAAGGTTAAACACCTAGCAAATAGGAGGGTTGGAATTTGAATCTGCATCCCTTGATTCCAAATCTAGAGGGAATGGAGAGTTTGTTTTTGTCTTTAACTTGTCCTGTGATTTCATTGGTATGAGAAACACCGTTTGTTGGTGATTCTTGGCACCTTTTCCAAAACCCTGAGAGGTTCAGTGACTTTACCCCTGTGTCCACAGTGAGTATGTGTCAAGAGGTGAGATTTGAACTCAGGTCCTTGTGGCTCAGGGCTGCCACTTTAGGCCATAACGTCTCTGAAGTCAAAATAAGTTCGGGACAAAGAAAGTCCCACTTTGCGCTGTTTTGACTTTCCAGTAATGACCTCATTTGGCAGAACATGCATTTATTTTTGAATCTTAAAAAAAAGTGGATGGTGGTAGATCCTGAGCTCTCCACTAAGGCTCATTTAGTGGGTCTTTACTAGGATTGCTTTGGTTAACCCCGGAGGTAGCTGCGTGGTGGTTGGAAATTGATAAAGTGTGCTGGACCCAAGTTCAAATCCTATGCTTTAAACTGAGATGAGCAAATCACTTAACTTCCCTTTTATATGGGGATAACTGTCTGATGAGACTCTCTAAGGGGATAATGTATGTAAAGTGCTTTGTTTGCAGAACACCTTATAAATACACGGCCATTTTGTGTGTGTGTAGCTGTGTGTCTGATAGGAACATTCTGTCTTCCTGTTTGGTCTAGAGTCATGGAACTGGCCTTGCAGGGGAAGAGTACTGTTACATATTTACTTTTAAGAGATGTATCTCTATGTCCAGTTGTAAGAATTGGGCAGAAATGTCTCCCTTGGAAATCTGGTGAATTAATTGACTTACTTTGTTTGAGGTGGCAGCAAACTTCTTTCTTTGGAAGATTTCTGACTTTTTTTGGAAGATAGATGGTTGACCTTGCTGGCAAACGTGACCTCCCACCTTTGATGCTTATTTGCCTGTATGACCTTGTGCAAGTCCCCTAACTTGCCTGAGCCTCACTTTTATCATCTGTAAAAAGAAGGGTTTAGACTAAGTGACCTCTGAACTTCCATCTAGCTCTAGGAGTACGATCTTGGGAATTCCTTGGACCTGCCTAAAGGACATCGAGGTACAATACCAGACTGCTGTGTAATGAGAGCTTAACATCTGCTTAGGGCAGTGGATAGAGCTGTGGACCTGTAGTCAGGAAGACCTGAGTTCAAATCTATGAACCTGGGCAAGTCACTTCACTGCTGTTTGCCTCAGTTTCTCATCTGTAAAGTGTGGATAAGAATAACATCTACTTTACAGGGTTGTTATGAGATAATACTTGTGAAAAGCTTAACACAGTGCCTAGCGTATAGTAAATGATATGTAGATTTTAGCTGCTGGTATAGATAAGGGTAGTACAAACAAGCCTATCCCTGGGTTCCATGCTCTCAGAGCTTGTGATCTAGTTAGAGAGCCCACATGTTCACATGAAACATTTAAATGGCCCTGCAAGGCACCGCATGCCAAGTGAGACAAAGAAGTGGGACACAGTGCTGGAGGAGACCAGGTGCAGGAGAAGGAGACATGGCCCTAAGAAATCCGAGGGTTCCCTGAAGGGGCCCTGAAATCTGAAAAAGGGAGTTAGAGGGGGGCAAACTGGGCATCTCGGGCAGTGGGCGTGAAAGGGGAATGAACAGGACATGAACTGGGAGCCCATGACAGTTGGTTCAGGTTAGATGGATAGAGAGTGAATTTGCTGCTAACTTGGCTTAGTGACCTTGAACAAGACACTTCCCTTTCCAAATCTGGGTTTCTTTATTTGTAAGGAAAGAGTATTGTAAGTAGATGGTCATGAAAATCTGCTTCTTCTCCAGGACAGGAGTCTTTAATGGAGCAAAATCCTTGGGAGAGGGAGGGGAGGGGAGGGGAGGGCTTTGCCTGCCCTGGGCTTGCCTCTATGTGAGCAGCAGAGATAACAGCAAATATCTGGCTGGTCCTTCCCAAGTTCATAGGGTAGGTTTGCCTTCATGGCTGGCAGAGATGGACCTCCCTTCTGTGGCTCATTATCCCTTTGTGGTGAAACTTTTTTTGGGCCACAGCTCAGTTTTCTTTGAGAGTACTTAAATATTTTTCAGAAGAGTTGGGGAGAGGGAGAGATGGTGCCAGCCCTCCCAGCATTACAAGGGCCCAAGGTGGCAAGATGACTGTCGTGAGTCAGACAGCAGGTTGGGAACCTGGCTCTCACCTTGGCAGTGACTCGACGAGCTAGGTTGCTTTAGGTTCCAGATCTAGATGGTTGATTACACCAGGCCCAGACTGTCCCCTTGATCCCTTTGAAGATCTCAGTGTTCACCAGAAAATCCCAGTATTCTCAAGAAGTTTAATAAGAAAACAACCCCTAGCCAAAGTCCACTGGGAACGGTGGGTTTTTTTCTTTGCTTTTTTTTCCCTAACTGTATTTCTTGAAAAGACAAATGACCTTAAACTTTTTTTTTTTTTTTTGCTAAGTTCCAGGGGTGGGGAACCTCCAGGACCTTAGAGGGCTGAACTTGAAAACCTAAAGGGCCACATGTGGCCTTAGGGCACAGGTTCCCCACCCCTGTATGGGCAGTTTCTCAACTTAAGTGGCCTAATTTTAGAGCTTGAAACAGTCCTTCAAGATCAGCAAATCCCACCTTAATCATTTTATAGGTGAGGGAACTCAGACCCAAAGAGGTTGATTTGTCCAGGGTCTGGGCCACCATTCCTTTTCAGTAAAAGATCCTAATTAGTTTCCTTTCTTCCCTAAGGGTATAATAGGTTGCTAACTGGTACTTTGGGCTTTGGACCAGGCAAATTTCCCTCAGCTATCAGATTGGAAGTAGCTGGTTTAGAATTTTTTTACTGTATTAATAACACAGCAAAGCCTATAGAATCCATAATGAATATGAGTAGTGGGATGGGGAATTTCTTGAGATTTTCCCTTAAAATCCCATCCTCATTCTACCCCTACCCCCCAAAAGGGATTTCAGAATTCAGATCTCACAGACTATTTTAGTTCAACCCAAATTTGAACAGGAATGTGTTCTGCAGCATTCCTAACAGGTGCTTCTCCCTCATTTGCTTGAGAGCCTTCCAGTGAGGGAAAACTGTTCACTGCCTTCTGAGGCAGCTGATAGTCTACTCTGAGACCACATTAATGGTTTTCTCTCCCTACCTCCCCCCATACTGATAAGTGCCTGATAAACCTTAAAGCACTATGCAAGTGCTGTTAGTAGCTTTTTCTAAAGACAGGTTTTCATATATATAATAATGAATATTATATTTCTTGCCTTCACAGTGGATGATAGACGGGGTTGGAGGGAGGGAGAGAATTTGAAAAAATATAAAATACAAATCAGCAAAAACTCACTTACACATCAGTTGAGTCTGATGGTAGACACAGAATCCAATGCCTGTTGTTCTTCTGCCTTGGCAAAGAAGGGAAGGGAGGTGCATTTTCACATCTTTTGGGGCCAGGCTTGTTCATTATAGTTGGAAGAACTCAGTTCGTTTTTTCTTTCCATCTATGTTACAGTTACGGCTGTTCTGCTCACCTCATCTTGCATCTGTCCATATAGGTCTTTCAGTGCTTCTCTGAATTCTTCATAGTATTTCTCATAGCTCAGTGGTCTCCTCTAATTCTTCCCTTTCTGATGATCCTCCCTTTCTCTTCAGTCTTCTTGGTGAAACAGAAGAAATCTAGCTCCTCCTCCACACAGGGAGCAACCTTTTAGATATTTGAAGGACCCTTTGTTTTCTCCGTGCTGAGTTGGCCTTTTTTGCCAGCCCTTTTCCTCTAAAGTCCTTGCTGAGGAGACATGTTTTCTCCTTACTCCTGGTTTGGTTGAGCTCAGTGCATCACTGCAAGAGTTGTCTCTCACTCCTGGCAATAAGGTGGTGAGCCTCTTGGATTCTTCCTGGCTACTTAGTCATCGTCCTCCTCTCCCCCCACCCCCCCAATCTGTTTTTGGCTATCAGGGTGTCAGCTCATCGGCCCATCTTGGATTTTTCATGTAGTCTCAGATGAGTTCTTGAGATAGACCTGATTTATTTGAAGATGATAAGATGACATGCTTCAGTGGCTGGATTGTTCTGAATGTGGTTTCAAAGGGTCCTTGGGTTCCTTCAAAGTACCTCCTTTTTTCCTCTTTTCTCCTTCCTTTCTTCCTTCCCCATAAGAGCATAGCCCACCTAGCATATTGGATTGATAATGATGTCAACCCCTTGTCTTTATTTAGCATAAGAACTCGGAATCCTTCAACACCCCTGTCTTATTATTACATCCTCCAGGTGAACCAGCTCATGGTCCACACAAGAAGCAAAACAGGATGTTAGGGGAAGGAAACGGATTACTTCAAAATCGTTAAGTAGCCTTAAGTTCATAGTTTAGCTTTGGACAGGTAACCTTTCTCTGAAGGACACATTGGAGAATAACCTCTTCCTCCCTCCTCTCCCCCTCCCTGCCTCCCATGTTGTTTGAGTCAGGGGTTTACTTCTGGCCTTGCCCTCCACAAGACTGTCCTCAGTCTATGTTTTCCCCTTTCCCCCCAACCATTTCCAAAACTCATTTTTATCTTGGGCAGGAAACAGAAGTTCGCATACAGTCCACCCTCTGACCTGTGATGGGAGAAATTGGAGGAGTGAATTTACAGAACTCTTTTTTTAACTCTTTCTTTATTTCTTGGTCTTTGTAGTTTTTTTCCAGGTCAACCGAGAGATTTGTAAATGGAGTGGACATCTTAGTGGAGACGCTGTGGAGACTCTGGACTGATCTGCTGGATGTTCTTGGAATTGATGGTAGGTAGAATGCCAGCTTTTCTAATAACTGGCCATATTTGATTGGATCAGGGAGAGTCTGAAATAGGTCCCAGTATTCTGGAGCATTGACTCCCTCTGATCACATTCCACAGCTTGTTCATCACCTATGGGTTATATCACTTCCACTGAGTGATAGGTGGTATTGTGGTTTGCTTTTTTTAGTGGTAGAAGCAGAGACTTGAGTTGATGGACAGGCTTGGGAAGGGGGTGTCCTGATGAGCAGCCCCTTCCATTTTGCCATCTGTCTATATGTAGCTGGTATCTCTATTTGCTTTGGGCTCGTGGGGGCGGGGATGGACAAAGCGGGGTGGGGGGAGTCTTCAGACCCTCATTACCTCTCACTTGGATTTGTGCAGTAGTTGCCTTTAATTAGCCTTCCCACCTGCACACACTTCCCTCTCCTTCCACACAGGATGGAGCGTATTGCTTTTTCCCAAAGCCTGGATATCATTCCTGTACTCAAGAAGCCTAGTTGGTTATCTATTCCTCTGTACAAAAGACAGCCTCCTCTTGTTGGTGCCAGTCTGCCTGTCCACACAGATCTCACCCTTCTCCTCTTTGCATGCTCTCTAATACTTGCTTTTCCTTGTACCTGACTATAACACTCTCCCTTATCATCTCCTGGAATTGCTAGCTACCTTCATGGTTCAGCTCAGCTCAGCTGAGTTGTTACAGTGCTCGCCCTCCCTGGCGTACCCCTATAAAAATTTACTTTTACTGACTTATCTCCACATAGGTGTAGGACGTAGGCTTTTTCAGGGTTTCCTTCCTGTCTTTGTGCCTCTGGTTCCTGGTGCTTAATAGAGGGGCTTAATAATTGTAGAACGGTCAGTGAATGACTCTGAGGTTTTGCTGCTCAGTGGGTCTGACAGATAGAACTGGGTTCTGACCCTGTCCCTCAGAGTCAGGTCACTGGTATGCCCTGAGGAGAGCGGTCTGGCTCATTCAGGGATTACTTTTGGCCTTCTCTTTTCCCCTCAGACCTTTAATAGCTGCTCTTGGGAGACAACCCAGATAAAGCAATTCCCTGCAATCCCATGTAGATTCTGTGTTTACCATCTTCTCAGATTATGAAATCCCTTCCAGCAAACCCTGAAGAGTTGAACCTGATTACAGGAGATTGCATGGGACAAGGGAGCAGCTACGTGAACCTTAAGGGAACTGCATCTGCTTCCTTACTGAGCAGCCAGTGATAAATCACTTACCAGACCCCAAAGAAGCCTAGGGGCTGTCCCCCCACTCATTCCTCCCTGGGCTTTAGTTTTCACACTTGTAAAATGGAAACAGTGGTACACCAGCCCCTTTTGCCCTCTCACTCAGATGTTAGAGGATGGTCAATAAATGGGAAAGGGAAGGGGGTCAGCAGCGGTCAAAATGCTAGGCACAGAGACCTCGACTCTCTGGTTGGGATGGTTCTCTGGAGTACAGAGTTTTCATTCTAAGCCATTTTGCTCCTGTCCTCTTGTTGTCTGCTCCCTACAATGCTGTCATTTTGTGCTCAGGGAATCCCAGTTAATGAAAGTGGTGGCTAACGTACATTGTCTTTTAAGTTTTCAAGGGGCATTATTTATATTGCGGCGTGTCATCCTCCCAACAACTCTTTCTGGTCAGTTCTCTAAGTTATTATTCCCATTTTGTAGATGAGGAAACAGCCAAGTATGGT
The DNA here is from genome assembly GCF_028372415.1 of Notamacropus eugenii. Lineage (NCBI taxonomy): Eukaryota > Metazoa > Chordata > Mammalia > Diprotodontia > Macropodidae > Notamacropus > Notamacropus eugenii. The sequence goes on from NC_092875.1 coordinate 40,555,464, forward strand.
TTAACAGCACACACACACACACACACACACACACACACACACACACACACACACACACGTATTGTGTATGTATATGTGTGTGTGTCTGTATAATTGTTCAGTTGTATCCAACACTTCATGACCCATTTGGGGTTTTCTTGGCAAAGATACTGGAGTGGTTTGCCATTTCTTCAGCTTATTTTACAGATGAGGAAACTGAGGTAAACAGAGTGAAGTGACTTGCCCAGAGTCACCCAGCTAGTAGGTATCTGAGGCCAGATTTGAACTCAGGAAGATGAGGCTGATCCCAGGCCCTGTGCTCTGTCCATGATGGCGCCACATAGCCGCCATATGTACATATGCATGTGTATATATATATATATATATATATATATATATATATGTATATATATATATATATGTATATATCTACATACACATACACAATATGTATGTGTATGGTTTTTATATCACACTGCGATTGGCTGTGTTACAAGATAGCTCATATTTCCTCATATGGTGAAAGATAGATGTCAGCCTAATGGATTATGGGAGTGTGGCATGGTGGATAGAGTGCTGGTCCTGGAATTAAATCAGAAAGACCTGGTTTGAATTCTTCCTCTAATACTTTCAGTCAGTAAGCATTTATTAAGCACCTACTGTGTGCCAGGCACTGTTGATACAAAGAAAGGTAAAAGACAGTCTCTGCCCTCAAGGAGCTCACAATCAGCTATATCACAAACAAGTTGCAGATGGGATAAATAGGAAATTATCAAGATGGAGAAGGACTTCCTGGAGAAGGTCTCTAACTACATGCCATGGTCATGAAACTTCCTCTCTGTGACTGCTTACTAATCAGTAAAATGGGGTTAATAACAAGGTTGGACTTTCCTCGGCATAGCCCAGAGTGACCTCTCACCATGAGGAGGGGTCAGACTAGGCACCATCAGACACCTGCCTTTGAGACTGAGATTCCATGTCCACCCCCATGGAGCTCACAGTCTAGGCGAGGGGAGTGGGTAGTTCCCGGGGAGGGGGTTGGCCCCATCTTGTTGGTGTCTGCATTTGAATTTGGGGAGCCTACCCATCCCTTGCAGGTCATTCAGTCCTTTTTTCTCCTCTTGCCTGTTTTTCAGCCTCCAATCTGACGCATTATTTTAGCCCCGCAGCCGTGGCGAACAACCCCACCCGTGCTCTGCTGTTGGTTGGTGCTGTCCTCCTAGCCTACTGGTTCTTGTCTCTCTTCCTGGGATTTCTCTTCTATCTCTTGCACGTCCTGTTTGGTCGCTTTTTCTGGGTTGTGAGGGTCACCCTGTTTGCCCTCTCCTGTGTCTACATCCTGCAAAAGTATGAAGGAGAGCCTGAACAGGCAGTCTTGCCCCTCTGCTTGGTGGTCGCCGTTTATTTTATGACGGGCCCTGTGGGCTTCTACTGGAGGAGCGGTGGCACTGGCGGTGGCGGCGGCGGATCGAACCTCAGCCTGGGCAGTCACAGTCTGGAGGAGAAGATTGACCATCTTGATAGCCAGATCAGACTACTCAACATCCGCCTCTCCCGGGTGCTCGAAGGCATTGATCGAGACAGTGACAAATGAGACAAGCCAGGTTAATCACTTTTCACCAGCTCTTGGAAAATCAAAAAGCACTATCTTACTAAAAGTTACAAAGCAACGAAACAGCACATTGTGAGGTTATTGGACCACATTACAACTTTAGGCTGAGAAGAATTTTAAAATAACATAGAACACCGAGACACCCTGAGATCCATTAGTTGTGTAAAAAAAAATTATTTTTTCAAATGATAAAACCCACATTAGCTGTATACTAAAAAATTTATCCATGCATAGAACATACAATTACTTTTTTCAAGTGTTTAAAGACATATTTTGTAAGGTTTTTATAAAGGCAGATCGAGTCAAGTCTATTAAAACTTTAAAGTGGGGAGAAGATTATGTGAATTTGGCATTTTAGAGAAGCTCAATTTCAAACATTTGCTTTCACAGCTCTAAAAAGACACCATGGGTTCCACATATGAGGTGTTTCCGTTCTCATAAATTGTAAGCTTTGGGGGAGGGGGCCCACAATTGGTTTATCAGCTGTCAACCGATGTATGAACAAATAGAAAACTTTGAGTTCAGGCCAACAGACATAATTATTAGAACTGTCATTGCCCCATTCAAGTCTCTTTTTGAAAAAAAAAATTATTTACATTTTTCTTAAGTCTCCTTTAAATGAAGAATTCCTTTTTGCAAGCAGATCTGGGATTTGCTCTGTATTTTGTCATACTTGAAACTGGGGATTTTCCTCCAAAGGGTTTTAGAAAGTAAAAATCCATGGACCAGGCCAAGAAATGTTTTGGAGCTTGGAGATGGAAGTTTTAATAGCAAGATGGCGCTCACGTTGTTGTTCTCAACAGGCAGGTCTGGGTTTTAAGGGCTGCCTTGTTAGGAAGCTTTGGGTTGATCCAGACCTGCGTAGGACCTCCGAAAGGAGGAAAATACCCCAGCAGGTAACACAACTTGCAAGTTGTTTAAGTATCCTCAGGACCACTGGACAGCAATAGGCGCTCTTCGAGTTTTATTCTTAACATCTTAATAGTAGAATCTCTAGGTGCTTTTTGCCTGAAGTCTGTGGTGTCCTCATTTTTGGTGATCCCTGGAGAAGCTACCACAGGGTGATAGGTTGGAATCATAGGAGGATATGAGGGTGCTTCATTTGGTAGGGGAGTCACCAGTGTGTTCTGGTTTGCCAGTTGGTACATCCCAGGCTTATGACTCCCTATCAGCTTGAGTAAAATTCACTGGAACAAAGACAAAACCTCAGGGAAGTATGCACAGAAGCTCCCCCAGATCTTGGGGCCCGGTGGATGCTTCCCCAGGTGCCCTAAGGTGCTGGTGGTTCCCCTACTGATTTCCTCCCTGACTACCAGAGTGCTGTTTCCCTATCAAACCACTAAGTGGAAATCTGACTTGGGGAAGGGGGGGAGCTGGTAGAAGCAGAGACCTGTCCTGTCCAGAGCAGTAGGTCATGATTTGGAGAATCCAGAATTGAACAACCTCACGTGATCCTTCCTGGGATTTTTTTTTTCTTTGCAAACATTTGGGAAAACCATTTTGGAGAATTTTATGAAACTGCTATTTTTAAGTTGCACATAATGCAACACAAAGCTGCTTTGATTGGCTTCCTGTCAGTTCAGGAAGTGTTCATTTAGATTCAGTTCAGTTGATCTTTATGGGTTTTGGTAGAAACACATTTTCTGAACTGAAATGGTTCTGGTTGTTGCTCAAGCCTACTTGCTCATGTCTTTTCAGCCCCTCTGGGAGTTGGGCTCAGGGGAAGGAAAGGGAAGTCATTTTCATTCATTGCTTAGGTTTCAAGACCCTCCCCAAATTACTTTTTGGAATTATTGTTGATTCTTTAGATACTTCACCGCTTTTCGGTTTCCTCCTTATCCTAGAACATGTGGATGTGCTATGTCATTTACAAAATATCTTGAGTTTTAACTTTTTTTTTAGTTGGTTCCTGTGCTTTACTTTTTTTTTCTGCAGTGGAATTAGTTTCTGTATTTTTCATTTTTCAGAAGTAAAATTCATGAGAAGTATCTTCCTGAACAAAGAGCAAGATGAGGAAAGAAAAAGAAGTTGACTTTTTAGTAAATTTGAAGGATTCAGGGAGGGGGTGAGTGTGTGTGTGTGTGTGTGTGTGTGTGTACACATACACATACATACATGGGAACAAGCTTGGCTGTGTGAGTGAAAATGGAGCCCAGGGCTAGATGTCTGTGTGTGTGTACATGTACATATATGGGAACAAGCGTGTCTGAGTGTGACAGAAAATGCCCTGAAAATGGAGCCCAGGGCTAGATGTGTGTGTGTGTGTACATGTACATATATGGGAACAAGCGTGTCTGAGTGTGACAGAAAATGCCCTGAAAATGGAACCCGGGGCTAAAAACCACAAGTCTGTAATAGGCACCATTCCTCTGAGGAGCAAGAAGTATGAGGTTTATGTTGGATTTTTCTATGGAAGCTTATCTGTGTATAGTTTTATGCTGTTTAATATACAAGTAGGGAGGTGCTTTTCTCTTTTTAAATGAAGAATCTTCAACTCGTGATAACATTCTTAAAGGGTTGCCAAGGTTTTAAAACCGATCAGAATCCTGGATACTAATGACAGGAACGTTGAAGATACTGCATATAAACCTTTGACATTTGGCCCAGGCTTGTTTTCATCTACTAGGGGGCTTTTGTGGAGAAGATCTCCAGCGGGATGAAAGCTGACATTATACAGCCACTCCCCTCTGCCCCTTGCATCCAGACTTTTCTTTTGAGCTCACCCTTTTGTATGTGGAAAAATATATTTTTGTACCATGTGTCTCATACCTTGAACAATGTTTTGTATATCTTAAATGCCGTAGGATAATAATACCGAAAAATTATACTCATGATAGGTTCTAATGAATTACTATGATGCTATTATAAGTAGAAACTGACCACTTTAAATTAATCAGTATTAATTTCCCCACTCTATCAATATCATGATGGCTGTTTACTAAGGGTAGCAATTTTGAACAAGATAAAATGCAAACTGTTCATCTTGATAAACTCTTAAGTTGCCATGTGTGTTTGGGAGAAATTTTTTTCATCAGTGCAAATTTTGGCTTGTCCCATTGTATGCACATGATGTCTGAGTTCATCCCCTTAATATGTTGAAATATATTTTTCCATACAAAGTTCTGTTGCTGTCTGTCTCCTTCCCCCTCTTCCCCATCTCCCACATTGTTTCTGCTTTAGGTTCCAACTCCAGTCCCATTGGTGTGGTTGGGGAGTAGTAAACCTGCCTTCTCGCAACAGGATTTCTCAAAAGCTTTGCCTTGCCCCCAGAACAGTCAGGGGTAAACTTTAATTGCTTCATTTCTGCTCAGCCTGACACTCCCCTGCCCCTCAGTTCCCCACCCCTACTTAAACAGACCTTGAGAAAAAGGATATCTCTCTTGCTGATTCATACTTGTTGGTGGATTTTGAAACTGGCTGATCTCACTATAAATTCAGCTGTCATCTTACGAAGTGTTAGGGTTAAAAGCTTAAGATGTCAAAACTCCTATGCTATGGGTGTGCATCATAATGCATCACAGTTGTACAAAAGTACCTAGTTCTAGGGCAGTTTGTAAATTTCAGAGCTCCGCCTCTTCTTTATAGATTATGGAATTCTCTTTTTCCGGATGTGATACAGTGCTTTTAATTGGTTTTGGGTGTCAATCAGTACGCTGTATAGTATCTGATATAAATCAGCCTCAATATTGCTTTCTTCTGATTGTTTTATTATTAAATAAATGCCTTGTCGATGCCCTGTCCTGTGGAATATAGACTGGTACTAATTTAGACTTTTCGAAGGCTGTGTTTCTGACTGTGGTTTGCATTCCATACCAGTTCTCTGTATTTGGCAGCTAATGGAGTTATTGACCATACATCAAATGTCTATTTTTAAAAATATAAAGGTTTTACTGTAATGTCACCTTAATTAACCGCATGTGTTAAATCTCTTGAATCCAGTGTTTCATTGAATTCTTGTGATGGTAATGTTGATTAGCACCCTTCCACATCCAATGAAACGATCATCCTCGTTTGCCCTATTCTTAACTGGAAATCGTGTCTTTCAGTATGACACCACTTGTCAGCACTGATATTAGTGATTTCATATTGTTTCCTACACCAGATTGCAGATTTAGATAGTATTTAAGTTTGTAAAAGTTGTGAAGTTTTTTTGTTTTTGTTTCTTCTTTCTGTAAAACAACTTGATTTGTTGCTAGTGATGTGTGTAAGACTCAAGGCATGTGACCCTTGGGGAATCAGGTCTACTACTGTCATTGTTGGGAATTCTCAATATATCAAACTTATTTTTACAAAGGTATATATACATTCCTTTATTTATTAAATGATCACCAGATTGATGTTAATGTAGTGAAATATTTGTAGGCTGATTTCAGAATTGAAATAAGATATTGTGAAAATTAAAGCTTAATAAATGTTTACCGTAAGTCTCTTGTAAGGATTTTTTAAATGGCTTTGCTTGACTGGAAGCCTGCAGCATTTCCATGAGTTTGTCCTTGGGGACCTTGGGTTCTTTTACACACTGTAACTGATCGAATGGTGAGAAGTTCTATCAGTTCTTTTTTTGAAGTACATCAAATGTAATGATTGTCCTCAGGTGTGGGATTTCCAGTCCAAATTCTAACCAACATTTAAGAAGACAGAAGGGTCCTTAAATGTGAGAAGTGTCTATTAAATATTTTGGGACTCTAAATACTGCCCCAATCCTCTATACTGCTGCCAACTCCCATCTAATTTCTACCCAAGCTGTCTACTCCATCACATTTCAGTCCCCATTCCCTTTTGGCCACCTGCTCCAGTCTCCTTGTATATTACTGGCATAGGGTGGTTGTGGCACAACCCATTTGTGTGTGTTTGTGTGCGTGTGTGTGTGTGGTATTTCTCCTCTCCTCTTGTGGATGAAAGGATCACTCCTTTTTAGTAACAAAGAGGGAACATTTTTGTTTTATAAGGATACATTAACATAACCCAGAAGTCTTGCATATTTCATTCAAGTGGAGGAGGTGGTTCAGCAATGATTATTTTTGAAGCCCCCAAGCATCAGTTTTGACAGCTTTGGGTGAGGATTCATCATGTCTTAGATGATTTATTTTACTGTATGAGATCTCCCTCCTGTACAGTGATAGAAGAAAGAGTAGGGAAACAGGGTGGGTGGACATCAGCATCAATGTATTCCATCACTCCTGCAGCTATTTTTTCATAGCTAGGAATGGGACATGAAAATCAGAAGATGGAGACTAGAAGCTAGGCTCTAAATGACTTGAAGATCTTATCTTACTTGCCTGCTAGTTTGCTAAGAAGGCGTTTTAGGAATCTCAGATTTCGGTGCTTCATTCGGCTTTCTGTTAAGCATTTACTCAACCACACCTGAAAACACTAAAGCTGTAGCTAATGGGATAGATGTTAACTTGCTGTCCAATAGACTTCCGTAGAAGCTGTTATGGCTTACGTCAAATTCATCAGGGCCAAATCTTAGACTTAGCACTTCTCCCCACAAATTCTGATTCTCAAGATTTTTCTTCAAAAGTCATAGGTTTAGGGGCCTTTTAAATTATTATAGTAGGAACTTAACACTAGAATTGGAGGATTTCAAGGAGACACTTAATAAAGTGTCTTGCTGGATTGTATCACCCTTAATACTTAATCGTGCAAATGGTAGCCATGCATGAATCTGTAGTTCAATTCTGTTTCAGGATGGTGGTGAAAACTCCTATTTTTAACTATTCTGTGACAAGCACTGCTCTAGGTTTGCTGGGAAATAAATATTGAGATAAAAACATTTCTGCCATCAGGGAGCTTATAGTCTGGGGTTGTGGGGCAGAAACCTGTGGCCTTGAGGACACGTGGCCCTCTAGGTCCTCAGGTGCAGCCCTTTGACTCAATCCAAACTCAGCTGAATAAGGCTCCCCACCCCTGGTCTCGTAAAAGAACAGGAAATCTATGCAGATGGCTCTAAGGCACCGTTACACAAAACATTAGAAAACTGTAAGACAAATGAGACTTGAAGGGGGAAAGGTTGTTACTGACAAGCGATGAGGGTGAACTGCAAGCCAGATACCAAAATTAATTTGAAAATGATAAGGATAAACGAAGTTGATAGGGAGGGAGGGGGTGAAGGTGCTACAGTTAGAGAACATAGACCTGAAAAGAACTCCCTATTTGATAAAAACTGCTGGGGAAACTGGAAAGCAACATGCCAGAAATTAGTCTTACTAACACCTTACACCATATTCTGCTATAAATTCTAACTGCATATGTGACCTCAACATCAAAATTCAACATTTAAAAATTAGAAGAGAAACAAATCGTATGTATTTTGATTGAGTGACGTATTCTTGTTTTTTTGGGGGGGGGGTGATATATTCTTAACCAAACAAGGGATAGAGACAATTATGAAAGATAAAATAGATGACTTTGATTACTTGAAACTGAAAAACTTTTGCACAAATAAAATTTACATACTTAAAATAAGTAGGGAAGTGGTATAATTGAAATAAAAACCTTTGTATACACACACATAAAAAAATCTATGAGAGTGCACATGCACACACAAATATCTATGTATACATAACCAAAAACCATTCCCTGTAAGTGATCAAAGTATTGTGTTCGTCCTTTGTTGCTGAAGAAGACCGCGCCGTCAGAGAAATAATGACATGACTTGAACTTGACTTTGCTTTGAGTGAGGGAGGGCTGTGCAGGTCACCAGCCTCACTTCTCCTCCAGAGCCATCTGAATCCAGTGACCAGATATTCCTCAGGATGACTGGAGATGACCCAGGATGCAATGGGAGACCTTGGCCCCTTTAGGCCAAGGTCTATGCAGGAAAATATATGAACTTACCAAAAGAATTGCCCTCTATTCACAATTATATGAAAGAATGTTCCAAGTCACTAAAAATAGGAGAAATGCAAATCAAAACAGCCCCGAGGTTTCATCTCGTACCATATAAATAGGCAAAGATAACAGAAGATGGGAATGGTCAGTGTTGGAGGGCTTATGAGAAGATACGCACACTAGTGCAGTAAAACCTCGGTTTATGAGTAACCTGGTTTATATATGCTTTGCTGGACAAAGAAAACTTGCAAAATTTGTCTTGCAGCACGAACAAAAATTCACAGTACAAACAAAAAAATTTTATTGAAAAACATCACCTAGATAAGGCTTTAGCAATGAGAGCTACGAATATTTTTTGACAGTAATGCAATGTCACGTTTCCATGACATTCTGAAAAAACGTCAAAAACAAGTGTTGTTAGATTCCTAGTCAGAAGTGAATGTAAAGAAGAAAAAAAATCAGTGAGTCAAAACATGAAAATGATTCTAAAAAAAGAAAAGTAAGTGAAGGCAGTGATGTTAGGCTCCTAAGAGAGAACACTCCCAAAGTTGAAATCCCCAGTGTTCTCATAGAAGAAGATTTTCCTTCCAAGCAATAATCCTTCCTCCTCCTCCTCCCTCTCATCTCCCTCACACCAGCCATGACTCTTCTCAAAGGTAAAATGTAGGTTAATTTATTTTATTTTTGCTTTATATGGTATACTTGTCATTGCTATTGCATTTCAGGCGCATTAGGGACAAAAACACTTAAAATTATAAAGAATTATTTTTATATGAATATTTTTGGGGATGTGGTACTGATCATCTGACTTTACATAATTCCTGTGGGAAAATTCTCTTTGCAATATGAACAAATCGCATGATGGACAGAATCTCAGAACGAATTAAATTTGTAAACTGAGGCTCTATTGTACATTGTTGGTGGAGCTATGAATCAGTACAACCATTTTAGAAACTGACTTGGAATTATGCAAATAAAATGGCTAAAATGTTCATATCTTTTTACATAGAGATTACAGCTTTATTACAACTCCTCTTCCTTGGGATAGTCTCATATATACCTACATATATATATATATATATATATACACACACATATATATGTACATATATATGTGTATGTATATATGTATGTATATATCTATACATGGGACTATATATATATATATATATATATATATATGTATATATATCAACACTAACAAATAATTGGAAACAAAGTAGATGCCTAATGATTAGGAAGGGCAACTAGGTGGCACAGTGGTTACAGTGCCGAACCTAGAGTCAGGAAGATCTGAATTCAAAGGTGGCTTCTGACACATACTAGCTATGTAATACTGGCCAAGTCACTTAACCCTGTTTACCTTAGTTTCCTCATTTGGAAAATGAACTGGAAAATGGCACCTGGAAAATAGTAAACCACTCCAGTGTCTTTGCCAAGAAAACCCCAAATGGCGTCATAAAGAATTGGACATGACTAAAATTGGACATGAATAAAGAACACAAATTGATTAGGAGTAGTTAAACAGATTTCAGTACATGATGATAATGGAATATTTCTGTGCTGTAAAAAATAATGAATATGATGGATATTCATCACATATGTACATATATGCATACATACATGTACATGTATACATACATACAGAATGAAGTAATTAGAGCCGAGAAAACAATATACACAATTACCATGATAATGAAAATGGGGGAAAAAAATCAAAGCATAAAACAATTAAAATGAATATTGCAAAATTACAACTAGCCTGCCTTCCAAGGTACAGGTGTCAACTTATCTACTACACAGTTCCAAGTCACAGATCCAGAGCAGACTGTCAAATTCCTGTCCCTGGGAATGGCATTCTTGGGTAGAAGAGTCCTGAGCAATATACTGAGAAAGGGGGCAGAGGGCAGGTGTGACTCAGACCCCAGGGGCGGAGCTGGGTCTCAATTTCAGATTCTATCTCAGATGGAAGCCTGCAGAGAAATAATGAAGGCAGTAATCCCAAACCAAAAGCAAACTTGCTGCTTCACTCTGAGCGAGCAGATCATTCCAGCTGGCCGATAATAGCTGAGACAAGTAGCAGTATATTATTGCCCAGACTCAAATGCAGTCAGGAATTTGTAGAGCTTAGACTGGGATAACTGGGAAAAATAGAAGAAAATGTAATGTATCTCATAGTAAAAACAACTGCCCTGGAAAACAGACTGAGGAAAAAAAATGAATCATTGGACTGTCTGAATGCTACAACCAAACAAAAGCTTAGATATCATATTTCAAGAAATCTAAACAGAAAGCTGTCTATATCTCTTAGAGGGCAAAATGGAAACAGGAAGAATTTACTGGTTATCTCTTGAGAGAAACCTCAAAATGAAAACTCCCACGGACATTATAGCCAAAATCCAGAGCTTCCAGGTCAAAGAAAAAAGTACTGCAAGAAGCCAGAAAAAAGAATTTTAAGTACTAGAGAGCCATAGTCAGAATCACACATAATGTAGTAGCTACCACTGTGAAGGAGTGAAGAGGTTGAAATATGATATTCTGGAAGGCAAAGGATATAGATTTGTAGCCAAAAATAACTTACTCAGAAAAACAATATAATTCTACAAAGAAAAAAAATGAGAAGGGAAGAGGTAGGGAAGGGAAAGGAAGGTTAGAAAAAAATTATTTCACATAATCTGGGTTATCAAGTAAATGTCTCTACTTGCTGAGGGCATGGGAGAAGGCAGCTGACACTTAAACCTCACTGTCATCTGAATTGGTCAAAGGAGAGAAGAATACACACGCACACACAAACACACAAAGTTGGATAAAGAAATACATTTCATTCAGAAGGGAAATCAGAGGGAAAGGGGAGAGGGAGAAGAAGCGATTACATGCTCATATTCCTGCCAATACATTCCCAACCATGTGCTATATTCTTGCCTGCCAACACTTGCTTGTTAAGACCTGTTGATGGATTTGACAACTGATCAATTATAACTTGCATTTTGTGTGTTTATTTGGAAAATAATGAAATCACTATGACTTTGTCTGTTACACAACAGATAAAACATGTGTGAAATGTTTTACAAAATTTTATCTTCTTTTCTTTCCTCATACTTCCACCGCCCCCTTATTTATATTCAATGCTTCACAATTGTACTCAATGCCACTACCCCCAGGATCATTCCAGTGCCCCACAGGGGGCGGTATTGCTCACTTTAGGAACCTATGCAAAAGAAGGTTAAAAATAAGAACCACCAAACCATGAACTGATGCCTACCTTGAGTTTCCTCAGAAGACCCTTCCTAGGTGACTCAGGAACCTGATCCATGGGTTTGAAACAAAACGTACTCCCACACTCCAGTCTACCCTCTCTCTTTTCTGTGCTGTGGAAATCCAGGTTCTAGGGTGCAGAATTTGCCTGAGGTCAAGATAGCCTGGCAGCAGCAATATTCTGTGCCACATATCTCTGCAGTAGAGTACAAGAACAGAAAGATAAATGGCAGGCCCATGTCTGGCTTTGAAGTAGAGATCAACCCCACACTCTGACCTCCCCCATTCCCAGAGCTTCTGTGACCCAAACTATAGAAAATCAATCCCATGGCACCAGCATGGCAGTGCTCTGAACTTCTGGTGCTGGGCCAGAGAACTGAGGAACAGAGTGTGGGATGGGATGAGAGGAAAGGACACTAGGCTGGGCAGAGGGGCTATGCAGCACTTCACTAAGCCTCAGGGAAAAAAAAACCCTGAATTCAGCTGGAGCCAGCTCTGCCCCCAACCACTCTCACGTGGGGTAGAGACCTAAACTGGTGAACTATGAAGAGAGGCTAAGATGCTTTGAAATCTAGCCCCAGGGAAAATCAGAGAGGAGAGAGTGTCAGAAAACTTAGTACTGTGTTTGTAGCAGAAGAGGGGAAAAATCATAACTTGAAAAAGCCAATATTGGAGACAAATGGAGGAAAATAGTTTAAAAATATTTGTGATTTCCTTTCTTGGATTTTAAGCAATACTGCTGTTTCTTGAGGGTTTATTTTATAGCCTATAACTTTACTGAAACTATACTTAAATCATAATTTTATCTTTGTTCCCTATCTCCTTTTTATTATAGGCTTCTTCTTTTCTCTTCCTTTCTTCCTTTCTTTCTCTCTTTCTTTCTTTCTTCCTTCCTCTCCTTTTCCTTCCTGCTTTTTGCTTCCTTCCCTTCTTCCTTCTCTTCTTTCTTAATTTCTGTCCTTTCAACCTTCTCTTCATAATCCCCTTCCCTCTTAGGATTTGTCTTACTATGACTAAAACTTTCCAGAATCTATTGTCCCTGTTTTCCCTTACTTTCCTGAGATCTGTTTTTCTTTCTGTCTCCTTGTCAAATGTATTTCTACACTAAACTCTGTGTATGTGTATTTGTGTATGCCCATGTGTGTTCAGTCCTGTTTAGATCAGTTCAACTAACGCTGCTCTCCCACTCTGTCTACATTTGGATAGACTTTTGCTTGTATACTTCAATTATGTGAGATAATATGTTCTGCTATCTTTTCTCCCCCTTATTCTTTAGTGTATCCTTCACCTCTCCTTTCTTTTCTCAACATTATCAGAGGAAAATAAACCTTTCCTGGGCTTTTGATCTCATTTGATTTCTTCTATGATCCCTATGACATTAAGGCTCTGAAAGGAACCTTAGTTGGCATCTTCCTATTAAATGCAAACAGTCCATCCTTATGAAATCCTTTCCAGTTGTTCACTTAGTAACTTTTTAGATTTCTTTTGATTCCTCTGTATTTTAAAAATTTCCTTTTCAGCTTTTGATCTTTTCATCAAGAATGCTTAAAAATCTATTTCATTGAAGATCCATTTTTTCCCCTTGTAGGATTATCTCAGTTTTTCTGTGTAAAAGTCATTATTGGTTGGAGATCTTTATCTAGTTTTTTGGAATATCTTATTCCATGCTATCCACTCCTTTAAAGTGGTAGAGGTTAAGTCTTCTATTATTCTAATTGTGGTTCCTTGATATTTGAATTTTTCTTTTGACTGATTGCATTATTTTTACTTGATCTGGAAGATTTGGATTTTGTCAATGACATTCCTGAGCGTTTTCATTTGGGGATTTCTTTCAGGAGCTGATCGGTGTATTCTTTTCACTTTCACTTTTCCCTCTTGTTTTTAGCATGTTTAGGCATGCTAAAAAAAAAGGCATACTTCTTTCATGATTTTAAAAATATCATATACAGGTTCTTTTTTTTTTTTGGTTATGGATTTCAGAGATCATAATGATTCTTAAGTTATTTCTGCCCAATCTGTTTCCCAAGTCAGTTGTTTTTGACATTAGACACCTTACATTTTTTTCTATTTTTTTCTATCTTTCAACTTTGTTTTAATATTTCATGTCTCCTGGAATCATTAACTTCTATTTAGGCTATTTCCATTTTTAGGGAGTCTGTTATTGTGTAAGATTTTGAACCTTGTGTTAAACAATTGTCTTTTTAAGTCTCTCTGCTCCATATCTTTTATTTCTTTTCCAATTCTTTCCTTTATCTCTCTCATTTCATTTATAATGTAATTTTCAATTTCATTTTAAAACTTTTTAAAACTTAAATTTTATTTTATTTTCAGATCTATTTTTGCTCTTTCTTACACATACCTCTATTAGCTGAGAAAGCAAGAAAAACAAAACTCCTGACATAGACTTGTATAAACAAGCAAAACAAATCGCTGCTTTGGCTATGTTCCCCCCAAAATATCTCAATTCATTCTCTCATTTCCTCACTTCTTTATATGGAGGAGGATAGCATGTTTCATCTTGAGTCCTTTGGAACTGTGGTTGGTTATTGTGCTGATTAGAGTTCCCCAGTCTTTCAAAAATGCTTGTCTTTACAATATTGCTATTATTATATAAATTCTTCCAGTGGTTCTGCTCATTTCACTTTTCATCAATTCATATAAGTCTTTCCAGGAGTGAAATTCATTTTCAAGGAATTTTTTTGTTTAATAAGATACATTTTATCACAAGCTTCATGGTGGCTCCAGATGAGAAAGTATTCACCCACCCTCAGTCCCCAAGCAGAGTCTCAAAGCAGTTCTTTCTTGTGAAAGAGTTTGTGACTAGCATAGTCTCACCCCCCTCAGGGGGCATGAATACTAAGGCTAATAAACCCAGAGATTGGGCCACCTCCCCTCTCCTCCCCTTCACCAATCCTCTTGCTGAATGGTATAGCTAGAATTAAGTTCCCTCCATCCCTGCCCTTTATTCCTTATGAGATGATTTATTATTTCTCTCTTATATTAATAACCAGTTATTAATTGAGATTAAGATTTTCTCTTTCCTATTTCCTCATTCAGAAATAAACCCCTGTAGGTTATATAGCCAGGCCTTGTGAAAGATATTGTTGATAGATAAGACTGTCTAAATCCTATGGGTACACGCTTCTTACCCCGCCCAACTAGAAGGTCTTACAAGGTGGAATTCTTAACCTGCCATCCTTTATTGTTCACTGATTGGGTTGAGGATAGATAATTTTGTATAGATTGCCTGAGGCAGGAATAATCTGGTTTGCTATGAGTCTCTTTGTCCATGAGTGACATGATCAGAGGCACATATAAGCCTGATGGGGTTCAGACTCTGGGAGCCTCCTTGAGCTCCCCTTGAATCTTCCCACTTAATCTGGCCTTTCTTACTCAAATCTAATCTTCCCATTTGTTCCAGCAGTTTCAGGAAGCCCATGGGCTTTTCATTATCATTCTACTCAGGTCTCTGTTGCACCCCCCCCAACTCTTGATCCCATCAAAACCCCATTACCCAGGCTGCCGACCACTCCCATTAAGCTCTGTATCCATTCCCATACTGCCCCTATCAAGATCTCAGGATTGCCCCACCTGCTTCTCACCCAAACCCTCCATTGTCTGATATCTCCTGATAGCCTCCAGCTGTTTCCAGTCTTTGACCCTCCTTGGATTCCCTCCTTGGATTTTTCCTCAAGACCCTTCCTAAATTCCTCCTCCCATCACCCAGGACTACCAGACCACCCCCCAGATCCCTCCTATACTCTATTCTGTTTTTAAGTTCCATCTTGCCTCCATGAAGGTGCTCAGATTCAATCCAGCTCAGACTCTGTCTAGCTGGGATTCTATCTGGCCCGCTTGTGAATCCAAGCATCACAAATGCTTAGGCTCCTTAAGAGGCAACCCAATTTGTTGAATCTTTAATAAACTTTGTTTTCTTTGGCTTTAAGAAGTGTTAACCTGAAAATTTTGTTAAGAAAAGGCAACAGGCTAAATGCATACATTTTATGATTTAATTAATTAATTAATCAATTCCCTATTAAAGATAATGGTAACATAATGCATTATGGAGCCAGAAATGTTCTGGCTACCCAGTGCAGAAATCTTCTGGCTTATATACATTTTGCCATGAGAAAGGAACTCTCCTAGTTGAACAAATCATAATAGTAAGACAAGACAATTAACAAAGTAATGTCGGTTGGGCCTTGCGATTCCAGGCTGTGTAAACATATGTCTCTGTGACATATAATAAGAAAATCCCACCAGGCTTCCTGTCCTAAACAGGTACTCGAAATAGCTGACACAGGAAAGGGTAAACAAAGTTCAATAGAAATTACGACCTAAGATGTCTATATTTTCTTTACCATTAATATGCCATAACATAGTATATGTCTATAGATAATAAAAGTGTTGACCTGAAAACTTGGTTAAGAAAAGGCAACAGGCTGAATGCATACATTTTATGATTTAATTAATTAATCAATTCCCTATTAAAGAAAACGGTAACATAATGCATTATGGAGCCAGAAATGTTCTGGCTACCCAGTGCAGAAATCTTCTGGCTTATATACATTTTGCTGTGAGAAAGTAACTCTCCTAGTTAAGCAAACCATAAATTCAGTAAGACAGGACAATTAACAAAGTAATGTTGGTCAGGCCTTGGGATTCCAGCTGGGTAAGAAAATCCCACCAGGCTTCCTGTCCTAAACAGGCCTTTGAAGTTGTTATCTTAACAGAGTTTGACAAAAGCTGAAGTTACAACCCAAGGTATCTGTGTTTTTCTCTCTTCACACTAGGATGCTAGAAGAAGAGTCTGATAAGCGAGTAAGGGAGTCCCATTTGCTTGACATCAAAAGGCATCCTCTAAACAAAGGAGACTATTAGGTCCAGACTCTTCTTAATTCAAACTTTGGCCCTTATTAAAGTCTAAAATTTATATTAAATATTAACAAAAGGAAAGTCTCATTATTCAAGATATAGTGTCTTAGATTAAAGGTCTCCTTAAGGAGTGTAGAGTCAGCCTTGGCTGGCTTTGCTGACATAGGAAGAGGCACTCTCTGAGTTTACTTCAGAGAGAACAAAGAGATTATTCCAAAATTTTATATTAAACATTATCAGAAGGCTTGAGTTGAATTTATTCGAGCACGACCCGAACTGTTGGTATTTTGGGGTTACTATCACCTCAAAACCTCGTCAAGACCACCTCTCAAAATAATATTCATCCTCTTATTAATTGTTAACCAATCAGTGTTGATTGCTGCCAGTCAGGAACAAGGGTATATAAATGTCAAGAAGCTGCTATGAGGAGACTTTGATTTACTACAGAAAACCAAATGACATCATTTTATCAATTATTTGCTAATCATAATTAATAGAATGATAGCTAATTGACTAGAAATTGTCTCTCAAACTTTTCATTCATCACACTTATGTCCTTATGCCTTGTACATAATTTAGAAAATATCCTTATTTCACTGGGCTTGACTTCAGATCACAGAGAACTCTATTGCTTGAATTCTGGTTCTTTACCTAAAATTCTATATAAGTTTGAGCCTTGAGGGTCTTTTGACCTCTTAATGGAGTGGGGAAACCATTGTTCATGGTTCCTCCTCAGGAAGCCACTGTGATCACTGTAGGCTTCTTTTTTGCTAACAATGGCATCTAGACTTTATCTCTGTTCTCTCTTGGCATCTCTCCTCCTCCTCTCTTTGTGAGTGATAATAAAGTTTTAAGTACCCTCCTTCTGTGGCTCTGCTCCTCTTTATCTGAACTCTCCCTTATTATAATTCTCACTCAAAGTCGAAGAAGAAAAGAGCGAGTCAAAGTTGTTGGAGTCTTCTGTATGTACGCTTGGGATCTGTTGACCTGAAAACTTGTTTAAGAAAAGGCAACATGGCTAAATGCATACATTTTATGATTTAATTAATTAATTCATCAATTCCCTATTAAAGACAACAGTAACATAATGCATTATGGAGCCAGAAATGTTCTGGCTACCCAGTGCAGAAATCTTCTGGCCTATATACATTTTGCTGTGAGAAAAGAACTCTCCTAGTTGAACAAATCATAAATTCAGTAAGACAGGACAATTAACAAAGCAATATTGCTCAGGCCTTGGGATTCCAAGCTGGGTAAACATATGTCTCGGAAATCCCACCACTAGTAAGTGGTAGGCTTCCTGCCCTAAACAGATAACTGACATAGGAAAGGGTAAACAAAGTTCAATAGAAATTACGACCTAAGATGTCTGTGTTTTCTTTACCATTAACATGCCATAACATAGTGTAGGTCTACAAATATTAAGATATGGAAAACGTCCCATTATTCAAGATAGTGTCTTAGGTTAAAGGTCTCCTTAAGGAATGTAGAGTCAGCCTTGGCTGGTTTTTGCTGACATAGGAAAGGCATTCTCTGAGTTTGCTTCAGAGAGAACAAAGAGATTATTCCAAAATTTTATATTAAACATTATCAGATCTAATTCAAAATGGAGACCTGGGTCCTTCCATTCCAAGTCATCATGAATTTTCAGAAGCACCAGATGCCCATGCTCCCAGGATTGGGTTCCTTATTGGCTAGGTCCCTTTGAGCCAGGAATAGAATTTCAATTTTCCAGGTGTACCCCTGAAAAATGATACAATACAATACAAAATGAATCTTCTCCTCAAATGTTCCTAAACTCTTTTAGAAATGAGACCTCTGATCCTGATGAAAGAATCACAAGATTTAGAGCCAAAAGGGACCTTAAGCATCTATCTGCTTGGTCTCTTTGCATAAGATTGTAGTTTTAGAGCAAGAAGGGACCTTGAAGGTCACTGAGTACAACTCTGCTGGAAGACCACTCATGTCCCACCCTCAAACTGTCCTCTAAAGCTCTGTCCTGAGCCCTCTTCTCTCTCTGTCTCCTCTCTTGGTGACTTCATCAGCTGCCATGAGTTCATTATGCAAATAGCTTCCAGATTTATCTATCAAATTCATAGGTGAACATACAGGGACATATTCTAATGTCTCAAAAGAAATTTTGTATTGTTATCTCATTTCTGATTTATATAACACCTTAAGGTTTGCAAAATGTTTTACAGATGTTAAAACTCATTTGATCCTCATAATAACCATGAGAAGTAGATAATATTATTATCCCAAGTTCACCGATGAGGACATTGAGATATGGGTCAAGTGACTTGCCAGGTCACATAGCTGGTAAATTTCTAGGGTCAAATTTGAACTCAGGCCTTACTGAGTTCCAGCACTTCCTCCAGTTCCAATGCTCCATCCATTTTGCTTTCCCACAGTTAATTGTATTCAGGGTCATTGAATCAGTTGGTTTTGGTTAATTGTATCTTTTTCTGAGGAAGGATATCCTTTTGGGAATGGAGTGTGGGGGTGGGGAGGGGGTGGAAGTGGTGGTGTTTATGTGTGTAGATCCAGAAATGTTGTTTAAAAAAAAAAAGGCATCAATACAACTTTTAAAAAGAGAGGAAAAAAAGAGGGAAGCTAAGTGACACAGTGGATAGAGCACTAGCCCTAGAGTCAGGAGGACATGAGTTCAAGTGTGGTCTCAGACACTTTTTAATTGTATGACCCTGGGCAAGTCACTTAACCCCAATTGTCTTCCCCAAAAAAACTTTGAAAAGAGAAAAATTGTTTTAAAAGTTTCTTTAATTTGATGATTAAAATATTCTTTATGATCAACATTCAATAAATGGTAACCTTTATGGGTTGTGAAAACATCAAATCTGCAAGAAAAACCACTGAGGCAGAGCTCTGAGCCGATAATCATTTATTAAAAGGACATGACTCACTTTAATGAATGAGACCTCAGCCTCACGATCTGAGATGCTCCCTTCCTCCAGGGCCTTAGTTTTATAGTGCTTGATACATAGATGATATGGAAGAGGCAAAGTAAAATACAGGGTCTCACCGATTGAGGACCTATACCTTGACCTCCCAGGAGAAACTTCAGATCATACTTATGGTCAATGACCACTAGAGGATGTCTAAATATGGGCAGAGCTAATGGCCATTCTGTAGCCCCATGTTGGGTAATGGAGTCATAGGCAGCGCTAGCAATTTGAAGACAGGGTTACTCATTGGTTGAGTACTGTTGGTCAAGTGCCTATAGATCCGTTTCCCTGGCAAAGGGACAATAAGGGTGGAGGGACAATCAAAAATAACTGAGAGATTTTCCATATCCTTGAGTCATCTCCATTATGCTGGGCTTGGCCACTTACTCATTAGGACAAAAGGGTGGAGATCCTCTAGTCAGAGTCTTGTGGTTAAGCAAGTGAGGTTCACAACAAGCAAGTGAATTTATAATCTATATGCAAAATATGTGTTAATATATGTAATTCTTACACTAATCATTGATAGATAAGTATAATACTAATAGGGACCATCTCCCTATTATTATTATTGTCTTGATTTATGTCTTGGCGCTGGACTTTGATGACTCTGGAGGAGACAGTGAGGCTGATGACTTTGCGTAGCTCTCCCTCACTTAAATCCAATTCACTCACAAGTCAAGACATCACCCTCATGATGTCACCAGTCCTCTTCAAGATCAAACGATGATCTTAGTGATGCAAAGACAATTCCAAAAGACTCATGATGGAAAATGCCATCTGGACAACCAGAGAAAGACCTATGGAATCTGAATGCAGATCAAAGCATATTATTTACTCTCTCTTTTTTTGGTTTCTTTTTTCTCATGGTTTCTCCCTTTGGTTCTGATTCTTCTATACAACATGACTAATGTGAAAATATATTTAATATGGATGTTTACATAGAGCCTGTATCAGATTGCACACCATCTTGGGGGAACAGGGAGAGAAGAGAGGGTGAGAAAATTTAGAAGTCAAAATCTTAGGGAAGTGAATGTTGAAAACTAAAAATAAATTAATTAATTTAAAATGTTTAAAAAAAATAACAAATGATAAACAACAATATTAATAATTACCACCCCTATGGAATTACTCTAAAATGATTAATATTGACTGGAATAAAGTAGAGGTGTAAGTAATCATTACTCACACCTTAAGAAAAATTTTCCCCAAGTAATAAAATGTGTTATGTATACTTATGATCCTACCCTAGTCTCTTTTTTACATCACCAACTGGATGTCCCATAGTTATCCGAAACTCACCATATTTAGCACAAATGAATTTTCCTTCCCTCTAAACCCACCCTACTTCCTTACTTGCTATTTCTGTTTAGGGTGCCAGAGTCTTTACAGTCACCCTTCTTTTTTCTTTCTCTTTTATCCCACCTAGCAATCAAGTCACCCAATCTTATTCCTTCTGTCTTTACCATGCATTCTGCCTCTACCACCTTCTCCTCATTCTCACAGTCATCACACCAAGATGGCGCACATCACTTCTCTCCTGGACTATATAGCCTCCCAAATCGGTTTTGTTGCCTCAAATCTTTCACCTCTCCATTCTTGACATAGCTGCCAAGCAGACATTGCTAAAGCACATGTCTGACCACAAAATGTCCTGTGGGGGGCTCCATTCCTCTAGGACCATACAAACTGCTCTGTTTGGTACTGAAAGTCCTTTAAAATCCAGCTTGCAATCTTTTCCACCATATTGCACATTATCCCCTATCATACATTCTCTGTCACAGCCAAACCACCCTGTTTGCTGACTCTCAGCCTAGAACCAATGGACATAGCCCCAAAGGATCTGCATTCAAATCCTGCCTCAGACACTTAATAACTGTCTACCTTAGTTTCCTCAAGTGTAAGATGTGGATATAGATCCCATGTGTATGAGGAGTAAATGAGATGATATTTGTAAAGCACATGTAATAAGTACTTAATAATAGCCTGTTTCCTTTCTTTCTCATCCTTGACAGTCTATCTGCTATCTCTACCTCTGTGGATATCTTCCATGCCTGGAATACAGTTGGGGCAGCTAAGTGGTGTAGAGGATAGAGCACCAGGCCTGGAGAAGGAAGATCTGAATTCAAATCGGGTTTCAGACACTCGCTAGCTGTGTGACCCTGGGCAAGTCACTTCCTCTTTGCCTCAGTTTCCTCATTTGTAAAATGAGCTGGAGAAGGAAATGAGAAGCCACTCCAGTATCTTTGCCAAGGAAACTCCACATGGGGTGTCTAAGAGTCAGACGCTACGGAACAACAGCCTCCGAACCTGGCTCACTTGGCAGATAACTTCTCAACCTTGCTAGGCAAAAGACCCTTTCTCTTCCCCCAGGCCTCAATTTCAGTTTCCCCATTAGAATGTAATCTCCTTGAAGGCAAGAAAGGATTTTCTTTTTACTAGTGTTTACATTCTTAGCATATTGTTTTACTCAATCTGATCTCTTGGAACTCCTAGTTTCTTTCAAAGTTCAGCTCAAATAACATTTCCTATTATTATCCTTATAGTTGTAGTTTGTCCTTCATTTTGGAAGAAAGAACGAGCCTGAGGCCTCTAGCTAGGGCCTCCCCAACTCCCCTTCCAAAATAACCATTTATATACTTGGTATGTATTTTGTATCTACTTATATATGGACAGGTTGCTTCCTCTGCTAGAATATAAACCCCTTGAAGGCAGGGATGGTTTAATTTTTTTGTCTTTGAATCCTCAGTGCACATAGCACATGGTAGGTGCTAAATTAATGCTTGTTGACTGTCCACAGTATGTTGGTTAAAAACCATCAGATTCTGGTTCCGTGGTGTCCAAGGCTGGATAACAGTAGATATAAACTGTATTTCCCCCTCTGCCATGATTAGCGATTTTAGATTTGCTGATAGGGTTTAGGGCAGAGGTTCCTAAACTTATTTGACCCCACAACGCCCTTTGAAAAAAAATTACTCAGCACCCCCCTGGAAATCTACTTTCTTTAACCTTTTAACAGGTCCGGTGTTTTTTTGACATTTGCATCATTTCAAAAAACAATTTTTTAAAAATGATGCATCTTAAATTTAATAATTTATTGTAAATTTGTGGGTTTTTTCCCTGCATTGAAATTTTGATGATGAAATATTGCTTCATGTAACCATGTAGTATCATATTATAAATAAGTTGTTACAGGCCCATATTCCTGCTGATGCATGTTGGACTTCCCAACAATGTGCTACATGCTCACCTACCAGCACTTGCTTGTTAAGACTTGTCAACAGACTTGACCACTGATCAGTTATAAATTGCATTGTATATGTTTATTTGGAAAATAATGTGATCACTATGATTTTAACTCTGTTACACAACAGAGTAAACGTACAGTTTTTCAAAACTTTCTTCTCATCTTTCCTTATGCTTCCACCGGCCCCTTATTTGTATTCAACATCTTCCAATTACACTGAAGCTACTACCACACCACACGCCCCCATTATTCCAGTGCCTCCCTGGAGAGTAGTATCATCCACATTGGGGAATTTGGAGGTGATCCAATCCAACCCATTAAACCTGAAGAAGGTTTATCACTCCAGTATCTTTGCCAAGAAAACCCCATGGACAGTGTTGGTGTACCATGGTCCATAGGGTCATAAAGAATCAGACCAGACTGAATGACTGAACAACAACCTAACCCATGGATTTTATGGAGAAATGGTGTGACTTCCTCTAAGGCAAGATTTTGAACCTTCATTCTCTGACTCTACATTCAGTGCTTTGTGTCATGCCCTGTGTCATCGACAAAGCTTTGAATGTCTGGCTCTAATGGCCCATGGCCCCAAATTTGCCTAGGCCTTGGATAGTTGGTTGACATAATCCAAAATGTACTACATGGCATTCAGTTATCTCATTGTGATTTGGGGTGAATATTCTTGATAGCTGCTGTTTATAATAATTCTCTTTCATGCACCTGCAAGCTATTTGCTAAAGGCAAAAGGACAAACTAAAAGGTGAATAATCAAATTTTCTTCTCATATCTGGCTGTGATAATAGCAAGGTTTATTAACCAGAAGAGCTATTTAATGAAACAAAAGGGCAAAAAGAATGACAATGTGGCAAAACCAATAGAGGGGACATGAGTCTCCACAGGGGATAACATAAAGAAGATAAAAATCTTTCTTTCTCCTTAAGGTCTCTATGCTGAGACTTTTGAAATTTGTGAATAAGCTATTACTTTGCTGATAAGGTTGAAACAATTACTATAAAATCCTATTATGCTTGCTATTCAATCATATCCAACTCTTCATGACCCCATTTGGGGTTTTCTTGGCAAATACTTTGCTATTTCTTTTTCTAGTTCATTTTCCTGATGAGGAAACTGAGGCATATGGGGTTAAGTGATTTATCCAGGGTCTTGTTCACTTGTTTCAGTTGTGCTCGACTTTTTGTGACCCCAAAGATACTGGAGTGGTTTGCCATTTCCTTTTCCAGCTCATTTTACAGATGAGGAAACTGAGGCAAATAGGGTTAGGTTAAGTGACTTGCCCAGGGTCACACAGCTATTAAACTATTAAAGCTATTTGAACTCAGGAAGATGAGTCTTCCTGTCTCCAGGCCTGGCACTCTATCTACTGCTCCACCTGGCTGTCCCCTACTTATACAGAAAATTTAAAGAAACAATTTCTTCACAGTACTATACTGCACCTTCTATTAAAGACCTACTGTGATATCTCCCCATGGCGTATAGCTATGTATTTTGATGGCATAGCCTACATTCTCAAAGGTCATACCAGTGAAGTAAGTTCAAGCTCAGACACCTCCTATAAAATTGGAAAGGTTTTGAGTATGGAATTGGCAAAGAACTGAGTATCTTTCACCTAAAGACCCGAGCTGAATTCAGAGAGATTCCTCCCCAGGGTAATGTTCAGGTGATGCTGTTTTTGGCCACAGCAACTCTTAATGGAGCCAACAAGTCATTTTTTAGTAGTCTATACCAGTTACTGAAGTAAGTTAGTTCTGCTGTAATGCAACATAGGTGTGATGATAAGTTTTTCATTATAATACACTTTAAAATATATTTATTTGTTTTAATGTTATTTTAAATATATTTTTAATTTTTATTAAAAGGGGACATTTGAGCTTCCTTCCCAAGGTGACTTAGCTAACTGAAAGAATTCTACTGGTTCTGACTGTAGTTAACTTTGAAGCATGTAAATCTCTCCCCCTCATTGTGAATCTTCTAAACATAGTTTAATCTGTAACATGACTTAGTTTACTTATAGAGGCTATTTAAGTTTATTTTGGTTCTGTTTAAACCTGTTCCACTTTTATGACATTGAAGGAAGCATAGAATTATTTTTATATTTTTTTTATACCCTAAAAGAATGTATGAGATTACAATATGAGAAAAATTATTTCTGTCTCTCTGATGTAATTTCTTGTTAGAAAAGTTATCAGAACCTCTATTCAAGGATCAGGGTTATTTTTTGGAATCTTTAACCTGTGCTTAAGCTTGATAAAACCGAGACTTTTACCTCTATAACGTTTATGTTGTGGTCAGTTTCTTTAGGCAACAGTAACCTACCACACAAACTCAAAATCAAGATATTTCTCTCAAAACATATATAATCCTAAAAATCACTGAGCTATGCAAAATTGCACAATTAAAAACCTAATAGAGCTTATGGGGAAAATGGTGTTCGGGGCATAAACACTTCTAGCCATAGACATTTATTTTCACATCATTGTCTCTGATAGTCTACCACATGGATATGTTGGATAAATGGATAAATCAAGCTTTTCCTTCAAACTTTGATCATCCTTGAGCTTGGATATAGTGGGAGGGCAGATGAGTGAAAGACAGTGAAGAATCCAGGATGACTTCAAAATTGTGAACCTGAGATACTGGGAGGATGGTGTTGCCCACTAAAGTAACAGGGAAGGTAGAAAGGGGAGGAAGATAATAAGTTTTGTTTTGAACATACTGAGTTTAAGATGTCTGAAAGGCAGTTAGAAATGTGAGATTGGAAATTAGCAGAAAGATTGGGGCAGTAAAGGCAGATTTGAGAATCATCAGCACAGAGATGGTAATTAAATCCATGAGAGCTGATGAGATCACCATGTGCAGTAGTATGGAGGGAGAAGAGAAGAGGGCCCTGTATACAACCGTGAGGAACATCTGTGGTTATTGGCCATGATCTGGAGGAAAATCCAGCAAACAAGACTAAAAAAGAAAGCTCAGATAAGTAAGAGACAGTGGTGTCCTAAAAACCCGGAGAAAAGAGAGAATCAAGGAGAAGAGGTGGTTCAACATTGTCAGAGGCTGCAGAGAAGTCAAGGAGAATGATGATTCAGAAAAGGCTTTGACCACTAAGAGACCATTGGTAACTTTGGGTGGAATGATAAGGTCAGAGGCCAGATTGTAATGGGTTAAGAAGGGAATGAGAGGAGAGAAAGTGGAGGCACCTATTGTAAATGGCCTTTTTGCAGAGTATGACTACAAAGGGTAGGAGAGATTTAGGGACATAGTTAGCTGAGAAGGAAGGATCAAGTGAGGGTTTTTTTCAGGATGGAGGAGAGATGAGCATATTTGTAGACAGTAGGAGATGAGTCAGTAGAAAAGGAGAGATAAGTGAGGGGGGGAGGATAATAGAAAGGGGCAATTACCTGGAGGAGATAGCATGGAATGAGATCACTTGAACAAATTAGCATTGGTAAGGAGGAAGGTCACTTCATCATGTGAAACCAGGGGTCAAGGAGAGAGTGGTGGAAGGCACCTGAGTGATAGGAGATTGAGGAAGAGGGGAGAAAAGGGAATTCACCACAAATGGTCTTCATTTTTTCTGTAAAATATGAGGCAAGGTTCTCAGCTAAGAGAATGGAGGGAGGGAAAGTCATGGGAGGTTTGAAGAGGGATGAAAAGGTATCTCATAGAAAATGCTCTTCAATAAAAACCATTGCCCTGTAATTTCAAACTGATTGGGGGAACTCATCAAATTGATCAGTTGCTCCTCTCATCAATCTTTCTTTCGTAAATGTCCTACTGTCTTTGGGGGGGCCATCTCTAGTTATCCAGATCTATATCTTACCTCTGGACCCAGATAACTCCAGAGGAGAAAGTGAGGCTGGTGACTTTGCACAGCCCTGCCTCATTTAAATCTAGTTCGCCTGCAAGTCGTGACATCATCTTCCTGATGTCATGGTCCTTTTCAAGAATGAAGGACAAACCACAACTGACGAGTGATGTTTGAGCATGTAATGATGGCACCAGGGTATATACTGCATGGTCTACCAAGACCTTCTATATTCTCAAGAAGAATCAATTTGATGGCATGTTGAACATGTGTTAAACTCTATATGTTATTGTGTATTTGACAAAATATTTTATAGTAAATATAATGACTCATTCATTTAAACAGAATATCTTATTTCCCAAACATTCTGGATACAAGAGACTTTACCATGTGTTTTAAATGTCAAATATTCAAGGACCATAGCTCTGATTTCTCTCTTGAACATTTTCCTACCTTCAGAATACCTCAACTCAGGTAACCATGAGCCCTAATTGGAATTAGGCTCAAGATTTTTGCGAACATGATATAGCTACATTTGACCAACTCAGTAATCAGACAAATGGACAACACAGATTTCTTGGTTATCAAATTTAAGAATAAAACCTAATAATTTCTGTTCATCTAGGCTCTCTTTTAGAGATGCCCTAAATTGGCTAAAAATAGTTACTACTCACCTCGTGTATGGGTGGGCATTCCAGTTGCATAATGTTGCTTGGATTGTAGATACATTCACTGGTGGTTTTTTTAGGTCAACAGTCATTCAGTTTAGCTGACCTTTATCATTCTTTTCAAAATATTGCACAACTTGTTAAATTAATTAAGTAATGGTCAGGTATATTTGGACGTATTTTCTTTTGGTGAGAAAGGTATGATTAATTTATGTAACATCTGCAAAGAAGACAAAGAGACCAGTGTCACTGGATCACAGAATACACAAGGGTGTGGAGGAGTGAGTGGGGAAAGGTGAAATGTGTAAGAAGACTGGAAAAACAGTACCGGTGATGGACATTTCTTGTCTAAGCACTGTTCTAGCTAAGTACAGAAGGACTTATTATCAGTAGGTTGGCTATTAGAGAACAAACCAACAAGCATTTATAAAGCACTTACTATATGTTAGGCAATAGGGATACAAAGTAATAAATTAAATAGTGCCTACCCTCAAGGAGCTTATATTCTATAGGAGGAAACAAAATGTACATGTAGGTAAGAATGGGATTAAAACCACCCTATCTGGTTAAGCTGACTTGACTAGGTAGATGACATTTTTTGATTGAATCAAATGATCAGAGCCAGTGTGAACAGGGCCTGTACACCTCCTTGAATCAATCAAAGCCATTGTGTGAGCCACTGGGGCTTGCCATAATCACTTTGTATAAAAGGGGAGGAGTTATTTCAGATTTGAGGGAGAAAAGGGATTCTGGGTGTCTGAATTCAAGATCAAAGGGAAGAATGAGTAACAACAGAGAAGGGAAATGTGAGAGAGAGACATTGGCATTATAGGAATCTCAGAGAAGAGACTCCAGGTTGAGGAAAGTCCCAAGACAAGGTCAAGTCTTTCCCTAACCTCTTCCAATGTCTGTCTAGCCAGAGACACTTTAATATAATCTGTTCTATTACCCAAATGTGAATGGTAAAATGAATTTTGCCAAAGGTCAGAGGTTAACTAGTAATAGAAAGAAATGTAAGGTTAGGCAGAAAGCCTAAGTTTTAGGAATTTTCCTAACTAGGGGCTCAGAGTGATTGGAATTCAGAACTTTTCATCAAAAATCAATACCTAAGATGTGTTGAAGAGGAAGGCACCAAGTGAATCTTAGAGGCCATTTTATTATATTATATTATTTTATATGATATTATTTTAACAGAGTAGTACACATATAAATCTGTACATAGTAATTAAAGGGGGGAAGACACTAGAAATTGAAGAGATTCAAAAATGCCCCATGTAAAAGGTAGTATTTGATTTTATCCTTGAAGGAAACTAAGAGGTTGAAGATGTAAAGAAAGTACATTTTTGGCATGGGAACCAAATTGGGCAAAGACATGGAAATGGTAGACGAAGTATAATGTTTCAGGAAAACCAACAAGGCCAAGTTGGCTGGACTGTAGCATGTGTGAAAGGCAATACTATATAATAAGGTTGGAAAGGGAAAATGGAATCAGATTGAGAACTTTAAATGCTAGTTCATACTACAGGTAAGAGGGAGTCAGTGGAATTTATTGATTAGGGGGATAACATGGACAGAGTTGTGCTTCCACTTTGGCCTCCAAGTGGAGTTTGAATGGAGAAAGGACAGACTTGAGGTCAGGAACCCAGTTAGGAGGCTATTACAATAATCCAAATAAAGGTGAGAACATTTGCTGTCCAGTAAACATTCTGTCTCTTTGCCAGTGTGGAAGGACATGGCTACCACATGTAATACCATTGATTAGTGTCAAGACAAAATTGAAAGCATTATGTTCACCAAAGGTGTTTTCCACTGTCATGCAGGATCATTTGCATAAAATTTAGATGGGAGAGAGATTTCTCATGAATGATAAGGTCCTCCATACACTGTCTTCATTTTGGAAGATGACCATGACATCAGAGAAATGATGACATGATTTGCACTTGAATTTGTTTTGAGTGAGGGAGGGCTGTGCATGTCACCAGCCTCATTCTCTCCTCCTGAGCCATCTGGATCCAGTGACTAGTTATTCATCATGATGACTGGAGATGGCCCAGGATGCAAAGGTAGACCTTGGCCTTTTCAGGTAGTCACTTAGAGGGAGGTAATGCCTATTGAGTGAATAGGTCTCTTGAAGAAGTAGTCAGGGAATGGCCCTTTTAATGAGCAAAATAAAAAAAATAACCAAATCATGCTGGGAAGGAAAAAGAGACTATTACTATTGACAATCACTCTAAGGCAGCCATTAAGTGGAGCTTGGGCAGGGACCTATGTCCAACCCATGGCCTTCAGAGTGCACTGGGTTTAAGGTTTGGGGAATGACAAGGAAGGAAGGAAGGAAGAAAGGAAGGAAGGAAGGAATGAAGGGAGGAAGGAAGGAAGGAAGGGAGGAAGGGAGGAAGGGAAGACATCTAGCCAGTATACCCTAAAGGAAAGGGAGAGGGGGACAGAAGGGAGAGGATGAGCTGGGTTACCCAGCTACCTGAGTCCCTACTCAGACAGCTTGGTCAATGGACAGGTTATATTCATCCTTCGTTTTAGAGGAAGACCATGACATCAGAGTAATGACGACATAACTTGCACTTGACTTTGTTTTGAGGGAGGGAAGGCTGTGCACGGTCACCAGAAAGGTCACTTTCTCCTCCTGAGCCATCTGGATCTAGTGACCAGATATTCATCAGGATGAATGGAGATGGCCCAGTCAGTTGATGTCATCATGTTGATTATATCAAGACCTCAAAGATTGCAGAGCCTCTTCAATGAGTTTCATGGAGATCAGCTTAGTATGAAAAAACTAAATGGATAAAATGTGTATTCTCCAAACTAGGGGTGGGGAACCTGCAGTTTTGAGGCCTCATGTGGCCCTCTGAGTCCTCAAAAACCATACTTTGAATTAAACCAAACTTCACAGAACAATTAAGGGGATTTGTTCTGTGAAGTCTGGATTCAAGCAGGGGACTGAACTTGAGGACCTAGAGGGCCCTAAGGTCACAGGTTCCCCACCCCTAGTCCAAACTATGACATATGGTTGAATATACAGTCCATGGAGTTATTGTATATCTTTACCTGGAGCTGGAGCAGGAATTGTAGATGGAAGAATTGAACCCAAAATTGAATAATAAAAAGAAAGTGATCTCAGTAGCGTTTGGGAAATTCCACAGTGATTTAGAATCTCAAGCTACTTCCTTGGACCACCTTTTTTTTTTTTTTAAACAAAAGCATATTTCTGGTAAAACTGTATGGTTTTAACTCTTAGAGCATCACAATCTCTGAAGAATCAAAATTACAGATGACCCAAAGAACAAAAGAGAACCTCAAGTTGGCTAAAAAGAAGTTGTAGCATCCTTCTAACAATGACTGATGTGTAAGGAGTTCAGCCTTAGTGGAAAATTAGAAAAAGTCTAACCCCCAGCTACTGCTGGGTCCATCTGCCCAAACTGAACTCCCTGAACCCCTTTACCTTTGAACCTCCAGTCCACCGCCATTGTTTCTTCAATCCTGGTAGGATTGTTTTGGATGGTTTGAAGGTAATGTTGGGTTGGTAATTTCCCATCATACATCTCAGATTACTTAGATGATTTCCAGTGTGTGGTGTGGGAATCAGGGCAGGCATTTTCAAAACCCCTTTCTGTTGAGAAATTAAGTGATTAGTAAACTGAGGCAAGTAATTAACAATACATATATATTGACTGAAGTAAGTAAAAGTAATTTGATTTGTCAAATTATTGAGTGTCTTGCTTTTTATCAAAGGATACATTTTAAAGTTTTGGCTGCTTTTATCACATAACTCCTAGGGTATCGAAAAAGTTGATCAAAGGAGCCTAGAAAATCTCAACTGACACAATTGGTAAGGAGGACATGTGTGTTCATCCTTCATTGCCAAAGAAGACCATGACATCAGAGAAATGATGACATGACTTGCACTTGACTTTGTTTTGAGTGAGGGAGGGCTGTGCCGGTCACCAGCCTCACTTCTCCTCCAGAGCCATCTGAATCTAGTGACCAGATACTCATTAGAATAACTGGAGATGACCCAAGATGAGGCAATTGGGGTTGAGTGACTTGCCCAAGGTCACACAGCTAGTGAGTGTCAAGTGTGTGAGGTGAAATTTGAACTCAGGTCCTCCTGACTCCTGCACTGGTGTTCTATCCACTGCACCACCCAGCTGACCCTGAAGGAGGATGGTATAATGAAGATAACTAATTGCATCCTGCTTTAATTGTAAGCAGTGCAACTTTCTATGGGATATGGAGCCCCTTGGGATTATAAATCTGATTTACATTGTCTGGGATCTCACTTGGACCTAGGTGAAACATGTTGATGGTGATGAATTAGCAAGCCATCCTATAAGGGGAAGTGTTAGTAGGCACAGGTTGGAGTGCTGAGCAGCATATCCAAATTGGCAGTTACAGGCATGTGGAAATTGCTAGGAAGACTTGGATTCTTGGCTGTCTGAAAATAAAGGTAACATCATTCCAACTTGCTTCCCTGAGAAAGAACTAGAACAAGACAAGTTGAATATTGAGAATAAATTAAGCATCCTGACAGGAGCCATTCTGAAAATGTCTGACCACTGAAGAAAGAGGTAATATGGAAATGACCAGCGTCTCAGTGTCTCATTTGCGTAGGACCCTCTTCATTGGTGGAGATTGACTCACTCCAGGTGAGTGTCAGTATCAGGCTGGTAGTTGGTGGGAGACTGGGAGAAGAGAAACTGGCTTCCTGCTTCCAGAGAGAAGATGAAAGTTTCCATATTTCCTTCAGGAAGAAATCTCTGACAGGAATGACTGATTCTGGGAAGAAGGTGACTTGTAGAACAGCCAACACCTTGGTCATGTGCTTCTTCCCATACTCTTTCTCTCCCTTTAGAGACTTCTCCCTGAAGGGAAGCTGGAACCATGTGTCTTTTCTTGGGTTCCCTTCCCTTCCCTTCCCTTCCCTTCCCTTCCCTTCCCTTCCCTTCCCTTCCCTTGCCTTCCCTTCCCTCCCCTTCCCTTCCTTTCCCTTCCCTTGCCTTCCCTTGCCTTCCCTTCCCTTCCCTTCCCTTCCCTTGCCTTCCCTTCCCTTCCCTTCCTTTCCCTTCCCTTGCCTTCCCTTGCCTTCCCTTCCCTTCCCTTCCCTTGCCTTCCCTTGCCTTCCCTTGCCTTCCCTTCCCTTCCCTTCTTCTTCTTCTTCTACTCTCTCTGTCTGTCTCTGTCTGTCTCTGTCTCTGTCTCTTTCTCTGTCTCTGTCTCTCTCTGTCTCTCTCTCTCCTCTCTACTCACTTGAATAATCAATCTCTACCAATGAGGAAGATTCTATGCTGATGGGCTCTGTGCCCTAGTATCATCAATATTCCTCTTTTAAATCAACAGACAAGCACTGGTCCGAGATATCATGAGAATATTAGGATTTGAAAATCATGCAGGACATTTGTGGTGCCTAGCCGACACCCACTAATGGGCTGTGATACTTATGAACTAACTTACTGAGGTTTAATCATAATTATGATAGTATGGAGAATAAAGTAGATAGTAAATATAAATGGATTTGAGTGATCAATTAATTAAACTTTTTTTTCTCCTGCCCAATGGTTATAAAAGAAGTGAAGGAGACCTTCTAAGTATACATTACTTCCCATACAAATTGCCACAGACAGCAAACATATCACAGCCATAGCCCTCCAAGACATCTCCACACATTGCTTAGATAACACCTCACCTCCCACAGTGTAACCTTGCTTTCATAGACCTGTGATTTAAATGTGACCATGATTTTAAAAATAATTTAAACTTATGAACAAAAAATCATCAACATGAACATTTTCACATAAAAAGACAAGAAACTAGGTACTCTGAGTTACCCATTTACCACATGTACTCTCAAAGTTTGAGCCCACTTTCCCCTGGACTCTGGATGTGCTTATGTGAGTGTGTCAGATTTTTGGAAGGACATTTTGCAACAACACATATTACTGTATTACCTCAGGAAATATTTCCCTTTCTACAAGCTATTTATAGCTGCCTGATTAAATTTATTCTCCATTTATAATCTTGGGAAGGAACATATTGGCAGGGACTCAAGATGATAGGATTAGAGAATCAATTCTAAACCCTTAGGGATATCCCATGGCAATCAAGCTTTGGGGAACTAATTTATCCATGGGAGTAGGAATTGGGATAAGGATTCTCAAAGTTTATATGGGTTACCTATACTGAAGTTAACTTGTCAGTGTTCCTATCTGAAATTCCTTGTACTCTTTTCTGTGTATTGTAAAAAGTTTAATTGGTATTCTTTTCTCCTTTTTTGTTTGCATTACTATCACTAACCTCTTCATTCTATTCTGCCCCCAATAAAAATATGCCTTTAGAAAATTCACTAAAAGTCATTTCCCAATTGATAAATGATCAAAGGATATGAACAGGCATTTCACTTGAAACAAATAATACTCAAGCAGAACAAATTTTTGTTGTATTGTGGTCAAGAATGAAAATGCATGTCTCATTCTCCACCTTGAGGTGGGAGGTATGCTTTATCATCATTTACCTGGAGTCATGATTAATCATGGAATTGATCAGAACTCTTAAGTCTTAAAATATTGTTTTAAAACAGATCTGCTTCTCTCTGCATTACTTCATAAAAGTTTCTCTAAATCCATTCCCTTTTGTCATTTCATACAACTCAATGATGTTCCATTGGTATTAACATACCGTACCAATTGATAGGTATACCTTTTTTATAGTTCTTTGCTACAAAAAGATCTGCTATAAATATTTTTGTACCTTTTCCTCTGTCTTTGATCTCTTTGTTTATGTCTTCCTTTATTCTGTAAAGAGTGTTGCCTCAGACAAACTGAGACCTGGGGAAAGACCTTGATTTAGAAAAGCCAAGGTCACTTACTGCATCGAGCACCATTGCCACGGAACTCCAATGACTCTGGAGGAGAGAGTGAGGCTGACAACTTTGCTCAGCTCTGCCTCACTTAAATCCAATTCTCTCAAAAGTCAAGATATCACCCTCATGATGTCATTGGACCTTTTTGAGAATGAAGGACTGACAATAACACATATCTACCTGCCATCATTTAAAATGATTTTTTTTTACTTAAGAGTATTTTATTTTTTTCCCAATTCCATGTAAAGATAGTTTGCAATATTCATTTTGTAAGATTTTGAGTTCCAATTTTTCTCCCTTTGCCCTTCCTTTCTCCCTCCCTAAGACAGCAAGCAACCTGATTGAGATTAGACATGTACAATCATATTAAATATATTTCCACATTTGTCATGTTGTAAATGAAGAATCAGAACAAAAGGGAAAAAACCCATGAGAAAGAAAAACAGAAAAGTTAAAATAGTATGCTTCCATCTGCATTCAAACTCCATGGTTCCTTCTCTGGATGTGGTTAGCATTTTCCATCATGAATCTTTTGGAATTGTCTTGGATCATTGCACTGCTGAGAAGAGCTAATTCCATTAAAGCTGGTTATCACACAAAGTTGGTTATCACACAATGTGGCTGTTACTTTGTATCATGTTCTCCTGGTTCTGCTCTCTTCACTCAGCATCAGTTCGTATTAATCTTTCCAGGTTTTTCTGAAGTCTACCTGCTCATCATTTCTTATACAATAATAGTATTCCATTATATCTTTATGCCACAACTTCCTCAGCCATTCCTCTATTGATAGTATCCCCTCAGTTTCCAATTCTCTGCCACCACTAAAAGAGCTACTATAAATATTTTTATGCATGTGGGTCCTTTTCACGTTTTCATGATCACTTTGGATACAGACAAAGTAGTGGTATTTCTGGAAAAAGGATATATATGCACAGTTTTATGACCCCTTGGGCTTAGTTCCAAATTGCTCTCCAGGATGGCTGGATCAGTTCACTACTCCACCAACAATGCATTAATGTTCCAACTCCCCCACATCTTCTCCAACATTTATCATTTTTCTTTCCTTTCATATTCATATCTGATAGATGTGAGGCAGTACCTCAGAGTTGTTTTAATTTGCATTTTTCTAATCAATAGTGATTTAGAACATTTTTTCATATGACTATAGATAGCTTTAATTTCTTCATCCGAAAAGTGCCTGTTCATATTCTTCGATCATTTATCAATTGGGGAATGACTTTTAGTGAATTTTTAAAAGGCATATGCATATAGGCTTATAGACTATTGTGTTATCATAACTTTGCC
This sequence comes from Notamacropus eugenii, assembly GCF_028372415.1. Lineage (NCBI taxonomy): Eukaryota > Metazoa > Chordata > Mammalia > Diprotodontia > Macropodidae > Notamacropus > Notamacropus eugenii. Next base: position 40,590,893 of record NC_092875.1, read on the forward strand.
CCTCTGTGGCAAATTACAGAAAATATTTCATTAACTAGGCCAAAAAGATAAAGGTTCTTTAAAAAGGGGGAATGAGTTACCAAGGAGTAATATTTAATCTTCTACCCCAGAACTCTCAAATATGTAAGAAATAGATTTGTTAATTAGTTTAAAATTATTTAAGCACAGTCTTTAGTAGAACTAAAATAAGTCCTTTTGTCCTGTGTTGTTCTACCCTAGTACTCCTTATGTTAATGCCCTATTTTCAAATGTTGGAAAAAAAGTAATGTTTTTGAAATAATCAATCCACTACCAACCCTGTTTTCCCCCAATTTCCCAAGTCCCTCTAACATTAGCAGACTACATACCAGAAGATAGCTGGCTCCATCTCCCTTCACTGTTTGAGGGATAACTGAAGAAAGACCAATTCAGGTCTACAAGGGCACCAAGCCTTGGAGCAGAGCAAAAAGTTATACCCAGAAGGAACTTCATGAGAATTCCATAAAGGGAGAAAAGGACTTCCACTCACCAGGATCTGTGTTACTCCTTTGTTACACAGGTTTCTTACATGTAACCCATTACCATTTTGTTTTTAGTGTGAACCCACTCTCCCCAGGGTCCTTGTGTTTCTCACATTTGAGGAGATTGTTTCTATAACAAGTGCCTGCTATATCTGCTTAGTAAATACCTATTTTAAAAGCCAGCTAAGTGTGGTTGATAATACTTGAAGAAATACACCAGGGGGGGCTCATGAGCAACAGTTCTAGAAACTCTTCAGGTCATTCCCTTGAAGGCCCATCGAGTAGATGTTAGCTTCCCCTAGGATGTGGCTGCCAAATTTGAATGCTATTTGGGAAAGTAGCCCATGAAGAGGGTTCAACCTTGGGGTACACTCCCTCCTCTACTCAAAATCCTTAGCTAATCCAAAATTACACCCATTCTTCCTTGATGCCCCAACATGGCCAAAACCAAGCTCATCTGTAAAAGAAGGTTGGCCTCTACCATCCTTTCATCTGTAATTCTGTGATATTGTGACAACTCTGCCCTTCTGTTTCCTCTGTAAAATGATGGGTTGGAATATGTGGTCTAAGGTTCCTTCTGAGTCTCAGTTTACTCTTATGTAAAATGAGGGAATTGAACTATAAGGCCTCTTCCAGGTCTAAATTAAATGATAGAGAGATCTCCCTGGACCTCAGTTTCCTTTATAAAACAAAGGGGTTAAACTACATGCTTTCTAGTTTCAAATTTATACTCCTAGGATTTACCTCCAAAATACTCCTACAGTGTAAGCTTCTTTTTGCATTGTTTTCCCAAAGGGCTTAGCACACTGCCTGGCACATACTAAGTATTTAAAAATTATTTGCTGGATGGATGGATGGATGGATGGATGGATGAATGGATGGATGGATAAATGCCCCTTCCTAGCTCTAAGGTAACAAATGTAAAAGGGGAAAGTGTGACTTTACAATCCAATCCAATCCAATCTAGTGTTTATTAAGGGTCTTTCGGGTTCCAGGCACCAGGCTAGCTACAATGATAGACAAAAAACACCATGATTTATATCCTCAAGAAGTCTTCATTAATGTGAAGTCAACATAGACAAGTCAATTATAAAGTCTTTTTAAGAAAAGAAAGAACAGGGAGGAGCCAAGATGGCAGAATAGAAAGATACACATATGCTAGCTCCGAACCCACAGCCCATAAAATACCTGTAAAGAAGAACTCCCAACAAATTCTGGAGCAGCAGAAGCCACAGAACAAGGGAGTGGAGGAGATTTCTGTTCCAGAGAGACCTGAAAAACTGACCCGAAAGGTCCGTCGAGCACGGGACCCAGAGCAGAGCCCAGCCCTGCCTTGACCGTGGGGCACTGAGAGGAGCGGATCCAAGCAGGCTTCAGGGACAGACTCTCCAGCAGCCACGCAGGTCCCTCCACCCACAGGTGCCAAAGGTCAGTGAGAGGGTCTTTTCAGCTCGCCGAGAGGGGAGCAGGGTATCCCCATAACTCAGGCCCCCTCGGGAGGCAGCAGCAGAGGCAGCAGAGGACAGGGGCTCCCAGAGCAGGCAGGAGCTCTTATCCATTGTTGAAGGTCTCCACATAAACCGCCTGAGGGAACTGAGCCCTGAGTGGCAGCCCTGCCCCAACCTGAGCACCTGAACTTAATCTCACACTGAATAGCAGCCCCGTCCCCACCAAAAGCCCTGAGGCTGGGAAGCAGCATTTGAATCTCAGACCCCAAGCGCTGGCTGGGTGGATCTGGAGGCGAGGTGGGTGTGGAGAGGACACTCAGAAGTCAAGTAACTGGCTGGGAAAATGCTCAGAAAAGGGGGGATAAAATAAGACCATAGAAGGTTACTTTCTTGGTGAACAGATCTCTTCCCTTCCATTCTGATGAGGAAGAACAATGGTTACCATCAGAGAAAGACATAGGCTTCTGTATCCCAAACATCCAAAATAAATATTCAATGGGCTCAGGCCATGGAAGAGCTCAAAAAGGATTCTGAAAATCAAGTTAGAGAGGTTGAGGAAAAACTAGGAAGAGAAATGAGAGAGATGCAAGAAAAGCATGAAAGCAGGTCAACACCTTGTTAAAGGAGATCCAAAAAAATGCTGAAGAAAATAACACCTTGAAAAATAGGCTAACTCAATTGGCAAAAGAGGTTCAAAAAGCCAATGAGGAGAAGAATGCTTTAAAAAGCAGAATTAGCCAAATGGAAAAGGAGGTTCAAAAGCTCACTGAAGAAAATAGTTCTTTCAAAATTAGAATGGAACAGATGGAGGCTAATGACTTTATGAGAAACCAAGAAATCACAAAACAAAACCAAAAGAATGAAAAAATGGAAGATAATGTGAAATATCTCATTGGAAAAACAACTGACCTGGAAAATAGATCCAGTAGAGATAACTTAAAAATTATGGGACTGCCTGAAAGCCATGATCAAAAAAGAGCCTAGACATCTTCTTTCATGAAATTATCAAGGAAAACTGCCCTGAGATTCTAGAACCAGAGGGCAAAATAAGTATTCAAGGAATCCACAGATCACCGCCTGAAAGAGATCCAAAAAGAGAAACTCCTAGGAACATTGTGGCCAAATTCCAGAGTTCCCAGGTCAAGGAGAAAATATTGCAAGCAGCTAAGAAGAAACGATTCAAGTACTGTGGAAATACAATCAGGATAACACAAGATCTAGCAGCTTCTACATTAAGGGATTGAAGGGCGTGGAATAGGATATTCCAGAAGTCAAAGGAACTAGAACTAAAACCAAGAATCACCTACCCAGCAAAACTGAGTATAATACTTCAGGGGAAAAAATGGTCATTCAATGAAATCGAGGACTTTCAAGCATTCTTGATAAAAAGACCAGAGCTGAAAAGAAAATTTGACTTTCAAACACAAGAATGAAGAGAAGCATGAAAAGGTGAACAGCAAAGAGAAGTCATAAGGGACTTACTAAAGTTGAACTGTTTACATTCCTACATGGAAAGACAATATTTGTAACTCTTGCAACTTTTCAGTATCTGGGTAGTGGGTGGGATTACACACATACACACACACACACACACACACATGCACACACACACAGAAACAGAGAGCATAGAGTGAATGGAATAGGATGGGATCATATCTTTAAAAAAATGAAATTAAGGGGTGAGAGAGAAATATATTGGGAGGAGAAAGGGAGAAATGGAATGGGGCAAATTATCTCTCATAAAAGAGGCAAGCAAAAGACTTTTTAGTGGAGGGAAAAGGAGGGGAGGTGAGAGAAAAAAACATGAAGTTTACTCTCATCACATTCCACTAAAGGAAGGAATAAAATGCACATTCATTTTAGTATGAAAACCTATCTTACAATACAGGAAAGTGGGGGAGAAGGGGATAAGCAGGGTGGGGGGGATGATGGAAGGGAGGGCAATGGGAGCAATTTGAAGTCAACACTCTTAGGGAGGGACAGGATCAAAAGAGAGAATAGAAGCAATGGGGGGCAGGATGGGATGGAGGGAAATATAGTTAGTCTTACACAACATATCTATTATGGGAGTCATTTGCAAAACTACACAGATATGGCCTATATTGAACTGCTTGCCCTCCAAAGAGAATGGGTGGGGAGGGAGGGATGGGGAGAAGTTGGAACTCAAAGGTTTAAGAACAACTGTCGAGTTCTGTTCTTGCTACTAAGAAATAAGAAATACAGGTAAAGGGGTATAGAAAGTTATCTGGCCCTACAGGACAAAAGAGAAGATGGGGACAAGGGAAGGGAGGGATTATAGAAGAGGGAAGATTGGTGATAGGGGCAATTAGAATGCTCGGTGTTTGGGGGTGGGGGGAGGGGACAAATGGGGAGAAAATTTGGAACCCAGAATTTTGTGAAAATGAATGTTAAAAGTTAAATAAATAAATTTTTTTTAAAAAAAGAAAGAACATTACTACATCAGGTCATTTATTCATTGAACAAACATTAAGTGTTTCCTGTGTAAATGACACTTTACTAGACACTGGAATTTCAAAGAAAAATCCAGTCTGCTCCAAAGAGCAACATATTGACAGGTAAGTCTGAAAGTAAAAGTTCATAGAAAATATTTTTAATGATAGGGACTGGCTCTAACAATTGGGAGAATCAAAGAAGGCCTGATGTGGGCAGTAGATCTTTGAAGGAAGGGGTTCCAGGAGGCACAGGAAAGGAGAGAGCATTCTAAGCATAGGGTGACCCCCTCCTGTGAAAGGTGTGGAGATGGGAGATGGAAACAAGTACTGGAAACAAGTAAGCCAGTTTGACCAGGTTGTAACGTCATCAAGATAGAGCAACATTTAACCACCTGTAAGATAGGCTGGTGTCAGATTGTGAAATGTTTTCATTGCGAAACAGGTGAGTTTATATTTGATCATAGAGGTAAAAGGAAGCCCCCTTAGTTTGTTGAGCATGAAGTCAAAACAGTTAGATCTCTGATTCAGGGATATAATTTTGGCATCTTTGTGGAAGATAGATTGGAAAGGGAGGATCACTTGGGAGGCTGCTGCCATGGAGGGAATGAGGGCCAGAACTAGGATGGGCCTTAAGCAGAGAGGAAGGATCAGATAAAGAGATGCTATCTACAAGATTTTGTAATGGGAGGCAGGAGGGGAGGGTGGGAGGTCGGGAAGAGTTGAGGATCACACAGAGGTGGGTGCCTGGAAACAAGGCAGTGCCTCTGGGAGAAACGATGAATTCAATTTTGGCCGTTTTGAGGGAATCATGGAAGGCTTCACAGAAGTGGTACCTTTAGGGAGGCTAAGGATTCGAAGACTGAGATGAGCAGCAGGGAGGGAGAAGGGTGGTGTAGTACTGGTGTAACATTTTCTCCAGGGCTACTTTTCTGATGTGGGGGTCTCACTCTCCTTTCCCCTGCATTTCAGACCTGCCTTTCCATTATATAAGTTAATCAAAATTAGCATTTATATACAGCTTTATAAATGTCATCTTTTTTTTTAATCCGCCCAACACCCTAATGAGGTAAGTGCTGTTATGACCTCCATTTTACAGATGAGGAAACTGAGGTCTGTAACAAATATTATCTCATTTGGGCCTTACAAGAACCCTGTGGGAGATACATGCTGTTATCACCCCATTTTACAGTTGCGGAAATTGAGGCAGATGACTTGCCCAGAGTCACACTGCTAAAAAGCATCTGTAATCGATTCTGAACTCAGGTTTTGCTGGTTCCAGACAGGACAGATTTTTCTCAATCTACCGGAGGTTCCCATATATATATATATATATATATATACACACACACACATACATATATATACACACACATACATATATACACACACATACATATATACACACATACATATATACACACACATACATATATACACACATACATATATACACACACACATACATATGTATATATACATGTATATGTGTATATATATGTATATATGGGGGCCTTCACACACATACATACACACATATATGTATACATATGTGTGTATATGTATATATGTATGTATGTATGTATGCCCAGCGCTTAGCCTAGTGCCTGGCACATAGTAGGCGCTTAATAAATGTTTATTAAATCGAATCTAGCATTTATTAAGCGTCCACCACGTGCCAGACTCTGCGTTAATATTTTTGAGTAGCTGCCCTGCTCACATCCCCCATTCTCTGGAACAGCTCCCCTAACCTTTCCTCCACCCTCCTGCCCTGAAGGATGATGCTCAAGTCTGGGCGTGCTCCGCGCAGAACCAGCTTTGGCTGCTGCGTTGTCAAGGCAACGCACCTCGGCTGACTCCGCCCCTCCTCCCCGCCCCACTCTGCTCCCATTGGGCACACCTCCCTCGGGCGCCCCGTCAGGATTGGCTAACAGGCGCGGCCCTCTAGCCCTCCCTCGCCTCCCGGCCCCTGGCGTGGCGGTATCTGGGCTGATATGAGGCCAGGCGTGCGCCAGCCAATGGGAGCCTGGGATGAGGGATGGAGCGGGTGGGCGTGGATCCCTCCGCCGCCAGGGCGTGCTCAGCAGCTGCCCGGAACTTGACTTCGGTAGCCGAAGTGGTACTGAGAGGGCGGCTGTCTTTGCCTTTGGCTTTGGGCTGGCTGTGCTCCTCCCAGCCCACCTCCGGTCCTCGTGGGTGAAGTGTGTCCCTCCTGCCAGACCTTGCAAAGTGGAGAGTGAAAGCCCTCCCCTGGGGAAAGGTCGCCGGGGGAAGTGCCCCGTCCCTAACGTCCCCCTGTGCACGTGTCGGATTTTGCATCTTTAATTTTCAAAGTAAAGTCTCCCTTGTGGACTGTAAACATTCATGAAATATAACATATATTATGTAATATAATGAATAAAAATAACCATAAATATATTTATTACATATAAATAAATAAGTGTACTTTATTAGGGGAAGCTAGGCGGAGAGACTCCTGGATGTCAGGAACACCCGAATTCAAAATGTGACCCCAGATCCCTGATAGCTGTATGACCCTGGGCGAGGCATTCCCCTGGCTCAGCTTCCCCAGCTATAAAATGGTTACAATGATGCCATGTGCCTTCCCACGGCAGGCTGCTGCGAGGATTAAATGAAATCATATTTGTAAATGACTTGGTGCGGGGGAATTTTTTGAGGGGGATGGTTGGCACCCAAGGGGTTAGTTACCAATGTGGATTCTTGAGGTCAGGGTAGGTAGGATAATAGCCAGAAGGAGTCAAGAAAGAAGCAGATAGCTATGGCAAAGTTAAAGTGCTGTATTATTAAATTTGTAGTTAATTTATTAACCGCCTATTTCTTTGTGCCAGGTGCGCTATGCTAGGTGCTGGTTGGAGGAATGGGGGTAGGGCAGAGACAAAGAAGGAAACGATCCCAGCTCTTAGAAGATACATCCTTAAGACGGAGATAACTTGTACATAAAAATTCTATACAAAACATAGCTCTCTTAGAGAATAGCTAACACCTATGTTGCCCTTTAACGTTTGCAAATGGATTTAGCGGATTCTTTTATTGGTAGCTCACAGATGCTTGCTGTGGGTGGTACAATTCTTATTTTACCAAGGAGGAAATTTAGACGTCAAGAGACTTAGCTTTGTTTGTTTTTTGTTTTTTTTTTTTAAATTTTAAAGAAAACTACCTGTATGAGGAGGGAGGGCAAAGGAAAATTATTATCGGCTGGCTAGGAGAGGGGAAGGTGTAAGTAAGTGATATAAAAATATTCATGGATTCGTTTGAAAGGTACTGCTGCCAATCATACTGGTTAAAAGGAAGAGATATTTAATAACCAGCTTCCTATATGCTCAGAGCACAATCCCATGGTGAATAAAATCCAATGAGCCCCAATAGCGTTTTCAACAATCTTATATAGCCCAAGGCAGAATGGATACAATTGAAATTTAGCAAATTCATTAATAAACATTAGGATATCTCTTCTGGAATTTACAAGAAGACAGGAAATGCTCATCATGAATAAATAAAACTGAACCAGAAATTCATTTTATCACTAACCAGTTAATCACCTGAGTTAAATTTTTGGAGGTCTTGGCTAAGTTTCACAAAAAGAAATAAACAACTGACTGGTTATATGACAGCGTAAGTTTTATACTATTAAAGCTTAAACTTTTTTTGGTAGACTTCTCAAGGCTAAAAATAAAGAACATCCCAAAAGTCTTAGTGTACTTGTACTATGAAATGAAGTTTTAAAAAAAATTTTACTTACTTTATTTTTAATTTATGGACTAAAACAAGCATTTCCATAGCATAATGTAAAAGAAAGATGATTACACATGAAACTACAAATCTATTATGTACACAAGTTGCTATTCCTTTTAAATATGTAATAAAGTTATCATGAAAATTTCTTTTTTCTTCTCTCCCCATATACGACCTAGAGATGGCTACTATTAGACAAAAATACGTATTTATATGTAAAATCATTCTGTACATACTTTTATTCATTGGAATGAAGTTTAAGCACCAGATCCTGGACATAATTCAAAGCTCTCCATAATCTAACTCCTGTCTTTGAGTCAATCATCTATGATCACATAGAAAGCCTATTTCTGCTACCTTGGTCCTGGTTCTGCCCTCTGGAATCAGTCAGAAGGAGGTCAATCCCCTTTCCAATATCTGAACGCAGCTCCGAAGTCTTCTCTTCTCCAGGTTATTGAATCCCGGTTTCTGCAACTAATCATTATATTCACAACCTGTCCAATCGATCAAATATTCTACATTTGATCAAATGTTCTACATTCGGCCTCTAAGAAACTATTTATTCCCTTTACTGCTCTGTCCCTGCTGGACCACTTTCCTGATTCTCCCAGACTTGAGGCAGAATTTCCATCTCTGCCCATAATAATGATAATATTAATAGCAATAGAATGTATATAATTCTTTAAGGTTTAAAAATCACTTCATATTTGATCCTCACAAGTAGGAGCTATTATTCCCATCTTTACAGATGAGGAAATTGGGACTGAGAGAAGTTTAGTGATTTACCTGGGTCATATGTGTGTGTGTGTTCATCCTTCGTTGCCCAAGAAGACCATGCCATCAGAGAAATAATGACATGACTTGCACTTGACTTTGTTTGGAGTGAGGGAGGGTTGTGCAGGTCGCCAGCCTCACTTCTCCTTCGGAGCCATCTGAAGCCAGTGACCAGATATTCGTCAGGATGACTGGAGATGACCCAGGATGAGGCAATTGGGGTTAAGTGACTTGCCCAAGGTCACACAGCTAGTGAGCGTCAAGCGTTTGAGGTGAGATGTGAACTCAGGTCCTCCTGACTCCTGCACTGGTGCTCTATCCATTGCACCACCTAGCTGCTCCTACCTGGGTCATATAGCTAGTAAGTGTCTGAGGCTGGATATTTTTTAGTAATTAGCTGTTTATTTAAATTTTTTTTCAATGAACAAAAATTTATTTTCTCTCCCTTCAATCTATTCCTCCTTCCTCATCCTCACTGAAAAACAACCATCAGCAACACCACCAAATCTCCTGTACACAAATTCCTGCATTGGCTATGTCCAAAAAGTATATGTCTCCGTTTTCACCCTGATTCTACCACCTCTTGGGCAGAAAGTGAGTAACATCTTTCATTATCCGTCCTTTGGAATCAGGGTTGATTGTTATTTTGGTCAGAGTTCTTAAGCCTTGTTTGTTTTCAAAGTGTTGTTCTCCTTGTTTTCTTCTCTTTACTCTGCCTCAGTTCATATAGATCTTCCCAGGTTTCTCTGAAACCATCCTTTACATCGTTTCTTATAACAATAGTATGCCCATTACATTCATACATCCTATTTATTCAGTCATTCCCAGATGGACAAATTCCCCTAAGATACTATATGAACTCAAATCTTTCTGATTCCAAGTATAGCTCTCAATTCATTTTGCAGTGTAGATTCCTTTAAAAGTTGCTCTTGTTTTTTTTTTCTTTAAGGTATGCACTTTTATTTGAACTGGTCTTAGGTCAATGTACAGGTAAAGCTACTTCCGTCCCCCAAGTACTGGCACCAATCTCATAAAATCTCTCGCAGGGAGATTGTAAAGTCTTCATTCACATCTATGTTAGGGGCAGGGAGGGAATTTAGGGGGCCATTCAATATGACTGACAATGAAAAAAAAGGAACAAGTATTAAGGCTGAAGATACAAAAAGTTTTTTTTAAAGGATTACATTCATTTACATGTAAAGGAATATCAGTACCTTCCCCCCTGCCCCCTCCCCATCTAGATTTGTACTGAGCTCCTTTGCTCTTGGAGGCTCATAACTCTGTAACAATGCATTATACAATATTTGGAATGACTATTAAAAAAAATGTACAATCAGAGTCCTGAAGACGCACTGTAGAACTTTGGGGATGTTTGCCTCCAACATACTTAGACTGCTCATCACCTTCACCGTTCCAGTTTTTAAATCCTGAGTCAAGCACCAAAAAAAAAAAAAACAAAACCAAAACTCCCTCAAAAAATAAAAAAAATAAAGCCATGCCAATTTCATCTTTTTTTTGGGCAATTACCATGTCACACCCTTTTGACAAAAAAAAGAAAAAATTCAAAAAACACACACAGTTCATTTAGGAGCATTTGCAGTGGACCATGGAGGGCCCAGATTCATCATACTCCTGTTTGCTGATCCACATCTGCTGGAAGGTAGAAAGAGACGCCAGGATGGAGCCTCCAATCCAGACAGAGTATTTGCGCTCAGGTGGGGCAATGATCTTGATTTTCATTGTGCTGGGAGCTAGGGCTGTAATCTCCTTTTGTATCCAGTTGGCAATGTCATGGTACCACGAGATGATACGGTATTGGCATGCAAATCCTTATGGATGTCAACATCACACTTCATGATTAAGTTGAAGGTAGTTTCGTGGATTTCACAGGATTCCATACCTAAGAAAGATGATTGGAAGAGAGCTTCTAGGCACCGGAACTTCTCGTTGCCAGTGGTGATAACCTGATTATCAGGGAGCTCATAGCTCTTTTCCAAAGAGGAGCTAGATTCAGCAGTAGCCATCTCCTGCTCAAAGTCTAGGGCAAAGTAACACAGTTTCTCCTTGGTGTCACACATGATTTCCAATCTTTGTGAGGTAGTCTGTCAGATCACAGCCAGCCAGATCCAGACAGAGGATGGCATGGGGAAGGGCATAACCTTCATAGATGGGCACAGTGTGGGTCACACCATCACCGGAGTCCATCACAATACCAGTGGTACGACCAGAGGCATACAGGGACAGCACAATCTGGATGGCAACGTACATGACTGGAGTGTTGAAAGTCTCAAACATAATGAGTCATCTTTTCTCTGTTGACTTTGGGGGTCAGGGGGGCTTCTGTGAGTAGCACAGGGTGCTTTTCAGGGGCCACATGGAGCTCATTGTAGAAAGAATGATGCCAGATCTTCTCCATGTCATCCCAGTTGGTGACAATACCATGTCCAATGTGGTACTTCAGGGTCAGAATACCTCTGTTGCTCTGGGTCTCATCCCCCACATAGCTTTCTTTCTGGCCCATACCCACCATCATACCCTGATGTCTGGGGTGCCCAACAATGGAGGGAAAGATGTCTCGAGAGGCATCATCTCTGGCAAAGCCAGTTTTGCCTATGCCAGAGCCATTATCAACAGCGAGAGCAGCAAATGGCGAACTTTGAAGTGGCAGGTTTAAACTTTTAAGAGAGAGAGGAGGTGGTGCCGCACCTGGAGGCAGGGGGAAGGCGAGTGCAGGCTGGGTGGGAGAGCTCACACTCAAAAAATTTCTCTTGTTGAAGGCCCAGTTAAGGTACCAGCTGCTCTAGGAAGCTCTTCCTGATAGTCTTAAGTGAAAGTGATTTCTCTTCCCAGCCATCTCCACACCATCTACACCCTGGATATTATCCCCATCCTTCTCCCCACTACTCCCCAAATTGGACTCAACCCTTGGGATTCTTAACTGTGATAGGTGAGCTTTTTGTCTTATTTTGTCCACAGCTAACCCTCTACATCACTTCCTACCAGTCTCTACACCATACCTTCTCCTCCACCCATTTTCCAACTCCCCTTTTAAGTTGTTTTTCTCCACTAGAAGGTAAACTCCTTCAGGGCAAGAACTATCTTGCTTGCTTGTATTTGTCTGTCAATCCATCCATCCATCCATCCATCCATCATCTATCTATCATCTATCTATCTATGTATCTATGTATCTATCTATCTATCTATGTATCTATGTATCGATCTATCATCTATCTATTCTTCCATCCATCTATCCTTCTGTCTACTCATCTATCTTTCCATCTATCTGTCTCCATCTATCTTTTGCTCCATATCACACTCCCCAAAGACCACAAGTATATTTGTGTCTGTCCCATGCTGGACTACCTGAGCCTTCTTATTTGTCGTCCAGGTCTTCGGTGATCAGCCGGATTTACGTGTTGAGAGAAGAGACTTTCCAGAGTTGAACAAGGGTTAGACTTTATTCAGGGTCTTAGTTACATATGCAGGGTGAATTCTTCCTCAGGAGAGAGGAATCCTCCTCCTCCCAAGAGGCAAGGATCATACAGCAAGAGGATGGGAGCGGAAGAGGGGAGGGACCCTCTTCCCTCTAAGGGCCCCTCAGTGCAAAGAGAACCTTCAGGCTTTCCTGTCCCTACTTAAGCTCTCCCAGCTGCATAGTTTGCACGTGAATACCGTGTGTGCTCTCAGCCCCTAGCTAGTCAACAACAGGTGTGCTCAGACCACAGGCCAATCTCAAGGGTGGGATGCTCTCCCCAGCAAGTTTCCCATTGAGAAGAGGTGGAAATACACAAGATAGCCTGTGTTTCTCGCCTCAATCCCCAGCTGTTCCCTGGGGGGCCTCATGAGAACTCTAAGATTTAGAGGTCCTCACTTTTACCTGCCCGAGACTGTCCTCATGAAACTGAGCTTACACCCCTAACACCATGCCCCCTGAAGCTCCCTAAGGTCAAGGACTTCCATTTTTTCAGCTTGGAATCACCCAGATCCTGATCACGGTAGGTGGACATTTTTGTTGAATGGAATTGAACCTAGATTTGTATAGCATTAGGTAGGCTGTGTGGAGGAGGGAAGGGAGTGGTTGGGACACAGACACAGTTTTCACCACCCATTGCAAGTCATTTCCACTTTCGTGTAGGAGGTAGTTTAGGCTCCTATCCCAGCTTGCCACTAAATCACTGCTGACATTTAGCTAGTTCCTTCCCTTCTCTAGGTCTCATTTATTATCTATATAAAGTGAAGGGGGCTGCACTAGATACTCTATTAATTCTCTGACGTAGCTAGTGGCACAGTACATAGAATGCTGGACCTGGAGTCAGAAAAACATGAGTTCACATTTGGTCTCAGACACTTAGCTCTGTGAAGCTGAGCAAGTTAACCTCTGTTTGCCTCAATTTCTTCAACTGTAAAATGGAGAAAATAATAGCCACTACCTCCGAGGATTTTTGTGAGGATGAAAGGAGATAATATGTATAAAAACAGCTTAGCATAGTGCCTGGCAAATAATAGGTGCTTAATAAATGTTTATTGATTGATTGGAATGTACTTCTTTCTTACCTTGGTTTCTTAGAGTTCCTAGCTTCCTGCAAGACTCAACTCTAGTTCCACCCCTTACATGGAACATCTCTTCCCCCATGTTAGTGCCCTCCCTCAAAATTACAATTATATTAATATTACATTTACTTATGTGTCTATATATTATACTTAGTTTTGTGTTGTTTCCCTTTAATAGGATATAAATTCCTTCAAGGCAAGAACTGGCTTATTTTTGTCTTAACATTTTTAGAGGCTATTACTATACTCTACACATTTTTCTTAGATCAGATTCCTAATCTTTTGATGAGAAAACTCCCTCATCCACACCAAGAGCCTTAGCTCTTAGTTTTCAAGACGTTAAAGGAACATAATCAGGATCACATCGACAGAATGTGGAAGAGGGAGGACTTGAACACAGGTCTTCTGGACTCTAAGGCTGCCTCTCTATCCTATACTCAAGGCCGAAGGTCCCTCCCATGTTGTCTCTTATCAGGCACATGGAGTGTGTGTGTGTGTGTGTGTGTGTGTGTGTGTGTGTGTGTGTATGTGTGTGTGTGTTCTTGTGTGTTTCAGTCATGTTCTTGACAAAGATACTGGAGGGATTTGCCATTTTCTCCTCTGGAGGCACCTATATAATTCATATTTGTTGAATGAATGACATTCATATAGTAAATGTACATAATGCTTCATACAAGGACCAGTCTAGCTCATCACTGAAAATTTGGCTTCTGGATGATGAATTTTTTTGGTCATGACAACTGATAAAGAGTCTTCTAAATCCAGGAACTGTTGCTACCTTTATCACGGGAGAGAGAACCCACACGGAAGAACTCCCGGATTCTTACAGAGTGTCTCCTGGTTAAAGTTCAACTAAATAACAGAGAAAACATTGAGATAATGGCAATAGTTAGTTTATATTATAGAGATGGCAGCAGAGACTAGGAGGGCTTCTCTGAATTCATTTTGGGAGAAGGATCATGCCTTCTCTGTATCTATTATTAGCAACTTTCATTTATATCTCAAGATGTATTAGCTTCATAACCTCATTTGATCATGTTATAATAGTTAACAACAGGCATGCACAGTACATTTATTTAGCTAGGGTGCAGACCCAAGGGATTTAATTTTTATTTGTTTTTTAATGGCAAACATTTATAGAATACTTAATCATTAAGGACATTTTTATCCATCAAATAAGCTGAAGGATCTGAAATTGAATTAAACTTTTAAAAATAAGTTGGCAGTTAAACTTTAAAAAATATAAGCTTTGCAAATGGGTTTCTTTTAGTTAAACCCTTCCCTGCCCCCTAAAATATAGAACAACCTTATATTCTTGCCTAAAAATGTACCTTTCTGACTAGACCCAGCTTCTCCATCCCTGAACATGGCTATGAAAGGCTAGTGGTTGAATTTAGGCACTAGAGACAATTAGTGTATTCTTTTAAAATGTAAAATTTTAATTTTTTTGCCTTCTTTCTTTGTTTGGACTTTTTGTAAGCATCAGTCTTACCCCCATTTAGCTGCAGGTTCACTATAAACTCTTCTCAGTTCTATTGGCGTTACAATAAACTGGTATGTGTTCATCCTTCATTGCCGAAGACCATGCCAACTTGCCATCAGAGAAATAATGACATGACTTCATCAGGATGATTGGAGATGACCCAGGATGAGGCAATTAGGGTTAAGTGACTTGCCCAAGGTCACACAGCTAGTGAGTGTCAAGTGTCTGAGGTGAGATTTGAACTCAGGTCCTCCTGACTCCTGCACTGGTGCTCTATCCACTGCATCACCTAGCTGCCCCTACAATAAACTGCTCCTAGACTGGAAGATGGTTTGAGCCTGTGAATTCATTCCAGGTGGACATCGCTCTGTACCCTCACATTTCAGAGTTCCTAGCAACCCTAAACTGCATCAGTCCCATAATATAGCATGGACTCAACTGAGCAAGGTTATACCTGGGCTATTGGCTGCCTTTTCTGATTTGTATTTCCTTCCCTGAGTAAGGAATCAAAAATTTTTCTCAGGAAAGGGTGGCCAGGTCTAGACTTGTGAAGGAATATTTCATATCCCTTGAATAAAGTAAGTTCACTCTGTCCTTTTGCTGACCTCTCAAGGAACATAACATGCGCGAGTTGGCCACGTATTAATGTTTTGGGAACTAGCCACTCCCGGAACACATAGATAATACTTGGAGGATCTGGCTAGTCCTCCCAGTATATGATTAATTAACTTATATCTTGTGGCCCCCGTATGATATGTCCTTGACGAACAAACATCCGTACTCCCATGGTCGTGTGCCCGACCAGCTTGGAACGGTACACGGGGCCGTTAGCAAAAAGCCCTCTTTGTCCAGATCCCTATAAAGTCCCCCCGCCTAGTGTATGTCCTCGGAATCTCACCCATGGTGAGGACCCTCTGCCTGGGACTACTTGCTCCCAATTCAGACCCTGAAAGCTGTATCCCGGGATTTCCCAGCTGAGAAAATTCAGGTGTTGGTGCTTCCCTGAATTGGTGATGTTTTTCTATTTCCTCTTATATCTATATTAATATTGCTATAATTATATTAGTATTAGGCTATATTAATTATTTCTGCTGTAGCTCTAAACTGTTCATGCATTTGCCTTTTCTGTAAATCAATAAAATATCCAGCTTCTTCTTCTCAAATGTGTCTTATTGTAGGTGCGAATCTGAACCATAAATTTCCTTAATCACACAACTTGTAGACAAGAATTCTGGAGGTTCTGGGTTCCACTTGGTTGGGGCTGACTGGTAAGGATCAAGGAACCACTGAAAGCTGCCATAGTTTCTGCATTGGAGAGGATGGCTACTGACCAAAGGAACTGTCCCAAGCCTGGCCCTTTTATCAGCAGATGTGTACTGGGAGTTGTTCAGACACCGCAGAGGGTAGGTGAAATATAAAATGCCTAATTATCAGACCTGCAAACTGCTTTATGTTTTCATGAGATTTAAATATCACTAGATTGTATCAGTAGCTATAACTTACCAAATCCCAAATTGTTCTGTTAATGTTATGTTTAGCATTTCTTTTTTGTGAAGGAATCAATTATCTGATTCATACATGATTCATATTGTGTTTTGAATACATTTTCATTCCTTTTTAGGAAAACCCTAAGACATGAGCCGTTGCCCAAGCTAGACATTAAACTTTCCCTGGGTGCTAGAGGTGGAGCTCTCCAGGACTGAACTCAGCCCCAACAACACACTGGGATACGGAACAGGAAATGGCCCAGTAGCCTGGCCCCTGTGGTCCCAGCAGGGAGTAGACATATATGTCATTAAACACACATTGTCTTATTTTGAGGAGGCAGGAGGCAGAACATCAGATTAGAGGAATAGGAGTCCAGAGTATGGAGGCAGTTAGATGGCTTAGTGAATAGAGCCCAGGATTTTGAGTTAGGAAGTCCTGAGTTCAAATTTGAACTTAGACACTCACTGTGTGACCCTGGTCAAGTCACTTGACCTCAGTTTGCCTAAGCTACTGGAGAAGAAAATGACAAAACACATCAGTATCTTTACCAAGAAAACTCCATGGACAGTGTGGTCCATGGGGATGTGACTGACTGACAACAACATTCTAGAGTATATGAAGGAGACATATGAGCACTGAAGTTGGTCAGAACCAGACTCTGGAGGACTTAAATAAAAATCAGGCTGAGGAGATTGATCTTGGGAGTTACATAGCTAGACCTGTGCTTCAGGACGATGATCTACTTTGGCAGCTGTGTGAAGGATGGTTTGAAGAGGGGAGCTGAGGAAAAACCTATTTATTAGGAGGGAGAAGTAATGAGTACATGGTGGGCATCCCATGGGCAATCAACTAGGACACTAGGGCCTCCCTGGAATAGTCTTCTGTTATTTGCTAAGTGTTTTATAGATATGATCTCATTTGATCCTCACAACAACTCAGGGAGGCAAGTGCTATTGTTATCCCCATTTTACAGTAGAGGAAATTAAGGCAGACAGAAGTGAAGTGACTTGCTCAGAGTACACAGTTAGGAAGTGTCTGAGCTTGTATTTGACTCCAGGCCTAGAGCTCTAGTCACTGCACCACTTACTAGTAACATTTAATAGCAATAATGGACCAAAGGTTCTCAACTTGGGATCTGTGAATTTGTCTTAATTGTTTTTGTTTTTTTTTTGATAACTCTCAGTACTTTAGACCAGGGGTGGGGAAGCTTAGGGCCAAAAGACCCTCTAGTGCTCAGATTAGACCCTTAGCCAAAGTGATGAGGGCTGGAAAGACATAGGAAGCCCAAGACTGGAGTTCCCTGCATGGGCCATCCTGAAAGAATTCATGGACTCAAACATTCTTGAAGTCAAGGTGATAAAGATTTATTATGCTTTTTATGGGGCAAGAGTTCTAAGGCAACCTTCAATCTGAATGTGGAGTTGAAGGACCTGAGCTACAATTCCAGTTCTGCTATGTACCGTCTTTGGTGAGCTTTGGAGAAGTTGTTGGAAGGCCTCAAATCCCTCCCCTATGTATGTAACAAAGCACCAATCTTGGGAGCATGCACAAGGACCTCCATGGGGCAGGGTTTGGAGAAATACATTTTAGAGGTACGTGGAGGGGCCTTGCTCTGGACTTGAGAGCATACACGGAGACTTAATCACTGGTCCCTATCTGCTTAAAAGAAGCAAGGCCTTTTAGTCAGTTGTTGAGCCAGAATGAAAAACACATACATGAGACTCCAGTGGAGAAATCTGCTCTTTTTATTTCTTGCTGACCATAGAGTATGAGTGTCTGAGCACTAAAAGGTCAGCTGGGGGCAGGGGAGGATGCTTTCCCTCCATTGGGCCAGCCCTGAAGGTTGAGTTTGGAATGAAGCTGCTTCCTATCTGGGTCTTCTTTCCTTTGTGAGATCTGAAGGGGTCAGAAGAGCTAGCTGGAGAAGGCCCTGAATGGAGGCTTCCCTGAGGAGTGACCTCTTGGACTCAGCCTGGCAGGGGTTCTGTCTAGTACCTCAGATATTGGGTCATACAGCAAGAGAGCAACTCATTGATCTGCTATGCCACATTTGGAAGTGAACTTGATGGGATGAATGCTTTGGAACAACCACCTTAAACTTGAACCCACTCTCCTTAGGGACCAAGGTGGTGGACGGGAGAGTGTCTCTTGATGGTTCAGGAACAGGGAGGTGGTTTATGTACTTCTGTGCTTGTTGTACCTTCTCAGTGAATATTCCTATGTAAAAGCTAATGGATAAAACTGATGATAATATTACTGTTACTAATGGATGATAATATTACTATTATGATTAATTACTAATAATGGTAATATTACCATTAAATTGATAATTTAATAAATCAATAATATTTATACACCATATATTTATTTATATATAATATTAATCATACATTATATCACATATAATTATTATAATATTAATCAAAAAGATAATATCAATAAATTCACAAATTGATAATATCAAGGGTATTGAAGAGATAGTAGTTGGCACTTGTGACTGATATTGGTTAAAGCATATTGGAACTAAGGCTTAAGCTGCTATCATCAGGAGAATTATCTCCAACTCTTTGGGTTACCCATAGGACCCTGAGGGGGAAATGTACTTGCCCCCAAGAGTTCCCAAAAGAGTAGGAATTGGAATAAGGACCCTCCAGAGTCTACATGGGCTACATACAAAATGAAGGAATTGGGCTAGATGACCTTTCCATCTCTAAATCTATGATTCTGTGAATGGAAACCCGAGGAAGGTTATGGTAGTTGACAATGAGAATGAGTCTCCTTTTCCTGCTAGAGAGTAATCTAACACACTGCTGGGTAAGAATGGCTTTTTCCAGGCTTGGATCACTTTCAAGCAGGGAGGTCCTTGGCTTGAATGTGGCTCAGGTATCTACCTGCAGATATGGCTCAGGTGAAATAAGAGAAGATCTCATAATAGCTAACATTTGAATGTCACTCTAAGCTTTGCACAGTATCTTATATTGTCTCTTTTAATTCTCCCAATGAACCTGTGAGGTGGGTACTATTATCATCCCCATTTTACAGATGAAGGAGGCCTAGGGTCACATGGCTAGCAAGGGTCTGAGGCAAGATTCAGACTTGTCTTCTTGATTCCAGATCAGGACATCTATGGACTTCTCTATCAAATCACTATGCTCCAGGAACTTCATCATTGGGAAATCTTACCATCCTGCAAAATTCCTACAGGACTTGATGCTTACACCTTATCAATACCTGCTGCTTCCGACCTTTCCCAATCACAGACTGGAAACAGCCACCTCTCAGAAGCACTGTTTAGTGATCTGTATTCAGGGAAAGAATCTTTTTTTCCCCCTGAACCAATCAGGGAAAGAAACATAAAGCAGAAGAAGCCACCAGGGGGTTAAGGTTCAGTCTCAGGCTCATCTAAGCAAGTACATATCCTCTCTGCCATTTGGTGGAGATGCAGGGATGCTAGGGGAAGAGGAGAGAGAAATCCCTGCCCCAAACCTAGTCCAAAGAAGAGCTGGTGCTGGATCTGACCTAAGAGGGGTTATCTAAAGGGAAAGCAGGTTCCTACCTTTGTAAATGACTAAAGGAGAAGATTCTTTAACTAGGATCCATCCCCTGTGATGTTTGGTGGCCAGTCCTCTTTGCTACAACCTTAGTCACGGGGACACATGAGGACCAATCAAGAGCTTTATTATTTTGCTTATTCCTTAACAAGAGGCCAATGTCCACCCTCACAGAACTGGAAAGTAGGATCACTCCCACTATATAAATAAATATAAAAATTGACAAAAAATAAATAGAATGATTAAATATAAAAATACATAAAAGTATAATTACAGAAAATGTAATTTCAGTGCAGTGGCAGTAGTTGGGGGTGGGTTTGAAAAATTCTGATGGTGCTTCCACTGAGTTTTTAAGGGGGTAAAGATTCTAAGAAGTAGAAATGAGGAAGTAATACATTCCACGAATTAGGGACAGTTTGTGCAAAAGCAGAAAGACAGACTCTCCCATGAAGAGAGTGTTTGGGCCATTCTGAAACTCATTGGACACAGAGGACATCATAAGTACTAGCAAAGCCATAGTTCTAGTTAATTTTATTTTTAGTCTTTGACATTTAGAACCAAGAATTTTAAACACTGCTGGGCTTAAGGGGTTGGGATGCTGCACCCAGCTCTTTAGTTTTACTGTCATTTTGGCTCTCACTCCAAAACCCTGGTGAAATTATTTAAAGCTTAGATTTGATGCATATCCAGTGTCTCCCCAAAAGGAGAGTAAAACAGAATCAGTATACAACATGAATAGGGTAGAAGACATTTATTTATTTCCACCTCACAAAAGAAATGCCAAACACAAAAACTCACAAGCCTGCATTGGCAGAGACTCAAAATAAGATACAGTAACTTATAGTTACTGTTACATTTTCCCGGGAGGTTGGTACTGAAAACATCAAGATATGAAGCAGTTGATGGCTCTGATGAATAGGCATTTTGTATTTCCCCGTCCAAGCAATTCTGTTCAAGTCTATGTCTTCTTGACAAATCTGGACACGGGCTGAGATCTTCCCTCTTTGGGTGGTCAACCTCTCTGGTACAGAAAACCCATCTACCACCAGTCATCTTAGACCAAAGGACACTGAACTTCGGAAACCCACAAAGTTTCCTCCAAGGTTGAATATGTCCATCTTGCTCAGTCATCTAAAGAAAAGAGTGGCTGAGGCAGCTAGGAGCCTAAGGCTCAAGCTCAGGCTTGCCACTCTACCCACGTGTGCTTCAGCAACTGTGTACTCAAAGTTCATCATTTCTACAATGGATGGAGGAAAGGGCAGTGCCCTTCCCCACTGTCCCTCATGGAAAGTCTAGAGAGAAAGAGGTACTTGTCACATGGGAGACTATAAGAAACAGCATGAACTGTCTCTCCTTTTAAAAATGACCTCCCTCAGCCCCTACCACCAGAGGGCTAATGAGACTGTCTTGTTTTCCTAAAGAATTCCAGGACAGAAGATATGGTCAGCCAGAAGCAGACAGGGTAATTCCATACATGGCCCCATGGGGTGAAGTCCCAGTTACACAAAGATAATATTGGCAGAAATGACTCAGTTCAGCTATCATATTTACACAGGGCTTTAAAATTTTCAAGACTTTTGTGTACATTGTGGTTGTAAGTTTTTTAAAAGATGCTGTGTGGTACCTGGGACAACTTAAGATGGAGAAAATGGCTAAGAAGGCTAGACTGGATTTCAGGGAGTCATCGAAAACTGTTGGACTGAGTACTTGGACTATATCATGGTTGGAACAAAGAATGACCACTTATAGACTATGGGGAGTGCTTGGTTTTCCACCTGTCTCCCATGTGTAAGTTTTGCCCAGACTAGTCTCTTTGGGTTTTATAACAATTCCACAGGAGGTAGCCTTTACCTGTAATATAAAATACTAGTTATATAGGTAGGTGATAAGTGAGGGGACTGAGGAAGACCCCTCACTCTGAAGATATTTTCACTCACCTGTTGCTGAAAGTGGGGGGAGTAGATGTAGGAGGAGAAGCCAGGTGTGCACCGATAAAGCAATCCTTAAAAGTGCTTCCCTATTTATGTCTAGTCGAGGGGATTTTGATTCAGTCTAAATTAGAAATCTCTCTTGGCTCATCACCTTGGTTGTCAAAGCAATACCATAGCAGAGTAATCAAAGAAGGTTTGGGATCTCCTGAGAAAGTAGTCATCATTCTCCTGCCGTCTAGGCAGGAGGCATCTAGGCATCTAGGCACTCACACCAGGCCCTGGATGTGCCCTCTAATTTTCTTAGACTTCTCCCGCTTCCCATCTGCCATCACTGAGGACAGTGACCACACAGCAAGGGTCAGCAAAGATGATTTGCTTTGACAGCCAAGGTGATCACAATGTTGTATTGGTATATACCTTTTCTGTACTTAAGAGAGTAGCTACTATAGCTGGCATTGCTAGTTGTTCAGTAGTGTCTGACTTTTTCGTGATGTCATCTGGGCTTTTCTTGGCGGTAATTTTCTATTTCCTTCTCCAGCTTGTTTTACAGATGAGGATACTGAGGCAAACAGGGTGAAGTGACTTGTCCAGGGTCACACAGAGTCTGAGATTGGATTTGAACTCAGGGCTTCCTGACTCCACACCCAGCACTCTGTCTACTGAGCCATCTATCTAGCTGCTTCTAGTTACTATTTTTATGGCACTTTAAGGTTTACAAAGCACTTTACACATATTTTTTCATTTTATCATCACAATAATCATAGGAGGTAAACGGTGCTATTATTATTGCTAATAATAATAACTAGCCTCTCCACAGTACTTTACGGTTTGCAAAGCACTTTACATGTATTTTCTTTTTTCCTCTTTTAAAATAGCATTTTATTTTTTGAATTACATGTAAAGACAATTTTAAACATTCATTAAAATTGTTTTTTGAATTCCAAAGTTTTCTCTCTCCTTCCCCATCCCCTCCCTGAAATGGCAAGCAATTTGTTATGTTATGATCCCTGTTGAATTTGTCCTTCATTCTGGAAGAGGACCATGACATCAGGATGATGACATGACTTGCAGTTTACTTTGATTTGAGTGAGGGAGGGCTGTGCAAAGTCACCAGTCTCACTTTCTCCTCTGGAGCCAGGTTATGATGGAATCCTAATGACGCTGCCTCCAGCCCAACATTCTAACTTCTTTAGTTAGAAACTAAACAGCCTGAACAGCAGGCTCACTGCCCCTACCTAGTCACTCACCTCCCCACCCCCCACTCAATATCCTATCATATTCTTCTTATATGCCTCACTACTCACTAGGACCACAGGTATGT
This sequence comes from Notamacropus eugenii, assembly GCF_028372415.1. Classification (NCBI taxonomy): domain Eukaryota; kingdom Metazoa; phylum Chordata; class Mammalia; order Diprotodontia; family Macropodidae; genus Notamacropus; species Notamacropus eugenii. The sequence continues at coordinate 40,614,143 of NC_092875.1, forward strand.
CCTTGAACTCATACTTCTCACAGAACAGCAGGTGTGTCCACGTATGGGATCCCAACCACTGCCTCTAGCTAGCCACTGCCCCTAGACCCAATCCTCATATTTCCCACAGAAACAGCAGGTATGTACATGCACTCAACCATAACCACATCCATCTAGTCTCAGGACCACAATAGCCAGCCAATCAGAAAGCAGCACCACCAGGATGCCCAAGCAGGATATGGACCCCAAAACAATAAAAGGGACTTTCCCTAAGTAGGCACCTGTGCTGTAATATTAAAGAACTGACCTAGAGTGAACTTATGATGTAGAGAAACTTATTATAATGTCATTATCATACTTATGTACCACCTCCCATGGATGTTTCTTTATGCATTGTGGGTAATTGCATACATAGTTCCACTGTGCCTGGCACCCCCTCCCTAGTACCTAATCCCTTAACAAGCCCATCCTGCCTTTTTAATATTAATAATTTTTGCTATGTAATTGCATCTTTACCCTATAAAAATCCATTTTGCTTTCTCTGAAAAGTTACTGGTTCCTTTTGGAACTTAGCCCCGCTTCATGAGAGGCTTTAATCTCAATAAATGCCTATACTTGGATTGGAGATCTTCTGACTGAATTCTTTGAGAGGGTTCCACTAAAACATGTCATTTAACCACAACAGGTCTTCGGCATCCCTGGGTGGGCAGAGTCTAAACTCCAACAGATTATATATACCTACATATATACATATATTTATACCCATATAGGTACATATATGTACATCAAATATACACATACATACATATAAAATATTTCCATATTAGCCATGCTATGAAAGAAGAAACAGACCAAAAAGAAAAAACACATAAGAAAAATAAAGTGAAAATAGTAGGCTTTGATGGACATACAGAGTTCATCAGTTCTTTCTCTGGATGTAGATAGAATTTTCCATCATGAGTCCTTTGGAATTATCATGGATCACTGTATCGTTGAAAAGAATACAATGTTGCTGTTACTATGTGTTGGGGGTGTAAGCTCAGTTTCACGTGAACAGTCTCGGGCAGGTAAAAGTGAGGACTTCTAAACCTCAGAGTTCTTACGAGGCCCCCCAGGGAACAGCTGAGGATTGAGGCGAGAAACACGAGATATCTCATGTCTTTCCGCCTCTTCTCAGTGGGAAACTTGCTGGGGAGAGCATCCCACCCTTGAGATTGGTCCATGGTCAGAGCACACCCATCGTCCATTAGCTAGGGGCTGAGAGCACTCATGATATTCACGTGCAAACTATGTGGCTGGGAGAGCTTAAGTGGGGACAGGAAAGCCTGAAGGTCCTCTTCTTCTCTTCTCTTCTTGCTTTGGGGCCCTAAGAGGAAAGAGGGTTCCTCCCCTCTTCTGCTCCCATCCTCTTGCTGTATGATCCTTGCCCCTGGGGAGGAGGAGGTTTCCTTTCTCCTGGGGAAGAATTCGCCCTGTATATGGATACATAACTAAGACCCTGAATAAAGCCTAACCCTTGTTCAACTCTGGAAAGTCTCGTCTCTCAATATGTTTATCCGGTTGGCCTCCGAAGACCTGCGAAAGGTAAGTAGACTTGGGTAGTCCATTGGCCTCTAGGCTGAACAACTATGTACACTGGTCTCTGGTTCTGTTCATTTCACTCTGTATCACTTCATGTGAGTCTTCCTAAGGTTTTTCTGAAATCCACCTGCTCCTCATTTCTTACAGCACAATAATGTTCCATTATACCACAACTTGTTCAGCCATTTCCCAATGGATGGGCATCCCCTCAGTTTCGAAATTCTTGGCTGTCAGAAAAAGAGCTGCTATAAATATTTCTGTACATGTGGGTCCTTTCCCCTTTTTTCTGATCTCTTTGGTATTGGTATGGCTAAGTCCAAGGGTATGTACAGTTTTATAGTCCTTTGGGCATAGTTCCAAATTTTACATGTATTTTCACCAACAACCCTTGGAAATAAGGAGTGTTACTACTATTTCTGTGGCTTAAGGTTCGCAAAAATTATCTCATTTAAGGATCACAGCAACCCTGGGACGGAGGGGCTGTGATTGGAGATGGAGGTTAAGCGAATTCCCTGAGGGCGCATTGCCAGTATATTTCAGAGAGGAGACTGGCATCCAGGTCTTCAGTTACCGAATGAGATAATATTTGTAAAGCCCTTGTGAACCTTAAAGCGCTCTATAAAACTAATTATTAATAAAGACTAACCTACTTTATAAACGTGAGTTGTTTCTTTAATTTTGGAAGGTGCTCCAGATATGAGAATTACGATTACTGTTATTTCCCCCTGAGAAGCTAGTGGCTCTTGGAGCCGGGCGGGGCAGGGCTGGGCAACACGTTTGGGGGCACTCTTTTTCCTGCCTTGGCAGACAGGTAGCGGAAGGTTACGTTGCTCACGAGTGTCTGAGCGGCAGTTAGAGGGCGGGGCCAACAGCCCGGGGGCGGAGACAGCGGCCCTTAGGGGCGGGCAGCGGGGCCGCTTTGGGTGGGGCGGCGGAAGAACCCGGCTCACTTACCTGTGGGACGTTCGTCCGGCCGGAGGGGCTCCCGCTGCGCTCGCGCTCAGCCCTCTCGCCCTCTGCTCGGCCACCGCGGCCGCGGCCGCTGCCCGGATCCGGGAGAGGCGGGCGCGGGGCCCGGTCCAGGAGCGCGCACGCACGCTCGGCCGCGCGCACGCCGCGCTCCCGCCTGGGGCCGCGTGTGAGGGGGGCGTGCGCGCGGGAGCGGAGGCGCGCCACCCCGGCCCGGCCCTCTCCTCCCGGCCCCCGCCTGCCCGGCCTCTGGGCCCGCCCGGCCCCCGGAGCCGCAGCCATGTCCAAGGAGGCGCGGGCCAGGCACGAGGAGATCATGGAGGCGCAGGTGATGTGGGAGCCCGACGGCAAGAGGAACGCGCAGATGGACCGCTTCCGGGCGGCCGTGCGCTGCGGCCGCGGGCCCGCGCTGGGTGAGGGCCGGGCCGGGCCGGGATGGGGGAGGGCCCGCCCCTCGGTGCCTCAGTTTACCTCCTTGTCAGCGGGGTGGGGGTGTCGGTGGAGAATCCTCCCCCTCCGTGCCTCAGTTTACTTCCTTGTCAGCGGGGGCGGGGGTGTCGGTGGAGAATCCTCCCCCTCCGTGCCTCAGTGTACCCCGTCCTGCCTTAGAACTGGTGTGGGTGAGGAAATCTCCCCCTCCGTGCCTCAGTGTACCTCCTTGTCAGCGGGGTGGGGGTGTCGGTGGAGAATCCTCCCCCTCCGTGCCTCAGTTTACCCCGTCATGCCTTAGAACTGGTGTGGGTGAGGAAGTCTCCCCCTCCGTGCCTCAGTTTACCTCCTTGTCAGCGGGGTGGGGGTGTCGGGGGAGAATCCTCCCCCTCCGTGCCTCAGTGTACCCCGTCATCCCTTAGAACTGATGTGGGTGAGGAAGTCTCCCCCTCCGTGCCTCAGTTTACCTCCTTGTCAGCGGAGCAGGGGTGTCGGTGGAGAATCCTCCCCCTCCGTGCTTCAGTGTACCCCATCATCCCTTAGACCTGGTGTGGGTGAGGAAGTCTCCCCCTCCGTGCCTCAGTTTACCTCCCGTTGGCCCTCTCCTGATGGTGGCTGTGGAGGGAGGGAGCGCCCGTGTCAGCAGAGTGGACTTGGGGGACTGTTTGCCTCGGGGTCACTAGCACTGAGTGACGGGACGGACGCTTCTCTCCTCCCCGCTTTCCCTAGCTCTCCGTGAGTGACAGTCCTCTGAGGGGTCCTGTGACTGTGCCCATCCCTCAGCTTCCCTCCTTCTCAGCGCTGTCAGGGAGGAGGACCGGGGGGCTGGTGGGAAATAGCCCCCCCCTCAGCTTCTCCCATGCTTAGTGATGACGGACGGACTGAAGGAAGGAAAGAGAGAGCATTCCTAGGGATGGAGCAGGAGGGGCCCAGACTTGGGTGCCCTCCCTCCCTCTCCCCTAATCCTTAGACAGCGAAGGCATCAGGGCATGAGAAGCCATGCAGGGTCCCTGTTTTCTCTCTTGTAACCTTCTCCCTGCCCTGTTCCTTAAACTTAGTTTTTGAAGGCATTCCGTGGCAGGGAAGGCTGGGAGGAGGGCTTTCATTTTTTCATTTTTTTATACTTGGGTGATAGTAGTGGGGAAACCTCTCTTGTGCCTTAGTATTTTTCCCACTGTTAGAGGGACCATTTTCTGCGCACCTGCAGGACAGGTAGAAAGGGCTGCAGCCTAGCACTGGGTGGTTGGAGCTGAGCAGGTGCGTGTGTGCATGCATGCATGTGTGTGTGTACGTGTGTGTGTTTGTAAAGTCTTTGTACGTGTGGGAGAAGTGCTCGAAGGCCCCATGATCTTTCACATTCCATAAATGTGCCTTCTTATCCACACTTGCCTGTCACTCAACCTAGAATCCTTTGCAAGGGTGGGGAACCTTCAGCCTGGAGGCAGCATGTGACCTTCTAGGTCCTCAGGGGTGGCCTTTGGACTGGGTCCAAATTTGAATTCAGTCAACAAGCCACCACTGCTATAAGTGATGGAATTTCAGAACTTGAAATGACCTATTCTAGTCCAGGGCCTTATTTTACAACATTCAATACTTTTCCCATTTTATTACATATGGAGTCTAAAAGGATCATAGGATTTATAGTTGGGAGGGAACCCCTCATTTTTAGAGGAAGAAACAGTCCCTGAGAGGGGAAGAGAACTCTCTCTAGGTCACCCAGGTAATCAGAAGCAAGATTCAGACCTGGGTACCTAGACTCCAAACTTAGGGCTCTTTTCTTCCATCATACCCTGTTGCCTCACACATATCATTGACATAGTCCTTTAGGTTTCCCTTTGATTCTTCCTTTGATTTCCGAGTGTGGTTCAAGTTTCCTAAGTCCAAGAGAAGGGGTGGGCTACCTAGGCAAAGTACTTTCCCAACCACTTTTTGGGATGGGGATATGCTAGACTGCTGCTGGTTGAAGTTGGAAGTTGGGGCCTAGAATCACAGACCTGGGAGGGATCTTAGAGGGTCGGGCTTAGAAGAGCCCTACCCGCATCGAGCAGGAATTCTCTGCATTTGAAAAGTCAAATGGGAGTTGAACCAGTCTGAAGCCATCCAAACTCCCAAGGTGTATGATTAAGGAAATTTATGGTTCAGATTCACACCTACAATAAGACACACTTGAGAAGAAGAAGCTGGATATTATTGATTTACAGAAAAGACAAATGCGCAGACAGTTTAGAGCAATAGCAGCAATAATTAATATATTCTAATACTAATATAATTATAGCAATACTAATATAGATATGAGGAAATAGAAAAACATCACCAATCCAGGGAGGCACCAACTCCTGAATTTTCTCAGCTGGGAAATCCCGGGAGACAGCTTTCAGGGTCTGAATTGGGAGCTAGGAGTCCCAGGCAGAGCATCCTCTCCATGGGTGAGATTCCAAAGTTCTCATCAGAACAGAGACCTAATAAACCCTTCCAAACAAAGAAGGCTGAATGCCAACAAAGAGGCTAATTGCCAACTATCCTGTACGTTGTCCATCGAGAGAGAGGGTAGCCACACCTCGCGATGGAGTATATACGTGATGTTCGTCTTTGGAGAACTGGCTAGGTTCTCAAGGCAGCAGATGTTCCATGTTTGTGTGGGATTTATCATGTCTTCAAGGTCCGAGTTCACTTGGGGGACACAACAGTCTACGTGCAAGACCTACACTGAAATGTGGAAAAACTTCTAAGTCCATTTACCCTTCACAAGGACTGCCTGAACCAGATCAAAATGTTGTTGGGAAGTGTTTAATAATGAAATAAAAATACAGTATGAGGTAGATAATGTAATTAACTTGTGGTTTTCTGAGTCAATATAGGGCCTTGCAAGGGTGATACCATTGTTCCCCATTATCTCCTACTTCAAACCTTTGCTTGAAGAGTTCCCACAATGGAAGCTCTAGACCAGTGGTGTCAAACTCAAATGGAAAAGAGGGTCCACTAATCTGTACAGAAGGATCCCTGCATATTGACTTAATTTTGAAATGTAATATTATCAGTGTTTTATTGTATTTTTAGTTATTTTATTATTTCCCAGTTACATTTTAATCTTGTTCTGGTCACACTCAGGAGTGGGGGCCACTTGTCCTTGGTGTTTGATATTTCTGATTTAGACCATTTTGATTTCTATACCATCTTCATTTTGGCTTTTTAGAACAGGCCATGTTCTGGCTGAATTTTGCAGCAAAATTTGGAGTTAGTGGAAAGGCTGCACTTAAGGATTTAGAAGGCCACATGTGGCCTTAAGGCTGCAGGTTCCTCACCCATGCCTTAAGTAAGACTCCAAGAGGCATGGGCTCACCTTCTGTTGCTAATGCTTGTTTCCTTGACATGTAAAAGGAGAGAACTCGTTACACTCCATACAGACAACTTTTATTTCCGTTTACCTACCCTGAGTCTGGTTTGCTGTCAGTGCATCATCTCAAACCTTTTTTCTCCCTGAAAATATTCTTGTCTGACAGTGAGGATTCTTCCAGGGAGCTGTAGGGAAAGTGCTTTATGACCCTAGCACTCTGCATGTAATTAGGGGGCCATGTAATGAGATTAGCCTAAGATTACTCTTTTCTTTGGGAAACTGTGGCAAGATGACTTCTTTTCCCTATTCAACAATCAACAAATGTACATTTAACCCCTACTATGGAGAAGGCATTGTGAGGGATAAACCCAAAGTATGTATTAGGCAACGTCCTAGGGGCTAGAGATTAACAGAGTAGCGTACACCTTTCCCTTATATAGATCATGTTCTACCAGACCAGAAGCAAGCATACCTGGATGAACATACAGGGCAGGGTGTGATGGGGGCAAAGAAGAGATTCAGAGAAAGGAACATTTAAGGAGGTGGGAGAAATCAGGAAAGCTTTTGCAGGGCACTGGAGCTGAGTTTTGAAGGAAGAGGAGAGTTTTAAAAGGTGGACAGCCTCTGGGAATAGTCAGTAGGACTGAGAGTGTGTGAGGGGGAGTGATAGGAAGTCTGAACAGGTGGGTTAAAACTAGATTTTGGAGTTTGGAGTATATAGAGTTTGTAAATAGAAATACACACAAATGAAAGCGTTAGGTAAGACATGCTATATAGTAAATGAATGGTGCAGACCATACAGATAATCAGGAGAGAAGATGATAGGCAGATGGGTGCTTTCATGAAGTAGGAAGACTGGGAGTTGGTTCCCCAAAAGTCTGGAGAAAGAGAGAATTTCACAGAGTTGTAGAGGAAGAGGAAGGTCTTCTCCAGCATGGGTGTACAGTACACTTTATAGAAGTTGTCTGGTGCAACTGGATTTGAGTAAAAATCCCTTCTACCAGCTGCTTGAGAAATGGTCAGCTAGCCTTTGATTGAAAACCTCCAGTGAATGAGGAGGCACTTTGATAATATTATGGCTAGTATTTGCATTGTGTTTTAGATTTGCAAAGCACTTTACAAATATAATCTCATATTACCGTCTCAAAAACCCTGTGAGGCAGATGCTTTTATCCCTGTTTTACAGATGGGGAGACTGAGGCAGGTAAAGGTTAAGGGAATTGCCCAGGGTCACACAGCTAAGGAGTGTCTGAGGTGGGATTTGAACTCAGGTCTTCCTGACTCCAACTTGGAAGGGCTCCATCTGTTGTGCTACCTAGCTTCATCATACTATCTTCCAGGGCAGAGAATTCCGCTTGTGGAAAGCTCTAATTGTTAAAAAGTATTAACTCACATCAAGTTTAAATTTGCCTCTTGGTGAGTTCTACCCATTGCACCTCGTTTTGCCCCTGAGCCCAAGCTAAACTATTGCTGTATGACAGTTTTTCAATACTTGCCATAAAGAGCTGTTTTGTATCCTTTAAATCTTCTCCAGGCCAAACACATTCAGTTCCTTCAACAGGTACCTCATATGACAAAATCTAAATACCCTTTGCCATCCTATTTCTATGCTTGCCTGCTTATCCATGTGATCTATTTGAGGGAAAGGTGTATATTACTCTGCTTATCTATAGCTTATCTGGGAGCTCAGGTCTTCTGAATTACCCCATCAAAGTAGAGCCTAAGGTAACCCAATTCCAGAGAAATCCCCTCACCCTAACCTCCCAAGAATCAGTACCAGTCCCTAAACCTTGACCTGGGCTCCAAGTCTTCATTTTCCAGTGCTGCTTGACCCAATTAAGAACCCTATAAAAACTTTCACTGGGTCTCTGTGCAGTTTAGAGCCTTTTCTGTCATGAATCCCAGCTAGCTTGACCTGTTTCCCTTCTCTGACTGCTCCTTCTTATTGTGACTGTTTCCTCTCACCACTGGCTTGGTTCACTTTGTCTCTGCTGACTCCCTTGTGGCTGTGTTCTTTCTTGGGGTGCTCTTGGAATCTGTAGCCTCATTCCAACTACAGGTCTTTCTTAAAATGAGGCAGCTAGGACTTCCCTCAGTTCTCTCCTTGGTGCACGTGGTCATGGAATTTAGAGCTGAATGGAACCTTTGAGACCTTTTGAACCCATCCCTCCCTTTTATAGATGAGGAAACAGGGCCAGAGAGGAAGGAATTATCTGAGCTCGAATTCAAATCTAGGCCTTCAATTTCCAATTTCAGTTTCTTTTTCTGATTCATTTAGAGTGAACTTGTAGTCCAGTCTGAAACTTCCAGATATTTTTAGGTTACTGGTATCTGACTATGTTTCTCTTGTCTTTTATTTGTGAAGCTTTTTTCCTTTTTTGAATTTCAAGTGTGAAATTTTACATGTGTCACAGTATTCTAATTCGTTGAAAATATTTTGGATCCTGGCTTTTTAGCTACCCTAACTATGTGTCAGTCAGAATTGTGGTAAGCATGTGATTTGTGCCTTTATCAAAGTCATTGATAGACATTTAAAATGTTATTTCCTTCTTTCAGACATTATCTTTTGCACCTGGGGCAGTTAGGGGGTGCAGTGGATAGAGCACCAGTGCAGGAGTCAGGAGGACTTGAGTTCAAATCTCACCTCAGACGCTCGATACTCACTAGCTGTGTGACCTTGGGCAAGTCACTTAACCCCAATTGCCTCATCCTGGATCATCTCCAGTCATCCTGATTAATATGTGGTCACTGGATTCCCATGGCTCGGGAGGAGAAGTGAGGCTGGTGACCTGCACAGCCCTCCCTCACTCAAAACAAAGTCAAGTGCAAGTCATGTCATCATTTCTCTGATGGCATGGTCTTCTTCGGCAACGGAGGATGAACATACACACACACACACACACACACACACACACACACACACACACACATACATCTTTTGCACCCATTGCCCCCTATTTAGCAATAAAAAATGATAAGTAAACCCATCATAACAAATAGGTGTAGTAAAACAAATTCCCCTGTTGGCCGTGTCCAGAGATGTATGTTTCATTGTGCATTTTAAGTCCATCACTTTTTTGGCAAGAGGTGGGTCAGTGTGTTTCATTTTCAAGCCTCTGAACTTGTGACTTATCATTGCATCCATTAGTGTTCTGGAGTCTTTCAAAGTTGTTTTTCTTTTTAATATTGTTATACAAATTGTTCTGCTTCTGCTGCCTTTCCTCTGTATCGGTTTATAGAGGTTTTTTCCAGTTTCTGTTGAAACTGTCTACTTCATTATTTCTTATAACATAAAAATATTCCATTTCATTCATATACCACAACTTGTTTAGTCATTCCCCAATAGGAGAGTGGACATTTCCTTAGTTTCCAGTTTTGGGTTATTATGAAAAGAGCTGTTATATATTTTTCTTTAATATATATAACCTTTTCCTCCTTTGATCTCTTTATGGGTGAGGCTAGTAGTGGTACAACTGAGTCAAAAGGTATGCAAAGTTTCTTCTAGCTCCTGGAACATGTGTCATTTTTCTCTTTTGTCATTTTTGCCAGTCTTAGGAGTGTTAGAACTACAGATTTGCTTTCATTTACATTTTTTGTAATTAGTAGTGGTTTGGAGTATTTTTATATGGTTGTTGATAACTTGGATTTCTTCCTTTGAAAAGTGCCCCTTTATATTCTTTGACCCTTGATAATTGCAGCACAAGGGTCAGCATAGGCCCCTTTCTACCCTTGTGAACAGTCACATAAGATAACTTGGTAAGGCTTCCCTCCCTGAAAAAGTCTCTTTTCCTTGCAGTACCTGTCCTCCATTTAGTTGGCTACCCTTTGCTCTCCTTTTCATTTGACTCACCCATTCCCCATAGCTGTGGTCCTATAGCTCTCCTCCCTTTCTCAGCTAAAATCTTCAAGAAAGCTAACTCTGTAACTAGGTGCCTCACTTCTTTTCTCTCACTTTTATGCCCTTCATAGCCCTCCTTGCTTCTGACCTTGTTTTTCAGCTGAAACTATTCTCTCTCAACTTACCAGTGATCTCTTAATCACTGAATTTTAATGGTCTTTTCTCAATCCTGATCCTTTTTGACTGCTTGGGAGCCTTTGATAACATCCACTCTTGGATATTCTCTTTTGTGGTTCGTTAATTTTCAATTGTGTCTGACTCTTCATGACCCCATTTTGGTTTTTTTTGGACAAAGATACCAGAGTAGTTTGCTATTTTCTTCTCCAGCTCATTCATTTTACATATTAGGAAACTGAGGGTCAAGTGACTCATCCAAGGTCACACAGCTAGGCAGTGTCTGAGTACTGAGGTGGACTCAGGAAGATGAGTCTTCCTAACTCCAGGCCTGGTGCTGTGTGCACTATAGTACCCATAGCTACCCCCGATATTCTCTACTCTGGGGTTTTGTGACAGTTCTTTTTCCTGATTCCCCTCCTCATTGCCTGACCATGCTTTCTCAGGTTCTTTGCAAGTCACCACATTCATGGTTATAGTGAAAGCAACTGATGGTGACCCTAGGAGTCTGTCCTGAAAATTATTCTTTTTCTTCTCCATGCCATCTCATTTGTTCTCATCAGCTCCCATGAGTTCAGTTTTATTATCTCTATGCAGGTGATCTCCAGATCCATATATGCAGCCCTAAATTCTCCTGAGTTTAGTCCCATGTCACCAACTACTTTTTGGTCATTTCAAATTGAATGTTTTGTAGGAATCTAGAATTCAACATACCTAAAGCAGAACTTTTTCTCTCCCCTGCCCACTCCTTCCCCTTTTCGACTTTACTGGAGCATCACCATCCTCCTGGTCGCTCAACCTCGAATCTTTAGTATCATCCTCAGCTCCTCACTTTTACACACTCCGTCTATCCAGTCTGTTGTCTGCTTACATGCCTTCACAGCATCCACTGTATTTACTAAACTCCCCTGGCTTCCTGTTACCTCCAGGATCAAATATACCTATTTGGCGTTTAAAACCCTTTGCCACCTGGTCTCTTCCTGCTGTTCTAGTCTTTATACTTTACTCCTCTCCACACCTCGTGACACAGATATACTGGCTTCCTTGTTATTCCTTACATGATGCTTCATCTACTGACTGTGCCTTTTCCATTGGATGTCCCTATGCCTGAAATGTTCTTCCTCAGCTTTGGCTTCCTTCAGGACTCAGCTCAAATCTTGCCTTCTGCAGGAGGCCATTCATATCTCCCTTCCTCTGAGATTGCCTTCTATTTACTCTATCTTGTATGTATGTAGTTATAAAATATCATCTTACTTGATTTGACCCACTGTTCTAGCCTGTTGAGAGCTTCCAGAATCCTGACATCTAGTGCATTAACTTTCACTCCCACTTTTGGTGTCAAAGACAGATTTATTAAGCAAGTTATTGGAAAGGTTGACATCTCTGCTGGTGGAAGGAGTACCTATGAAATTGATGTAGTAAAGCAATACTTACCTGTGAATCATGTGCTGCCTACTGTTTCCTAATTGTTTCAGGGATCTTCCTTTATTTCTTCCCAGTTCAATTGTAAGCAGTCCAGAGGGCTCTACACGTTCTGTTGAGGTCCACAGGCACCCTCTGGCAAAGGGCTGAGCATACGGTTTGGATTAAATAAATACTTAATTGATTGAATGGACAGAGGAGTTGGCCTAGGAGTTGCCCTTTTTCCTTTTCTCCTTTCCTGTGACTAGTTGGAGATGTTTTCTGATTAAGAACGAGATTCCAGTTTGGAGCGTGTTCTGCCCTAGTTGGACCAAAGACCCTGCAGAGCTTTAGAGTGCTTCATCTTGGCCTGATGTGTTTGAGCTCTTTTTTCATTCTCTAAGTCTGGGTTGATCAGTTCTGTCAGACCTCTTAACTCCGATCACCTTGGGAGCAGATGAGCTTATCCTTCACACAGGAGGAGGGGCAATGAGTATGAGTAATTCTACATATATATATATATATGTACACTTGACATTTTGGAAGCCTTTCATTTTATCTTTATGTCAATCCTGGGAAGTGAAGCTAATTAATTTTCATTGATGGGGAAACTGAAGCCCAGGGAGTTTAAGGGTCTAAGCACATATCGTAATTGTCAGAGTAGGACCTCAAACCTGAGTCTTAGGAATCTTAAGTGATGTTTGCTTTTCGCTATCACCATGAATGTGGTCAGTGACTTGGTATAGTGGTGTTTCCAGTGGCTTTCTAAGAAATTACATCGAAGCCACTGCTGGAGCCTGTCCCTGAAGTATTTGAATAGAACTGGTGTTCCATTTATTTTACATTATATTTCCTATTTTAATATTCCATTCACTTTAGTCTGAATTCCACCAGTTTCTTTCTGCTTACATGGAGTACTGTTCCCCAAGTGCTAATTGTTGACCTCTGAAATAATAGACTACTCCTAGTCACTTTTAGGTGACTATGAATAGTAGCTATCCATTATGGATATCTTGATTTAGATTTTCTTTGTTCCTAAATTTATTTCTTATGGAGCTAGCACTCCTCAAAAGTGCAATTGCATGAACTGCCTTCCAATAAAAATGAAGCACCTTGTTGCAATGTTGAATTATTCTTACAAAATCTTACCTAGTAGTGATTCCAATTTCTTTACTTTTAGCCAATTATAATGAATTGTATCAGTGGTCGGTGGAGTCATACTCAGATTTCTGGGCAGAGTTCTGGAAATTCAGTGGAATTGTCTTCTCTCGTATGTATGATGAGGTGAGTGTATTGTTTCTCAATTTTTACCCTTAACGTAGATAACTTTACAAAGCCCTTTACACTGCAGAGTACCAGGGTCTTGAGAAAAAAGGCCTGTTATTCACAGCTTATTCTGCCTGTCATTGTGCAATATTGTTTTGGAGTCAAAACCTGAATTTGTCTTCCTGCTGACACATAATCACTGTATGAGGATAGCTAAATCACTTTACCTCTTAGTCTCCCGGGCAACTTTCTAAGACTCTTAAGGTGAAGAAAAGTTGCTGATATGTGGAGGGAATTCCGACGCTGAAAGTTTCCTAAATCACATGTTCAATCCCTGCTCTACTTCCCCATCATTTTGTGCACAAGTAATTTTTAAATACATTGTCTTGTGTGGTGCAGAGATATGGTTAGTTAACAGTGGACAAAACACCAACAAAGTTATATCGTTATATATTTTGGTAAAAATATTAAATCTGTGAATTACTGAAGAAGCAACACTGAATAGAATTTCAGTGAAAATTACACTGAGCTGTCTCATGGACATTTGAGTGCAGACCTTGGCTTCTTAGTTCTCTTAGATTACCTTTGGTGTTTTCACTTGGGAAGTTGGCTGATTTTTTCCGGAAGAAATAGAGAAAATCCAGTATGCATGGCGTTAGTGTCTACTTCATTTCAAGGCCATTTGGAAAGCTTTAACAAATTTAAAACCTTTTTAAAGAGTACTTTGGATCAGTGAGTTGGCTAGTTTTCCAATTGGATAGTAGAAAACAACTGTGATGATTTACTGGGTCTTTGTTTGCATTATCCTTTTCTCCAGGTTGTTGATACATCAAAGGGAATTGCTGATGTGCCTGAGTGGTTTAAAGGCAGTCGTCTGAATTATGCTGAAAACCTTTTGAAGCACAAGGAAAATGACAAGATTGCCTTGTACGCTGCAAGTAAGTCTTTGCTTCTCGTTTTGGGCTCTCTTCTAGGCATGTTGCAAGTGCCTGAGCTGCTATTTCAGTACCACAAACAAACAAACATTTATTAAGTACCTGCTGTGTGTAGAGCTCTGTGCTAAACTCTAGTGGAAGCACTCAGATGGTTGAAGTCTGACAGAGATCTTGTTAGCTTTTAGCAAGAAGAGGATAGTATTTTTAAAGATTAACTTAAATTTAAAATTCATTCAATTTTATTTTTATTTTCAGTTTCAAATTCCCTCCTTCTCCCTATTCTCTCTCCATTAAGAAGGCAAGAATTGCCATGTCTATTATAGATGTGAAGTAATATAAAACATATTTCTGCATTAGTCATGTTCTGAAAAGAAAAAAGAAAAAGAGTAAAAAATATGCTTTAATCTATGCTTCAAGTCCATCCGCTCTGCATCTGGAGGTGGATAGCTTTCATCATGAGTCCTTTGGAATTGTTTTGGAGTTACTATTGTTACATATTGCTGTTCCTGGGAAGGTTATTGTTCTCCCAGTTCTGCTTAACTCACTTTGCATTTGTTCATATGAATCTTCCCAGGTTTTTCTGAATCCATCTCCTTTGTCACATCTTATAGCTCAGTAGTATTCCATCACATTCATATACCATAGTTCTTCATCTCTTCTCCCAGTTGATGGGCATCCCCTCAGTTTCCTGTTCTTTGCCACCACAAAAAGCTGCTATAACTATTTTTGTACATATGCATCCTTTTCTTTTTTCTTTGATCTCTGTGGTGTATAGATTTAGTAAAAGTGTACAAACAGCTTGATAGCCCTTTGGCCATAGTTCCAAATTGTCCTCCAGATTGGTCAGGCCAGTTCACAACTCTGCCAACAGAAGCACTAGTATACCTGTTTTCCCACATCCCTTCCGACATTTGTCATTTTCTTTTTTCTGTCATGTTAGCCAGTGTGAGAGATGTGAGGTAGTATCTCAAAGTTGTTTTACTTTGCATTTCTCTAATTATTAGTGATTCAGAGCATTTTTCCCAATAACTCTAAGTGCCTTGATTTCTTCCTCTAAAAACTGTCTGTTTGTATCCCTTTACCATTTATCAGTTGGGGAAAAATTTGGACCCTCATTATCTTATATTCACTTGCTAAAAGATTTTCATTATGTTCTCATTATTTCTGAGACACAGGTGGGGAGCTCACTCCCACTTTATAGATGAAGAGACAGCAGCACAGGGTTTCCATGTTACTGGAGTTAAGCTTTTACACACCCAGTTAGTTGTGCAGGTGGAGCTAGGACTCAAGTCTATCAAAACTTGGCCCAACGATTTTCCCATAAGATTTTTTTTCTGTTTTAGAAAATAGAATGTGCAGGTATGTATCCATGTATTTTAGTGGTTATATTCCTGATAAGTTGAGTAAATCAAGTAATTTTCAAATGCAATTTAAATGCACAAATAATTTTTAAATATACTGTCTTGTAAAGAAATTGTGGTTATTCTATTTATGAAGTGAATAATCATTTCCTGATTATTTATTTATTTATTATTATTGAAATTTTATCGGATACTTTCAGGGAATGTGTGTTGTACTGCTGGGCTCTAGGAAGCAGAAATTGATAGTAGCCCAGTTGGTTTAATTCAGATAGACGGCACTTACTAGACTGGATTTGACCATGCTTTTAATCTTCCATTTCTGGAGCAGTATGAATGATAGCCCTAGGCCCCTCTAGTGGTGACAGGGGAGGAATAACCTTGGTGCACCCCCAGGGTGCTGAAAGCACTAGCCTGCTTCCCTGGGACTCAGTTGGCTTACCACATGCTCTTTGTCACTGCTTCCTTTAGGCTGATTTGGTCTAGGGTGTACTAGCTACCTTTACATTATTTTTCCCCTTTTACAAAATACCTGGGCCCAAGTGACGGTGCATTGTGATGTCCACTCCAGCTGCTCTGGCAGCTCCAGATGGGATGTTAACAGTGTTCCAAACAGGTCAGTTTTTTTAGATGATCAAAGCTCATTCTTTTAAGTGGCAAAACTTTTATTATGTTGGAAATATTTGCTTGCTTGAAGGGTAGCCCCTGGTGCAGGGGAAGGGAATTTGAACGTAGAGACTGGAGAGCCCTGGATTTGTATCTGTGTCCTTTGCTGACTCTCTGACTCTGGGCAGGTTCTCTGACCTTGCTGAGCTGCATTTTCCTCGTTTGTGAGAAGGGGAAGCTGACATTTGAAAAGCCTCAGTCACAGGCTGATTGTGAGGGAAGTTCTGTGTAAACCCTGCAGTGGCAATGTAAATGGAAGGAATCGTTATCACTAACATTATTGTATTATGCCTGAATACTATGATGTCATCTGGGCTTGTTGAGTCTCATAGTAAGTGGCCCTGACCAGTTAACCTTTTTAATTGAGTATTTGGTTCTAACAGTTTTTCTGTCTCCTCCTTCCTAGTGAGATCTCACTTTTTTGCTACTCTCACAGTGCTTGTCATTGGTAATTTTTGTCCTTTTCCCATCTTCCTTCCCATAATTTACTGCGTCTAGTCTACTGTATGCTTGGAAACCAAATAATTAGGCTTGTTAAAATTGCACGTAAACTAAGATTAAGTAGTCCATGAGTATGGGTTCTTTTGTGAGTGAAACTACATGAATTTTAGTGTGTGGCCTTTGTGATATTTACTTGGAGGCCTTTTTTGACTTTCTTTCTGGATCTTATTTTGGATATATGAGATTGTCAGAAGCACGGCCTCCAGATGTCTACATTACTGTATTGGGATTTGTTTAAAATGAGGCAGTCCCGTAATATAGCCCATCCTAAACTTTCTTTAAAAACAACTATAATATATGTTTACACCTGTGAATATATTCATTGTGGGAAAAGAAGATAAGAAGGCTGAAGTGTCAGGGAAAGGCTTCCTGATTTGTCCCCCCTAATAGGTCTGCTTTTCACTTTAGCCTCAGGGTAAGCTTACTAAACCCCAGGGTCAGTCCCCAGGCAAGATGATGGTTTATGAAAGCAACTTCAGGTGCATCTTGCTTTACACAAATCTGATGTATTTGATTCTGGTTTACAAAACAGATTAGGAGAGAATTATTTGCTTTGCGAAGATTCACCGTAGGATTTTAAAAAGAATAATGTATATTCCTAGTGATTTAAGAACAGGATTTACCTGGCACACCATTCTTTCAGATGTATGCCAGTGATGTATAGCGAATAATCTACTGTGTATGAAGACTGGAAGGGGAAATCTTAGATGCTGAGTGTTGCTAACTCTGGAATGCCAAGTCCATGCATTACTTTAGGGTAGTACCTTTCTCATATAATAATCATGTTTCATTTCGTTTTGTGTTGATTACCATACTAGACCCCCTCTGTTAGACCTTAAGCTCCTCGAGGGTAAGGGATCATCCATTATAGATTTGGAGCTGAAAGGGAGTTTTGAGCTCTTCCTCTTATTTTTTCTATGAGGAAACTGAGGCCCCGATGGTTGAATGACTTGCCCAAGGTTATACCTAGAATAAATGGAAGAACTGGGATTTGAACACAGATCCTCTTGACTCCAAATTCAGTTCTATTTACATTGTGCAATGTTCCTCACTTTTGTACTAAATTTTTATATTCAAGTCAACAAACATTTAATTGTCTTGTCTCATTGTCTAACATAGTGCTCTACATATATTAGGTTCTTAATCTCTATTCCACCAAATTACCCAGACAATTGTCTTATAGAGATCACAGCATCTCAGAGTGACAACTCAAAGGCCTAACCCATACCTCAATGAAAATCCTTCTACAACATGACTGATCAGTAGCCATCCATTCTATCTCTGAGAGTTGGATTAAAGGGAAGCTTACTCCAGCCTAAAGCAACCCGTTCTCTTCTGGACACTGATGAAATGTTAGAAAGTCCTTCCTGCCATCCAGCTTAAATCTGCCAGTCTTTCTCTCTTCCCTCCTTTATTACTATCTCTGCCTTCTGGGACTGGGCAAGACAAGTTTAACTCCTCTGGCAGTCCATCCATTTGAGAGAGTGAATAAAAGGGCAGCACTAGCCTCTAGGCACTGTGAGATTTACTTAAGACTCGGAGAGCCAAAAGTTTACCTTTTATCTTTCATAATCCTGAAGAACTCCTATTTCAGGGTGTTCCCTTCCTCCCTTTTGGTAAACTTCTGGGTCTTTGAAATGATTATAAAAATGATCTTGAACCAGTAATATCAGGCTGTTGGCAGACCAACCATCATCTTGTCGGGGCACTGACTTTGGGGCTTAGTAAACCTTTTCTTACTTCTAATTGGAGTGTGGGATATGGTGTTCATATACCTTGGGCTTGTTGAATTTGTCTTTCTTTATTTTTAAACATTGAAGCCCCTTAACTCCCATCCATTTTAAAATTTATGAGTGTCCACAGACCTGGTGGGCTCCATGTTATATATTCCTTTTAAGTAGGAGAAAGGAAAAGACTCTGAATTTGGTCATTTTATTACCTTTGTTTTCTTTGGGTATCACTCTTGTCTGAGTTGCTTACTAATCTCCATAGCACTGTGCTGGTTCTCACAAGGTTCCATTCTGAGCTCTTATGGCTGCTTTCGATCTAGTCCTTCTCATGTATAATCCTGTGAGCCTCTGATACCTCCAAATAAATGGAAATTGCATGAACTATTCATTGCCTTCATGGTCCAGTGAGAGGTGCAATATGCATTGAAATCTGTTTATTGAAGCAGTAGCTGGGAGCCTCATGATGGCTTGAAGCTGTAGAGTTCTAAGCTACTGACTGTTTGTTCACTAGAAGGCTATCGTTTTGGTAATGTGCAAGGAAGGAAAGAAGGAAGAAAAGGAGTGGGGACAAGGGAGGAGGGAAGGAAAGGAGGGAGCAAGACAAAGAATGGAAGGAAGGGAGGGAAGGAAGGAAACAAGTATTGAAGTTCCTCCAGAGTGCTAGGCACCGTGCTAAGTGCTTTACTGAGAAGTGATTGCCAGGAAATTTCCCTGGTAATTCTCCCTGGTAAGTCAGGGAGAAGACTTGTATATCTCAGTTTAGGCAACTATATTGATATACTTTAATATCAGTGTACATCAAAAATAAATGAAGGAATAATTAGTCATTTAAAAAGAATTTTTATTTGTTCTTGCTAAAGCATTTATTTCTGATTTCTCTTAAATAGTGAGCTTCCTAAGTACATATAAGCCTTTTGATAGACTAACATTTTCTTGTGGCTTATCTGAAACAGTTTTTGTCGAAACTGAGGTTTTTCTTACTGTTTCAGAAGAATACTGGTGAAGTCATATGATCTTAACCTGTGGAAAGCTAGGACAGAGAATATGTTTTTCAGTACAGTTTGGATGTCTATTTGATAATTCTTTGGCAGATATGAATTTCTCTCTGATAGTCCATGAATGATTAACCTCTTCTTCTCTTTTCAGGGGAAGGCAAAGAGGAAATTGTAAAGGTGACTTTTGGAGAGTTAAGACAACGTGTGGCTTTGTATGCTGCAGCTATGAGGAAAATTGGAGTGAAAACAGGAGACAGGGTGGTTGGTAAGTGTCTCCTGTGCTTGTGGTTCCAGTGGGTTGGTGCTGAGGATGAGATATACTGGGCCCAGAACAAGCTCTTACTAAACTGACTTTGAGTCTTGGCAGAAATGTTATTTTTATGGAGAGGAGATTCTGCTTGGTCAGCCTGTAGATCACTGAGTGGTTGGCCTGGGTGAGACCTTGAAGATCATGGGGCAGAGCTCTCTTCTGTGACAGAGAAAAGAGCATTTCGCACAATGCCCTCTATCTAGTAATAGTAGTTTTTCAGTTCTCTGTATTGTTCAGTTGTTACAGTCATGTTCGGTTCTTTGGGATCCCATTTGTAGCCTGCTTAGCAAAGATCTTAGAGTGGTTTTCCATTTTCTTCTTCAGTTCATTTTACAGATGTGGAAATTGAGGCTAAGAGAGTTAAGTGACTTGCCCAGGTCTGAGTGTCTGAGGCTGAATTTGAACTCAGATTCTCTTGATTCTAGACCCGGTGGTCCATCTACTGTGCTACCTAGATGGCCTGGTATAAGGGAACTACATTCCTTTATATATAGCATAACAGTTTTTCAGCACCCTATTAAGAGTAACTGTGAGTTAAAACAACTTGTCACTTCTTTATCAGCTTGAGAGCAGAAGAGAAGTGGCTTTGCCTAGTGGAAGAGAAGTTATGACCAGACAGGAAACATCTAAGGGAGCGGCTTCATGTAGTGTGGATTGTTCTTGAAGGGTTCAAGATCTGTAAATACCTTGAAGGAGCTTCTGTTTGATTAGATGTAAGAAAGCATGCACATAAAAAACTTAGCAAAATAAAAATACTTGCTTTTGTTCCTGCTATTTATCCTTGGGAGATCAAGGTTTCTTTATGCTTGACTTTTACTTCTTTTAATACTAGAGAAAAACAAGGAACCATTTTGAAGACTGGGAGGAAAGTCAGTTATCCTGGGGTTTGTTCGTTTGGTCCTTTAAATATTGAATTTTTTGTGGGTATTTAAAGAAACCATTTTAGAAATAATTTGTGTTAGGAAAGATGGAAGGAAAAGTTTATCTGTGAGAAGTAAGAATTTCCAAATTTAGTAGGTAGCAAAGAAGTAAGTTGATTGCCTAGTACATACACAATAAGTGCTTAAGGAATATGTCTTGTTTTATTGATTATTGGTTTCTGGAAGGAAACTAGAGAATTGGGCCATTTCCCAGAGCAGGTGAGTTTTTTTCAGGCTCAAACCTACTTTTCTTGGGTCCATTCTAGTTAGTATCTTTTATGGTTAAGATCCTGGTTTTCACAGAGCATTGCTAGGCTAGAAGCAACTTAAAGGTGAGTATGTTTGCAGTGGCTATATTTAATTTATCTGTTTCAGGGTCTAAAAAACATTCTAGGAAGTAAAGTTAGTAATGTAGTGGGAAGGCAGGAGGACTGAACTGGGTGGTCAGGAGACCTTGGTTTTAAAGCCACCTTTGCCACTGACTCGCTAATGTGCAAGTCACATCACTTCTCTAGGACTCAGTTTACTTTCTTTAAGGCAAGGAAATGATATGGTCTTTACCAGTTCTGGGGTTCTGTGAGTCTGAACTTCCCTTGTCCTTAAAAAAACAAAGAAAGAAGGAAAAAAAAGAAAAATCTCTTTTTTACCTTTCCTGGGATCTGGATTACGTCCTTCTGCCTTGCCCATGGAGAATTTTGACATTCATTTCATCATAGTCTGGCTTTACCATTTGTATTTCTTGGCTCCATCATGAATATGACCTTTCAGAACTGTATGTTTTGGGGGAGGGGGAAAGTTTACAGGGAATGAATGCTTCCTTGTGTTGAGAAATTTGCTTCATTTTACTGCCTTCCCAGAGCAGGGAACCAGATGATTTAACTAAAAAATTTAAAGGAAATTATTTATTCTGTTTATTAGTGACATAGTAGGAGACAGTTTGGGAAAACTGGTTCCAGGTAGTGTTACTTAGGTCAGTAATATAATCTCTTCATAAGGAAGAAGAGACTTCTGTCATTTTTTAGTCACTAAGAAGCCAGGTAGGTCTTAAAAGACCATTCCTGGCCTGAATAATGAATAAGTGTCTTGAGTAGTTACTTCCTACTTTGACTTAAGTATTAGCTTAGTGGATTTTCACATTGGAAAAATGGGAATTTGTGGGTTGGTCCTAATTCACTTTGAACCAATGGGTTCTTTTTGAGGGGCATATAGGAGGCATATTAGTACAGTGTTTTTCCTTGAAGATGTATACAGTGAAATATGGTAGTAAAAAATTGATTTGGAAATGGTTTAACAAATTGTGGCATATGAATGTAATGGAATAATCCTACACCATAAGAAACAACAGTTATGAAGAATTCAGAGAAGCATGGGGAAAGTCTGTAGGAGCTGATGTAAAGTGAAGTAGGCAGAACTAGGAAAATGATGTACCTAATGATTACCCAATGCAGATGGAAGGATAATAAGAGAAAATTGAACACTTTATAATGACCAAGTTTAGTCTCAGGAAAGAGGGAAGAAAATGCACCTCCTTCCTTCCATCGCAAAGTGTGTGTGTGTATGTGTGTATTTGTATGTGTAAGTATATGTGTGTTTGTGTGTGTAGGGATGGGTTGGGTTAGGGGACTGTGGGTAAGGACTGTGGTACAGAGTCCGACAGTTAATTTGTTGGTTGGTTTGGTAAAATTTTTTTTCATCCTTATTATAAAGGATGGTTTACTGGGAAGGGGAAGGGGGCAGGTGGCATATATTTAGAAATTAGCGTGATGTTAAAACAAAAGGCATCAATAACTTTTAAAAATAGGTGATTCAACTGGCATTGAAAAACCGCCAAGTTTATCTCCAAGTTACACCATTGTTTTATTGATTTGTATTCACTACGGTTCTGACTGTGGAAATAGCATCTGAAATGATTCCTTAACTCTGTTTAGCCATAGCTCCCCATCTGTGGCCATTTAGCATGCCTGTTTGCCAGGAAACAAGGAGGGTCTTCCTTGTACATGCTAAGCAGGTACTTAATAAATAAATGCTTGTTAAATGGATGAGCAAATTCATTCGGAATTTTCTTTAGTGCCTCCTCTGTCATTACCTAGTAGTTACTGAGCACCTGCATTAGTGTGGGAAACACAATACCCTTGATTTACTTCTGACCTTTGTTTCCTATAGAGTGAGCTATACTTGGGGATGATATGGCCATTTTTTAATTCCTGGGTCCAGTCACCCTTGTGCTTCTGGGTAGATTACTCTGGATAAGAGCTTCTGGCCTAAGAAATACCTGAGCCAGGACAGGAGAGCATGGGAAAGTAGCCAAGGAACCACTCTCATGAAGCAGAGATTATTATTTCAGTGTATTCTGTAGTCATGTGTCCTGCTTTTCCTTGTTTCAGGTTATTTACCAAACAGCGTTTATGCAGTGGAAGCGATGCTGGCTGCAGCAAGCATTGGGGCCATTTGGAGTTCCACATCCCCGGACTTTGGAGTGAACGTAAGCAGCCGTCTTGGTGCTTTCTTCTGGCAAGGTCTTCCCTGCCCTAGGAAGGCTCCTTTTCAGTTTAAGCCTGTGCCTGCGCTGACATCTTGTGGCCATCGAAAGGGAAACTGTTTTAAGTCCATGTAATTTAGCTCAGGTTGATGGTTTTGGCAGTTCCTTACAGGGAAGCAGTCTAAAAATGATGTTGCGGGCAGGGGTTGGGACTCTGCTGTCTGCTGGGTGTAAAGGCTGAGCTGTGGCTGGTCTGGCCACGGGAGGTTCTTACATTTCTTTTTACTGTTTTTAGAATAGTTAGAGAGAACAAGTTAGAAGAATTTTTATTCTCTATTCTCCTCTTTTAAAAATATTTATTTTAAACATTCTTTTCTTTTTAAATTGTGAGTTCTAAATTCTCTCTCCCACCCACTGAAAAGGCAAGCAATATAATATCAAGTGTACATAGGAAATCATGCAAACATATTTCCATATAAGCCACATTTTTTTTTTAAAAGTAAAAGAAAAAGAAAATGAGAAAATGATACTTCAGGTTTTGCTCAGAGTTCATTAGTTCTCTCTCTGGGGCTCGATAGCATTTTTTCAGAATCATGAGTCCTTTGGAATTGTATCGGATCATTATATTGATCAGAGTAGCTAGGTCTTTCATAGTTGATCATCATACTACGTTACTGATAGTGAGCTCCTGCTTCTTTTCACTTCACTTTGTGTCTGTTCACATAGGTCTGAAACTGCCCCCCTTCCCCATCATTTGCATAGCACGATAGTACTCCATCACAATCATGCGACATGACTTGTTTAGCCATTCTCCAGTTGATGAGCATCCCGTTAATTTCCAATTGTTTGGAAAAGAGTTACAATAAATATTTTTGTACATAGAAACCCTTTTCTTTTATCTTTCTGGGATACATACCTAGTAGTGATATTGCTGAGTCAAAGGATGTACACAGTTTTATAGCCCTTTGGGCCTAGTTCCACAGTGGTCTCTAGAGAGGTTGACCAGTTCGCCACTCCACCAGCAGTTCATTAGTGTGCCTGTTTTTCCCTCATCCCCTCCAGCATTTATCATTTCTGACAGGTGTAAGGTGCTATCTCAGAGTTTAATTTGCCTTCGTCTAGTCAACAGTGCTGTAGAGCACTGTTTTCATATGACCATAGACAACTTTGGTTTCTTCTGAAAACTGCGTGTTTATATTCTTTGACCCTTTATCATATGGGAAATGGTTCTTATTTTTATAAATTTGACTCATTTCTGTCCTCAATATGTATATATTTGAGAATCCTCAGAAAACTTACTTCATTGTCTATGGTACCTTTTAGCAAAATGTGGTTTCCCTAATTATTCCTTTGAATTAGGTTTAGCTTTGCTTTGCTTTGTCTGAGGTCGTGATTGCTACCCCTGCCTTTTTTTTTTCAGTTCAGCTGAGACATATTAGATTCTGCTCCAGCCCTTTGTTTTAACTCTGAAAGTGTGTTTCTATTTAAAGTATTTCTTAGAAACATCATATTGTTGGATTCTGGTTTCTAATCCGTTGTTCTGTCTGCTTCTGGTTTTATGAGTGAACTCATCTCATTCATATTCACAGTTATGATTATTAACTGTGTCTGTCCCTCCATCTCATTTTCTTCTGTTTCCTCTCTCTCTTTTTGTCCTGTAGCTCCTCAAAAGTCTATTTTTCTTCTGTCTCCCCTAATCCACCTTCCCTTTTGTCAGGCCCCCCTTTCTCTTATCCCCTTCTTCTATTTCCCTCTAAGTTATATTTCCATATAGTATTTCTGTACATAACTGAGTGTGTGTATATATTCTTCCATCTTTGAATCAGTTCTAATGAGAGTGAGGTTCAAACATGGCCTGTCACTGCTCCATTTTCCCCTCCACTGTAAAAGCTCTTCTGTGCTTACTTCTTTTATGTGAGGTCATTTTCCCATTCTTCTTCCTTTTCCCTTCTCCTACTGCATCTCTCTTTTTCACTCTTTCATTTTTTTTAGAGATCATTGTACCGTAATTGACACCTATATCCTCTGTGTAAACTCCTTTTAACTGCCCTAATATTGATAAAGTTCTCAGGAGTTAGCAGTACTGTCTTTCCATAAAGGAGTGTAAGCAGTTTAACCTGATTGAGACCTGTATGATTACCCTTTCATGTTTACCTTTTTATGTTTCTCTTGAGTCTTGTGTTTGAAAGTCAAAATTTTTATTCAGTTCTGGTCTTTTTATCAGAAATACTTGAAAGTCCTCTATTTCATTAAATATCTATTTTTTTCCTTGAAGTTTTATACTCAGTTTT
This sequence comes from Notamacropus eugenii, assembly GCF_028372415.1. Classification (NCBI taxonomy): domain Eukaryota; kingdom Metazoa; phylum Chordata; class Mammalia; order Diprotodontia; family Macropodidae; genus Notamacropus; species Notamacropus eugenii. Next base: position 40,639,299 of record NC_092875.1, read on the forward strand.
GCTAAGTAGGTTATTCTTAGTTGTATACTCTTAGCTCCTTTGCCTTCTAGAATATCATATGCCCTCTGCTCCTTTAAAGTGGAAACTGCTAAATCTTGTGTGATCCTGAGTTTGGCTCCATAGTATTTGAATTATTTTCTTCTAACTGCTTGCAATATTTTCTCCTTGACCAAGAAGTTTTGGAATTTGGCTATAATATTCCTGTGAATTTTCATTTTGGCATCTCTTTCAGGAGGGGATTGGTAGATCCTCTTTTTCTATTTTACCCTCTGATTCTAGGGTATAAGGGAAGTTTTCCTTGATAATCTCTTGAAAGATTATGTCTAGGTTTCTTTTTTTATCATGGCTTTCAGGTACCTCAGTAATTCTTGAATTATCTCTCCTTGTTCTATTTTCTAAGTCAGTTGTTTTTCCAATGTGATATTTCACATTCTAATTTTTCATTCTTTTGCCTTTGTTTATTGATGTCTCATGGAGCCATTAACTTCCACTTGCTCAATTCTGATTTTTAAGGAGCTATTTTCTTCAGGGAGCTTTTATACTTCTTTTCCATTTGGGTAGTTCTGCGTTTTAAGGAATTCTTTTCTTCATGAATTTTTTACTTCCTTTTCCATTTGACCTAGTCTTCTTTTTAGTGTGTTTTTGTGCTTTTTTTTTTTTTTTTTTTACCATTAGGCCAATTCCATTTTTTTAAGGTATTATTTTCTTCAGTATTTTTTTTTTGCCTCTTTTACCAAACTGTTAATACTCTTTAAAAAATTTTTTTGCATTACTCTCATTTCTTTCCCCAATTTTTCCTCTACTACTCATCTCTTTCTTTAACTTTTTCAGGAATTCTTTTATGGGTTTGGGTCCAGTTAGCATCTTTCTTTGAGACTTTGTAGCGGTTTTCACATTGTTGTTCTTTATGTCTTGGTCTTTCCTGCCACCTTAGTACCTTTTTATGTTCAGATTCTTTTTTTGTTTTTTTGCTCATTTTTCCAACCTATTTCTTGACTTTGAACTTTATATTAAATTTGGGCTCTGTTCACCTGGGGTGGGGAGGCACTCTTCTAAGCATCAGGTTTTTTCTTGCTGTTTTTATAGCTACTTTTTGGTGTTTCCAGGGTGGTATGATCCTAAGAAAGGTGTGGTCACTGCTCTTCTGGTCTGCACTCTGGTCTTGTTACCCAGGAAGGACCCACGGTCTTTGTAGCCGTAAATGCTAGGGTTCTCTTTGCCTTAGAACTGCAACCGGGGCTCCTGATCCTTTATGACCAACTCCTAGTGCTCCTTCTGCCCTGGAAACATAATGCGTCACTGTGTATGAGCACTGGAGTTGCCAAGCAGTGCCAGCAGAGAATCTCCTGTATTCTTTTTTTGACCAGTTGTCTCACCCCCTTCTCATCTCTGGGCTGAGAGCTCCCAAAGCTGATGCTGCACTCCTAGAGCTGCTGCTGTTACCACTGCCTGTGTGCACTCTAACAGGTTTTATAATTAGCCCTCTTGGAGTTATGGTTGATCATTATGCTAGAGTCCTAATTCTTTTAGAGTTTTCTGTCTTTACCATATTGTTGTCATGATATACATTGTTCTCTTGGTTTACTTCATTCTATATTGTTCATACAAATTTTCTCAGGTTTCTTTGAAACCGTTCCCTTCATCTTTTGTTATAGAACAGTAGAATTCCACTGCATCGATATACCATAACTTATCCAGCCATTCCCTAATTTATGGGCATCCCCTTAAATTCTCATTCTTTGCCACCTCAAAAGAGCTATAAATATTTTTGTCCATCCTTAGTTAGGGTTTCTTTTGTAGAGGACCAGCCCCTTCACATAATCTGTCTTCCCTCTACTTTCCCTTTCTCCTCTTTCCTTCCTATTTCCCTGTTGGGTACAATGCATTTCTGTACCAGTGGTTTGTTCTTCCCAACTTTCAAATTCAGAGGAGCATGAGTTTCACATATCAATTGTCCCCTCTCAACCTCCTTGTCTGTGTAGCTGTCTGCTTGTGCAGCCTATGTAAGAAGAATTTCCCTGCCCCTCCTCTCTACCAGTCTCCCCTCCTGCCTCCCTGCTCCCCTAATCAGTGCATTCCTTTTATGTCTGTCTTTTGTTCCCTTCTCCTAAGATCATCAGGACATAATGGAAGCATTCCTTGCTCTGATCCTTTCATCAGGACTGCCTGAAAGTCCTCTCTCTTATTGAATGTCCAGTTTTTCCTCTGAAGGATTATACTCAGTTTTTCTGGGTAGGTGATTCTTGATTGTAATCCTAGCTCCTTTGCCCTCCAGAATATTCTGTTCCAAGCCCTCCGATTCTTTAATATAGAAGCTTCTTAATCTGGTGTTATCCCGACTGTGGCTCCACCATACTTGAATTGTTTCTTTTTGGCTGCTTGCGGTATTTTCTCCTTGACATGGGAGCTCTGGGATTTGGCTATAATATTCCTGGGAGTTTTCATTTAGGGATCTCTTTCAGGAGGTGATCAGTGGATTCTTTCAATGCCTGTTTCAATCCTTCTGGTTCTAGAATCTCATGGCAGTTTTCCTTGATAATCTCTTGAAAGATGATATCAATTTTTTTTGATTATGGCTTTCAGGTAGTCCAAAAATTTTTAAATTATATCTCCTGGATCTATTTTCCAGATCACTTGTTTTTCCAGTGAGATATTTTACATTGTATTCTATTTTTTTATTTTTTTGGTTTTGTTTTATTCTTTCTTGATTTCTCATAAAGTCATTAGCTTCCATTTGCTCCATTCTAATTTTAAGGAGTTATTTTCTTCATTGAGCTTTTAGACCTCTTTTTCCATTTGGCCAATTCTGCTTTTTAAGGCATTGTTCTTCTCATTGGCTTTTTGGGCCTCTTTTACCGTTTGGCTTAGTCTGTTTTTTAAGGTGTTATTTTCTTTAATATTTTTTTTTGTGTTTTCTTTAGTAAATTGTTGACTCGTTTTTCATGATTTTCTTGCATCACTATGATTTCTTTTCCCAATCTTTTTCTCTACCTCTCTTACTTGATTTTCAGAATCGTTTTTGAGCTTTTTCATGGCCTGAGAGCAGTTCATATTTTTCTTGGAGGCTTGGGATGCAGGAGCTTTGACTTTGTTGTCTTCTTCTGAGTGTGTTTTGATCTACCCTGTCACCATAGTAACTTGCTATAGTCAGAGTCTTTTTCTGTTGTTTGCTCATTTTCCCAGTCTATTACTTGACTTTTAACTCTTCATTAAAGTAAGGCTCTGTGTTCCAGTGTGGAGGGTGTACTGTCCCAAGCTTCAGGGCTCATGCACAGCTGTTTTCAGAGATACTTCCAGAGGCCTGTAAGTTTTCAGGTTTTCTAAGAGGTGTTTACTCCCCTCCTGGCCTGTGCTCCGGTCTGTGAGTGACCACAAGCACTCTTTTCTGTCCTGGAACTGTAAGGAAGGTCTTCTCTCCACTGTGGTGGCAAGCTCTGCTATACTAGTGCTCCTCCTCGCCCTGGGACTGCCACCCAGGACTGTGACTGAATTCTGAGTCCTACCTCAGTGCTACCAAACAGATCTCTGTAATCCCCTTCTGACCAGTTGTTCGACTCCCTTACCAAATCTCTGGGCTGAAAGCTCTGGAAGTAGCTGCTACTGCTTCTGCTTCTGATTCAGTGGTTTTCTGGGCTGTGGCTGTGCTGGCACTGGGCTGTGATCCACTCTCCCCGAGGTGTGACAAACCTTTCCTGCTGACCTTTTGAGTTGTCTGTGGCTGAGAGAACTGGAAACTGCCACTGCTGCGACTGATTCACTCACCCCAAGGCCTGCACTGAGCTTGCTGCGTTGGCATGGTCTGCACTGGTCTGCGCTCCCTGGCATAGCAGACCTTTTCTCCAAATTTGTTTCACTTTTGTCTTTTTTGTAGGTTCTACTGCTCTAGAATTTGTTTAGAGTCATTTGTTGAAAGGTATTTCAAGGGATTTGGGGGGAAACTCAGGTGAATCCTTGCTTTTACTCTGCTGTCTTGGCTCCACCCCTGAAGGAGAGCCTTTTAAAAAAGTCTCTGCTGTGTCTGGAGACAGTAAGCAGGTAGAGATCATTGCTTTTATGTCTAGTCCTTACTTCTTTCATCTCCATTCCTTTTACTCATGGTTCTCAGATCTGCTAGATTGGGGGCTGCTCCTACTTGACTGCAGCCTCTCTTTTAAAGGAGGTTTTTGGGGTGTGCTGTTCTCTTGAGTACGCTAGATGGCAGCACCGCTTACTGCGTGCAGAGGGCATGGGCAACCTCATGGAGACATTGTGGAGTTTGCAACGGCCAATCTGTCACATCAGAATTTTCTCATTAGTCAGAAAATGTCAGTGATGAACACCTTCTTCCCAAGGTGATTTGATTTTTGGTCTGGGGAAAGAGCTTTCATTTTGCTTGTACGGGCCAGTGTCTGGCCTTGCTGAGAGACCATTACTTTTACTGTCTAGCTCTGTTAACTCTTTATTTTTACATCTTTCTCAGTCAAGTTTTACCATAGATGACTCTTTCTTCTTGACCCTCGTCTAGTCAAAGCCTAGGCAGTTGGGAATTCAAAACAGATTTTGACATTATTACTGTTTCCCTAAAATTCTTATTCTTAGCTCATAAATCTGCTGAATTTTTCCAAGAAATAGGGAGGAGAAGTCATTCACTTGGTCCCACAGAGAAGTGCCTTTAGGTAGGGAGAACAAGGCACATTAAGGGCCCTCTCCGCTTGTGGGTAATGAGGGTTGTAGAATGATTATTTCCTTTCTCCTTCTATTTCTTCTGTAGGGAGACCAGAATTACTCTGGAACTGTCAGGGCTATCATTCCAAAGCTCCCTCCCAGCTTTTCAGAGATCCCAGTAAATAAAAGACTGCTTCCCCTTGGGTGGGAGCAAGATACATTGCAGATGTGTCTTGGGGGAGGAGGGGAAGCATTGGTAGTTCTTCCTTCCTGATAGGCCTGATGTACTTTGGGAAGTGAGGGGTATAGAGTGGGGAATGGAGAAGTCATTGAAGGGCTTTCCTCCTACTCTCCTGTTGTTTGAATTGCCTGGTGCAAACTGCTTGGCGTTTATTTGATATTGACTTCTCTGGGCATGTCTTGTCTTCCCTAGGTAGAAGAATCGAGGCTCTTGGAAGGCAGGGACTGTTTTAATTTTGTTTTTGTATAGGAGCACTTGGCACAATAGCTGGCACATAGGAGCCCTTAAATAAATGTCTGTAGAATTGTGGGAGAAGTCATCTGTGTGACAAACATGGGATACAAAATAAGGCTGGAAGAAGTAATGGGAATGCCTTGAGTTGTTTAGTTACTAAAATATTTTGATCTGCCTTCCCTGATTATGGTTCATGATGGAGTAGAGCCAAGATGGAAGCAGGGAGGTGGGGCACAGTTCCTTAGATAAGACGGTTGATCGGGACACCCCCTATCAAGTCAGCCCCCGATGGCACAAAGTCTGAGAACTGTGAGCGACAGAGATGGAGAGGAGAGAGGAAGTAAGGACTAGATGTAGAAATACTGACTTAGGAGCAAGGGGAGGAGGGAAGCGGGGAGGGCAGGGCTGGAAGAAGGGAGGAGCCGCCTGATGGCTAGGATTCCTTCTTGGCTTTTTTCCTGGCTATTTGTGCTTGGAAACTTCTTATTCCTGTTCCAAATATTTGATGGCAAACTTCTGCATGTGAGGTAATTGAGGAAAAAATGCACATTTCTATGTCTGTATTCTCCTAAAGCATTTAAAAATAAGTGTTGGTATGAATTCCACTTAAGTCCTACTGTCGGACCCTTGTGCTGTGGAGGGGCCCTGGGTTTGGAGGCTGGGCTTGTGGCGGGTCCTGGTCAGGTTTCAAGTAGGGGTGGGCATATGCTGAAGTGTTGCTGTCATATGAGGCCCAGCCTTCCTGGGTGTGGAGAGTCTCATCTCCAGGTTGGCTGTAAGTTGACACATTTTTAACCACAGCAACTCTAGAAGGCCGTTCTTAAGCTCAGTGTAGTGGAGTGACAGTCTTCATTGGTGCTGCAGTCCTCTCACTTACAGGATCATGGATAGTGTATGCCACCATGCCAGGTGTGTGTGTAGGCCCCTGATATTGAAAGAATATCTTTTTGTGACATGACCACACACCATGACTTAGCACTGTTTGAATTTAGGCACTGTTTTCAGGTCAGAGACTCTGCTGTGCTTCTCAGGAGCGAGGGATGGTTGAACCAGGACCATCAGTGCTGGTTCAGTTCAGTTTAAGAAACATTTGTTAGGCCTCCTGTATTTTCAAGGCACACAGGTCTGAGGCATATTGGTATATTGTGAGGGAAGCAGCAGTTTGAATATAATTCTAGCCATTGAAGAAAAAATCTAGTTGAGATTCCTTCTTGTTCTGCTCCAAAAGGTTGTATCTGCTGCTGATGTTCTAGTAGTCTGCTTTCTTATTCTTTTAGCAGTTCAGGAAAATTATTCTATCTGCTCAGCATGTGGAACGCAGCAGAGCTCAGTGAAGACGCAGTCATTGTATTCGGGAGATCATAGGCAAGGGAGAACTGGAAACATGTCTGCTTTTGTATGCATTATGGAAGTGAACTTTCTGACTCATGGGCATGTTACAGAGCTTAAAGCTTAAGTAACTGAACTGAGGTGATGAAAACTTTCTTCTCCCAGCACACTTTTAATAATTTTTTTTGTTTCTTGCTGTTAAATGCCCTGTTTGAATAAAAGTAAGAATGCATTTTGCAGAAATTTATTAAAACACAGAAATCTTTGCTATTAAATCACAGAAAGACCATCTCTGGAAACCATATTTCATCTTGTACTGTAGCACATGGTATACGAACGTTAGAGTCTGATCTAAGAAGACCCTTTACTTAGTAGTATACTGATTCAACTCTAGCAGACAAAGGGCTTCCATCTTCATGTAAATGAACTCAGGGAGCAGCCACCCACAGATGGTCCGTCTGTCTTTTATTGGATATGCCCTGTGTACTCAGGTCTGTTTTGCTAAGCGTTCTGGGGGACACCACCAAATGGGAGGTATGGCGGCTGCCCTACAGGAGCTTATTGTATATGGTGAAGATCAGGCCACCATAGTTAATCCTTCTCATTCTTCATGGCTCAGAGCTAGCGGGGCTGCCTCTGAGTTGCAAAGCATTTATTGATCTCTTATCTTAGCCCTATTGAAAATATCGTCCTTCAGTTTAGGTTCAATAAATAGATCATGTGCTGGGTGTACAAAGACAAAAATGAAATGGTCCTTGCTGTCTAGTCAAGTTATTAGGCCTTTATTAAGTGCCTACTGTGTGCCAGATACTGCTGAGTGCTGCAGATACAAAGAGTTGACAACAATACCAGAAGTCTAATGAAGAGCTAAGCAGCTTAGTGCCTCTTATGGTGTGAAAGGGACTCTGGGTTCTTGAAGGCTGTGCCATTGGAGGATGGGCTCTGGCAGATCCAGCCAAGCAGCAGAAACTTCATGGAGAAGTCCAGTGATGGACTGTGTGCTTCCTGTCTGAGGGTCACCTTCCTTTGGCACACATGGTCAGATGGAAGACCAATGGTTCGGGGGTGAGGGATATATGTGTGCTCGTATATATGTGTGTGTGTTTGTATACATATGAAATTCTAGACTTTGAATGTCGCAGTGGAACTCAAAGGGGCAGTCCATCTGAGTGTTTGTTTAAAGGGAATAGAGCCAGGGAGAGACAAGGGGAAATTGAGTTGTTGAGGTAGGCATGAAATAATCTCTATAGTCTAACATATAATGTATCTGTATGTATGTATGTGTATACATATATTATATTGAATAAATGCAAATAAATGAAGCAGGGAAACACAAGGTAGTTAGAGAGGGTGGGTATACTAAGAATTGAGGAATCAGTAAAGGTTTTATATAGATAGTGGTGACTGAGTCATGTCTTGAATAAATTAAATATTAAGTCCTGCTGTGTGCCAGGCATTGTACCAGGCTCTGGAGATAGAAATACAAAGAATGAAACAATCCCTACTGACAAAGCTTACATTCTCATGGGAGAACAACCAGTATATACATGAATATTTATAGGATAAGAGTATAATAAATCAGTGCAAATACAAGTTATTTCCCAAGTCTTAATGCTATTTCCCACTTCTATTGTACAGCTAGGTACCAGAGTGGAAAAAGTCCCGGGCCTGGATTCAACAAGACTCATCTTCTTGAGTTTGAATCTGGCCTCAGACACTTACTAGCTGGGTTACCCTGGGCAGTCACTTAACCCTGTTTGCCTCAGTTTCCTCATCTGTAAAGTGAGTTGGAGAAAGAAACTTCAGTATTTTCACCAAGCAAACCTCAAATGAGGTCACGAAGAGTTGGACATGGCTGAAACGACTGAATAAGTTGCTTTTCCTCATCTGTTTCTTTTTGTTTTGGAGGCAGTGTTTTTGTTGTACAGAAGTTTTATCATATTAAAACCATCAATTTTGTCTTGAATAATTTTCTTCTACTTGATAACATTTTTTCTTCTCTCTAGAATTGAGGCATAACATTCATGTTTTTCCATTTAAAGTTTTTTCTATTACTGTCCCATTAGGATTATTGTCATCCATGGCATGGGAGTTAGACTTTGAACCCCACTCTTGGTTGTGTTGGTTGTTCCCTGGTCTCCCAGAAGCTTTTCTCAGTAACGTCTCCATTCCTCAGTGTTTTTATAATCTTGAGTTTTTCACACATAGGTCTCTTCTTTGTGTTATATTTGATTTGGGGGTTTTGTTTTCACTGTTGTGTTTCACTGATCTATTTAAAGATATTTCCCCCCATTTTTCTCTCCTTTGTTGGTTCCTCCTTTGCCCTTATTCTTTTGTACCAGTCTGTGATTTCATTAGTGCAGGAAACTTCTGGGTGAGAAACTTTTTACCCGATGCAGATCTGCAACTTTCTGATTTCAGAGAGTTGTTTGGAGCATTGAGAGATTCGTTGGCCTGCCTTGCTCTGGTGTCACCCAGGCAGGACTTGAATCCAGGGCTTCCTGACTCTGAGGCCAGTACTTTGTGTGCTATGCCAATCTATCTTGCAACCAGTTTTCATAATTACTGCTTTATGTTACTCCTTAGCATTTACTTCTTATTAATTTAGTGGTTTCTGTGTTTTTCATCTTCAAATCTAAATAGTGCTTTGATTCTTTCTATAAGATCCTCAGATTTTTATTTACTTATTTTTGGTGAAGTCTTGTTCTTGGCTTTAGTCATCTTATCCATTTTTTTTTTGTATTCTGTGGATATACAGGAATACTGATTGTAACAGACCTAATTCTCCTCCTTCTAAAATCATAAAACTAATGACTATGGATTTTCCCCTTTTGAATGATTAATGGTGTTTTTTTTTCTTTTCTATCTCAGGGAGTACTGGACAGATTTTCCCAGATTCAGCCGAAACTTATCTTCTCTGTAGAAGCTGTTGTATACAATGGCAAAGAACACAACCACATGGAAAAGCTACACCGGGTTGTTAAAGGTATCTGGTTTTCTTGGCTGTGAACTAGTTGATAGAAGTATTTCAGGACCAGTTTGAATGGGATTGGGGGGTTTCCTCTCACTTCTCAAGTCATTGAAGACATGGGATGGTGTATGATGGAGGTTTTAAATTGTGTTATGTTTTTTTAAATGGCAGCGTAGTGTCTTCTCTGTTGTCACAGAAACCATAGAATTTCAAAGTGGAAGAGGCCATGGAGTACATGTTACACTTCCAAAAGAATCCATTCTAAAACCTATCTGACAAGGAGCTATCCAGCTTTCGCTTGAAGATTTCCCATGAGAGGGAATCTGCTACTCCTGGGGTAGCTTGGTCTGCTTTTTAGATGCTTCTGGTTGTTAGGAAGTTTTTCCTTACATCAAACACAGTTTGTCTCGTTGTAGCTTTCACTTGTTGCTTCTCATTTTCCCTGTTGGTATCAAACAAGTTTAATCCATCTTCCACATGATAGCCCTTGAGTATTTGAAGATAGATGCCAGGACCCCTCTACATCTCTCTTCTCCAGGCTAAACATCTCCATTTCTTTCAGCTTGTCCTCATGTACCATGAACTTGAGTCCCTTCACCATCCTGATTGCCTTCGTCTGGATGCTTATCATTTCTTCCTAAAAGCTAGAGGTCTGAACTATATAGATGCATCAAATGTGATCTGACAAAGGCAGAGTACAGTGGGACTGTCACCTCCTTATTCCTGCAAGTTTGCCTCTTAATAAAACTCAAGAAGTTGCAGAGTACATAGATAGAGCACAGGACTTGGAGTCAGGAAGACGAGTTCTGATTCTACCTCAGACTCTTGCTAAGTCATTCAGCCTGTTTCTGCCTTAGTTCTCCCTTTTGCAGAATGAGGATAATAATAACATCTACTTTCCAGGGTTTTGAGGCTCAAAAGAAATAACATGTAAAGCGTTTTGCAAACCTTAAAGCACTTATGTCAATGCTAACTACTACTACCACTACTACTACCACTACTACCACTACTACTACCACTACTACCACTACTACTGCCACTACTACTACTACTACTACTACTACTACTACTGCTACTACTGCTACTACTACTACTACTGCTACTATTACTACCGGTACTACTACTACCACTACCACTACCACTACCACCACTACTACTACCACCACTACTACTACTACTATTACTACTACTACTACTACTACTACTACTACTACTACGACTACTATTATTATTATGGTTTTTTGGCTTCCCTGTTATACAATTCACTTGGAAGTTTGTAGTTCCCCAGAGACTTCAGATTTTTTCCAGACTAAATTCCTGTCTAACCTACTCTCTTCATGGGATATTTATTAAATCCCTTTGTTGAACCCAAGTGTAAGACCCTAAGCTTCTCCTCTGTTACATGCCTTCTCACTCGATCCATCCCAGTGAATGGATAGCCTGTGATTAATCCTGACATGGCCATCTCTCTCTTATATCCCTGTCAGCTTAAGGTCAGCTGTATATTCAGCAAGGATGCCAGACACCTTTATCCAAGTTGTTGGCACAAATGTTAAACAGCTCAAGACTGAGCAAGGTCCATGGGATGCTTGGAAACTGCCTTCCAAGCTGACCCAGAATCCTTCATGATGACTCATTGGTCTGGTCACCTAGCTGGTTCTGAGCCCATCTTTTCTTGTCTAGTCCGTGTATCTCTGGCTTTAACCACAGAAAAGCAGGAGAGACTGCAAGTGCTTTGCTGAAGTGTCTGTAAACTATACAGACAGCGTTCTCCTGATCTCGGGGCTTAGTAACCTTGTTGGAAAGGGTGAGTGCTACGACTTGTTCTTCGTGAAGTCAGCCTGGCACTTAGTGACAACTTACCTTTGCAGTTGCTTGCTAACCATCTCTTACGGTACTTTCTGGAATTTTTCCAGAAATTGAAGTCTGGCCTATAGTTTGTAGTTTCCATTCTCTTTTCTTGTAAAAAATTTGTACAGCTTTGCCCTTTTCCGTTCCTGTGAATCCTTTCTTATTCTCCATGATTTTTCATACATTGCCGTTAGTGATTCAGCTGTCACACATGCCAGTGTTTTCATTATTTGAGGATGGAATTCATCTTAAATTCATCAGTGATAGCTGGGTAAGCCTTACTTATTTCCTTACTTATTTTGGTTATCAGCTCTTTTATTAGCCATTTTTATTTACTCTGTTCAGGTCCAGAGGTTCATTTTTCTGGTTGGGGAAAAAGCAGACTGAATTTAGCAGTTCTGCTTTCTTTAGTCAGTTAACATTGTCTTATCCATCTCAAACTGTGGTCCTTATCCCTTCTTTGATCCACTTCTTTTCTCCAATGTAGCTTTGCTTATTTCTTTTTAAAATGTTTATATTTTATTTTATTTTTCCAATTACATGTAATAACAATTTTTAACATTTTTTAAAAATGTGAGTTCTAAATTCTCTCCCTCCTCCCCCCTTCTTGAGAAGACAAGCAATTTGATATAGATCATACATATGAGGTCGTGCAAAGCATATTTCCACAATAGCCATGTTGCAAAAGAAAACTCAGACCAAAAAAACCCCAAGAAAATTCAAGTAAAAAAAGTGTGCTTCAGCCTATATTTAGACTCCGTCAGTTCTTTCTCTGGAGGTGGATAGCATTTTTCATCATAACTCTTTTGGAATTGTCTTGGATCATTGTATTGTTGAGAAAAGCTAAGTCATTCACAGTTGGTCATCATGCAATATTCCGTATAGCTTTAAAACCCCTTTTCTTACCTTTTCTCACCAATGTTAGCTTTTCTTCTCTGGCAGCATTCTTACAGAACTCTGCTATGCTTTTGTATTCATCTTCTGATACTTGTTTTGGTTTACATCTTCTTTTAAAAATCTAAGTTGGTGGGTTACTTTCCTGTTACTTAAGGCAACTCCCCTTTTTCCTTCATATCAGGGTTCTTTCTCTTTGGGTCTTCAGAATTTCATCTTTTGGCTCTTCCAGTCTTCCCATCCTTCTTGGACTGGCTTTTATGGTATAATTTTAGTTGTTGGAATCCTGTCAGTCTTAGAACCCTTTGCAGTCTCTTCTCCCAGAATCTAGGGAATATGTTACACTATGCTTGACTTTTTTTTTTTTATTTTGCTGGCACAAATTGTAGGAGAAAATAGACTTCTCCCCCTTGGAACCTAGAGGTTCCAGCCATTTCCACCAGAAGTAATTCTTCTATTAGAGGAGAATCAGATCCAAAACATGATTTCTCTTTTTGGTTCTTTTTTATAAGAAGGAAATTACCTGTAAGACAAATCAATTGATTATTAGCTATTTTGCTTTTGGCAGAGCTAGAGCTTTAAGAGATACCCAGATAATTTAAATTCCCATCATGTTTAGGTGCTAGGCTTAGGATCTGTATCTACAGCACATGTGTTTCCTCCTTAAGTCCAGGTAGTCTGTCTGTATATTATACCCTGATTATCACTCCCCTCTTCTTTGTCTCTGCCTTTAGCTTCACCTTAGTCATCTCCTCTAGTGTCCATCCAGGGTTTCCTGAACCCCCTCACTTGAGCAGATCTCCTTCCCTTGAAGTACTCTCTTGGTCTGCCTTTTACCTGCCCTGCTTCTCTGGAATGAGCTGCACCTTAGACAGAGTCACATTCACATCATGGTGTTGTCTTTAATCTTGGTGAGACTTGGGAGGTTGGATTTGCCCTGGCATTCGGGCCGGGCTTCACTGTTTTGGCTTTGGTGTATGTTTGGGTGTAGAGGTTTGTGAGTGCCGGATGCCTTTCTTAAACTTGTCTCTTGTGGTCTTGTGAATGTCTCTCCTCCTGTTCTTTTGTACTCTGCGGTGTTGAACTTGGCAGGTACATGTGCCCTTTTTTCTTTTCATTCTAAAGTCCCTTAGGTTCTTCTGCATTGTCCTTGTCCCGTGTACTACTACGATTCCTGGAAAGGGTTCTGTCATTCCTGTATTTTAAGCTGTATCCTTAGGCATCTTCTTAGCCAGCTCTTCATCGGCCATATCTGATTTTTGCTTCTACATCCCTTGCCTTGTATGGACAGCAGTGAGGAAAATGTGTATGCCCCTAAGGGGGTCAGGGTCTTGCCCCAGATTTTATAATTCCCAGCACTGTTTTCCTTTTGGCAGTAGGTATCGTCTGTACCTCCTATTTGACTTTTCAGAAGTAGGAAAGTGCCACATGTTTTGGTAAATCTTGTAGGATTTTCGATTGCATTTTGGATGCAATGCCCAACAGGAAGACCTTGTATTTCTGTCGTTATGAAGTCAGTAAGCATGTGCCTCAGGGCTCCTCAGCAGGGAGCTTCCATTGTTCTTCCTTCTTCCTCAGACCCCATATCTTCTCTGCTAGCACCTGTGACTCTACTTTACTGCTCCTTGGAGGACAAGCAGTTGATTTCTCATCTTTAGAAAGAGCCTCAATGTATATTTTTCATGGGTTTTTGATATGTTTTTCAAACTGCTTAGGCACTTGCCTCATCAGCACCTTGTTAACATGATTGTGAGAGAGCCTCTTCAGCGTCATTTAATGACAGGACCCCTAAATCCAACACCTTTTCCTTATCTCAGTAACCTCTAACCTGTTTTGCCACTTGACATTTCCTCTTTTTTCTTTTGTTTCTTTGGTTTCTCTTCTTCCTCCTTAGGGCCTCCTCTTAGCTTTCTCCTCCTTCATGTTGTCATTTTGTTCTTCCCAGTTTCTCTTCACCAGATTCAAACTCTGGCTTTCTTGGCAATTTCAGAGCTCCTTCCATGTTCAACAGAGGCCTTCTTCTTTTGAAACCAGAGACATACTATTCTGTTTTTCCCACCTTTCTTAGGGCTTCCTGACTTGAAAAAAGTGGTGGTGATTCCATATGTGGGCTCCAGTGAGAAGATCGACATTTTGAAGATTCCTCATAGGTATGCTGATTTAATGCTTTGACCTGCCCTGGTACGGTGGAATCTGTATTTGCTCCCATCAGAAAAATAGCCATCTATGAGAAAGCCTGTGTTGGTCTATAAGAAGCTCTTTGGACTGGGCTTCTTAGCTAGGATCCTTGTGTAGAGAGATTCAGTGAGCCCCTGACCTTGCATCTTTATTTTTACTAACTTCTAACTGAAATTTATTGGTTCTTTCAGTTATGAATTAAATCCTATTTAAAACTATTCTGAGAAGGGCTTTATAGGTTTCCTCAGGCTGTATCCTTAGGATAAAAAATCAAGTCATCAGACATTTATTAAGAGCTAATTTTGGGCTAGACACTGCCGAGTCCTGGAAATACAAATACAAGCAAAAACCTCCAGGAGCTTCCATTCTAACGGGGATGGGGGTACTGCAGGTATGGAAAGTGGGAGACTGTGTACAGAGAAGTCTGGAGAGGAGAGAAGGAGGAAACGTGGCTGACCTGGGCCTTTCCTTCAGAGGGAGTTTCTGTAGGTGTGACTGGATAGAGGAAGGGGCCACAAGGCTGCAGGGGAATGATTGGAGCATGAAGTCCATAGGGTCAAGAGTGGGCCCAGAGAGTAATGGAGGAGTGGCCACACAGGAGAGATCATCTCTCTGGGGCCCTCTTATGCTGAGGTCCAGAGAAGGGAGGGACTTAGCCATCTTACATGGCTGATAAGTGACAGAGCTGGGATGGGAACCTAGGTTCTCTGACCTTAAATCCAGTACTCTTTCCGTTGCACTGTGACCTGTCTTGAATAACTATGGAATCATCCTGGGTAAGATATAACAAGGGCCCCAGAAGTAATACTGCTTCTGTCACTTCAGAGGTGGGGGATGGTGCAGTGGTCCAGGAAGGCTTCATGGAGGAGGAGGACTGTGCCTAGATGTGCTCTGAGTTCTAGCAAGGGTTTGTATAGAGCAGACAAAGGAAGATGTCTTGGAGTAGAAGGGAGGAGGGTGGGCAGACCAAGGGACCAGTGCATTGATTGGTCAGCCTGAAGGTGCTGATTGAGTCCTGTAGCAACAGATGTAGGGAGGGTCACCAGAGGCCACATTATACTGGGCCATGCCACAGAGTTGAAACTTGAAGTTCATCTGTAGTGGAGAGTCTGTAGTTATAAGCAGGTGAACTTAACTGAAAACGGGAGTCAGCTTGATGGTTCCACTGAGACTTTTTCCTTGCTTTTTTAATTGCTAGACTGAAGCACACTCAGTGTGGGTATCCTTACTGGACAGGATGTGAGGATCTCAGTGTTCTAGTCTTGGCTCTGCCACAAACTCGTTGTAACTGTCACCAAGTTATTTTGTCTCTTTGAGTCTCAGCTTACTCATCTGTGAATTGGGTGTGAGGGACAGGAAGTTAGCGTGTCAGAGTTGGAAATCATCTTTCTGGTTCTTCCACAGGTTCTTCCATAACTCTGACATTCTATTTTTAGTACCTCTATGCAGGCAATTAGAATTGGTGTTATGATTCTGTCTTGTAGAAAGCTGTCTGAATGGACAGTTTTTGAAATGTCTGATCCAAAGTTGGGCATCTCTTGCATTCAGAATGTGTTTATCAATAATGGAGAACATTGGATAGGCAGTATTATCCACTTCATTTAGCTTTGTAAAATACAGGAAGCTTCCTTCATTAAACCCTTGCAATTCACTTGCCAGTACTATTCATCTTTGGATTTCTGGATGCCCCAGATAAACTAAAAGCACATCTATACACAGATACACCAACTGCAGTGGGGCGAAAACATCCTCTGAGCTTTCTAGTTTTAGCAAAGCAACCAAAGTGGTAGCAATTTGGTTTGATTTATCGCTTATTTGAGAGAAAAGGCTTTCTTTTTGTCAGGTAACTATTGGATTAAGTGTTTTACATAAATGGAATTCTTATAGGAATGAAGGCACAAACAAGCCTTTTGTTGGCTGTAAAAGTCAGTAGTGAGTAATGTTATTGATACTTGTAAGTAGTGCTGGATGTTTATTTACTATAGAGATACCTTCTTTTCAATGTCCTTTCTAGACCCTCAGAGCTCCCCAAGGTCAGGCTCCAGTGTCCTTAAGGATGCCCTCCAGTATCAGAAAGTACAATACCGCCCTTACCCAGTGCCTTGCACAGAGGAAATGCTGGAGAAAGTCTCCCTGTTGTTGGCTGATGCATACAGTGCTCTGCTTCCATCCAGCATTGTCATCCTTAGCAAGTGTCTTTAGGCTGAACTTTCCTGTTTTCTTTCCAGTGACATTTGCCAAGCAGAACAGTTGCCTTTTGTATGAACAGAGAGTGAGGGTTGGGGAGTTAGACTTTTGAGTGGGCTCTTTGGGTGTTGGAGAGTCTTAGCTCTCTCACCTGATAACTATGTGGTCTAGAGGAATTCACTTCACCAGTCTGAGCCTCATCTTACTTACATGGAAAATGAGAGAATTGGATAAGATCATTTATCTTTATACTTTCTTCCAGTTTGATTCCCTAACCTGTATTTCTGCTAATTTCAAGATGGAAAAAAGGTGCTTCAGTGGGCCTTTCTGTGACTGTACAACTCATGGTCTGTCATAACTGAGGGAGGAGGCCTTTGAGATGGATGCCTACAAACCTCCAGGAGGTTTTCTCTCCCGGCCTTTCATTCTTGGGGAGCAGCCTACAGCATTTGCTTCTTACTGTGTGTAAGGCACATAGCTGCAGAAAGTATTTGTAGGCCAAAGTCATTGAGTGATCCTTGACCTTGCAGACAAGTGGCATACATCTTATAATACAGTAAAGGCAAATTCATTTGAACCCCTCTCCATGACACAGCCACTCAAGGGCAGTGTGGCCTAGTGGATAGAGCTGGTGTTGGAGCCGTGGAAACTGGGGTTTGGATCCTGTTTCTGACACATACTGGCTGGCATGACCCCTGGGCAAGTCCCTAAACTCAGCACTCTAGATAGTTCTCTTAAACTCTCCTAACCGTGGCACATGCAGTAGTTTGGACCTCCTAGGCTGTCTTTGCCCTGTCTTTTGGGGAAGGAAGAGTTTGCAAATAATAATAAAGATAAGAATTGTATAGTGCTCACTAGGTGAGCACACCAGCACTGTGTTGGACTCTTCACAGTTATTATCTCATTTGATCCTCACAGCAACCGCTAGAAGCAGGTGCTATTGTTCTCCCCTTGCAGATGAGGAAATGAAGGTAAACAGAGGTTAAGTGACTTGCCTAGGGTCACACAGCTAGTAAGTGTCTGGGGACTATATTTGGACTCAGGTCTTCCTGACTCCATTCCCTTTGCTTTATCCACTGCAACACCTCACTGTCCAAATAAGAAAATGAGTGAAAACGGAGGATTAGCCTCTAAGAGTGGAAGTTAGCGCACTTATTTGAAGAGCTTCTTTAACAGTCATGGCATATTTACAATGAATGTGGTTATTACAAATGATTTTTATTTGCTGAGTTTATTAAAGCATTTCTAAAATTCTCTAACATCTCCTAAGGTCCAGCTTCAGGACTTCATTTTGTTAGCCAACTGGAGCTCTGGGAAGGCCCTCCTTTGCACCAGAAGGTCTTTAGGGGCAGGCCCAACAGCTCACTTATCACCTCTTACTGCAGGAAGGCTCTTGAGCAGGGAAGTGGCCACTAGGCGGTGGATTTTTTGGGCTTATAGCAAGTCTTGAAAACCTTAGGCAGAGAAGGATTGTAGGAAATTACCTGTGCTCCTGAAATAGAATAAACTTTGCTGAAGAATATTGGTCCTGTGGGTTGACCTTGTGACTGGTAAAGCTCTAATAACCATATTTATTTTCAACTGCTCCCAAGTGAAAAGCTGTTACTAATCTAAATGAACTTTTCTTAATTACAATAGATTTAGTGAAGTTTAAGTGTGTATTTTCTAGCATCCAGTGCTATTTTGTTCTTCTGGAAAGATAGGGTTCCGTTGCATTGTGAGCGAGGACTATTTCTCTGGTGACCCTCAGGGTGATGTGACACCTTTCAGAAAACCCTGGATGATCTTTAACAACTTTGTGTTCTATACCTGCCTGCAGCATATTTCTGGATGCCTTCCTTGGATCTGGGAAAGGAGACCAGGCCCCCCAGTTGGAGTTTGAGCAGCTGCCTTTCAACCACCCCCTCTTTATTATGTTTTCCTCGGGTACCACTGGAGCTCCCAAGTGCATGGTGCATTCTGCTGGGGTAGGTCATCCTGCGTGGCTCAGAGGGGCACTGGTCACACTTTGTGTATTATAGAAAAGTGTTGAAAATCCTCACTTTATGAATGAAGAGCTGGAGCATGACAGTTTAAGGGGTGCTTCCAACAGTCTGGCAGCTGCCAGTGTTGAAACCTTTATGAGTATTGGGCATTATTTGCATCAGGAGAAATAACTCTGATGGAAATCCAAGTGGTTTTTTAGAAATGCAAATTATTCTGCTACTAAAACCCAGTTAGGATATGCTGCCTGTTGATACTTCTTATGAACTCCTCCTTTTTTCTTGCATATATGCATGGACCTAACAAGTGACTTAAGGGGCCCAGAAACAATTTTTACCCTAGTGGAAAATAGATTATTCCTTATTGTTTCCTCTTGAAGCATTGCTTTCCTGAAGAAGTAGGGAAAGAAAACATTTGCCAGCCTTCATCTCTGTCATGCTAGCTGATATTCTTTTAGTTCTTCACATTTTACAAAGTGTTTTACAAACATAAGCTTATTTGGTTTATTAGGTAGAGATTTTTGTCCTTATTTTACAGATGAGGAACCCTAGAGTCACTGAAGTTCAGGGACTTGACTGTGGTTATCCAGCTGAGAGATGTCAGAGGTAGGAGTCCAGCTGAAATCATCTGGATTCCAAGGCCTTCCTTACTCTTACCATTATACTGTGTTGCCTCTGCATTCCCCAAAATTTAGAAGTCAGATATGAAATGAGGAAAATTTGGGAGCAAATGGAAATAATTACATGATCACACTTTAGCATTGCCTGTAGTTCTAAAGTCACTTTGTTAGTTTAAGGACATAAAACTATATTATATATGATTCAGTTTGATTGTAAAATTACTAAGTCTGGCGTATTTTGAGCAAAAAAAAATCAGAAGTTTTTTCATTTTAGTATAAACTTTCAAACTTCTAGGAAAGGAGGCACCAAATGACCCTTTTTAAAGTGTAAGTGTAACCATTTAAACTAGATGGAAAAGCCAGAGCAGATGTAAACTCCATTGGCCAAACAGTTGAACATTCCCCTGGTTTGTAGGATGTAGTGTAGTTACTGAAGTCTTCCTTGGCATTCCCTTACCTGGAAAGATCTTAGAAATCTGCTTTGTCTGTCCTGTGGGAAATGTAATCTGAATCTCTGCCTGAGACCTACCTCACTGCAAGAAAGGCATTTGAATGTGGAGAGAAATATCTCAAAGCCTTGTATTTGAAATACTAAGTTTAAAACAAAGCAATGCCAGTAGGAGAAACAAAATCCTGTTTTCTTTATTCGATGTATTCCATTTTGTGGTAATGGAGAGAGATTGGGAGTTTACATAAGAGTGTATCTTCCTTTAAGCAAAGCTGACATAAAGAAATCTGTAATTTACAGAGAAGTTAAGGGTGACGTACTACAGGACTCACTTAAGTAAGATTTGTTTTACAAAAGTTAAACTTCTTCAGAAGTTAGTGTCTATTGTGTTCTGCTAATTTTCTGTAATTTCTACTTTTCCCCAAATGATAATCTGCTGTCTTTGAATGCAGCTTATCCTTGGGGTTTGCTGTTTCTTTTTAACCTTCTTGCTGTTCAAATCCAGGGAAATAGGAGAAGGAGAACAGAGGGAGGGATAAACAAATCATGTTTTAGTGAAAACTGCTTCTGTGGACTAACTTCTTATAGCTTTGACGGGAAGCATTAATCAGTCAGGAGAGGCTCAAGTGGTTCATCCTCTGACCACTTCAGAAATGTTGCTTGAATGTTAGTTTTTAATAAGAAGTTAAAAAGAGAGAGGGGGAATACCTACTGTCAGTAGGTATACTTTTTTGCACATTTGATAATTTATTTTCCACTTAGTAATTCCCTGTGTTGGGATTATGTTAGATAACAGCTCACTAGTCAGTGTTTTTTTTAAAAAACAAGTTTTGTAAAGAAATCTTTCTCCTTGTTTTTTTATCTCTTCCTTCCTCTTCACTTTCATTGCTGTGAGGTTCCTGAGGCCTATTGGTAAACCCTGAAGCATTGACTTCAGTAATAAAGGGGAGACAGAAGGAACCCCTGTAGGTAGCCAGGTTTTGACTTATAGCTGTGTTTCTGCAGACCAGACTGACTAAGGTCCAGCCTCTTGTTCTGAGCAATCTTCTTCCTGTGCTCTCTCAGCTTCTTCTAGGAGAGGCAGTGTGGTATGATGGGAGGAGCATAGCTCCTGAGGTTCAGCAGAGAGTTGGGCCTTGAACCCTTGAAACTGGCCCAGTTACCGTGAGCCAGGCAGAAAACCACCGAGAGCCTTGTTTTCTTCATTGGTTAAGGGGACAGTAACACACCTGTAGTAGATGCCTTATAAGCTGTTGTGAAGGTCAAAGGAGATCATGCTTTTATGACCTAAATGCCAACACTCCTGTTCTTTCTTGTTAGACCAATTGTCAGACAGGTAGGCACTGTCCACAGGTCAGGGTCTGGGCCCTCCTCCTCACGGGCTGAAGCTGTCTTAAGATAAGGCCCTTTTGCTGCATGGGAGACTTAAGTCTTTGAGGGCGTTGGAGATGGACTGAGCCTCACAGTACAGGGAATTGTCTTGAGGCCCATGGTGGTACGTCTTTGCTTTCAGTGTGCATTTTTCTGTTTTTATTTCTTCCTGCCTTTATCAGAACCAAAAAACTCTGAGCCAAAGAATGGATGTTATTTGTAGAAGAGCATCTCCCTTTTGCCCTTTAGCGTCTGTTCTGTTTGTCTCTATCACTAAGCATTTATTAAGTGCCTACTACATGCCAGACACTGTGCTGAGTGTTGGGATTACAAATTCAAAGAGTGAAACCATCATAGTCTATAAGAAGTCTGATCCATCTGTCATCCTCCCCACTTTCCTCCCTCCCCCTCCCCCCACCCCCATCATGACATTTCATAGAAATGAAAGTTAGAATTCAGCAGAAGAGTGAGCTGACCACAAGTCATTCATTTCATTTTAGGCCCTTGGCTAAGAGTCCTGAGTTCTAACTTCTAGTCTGCTAAGTAGACAGATGACTAGCAGGTGGCAGTGTTGTGCAACTTGTCACACTGATGGCATTGCCATATCCAGGCCAGCCCCATTCAGTTGGAAAGGGGATCATGATTATCACAGAGTTTCGTTCAGTATTTGTTTCCAAAAGCATATGCTGTTTACTCTGGGGGGGTCCATCTTTATTGTAGATTCTTCTCTATCATTTTTATTTTCAGCCTACAGTTGGTAGGTTCCATTCAAGATCCGTTAGTCTTTCCAGCACCAGAAAACATGGAGACGTTTAAAGCCCCTTGTCATTTTCCTGTCCACTTTGTTAGAGTTTCCCAGGTATCAGGGGTAACAGGATGATGAAATTACTCATCACTTCCCAAGGACTCAGAAAGCAAGTTTCTTGGAGTGGAAAAAGATGTGTATTCTTTTCTTTTTCTTGAACAATGTGCCTGAGTTACTGAAATACATTTTGTACTAAGATGTCTTAAAAAGAAAATAGCTCCATTGAATGGGTTTTTATTCCCTGTTTCTGTAGGGTACCCTACTCCAGCATCTCAAGGAACACATTCTTCATGGAGACACAACCAGCAGTGACATCATTATGTACTATACCACAGTAAGTGCTTTGGTTTTTGTTCCAGATGACTAGAAATAATTGTGTGCATTTAAATAAAACTTTCTTTCCCCTTCATCTCTGACTTGGAAACAGCTTCAGTAATTTAGTATACTGTTTTCCCTTGCTTCTCTCTCTCTCCTCTACAACTGTGCACATTAATAGAATCCCTGAGGTAGTATTAAAAAAAAAAGACCATTTTGGATCTACAAGGAAGCTGCTTCTCCTGAATCCCAGCACATGCTCATTTGTCATTCTTGCTGGGCTGCCTTCTCCTGCAGTTGACCAAATCCCACCCTGACCTTGCTGCCCACTGTGACCTCAATATGTACAGACCTTCCTCCATGTGGTGTAGGAGTCCAAGAAAGGATAATTTACCTAATAGGATAGAAAGGCTGCCATGGGAACGTCTAGCAAAGGTTGGGTCTCTCCATTCTGAAAAGAGCAGGACTGAGAAGGGGTTTGATTGAGATTTTTAATTTATGGAGGGGGATGTATAGAGCAAGTGGGTTTTTTTCACTGAATTCCAGACAGACATTAGAACTACCCCTGGCCTGCACTTGTTGAAGCCTGAAAGAGGTAAGTTTAAGGACAAATAAAAGAGAATACTACTTTAGATGCAGGGTAGTAGTCATAAGGAACCATATTTCCCTGACAAGTAATACAGATGGAAAATATGAATGGTCTTAGAAATGTAGAGTCCTAAAAGGTTCTAGCAGAATATAAGGCATTTGTGGGAGAATTGTTTCAATTTTGTATCCCCAGAAGCTACTACAGTGCCATACACAGAGGCTCTTAATACTTGAATTGAATTAGAAGAGACTCTAGAAGACATTTTGTCTACTTGCCTTGTTTACAAATGGTATAACTGAGTCCCAGAGACATACTTGAGGTCAAGAAGCTAGTTAGTGGTAAAGCCAGAACTAGGACACAAGTGTCTTGACCTTTAGTGCAGTACCCTTTCTACTGTAGCATGGGAGGGATGATAAATTATGAAGTAACAAAATCCTAATGATTTATTTGAAATCCTATACATGTAGGTCATGCCCCTCACTTCTGTCTGCCATTGCCTCTATTAGAAAACAGAATCTTGGGCTGAAGGCTTTGTGTGGTTTACCCTGGGGTGGAATGTGGGTGGGGAGAGGGATAATTCTCTCCCAGACTAGGGCTGGCCTGTGTAGTGGTAAGGGAGGTAGGAGAGGGGAGATACTTGGATAGCATGTGTTGCTCAAACATGTTGGCCCAAGGAGTACCTATACCTTTGAGGAGAGCTGTCATCTGGCATCTGCCCCTGGAACCAGGATTATAGTAAGCATTGGATGTCATTATTCATTCAAATTTCTTATTTGGCATTCTTTCCTGAAGAGTTTTAAGACTGAGTTCAGTAAATCAACATTTTATGGACTTGAGGTTTTGAATTTTAAAAGGTACCCATCCACTAAAGGGAGGAGACAGCTCATCTGTCTCTTTTGGAGCCTGATGACTTAAAACCATACGGCCTTTCATCAGCTGATAGAAGTGCTTGTGGATCTGGGACATTTGTTCAGATGGTAAATTAAAACTGAGGATATGCTGCCTCTTATGGTTTGGAATAGTTTCATCTTTATGCAGACTATTTCCATCATAACCTATTTAGCAAATGAGATAATGGATTCCAAAGTGCCTTAAATATAAAGGGCTATACACTTGTAAGGAATGATGGTTGTCTGCAGCATCGCAGTGTTATCTTTATTAGTGGCTCCATTGACATGTGCCAGGCACCGGCCATACTAGGCCAGTGACCACACCTCTTCCTTGACCTGTTACAGTCTCATTGGCTGTGAATCGAGAGCGCTCCCAGACACCTGCTCTCTTTTTGGTGTAGTTATCGTGGTGGAGGGAGAGCTTCAGTTTTTTTTTTAATAAAATGAATTTCATGGTCTTTTAAAAAAATAACCACATTTAAATGAGAGTTGCAAGCTAACCCAATTTCCAGTTGCTCTTCCTGTAAATCTGAATGAGAAGCTTTTAATTGGCCTTCTTTGGAAAACTGGGTTATGTCATTGTTGGTTGATGCCAAAGATGAAGGAATTAAGGGTCTCTGCAATGTAGAATGCTCTGGTGATTTGTGGTTTTATGATTTTTGTCATACTCACCCATGTAATGAATTCTCTAGACGACCAGTATGGTTGGACATATAGCTTGAGTTTCTCCAAATCTTGTTTTCCTTTACCCTTTCAGATCTGATTACATTAGGGAGAGAGCCTTTAATAGGCAGTGGTCTTCCTTGTTAAAACTTTATAATTTTGTCCTTAATTGAGGACTTCTAAATGCTACAGAGAGAGTACAGTATTTCATTTCCTTATTTGGAGGATTCCTGGAACTAAATGAGGGGAAGGGTGGGTCTTCACTTTTTTAATTACTGCCAAGTGAACTGTAGTGCTTGGAGCTGGTGTTCCATGGTAATCTCTTATGTATGGGGAATAACCATATTCTTGATCTCTTCTCTTCCCTGCCTTTCTTGACTCTTGCCCTATTGCCTTTTTAAATTCCTTTGAGTTAGCCATGGTATTGTTCATGTGCCCTACACATCCTTTTATGCTGCACTGAATGTATAAAATGTCTAATTGTGGGAGGGAATAGGCCTTCTTAACCCATCATAGATGGCTGCCATCCAACTAAGTAAGATGCTGAGTGAATGGAGAGATTTCTGTTGGTGTAAACATTGGTCCTTTTGTCTCTTCCAGATTGGCTGGATGATGTGGAATTGGCTGGTATCAGTGCTTGCAACAGGAGCTTCCGTGGTCTTGTATGATGGTTCTCCCTTGGTCCCAACGGCTAATGTGCTCTGGGATTTGGTGGACAGACTAGGGTAGGTAAATAAGATGCTAAACATCTCTTGGTTATCATTGAAGAAAAGGATTTGGAAAGTATTGACAGCTGTTCTCAATATGTGCCTGAAGGCAGATAAATTCAGGGTTTCATTGGGAAGGGCATTTGGAACAAAACTAACAATACTCTTCCTCTGCCCTTGTACAAAATTGGAATGGATTCTCCTTGGAATATTGTATGCAGCTCTGTTCCAAGGAAGGACAGCTTAAATGATCAAGGGAGTGGAAGATTTCAGGGGATAGCAGCATGAGAACAGACTAATGTGATGACCCAAGCCCTCTTTGGTCTGGAAAGATGAAGAAAGGCTCGGGAGAGGAGTGGGAGGGAGATGACTGAAGTCTGAAAAGTCATGAAGTATCTGAGCAGAGTGAATACAGACTTACTCATCAAACCCTTGATATTAATGAATTTTAGAGGATCCTCCTTAGAGCTCAACAGTAGCAAATTGAGGACAAAAGGGAATAGGAATACTCTTTATACAGGAGGACAAACCAAGTTAAAGAACCACAAGAGAGTCTCTAGTGGGTTGAGTGAAACCTCTGTGAAGATTTTAGGGAAAAAAACGGCCAGGATTGTAGCTGATGAGAGGGTGTGGAAGGTTTTGGGGCACCAGGACAGGGAGGGCCCATGGTGGCGAGATGAGATACAGATTGACTGACACCTAAGTTAATGGATGATTAGGTTGTAATGCATGATTAAAGTGGGGCAGTTTGGGCCAAGTGGGGAGGGTGATCCATTCATCATTTATTAGGCACCTGGGCATGAAGACATGATATGAGGTTAGGAAGGACAGTCCTCTTGTCCTCATACAGTCCTCTTGTCCTCATAAATGACCAGTTGGTTCTCAGCAGGAGTAGAATCTTGGGTTGCTTCAATCATTGGCTTCGATTCAGTTTGACAGTTCTTTGGTTCTTTTGTTAAAGAAACGCTATTCTTTGAGCCAGCCCCAGAAATCCTCTTTGTTTCTCTGCAGTACTATGGCAGGTATCCTTCTGGTAACCTCACTCAGAAGGTCTGATCTTCCTTCCTAGATTCAGTGGCAGAATGTTAGGATTTTAGGGAATGGACAGAAGCCAGGATAAACTGAGATACTGGCCATTTCTTTGGTGCAGGTGGATTATAGGAAGCAAAGTGGAGGAGTAATGAAGTGGTCCCATATTTGCCTTCCTGTTCGCTTTCAAGGCATCCTTGTTAGGAAATGTCAAAAGATCCTTTTTAATGAGGATCTTCTTTGCTACATAAATTACCCCAAATTCTTTAGGGTTTTATTTTGGTTAATACATTTCAGTAATGATGTTTCATTTCTTATTGGCTGAGAATTGTTTTTCAGTTTGTTTATAAAGATTGCAGGTACTTTCATGAGACTGGGAGTAAACCTCAGCCTGAAATGTAATTATTCTTTAAATTTTGAACTATTCATGGTAGAAAATAGAAGGAAGAATGAATGCTTTTAAGCTTTTGTCCATTCATCATTTAAATACAGTTTTTCCTGGTTAGTGTAATATTTAAATCCTGACATTTGGTTCATACTATTAGGATATTTCCTAATGAGGTTGTTTCCAGAGAAAGGTTAATAAAATCCCTTGGAACCTGGTATTGAAGGAAGATCTTCACTCTTTATACATATATAGACTGCAGATAGAAAAATTATGTTGATATGTTTAGAGGGAGAAAATGTTTCCTCTCGACATGTTAGTAACAAAGCTGAGAGCAAGGCCCCAAGGGAGGCTCTTCTTTGCACTCGTGTATTTATATGGTTATGTTTATGCGTACCATTAATGGTATATTTAAATTTATGCATGCCTACGTGGTGAAGGTGAGGGCCTAATTGGGAAGGAAACAAAGTGAAATAGGATGACAATTCCATCAGTAACTGAAAGCAGAGTTTGAAGTGGGGGAGAAGCTACAGACTCTCCGTTTTAGTTTTTGTCTCTCTCTTTCTAAGGGGTGCACTGACACTGACTTAATGCAGTCATTAAAACTGTTGTTTCCTCTTAAGATTAATGACTGTTCAGAATTTGTGAAGTTTGAAACAGAGCCCTTGAAATTTCTATGATGTTTTAACTAATGTAGATAAATTTAGGTGTTAAACCTCATTGATCACTCAAGATTTTCTTTTAAGTTTATCACACCAAGAGTCAGGGATTTTGGAGGAGTTAACAACAGTTCTTTTATTTAAAAAAAAAAGGCATTATTTTGTTTTCTTTATTGGAGAAATATCTAAGACACATTGTCCAATGAGTGTGGGTGATTTGGATGAATGGTTTGTGTTAAGGACACAACTCTGGGCCCTGCTGGGTTTTGCTAGTAACTGGGTTGGCACTGGGATGTAGTAACTGCTTACTTTTGCTCCTCTGTGACTGGGCATTATCATAATGTTGTAGTAAGAGATGGCAAATTCCCGTAGGTTGAATCAGCTTTTCTCTTAGGGAAACTTAATCATTTTGGGAGTACTCAGGGATCATTTAGTAAATGATTACTTCCATAACTTACTAGGGTGTGATTAGTGCGTTGAATCAGTGATTTGCTAAGGTCTTCCCTTGTGGCCTGAAAGAATTCGTATTCTCCTCAGAGAAGCTGAATTATCTGTCCTGTGCAGGGCTTCTGAAGACATTTTTAGTTGTGACACTGGTTGGTGATTAATTTAGCGACCTTTCCAGTCCCTGTTAAAAGTACTGTGTAATATATACAAACACCATTTCATTCCATGTCTGTCTCCTCACTTGACCTCTCCCTAATTTGACAGAAGGGAAACAAACCATTCTGGTGTCCTGCCTTCCAGGGAATGGGGAAGAAACTCAGGGAGATGCTATTCCATCAGGCTTCTTCTGCCTGTCAGCTGGGCTGGTCTAGCCTGCCTGCAGGAAAGGAAGCTCCCTCTCCGGAGCTGCTTAAAACCTTGAGGTGGGACCCCTGGACGTTGATAACTAGGGATGTGAATGGATGTAAAGCAAGCCTTAAACCCTACCATACACGTCCGTTGTTATTGCTGTTGATAGCCTTTAGTCACCAGGCCTCCAGTCTGAGGATGACGTCTTTTCCTGGATCTCCTGCTGTATTTGTGCTCAGGCAGTGCCAGAGTGAGCTGCTAAATGTGTAACAACTCGGCTAAAATGTATGCAGCACACGTTCAAGGATAATCTGCATTATTAACTGACAGGCATTCTTAAGTCTAGACAATCAAAAAAACAGTTGTGGCAATTTCTGAGGTGCAAATGCTTATGCTGAAAATTTAAAATCTCTCAGCAAACCAATTAGAGCTGGTTACACCACACCCTTGTGATAACCTCCCAGAACTCACTCTTCAATGATCAACAAACTCCTATCTGTTCACATCCTTCTCATCTGAATAGTTCTGAACCCTTGACTATCATTATTCAAACCTATTCTCTTTCCTCCACTACCTGCTCCCTTATTTTCATGCCCTTAAATTTCTTCCCCCTCTCCCCCAACTGTCCTATTCTAAAGCTACCCATCCCTTCCACTGTGCCCTATGGAACACATGCTCTATAGGTAACAAACCTGTTTTCATCTTAAAATCTTTTCCTTTCCCATTCCTTCCATCTGTTGGCTTTCACTGAAACCTGACTCCCTCCGGAGCCTCTCTGGCCTCCCTTTCGAGCATTAGCTGCTTTTCTACTTATTCCCCGCCTCTTCCACCCTCCCTTCCCCTAATAGTTGTAGTGAGGGTGGGAGTTAGAATATTCCTTGCTTCCCATTGCTACTTCTAGGTTCTCTCTCTACCATCATTCCTCAGTAACCTCTCCTTTGAGGTTCACTCAATCTTTATATACCACCCAATTGAAATTCTGTTGAATTGAAATTCAAATTATGTTGTCTGCTGATCTCCAGTATTCTTCTGGACATTCTTTCCTTGGTGAGTTCGGTGCCTGGCTTACAGTCTCTGTCCTCAACTGTTGCCCTCATATTTGGAGACTTTGACATACACATTGATACTCAACTCCCTCAGAAACTTAAATCTCAACTCTTTTCAGTAACGCAAGGACCTAAAACATCTCCAGAAGGCTCACGATGGAAAATGCCATCCATATCCAGAGAAAGAACTTTGGAGTCTGAATGCAGATGGAAGCATATTTTTTACTCTCTTTTTGTTTTGTTTTGCTTTTCCTTTCTCGTGTTTTCTCCCTTTCTTTCTAATTCTTCTGTTCAAAATGACTAATGTGAAAATATATTGAATAAGAATGTGTATATATAAAGCTTATATAGAATTGCATGCCATCTTGGGGAGGGAGGTGGACAAAATTTAAAACTTATGGAAATGAATGTTGAAAACTAAAAACTAAAAAAAGTAAACAACGTAACCTCCCAGTTGCTCGGCTTACTCATTTTCTATGACCTGGTCCTTCACCTCGTCTCAGCTACATCCACAGAAATGGTCAGATTTTTGACCTTTCCATCCCCCATGTTCATGAACTCCGAAATTTCCTTATCTGATGACAGTCTGTTGTCATCACCCCTCTCTGTTTTGCAGCTGCAGAACTCCGTTCTTTGTCCTTGGTGTGACCTTCAGTCTCTGTCCCTCAGTTCTTTCCCAGGCCATCACCCATTTCCTTGCTATACACTCATTCTTTTCCCATCTTGTTTTGTTAGTGAATGGGTTCAACTCTATGCTGACTTCTCTTGAATCCATTGTCCCCTTATCCTGACAGATCTTGTCCTACCAAGCTTCAACTTGGGATCACTCCCATCATCTACTGGTTTTGCTCTTGCTGCTAAGTTTTAATTCCACTCAATTAAATTGAGTCTGTGGAAAATGTAAAAGATGTGAAGTATTCTAAAATGTCTCCTGGGACTTGGCTTTAATTCTGAAGGCAACTTCAAAAGGATATTGGGCTTTATAGTAACTAAAGGCTTAAAACATTTCCTGCCCTGTTTTTTATGGACAAATGGATTTTTCCTTCCTAAAATGATAAGTATTACCTTCGGAAGCATTATTTATAATGGGGATAAGCGAAAGGTCTTCCCAGTAAGCTCAAAGAGTGAAACAAGGATGCTCATTATCACCAGTATTATTCAATATTATCTCAGAGATGCTAGCAATAGCAGGAAGAGTAGAAAAAGAAATGGAAGGAATCAGAATGGGCAGTGGGGTAATCAAATGATCTCTTTTTGCAGGTGATATGAGGATACACTTGCAAAATCCTAGAGACTCAACCAAACAGCCAGTTGAAATAATGAATAATTTTAGCAAAGCAGCAGGATAAAAAATTAGCTCACATAAATCATCAGCAGTTCTCTCTCTTCTCTCTCTCTCCTTTCTTCCTCTCTCTCTCTCTCTCTCTCTATGTATATATCACCAACAAAATCCTGCAAGAAGAGATAGTAAGAGATACCCCATTTAAAATAATCATAGATAGCATAAAATACCTGAGAATATACCTGCTAAGACAAACCTAAGAACTGCATGCACATAATCATATAACATTTTTTTATACAAATAAAGTCAGATTTAAGTAATTAGAAAAATAATAATATTCATGGGTGGGCAGAGCCAATATAATAAAAATGACAGTTCTACCCAAACTTATTCAATACCATCCCAATTAAATTACCAAAAAATTATTTTATTGAGCTAAAAAAAAATAACAAAATTCATTTGAAAGAACAAAAAGTCATGATATCAAAGGAATTAATGAAAAAAGAGTAAGGAAAAAGATTTAACAGTACCAGATATTAAACTATATTATAGTAAGGCGGTAATTATCAAAACCATCTGGTACTGGCTATGAAATAGAAAAGTGGAACAGAATAGATGTACACTGCATGGTAGGAAATAATTATAGTAACTGTGTGTTTGACAAATGTAAAAATTTAAACTTTTGGGATAAGAATTCACTGTTTGGTACCGAGTGTTGAGAAAACTAGAAAGCAATCTGGCAAAAATTGGGTATAGACCAAGTACCTTACATCATTTACCAAAATAAAGTCAAAACGGATGCATGGCCTAGATATAAAGAGAGATATCCTAAGTAAATTAGAAGAACATGTAGCGTGTTACCTATCAGACTTGTGGATAGGAGAATTTATGAATAAACAATAGATAGAAAGTAATGTAATAATTTTGATTGTATTAAATTAAAAAGGTTTTGTACAAATAAAACTGGTGTAGCCAGGATTAGAAGGAAAGCAAAAAACCCCAAAGCAGCAACAAATAATAAAGATGGACAACTTACAGTCTTAGAGAGCTGCCTAGAGTACCAAAAAGGTCATTGATTAGCCCAAGGTCAAATAGCGATCGGTGACATCAGGATCAGGTCTTCTGGACTCCAAGCCTGGCTTTCTGTACACTAGACCATGCTCCCTCTCAATAAAACAAAATCAAATTAAGAACGTTTTTCTATAGAAAGATTTCTGTTACTTGCCCTGCAAAGAATGCCAGAGGAAAGAGTAATAATTGTAATGGAAAGGAAGGTTGGGCTTTAGAGTTTTGAGGACAGTGAGAAGAAGCCTGAAACTTAGCCGAGAACACTGGGCCCCGGGAGGCTGGAGTAGGGGCCAGCAGAGCCATTCTGGGCAGCAGTATTTGTTTCTGGTTGGGTTGGGAAAGGCCTTCTCCATGTGTGTTTTTATTTGTTCTTCCACATCCTGACATTGGTATGGAGAATGGAGAATGGAGTATATGAGTCCTTTTTCATAGAATAGGGTTAAGTGATGCAAAAAATAAGTAATTCCCGTGTCCATATTTTTGTTGACTGTTCCTTTGATGTGGGTAAGGTATTAGAAAAAGGTGAAAGGGTACCCATTTATTTCTCTTCTCTTTTAGTAGTTCTTTCAGCATAATACATGTTTATCAGTAGCATTAGGTATTAATCACTGAGGGTGAATATTTTTGGAAGGTTAGGAACTCCAGTCATTTGGGGAAAAAGGTAGTAATGACCAAGTGATTTGATCGATGGCAAGAGCATGAATTTGTGTATAATATTTTTTTTAGAGGGAAATTGCTATGTTTTATCAGTTTTAATTAGTGCCAGCAGCTATGTAATTACAGGCAAGCAGACTTCTCTTGCTGCAGGTACTGAGGACTCTGGAAATGTAGACATGCAATCCTCACCAATTCACCAGAAGAGAAAATATTTATATTAGTGTTCGAGGACATTTAATTTTATAGTTCTCTCTTTTAAAACAAAATATTTAGGATCATGTAAAATTATTGTACTTAAAACCTATTTAAGTGCAGATGATAGGTTTGCATAAAACTAATTGCTGTATATGTTTCCTAGAATGAGGAAAGATTTTGTATATGTTTAATATGATTGTACATGGATAGCTTATATCAGATTGCTTCCTATGTTGGGGAAGGTGTAGCGGAGGGAAGGAGAAAAAATTTTAGAGCTCAAAATCTTATAAAAGTGAATGGAAAGCTATCTTTACATGCACCTGGAAAAAATAAAATACTATTAAGTAGAAAAAAAATAAAAAATAAACTAAAAAAAGACATTATAAATTAATACTAATCATTAATACAACCCAGGAAAATGATATATTTTGGTTTAGGAAAGTTCAATTTAAAGTAAACGGTCAGCGTTAGAAAGTTTTAATATTTGAAATGTGCAGACTCCGCGAAAACTTTTTTTTCCTTTTTTCCCCCATTTCCATGCCTTTTCTTGCTCCTAGGATCACAATTCTTGGAACTGGGGCCAAATGGCTGTCAGTACTTGAAGAGAGAAACTTGAAGCCAGGTAAAAAGACTTTCTAAAGTTCTTATGGCACGTTTCCTCAAAGGAAATGGAACACATTTAATCGTGTATTTCTGCTGTGTAAATAATGCTTTAAAATAAATTGATTTTGACCATAGCCTTGTAACTGTCCTTCATTGTAGTGGAAACCCACAATCTCCAGACTCTCCACACTATCCTGTCTACAGGGTCCCCTTTAAAAGCCCAAAGCTATGAGTATGTTTACAAATGCATAAAGAAGAATATCCTTCTTGGATCTATCTCAGGTAATGCTTAGGGCACTAGGGTGCTGGGGAAGGGGTGGAAAGAACAAAAGTGGGAGGGTATGAATGGATCAAGGGAATACTTGGATTCCAGGTTGATAAAGTCTTTGCCTCATTCTCAAATACTCTTAAAACCAAACCAAAGATCCTCTTAATAGTTACTTCACGACTGAAAATATCTCTGTTGTTAGCTCTAGACTGTTTCTTTTCTAGTCATCTATTTGTCCTTGCTTGACCTAACATTAACCTTTGTTAATTAACCTTAGCCTCACATTAACCTTTGTAATAGTACTTTTCATTTTTTAAAGTTTATTGATATATTTGCTTTGGACACAATAGTTACTTCCTAACAAATAACCAAAGAAACTCTTTACAAGGTCCATCCGCTGAGAAAAGAATTACTAATAGAAAGTTGGTGTATGTCCATTAACGTTGGAAATATGGTACTAACAAGTGAATGTTTTCTTCGATCAAAATGTTCTCTTTCCATGTTTACTTTCCTTACATCATTATAATCACTATATATATTCCATTGCTCTTCTTTCTTTACTTTGTATCACTTCCTATGTTTCTCTGAATTCTTCACATGTATGTTTATGGTACCAATAAAGACATAAAGAATCCCAGTTTTTATGGAGTTAATAAACTTTCATTTGACAGTTGGTACTCTAAATGTGAGCTCCTTATCCAGTGACTGCTGAGTGGATCTGTTGACAGGGAAGCTGAATCATATCAACTGACATTCTTTCTATAAGAGAAATCAAAAGATAGAAGGAAATTGCAGCTAGATAGAAGGATGAATCACAGCTGCTCCTTGGATGGGCAAAGAAGGAGGTGGTAGAAGGGGTTTTATAATATGCCCATAGACAACAGTAAATATTATTTCATGTCATATCTGGTCATCCCATATTGCAGATCTCATAATAAGTATTTACAAAGAGACCTCCATGAAAATAATTGTAACTTGTTGATCATGAATTTATTTGAGCACTAAATATGATGCAGTGATGTTCCATCACATTTATATGCCATGATTTGTATAGCCGTTTTCCACTTTTGGTTGCATACTATATCTTTAGCTTTTTGTTATCAGAGAGAATATTGCCATGAATGTTTTTGTTCATATATTTTCTTGATTTTAGTAACCTCCTTGAGATATAGTCCCAGCACTGTGATCTCTGGATCAAATCATATTAAAAAGTTAGTCATACCTCTTATGTAACCCCAAGTTACTTTCCAGAATAATTAAACAACTTCATGGCTTCATCAGTAGTAAATTAGCCTGCTTCTCTTCCCACGGTGCACCTTACAAGGAGTTTTCCCATCAGTCAGTATACCCATATTAAGCTCCTAAATGCCAGGTGCTATGCTGGGTTCTTGGGATACAAAGACAAAAATAACACTTCAAAGAGCTGACTTAGGGAAGACAACATTTACCCAAAATGTCCCAAAAATCTTCATGCAGTTTTAAGCATTAGCTTTTGGGACACCCCATCAAATACATACATAATTTGTACCAGATAAACTGGGGGAGGAGGCACTAGCTACTGAAAGTAACAAGAAAGGCCTTGGGGATGAGTTAGCATTTCGACTGAGTTTTGAAAGAAACTAGAGATTTTAAGAGTCAGATGTGAGGAAGGAAGCACATTCCTGGCCCAGGGGACAGTATGGGTAGAAATATGGAGGTGGGGAAGAGAGTGTAGAGAAGCAAGAAGGTTCATTTGGCTGGACTCTAGTGCTGTGTAACTAGCAGGTATAGGTAGGTGGTGAAGGGATTTAAAGGCTCAACACGAGTTCATTTTTGAGTCTAGGAGTCACATGGAACCATTGGAGTTTCTCAGCTAGGGGAGTGACATGGTCAGAGCTGTGTTTGAGAAAGGTGACTTTGGTAGTTGTGTGGAAGATGGGTTGGGGAGGGGAGAGAGGAGGCAGGGGGCCAGTCAGGATGCTATTGCAGGAGTCTAGGTGGAACAGGGAACTGTTAGGTCTCACTTCACTAAGGCCGTGGCCTTGGTTTGCTATGGATGCATGTGAGGAGATATTTCACATGAGTCTGGGCTGACCCAGCCATGAACAAGTCAGAGGCATCCTGAGCACCAGACAGAATAATAAGTAGATTGGTTTTTTAGTCTTGGCTTTACCGTTAACCAGCAGGGTGACTTCTGGAACAAGTCACTTGACCAAATTCTCTGGGGCTCAGTTTCTTGCTTTGTAGAATGGATGGAGAGTTGATCTCTAAAGTCTCTTTCAGTGATAACATTCCAAATCTATGCTTTTTTATCTGCTTAGTACAGCTTTCATTGTTGTTATGGCTTTTTCTTTATTTTGCAACAAAAATACCTTACATACTTTAGCCTTAGGATACACTGACATTTAAAAAACACACCAATAAAAGATACTTTAATGAAATTAGCATATCTGTTAGCAGCTGAGGGAAAATGGAATGATTCTCACCCACTATAATGTCAGGGCAAGATAATTTCTTACTGATATGATTGGGAGTTAAAGGAAATAGAATTTTCACAAACTCATTGAAATGGGATTATTTTGGCATTCAAAAGAGAGGTAGTGTTAGTTTGCGAAAGATTGCAAGGGAAAGCCTCATTTTCTTTACTTTCTCCTCCTCATAGCTCTATAGCAGTTAATTATATTTCGAATTTCATCTCTGTCTAAAGTGCATGCAGCACCTTTAGTTTTGAGCCACTTTTAGTGGCTTGGCCAGCTAAGTCATCCTAAGATCCATACATAATTTGCTTAGGGATGACTTCTTTTGAGACCCCACTTTTTTCTGGATTCCATGCCTGGCTCCTGGCCCCAGCAGCACTAGTTATTGATGAGATGCTACTGTCCCTGTTATCTATCGCTTACTCTTTGTAGAGCAGTGAAGGGGATGTCCAGCATCAGAGATTCCCTGAGAGGAATTCCCCCAGGGCAGGGATCACTTCCTTTATTCTTTTCTGGTAGCCAATAGAGGGAGACCCTCAGAAATTGAGAGCATTATTCCTTCTACTGAGCTAATATGCACACACACACACACACACACACACACACACACACACATGCACTCACACATGTGCACATGCTTGATTCTTCAGTTTTAGAAAGAGGTTTTGGATGATTATTTTCTGGAAGCCACATCAGGTTGGAAGCTGTTCACCAAGCCAGAAGCAGGGGAGTGGACTTTATCAAGAGCTCTGCCCACAGTGAGCCAGGATGGAGTAGTGAAAAAGAAGGTGGCCTCAAAGGCGGGAAGCCCTCAGTCTTGACTCTCTCCCTCCTGCCAGTCTGATCTTCAGACTTCACTCTAGATGATACTGTTTCCTCTCTTTTAAGCACTTTTCTGAAAAGGAAATGTAATGCCACAGTGATTCTCAGCATCTAGGCCTATATTGGGAGAAGGGATATTCAGCATTTGTCATCTTTTGGGTCTTTGGCCTCTGTGTGCTAGTTAAAACAAAATTAACAGCTTTCCTCAGTTTTTTGAATTGTGAATCTTCCCTCTCCTTTTCATTGCAGGTGGCACTGACATAATTTCCTGTTTCATGGGTCAAAATGTTTCAATTCCAGTTTATAAAGGAGAAATTCAGGCCAGAAATCTGGGCATGGCAGTGGAAGCATGGAGTGAGGAAGGTAACTTATTTGTAGTATATCTTTCCTTAAATATAATCCCATAATTTTTGAGTTAGGAAGTCATCTTAGAGGTCATCGGGTCCAACTCTTCTTTGATTAAAAATCTTCCGTGCCTTGTACCCAACACCTAGTCATCCAGATTTTGCTTTGTGACTTCACCTTTTGGGGCAAAATCGTCATCTCATTGTTAGGAAGTTTTTCCTTACCAAGATCTTGCACTCAGACTTTTGTACCTTTTACCCATTTATCGTTGGGGGCCAAGCAGAACAAATTTAATCCCACTTTCATGTGGCAGCCCATCAAAAGTGGGGGAGGGGAATGGGAACAAGCTTTTATTAGGGCATGTTGGTAAGTGCTTTTACAAATATCTCATTTGATCCTTGCAAGTTTGGGAGATGGGTGTTTCTATGATCTCCATGAAGTTAAGTGATTTGCCCAAGGTCACACAGCTAGTAAGTGTGTGAGGCCAGATTTGAACTCTAGTCTTTTGGACTCTAAGCTCATCCATCTAGCTGCGTAGCCACCAAATCCCGTCCAGGCCTTCTCTGATTTTTTTGAATTGATGTCTTTATGATTTTTACATCATCAGTCATTTTCCAATGTATATTTGTGTTGCCTTTATAATAAAAAGAAAACAGTCAAGCAAAACTGACTAATACAGCAATGAAATCTGCTTGTCTCCATCATATTGAACATCAGTGGACTCATGATTGTATTTAATCTGAATTTTATTTATGTTGTTGTAGTCATCATGTATCTTGTAATCTTGGTTCTACCTTCCTGGCTCTGCATCAGTTCTCATGTTTTTCTGAATTCTTTATATTCATCCTTTTCTTTGGATGTGACATTATTGCATGTACCGTGGTTTGTTCAGCCATTTCCCAATGGAAAAAAAATTACTTGGCTTCCATTTTTTAACTATCCTAAGAGGAGATGCATGAATATTCTTATTTATATGGAACCTTTCTTTTTCTTTTTGACTTCCTTGGAAGTGACATGAATTGGTCAAAGAGTTTCAGTTATTTAGTCATTTTTGAGCCTCATTCCAGTTGTTTTCTGTAATATTTGACCTGAGCCATAGCTTCATCCTGAGGATATTGGGAACATGACTTTCCAGACCCTCAGGCTTCTCTTCACCAGGCTAGACACTCCTAGGGTTTTTAGTTGTTCTTCATGTGGCATGAACTCAAGGCCTTTAAAGAAAATTGCATTTTAAAAAAAGTATTCTGAAATTCAGAATCATCACTACTCATTTGGACAAGTGTTACTCCAAAGAGTTTCAAATTAAGAGGACTTGCTT
This sequence comes from Notamacropus eugenii, assembly GCF_028372415.1. Classification (NCBI taxonomy): domain Eukaryota; kingdom Metazoa; phylum Chordata; class Mammalia; order Diprotodontia; family Macropodidae; genus Notamacropus; species Notamacropus eugenii. Next base: position 40,677,146 of record NC_092875.1, read on the forward strand.
TTCTCTGGAAAATTCAAGTTTATCAGCATCTATCCTAGAATGTGCTGTGTCTATATGGACTTAATATTCCAGATGTGTATTGGCCAGGGCTGAGTATGATAGGGCTTTCACTTTCTTTACCTGATATTAAATGCCTTTGTTTGCTTTTAAATGACTGGGTCAGAGCAGTTGTGGAGAAGTGCTCAGTAGTCTTTGGTCCTGGGCCTCCATTCTTCTCTGTAAAATGAAGATAATAAAACCTAAATCCTTTTGAAATTGAGTGGACCTCTCTTCCAGCTTGCAGAGCATTTCTTTGCTCTTGATATCCCTTCACCAGTGTAGTTTAATACATGCTTTGCTTTTTGGAGCCATTTCTGCTTCTGCTGGATTGAGTCCTTGTTCAGTGATGCAAGGTAAGTTTGGTGAGACCAACACCTAAACTTAGGACTGTCTGACAGACCATTGAGGGAAAAACAGCTGGATGCTTAAGTACCTGCTGCTACCATCAGAAATGCTTGGCAGCCTGTCATCAAGCATTGTTACGTGTTTGCTGTGTGCCAGGCACTGTGAAAAGTGCTGGAGATGCAGAGAAAGGCAAAAATATTTGTTCTTGTCCTCAAGGAGCTTGCATTCTGGTGAGGGAAGCTACACAGAAACAACCAGGTACCTACACGGAATACATAAAGTAGATAGGAAGATATCTTGAAGGGGAAGACATCAGCACTGGAAGGTGCCCACTGATCTCTGATTTTCCAACAACATTCTCAGTGTATCTTGATCAGAGCAGGACATGGTAGCATTATTGTTTCCCTTCTTTTGGACACCAGTCTTTTAAATTCAGCCTCAGAGAGGATGTATCGTACTGTTGATTTACAGTGAGTTTGTAGTCAGCCCAAACTCCTGGACCTTTTTCACTGGAACTTTGTTTAATCAGGTTTTCCCTTCTGTTATATTTGTGAAGCTGATTTTTGAAGTAGGACTCTAGGCAGCCTGGGATAGTAGAGAAAACTCAGGATACCCTGAGCTATGACCTCTCTGACTTCATCTCTTTTGGGTCCTGATTTTCTCCTATGTTAAATAAGGGATTTGGACTAATTGACTCCAAAAGACCTTTCCAACTCTAAGTCTGTGATCTGATTAATTCAGGTGTAGATTGCTTATTCCTATAAAATTTCATTTTAGATATGTTGGCCCATTGTTCTAATCTGCCAAGATCTTGTAGGATTTGTCCTGTCATCCAATGTACAAGCTGTCCTAGGCTGTATGTCCTCTGCAGATTTGATAAACATGCCATCTCTGAAAGTGCTTGGAGAAGTTAAATATTAGGTGGTGGTGTTATTCCCTTTAGTGCCTAGTAAGGGCTCAGTAAATGTGTGGTAACAATCTAAGTACTATATCTAGAGGTCAAGAGCATGTTGATCTCAAAAATCCGATTGGAGGAATAAAATTTCTGCCTCTTAGTAGATTGGCTTTGAGAGTTTTGATTCATTAAGTAAATAGAAATAAAAGTTTTGAGAAAAATGTGAATTTTTGTGGGTTTTTACATGTAATTCTTTTTTTTTTTCTTCATTCTTCAAATCTAGGAAAGGCAGTGTGGGGTGAGAGTGGTGAACTGGTTTGCACCAAACCAATACCTTGCCAACCTACATACTTCTGGAATGATAAGAATGGGATCAAATACAAGAAAGCTTATTTCTCTAAGTTCCCAGGTAGGTCTGGATGACCAGAAGCAAGGCTAGGCTCCCCAACTTGGTTGACCCTTCTGTGAGCCCCAGTCAAATTTCCCTGTCATTATTCCCTTCCCCACTACCCTAGTATTGGACTTCTCATTCTGCTAGTGGAGTGGTGATGAATTTTTTGATAAATATCTTGCCATTTTATGCTTGAAACCTTGGGAGTTACTGTAATCTGTGCTTAGCTTGATATCACCCCTCCTCCCTTACCTCAACCCCCTCTCCCCCCACCTGTTCTTTCCCAGAACTAGTGTGGTTGAACAGGTACAGCCTCAACAGATGGCCAGCATGGGCATCTTGGCAACAGCTTGCTCAATCGTGGTGTGAACTTATCTTGGGAGAAATGAAATATGGGAAAGGTTATTCGTTTCTTATTTTTTAGATCTATCAACTAAACCATTATTCAGTCATTACAGAGATGTAAGTAAGGAGTATGCTTTGGGGGGGGAGGAGGATGGTGATTTCTAGTCAGCACGTTGCTCATATTCAAAGACATCCCTGCTCTTAATTTTTGAGTGGTGCCTTTTACTGAAGTGGACGAACCTCTTATTTAAAGCTCAGCTTTCCAGGGTTTTCTTACTTTATTTTATAACCAATGTCAAGTTACCACTGCTATTTAACTTGTAATTGTGACAGTTGTCTGTTCTGGAGTTATTTATACTAAGTGTTTATTCTCCAGAAAGATAACTTAGACATAGAAGCCACATTTTGAGAATTGAAAAGTTTCATGTGACTTTGGGTGGTAGGATTTGCTCTGGCTTTTCTTTCTGTTTACCCTCTCAACCTTCTGCTGTGCTGCCTATGATAATGTGAACATATCGTTTGTAAAAGCCTTTGTGCCTAGCATAGTGCCTTGGTGCTTGCTCCAAACAAAGTAGGTGCTAAGTAAATAATTGAATGAACTGAGTAGCAAATTACATCTAGTTTCTCATTATTGAAGAAAAATATTTTGGTTGAATTAGTTTGACAGCTGACAGACCTTTGTTCTCACCATCAGTTTTGATGTACAGTCAAACTTCATGGATTTGCAACTATTTGGAGGAATACTCATCTAAATTGGTGGTGATTCAGAATTTTAGAATACTTTTAGAGACATGCAATTTTCTTTCTTTCAGATACATGTTGATAGCAAAGTATTTCTGGAGAAAGATCCAGCAGGGTCTGCATTAAGTGAATAGATGTATTTCATGTAATTAGCAGCAACCCCTTACATAGTAACAGCTAGATGGTCCAGTGGATGGAGCATTGGGCTTGGAATCAGGAAGACCTGAGTCTAAATTTGGCCTCAGCTATTTACAAGTGTGCGACTCTGAGTGAGTCACTTAGCCCCGTTTGCCTCAGTTTCCTCATCTGTAACAAGCTGGAGAAGGAAATGTAAACCACTCATGTGTTACTGAAAACCGACTGAATAACAAAGCCTTCTATAACAGCAGTTCCTGTTTAAAGACAGGTTAAAAAAAACGAAACATTCTCCTCTTTGCTTCATCCACCTCCATCTTATTTATATGCTCATTTTCCCAGCAAACCCTTTCTTTTTAAATGTTTGTTGTTTAGTTGTGTCCAACTCTTTGTGACCCTATTTGGGATTTTCTTGGCAAAGATACTAGAGTGGTTTGCCATTGCCTTCTCCAGCTCATTTACAGATTGAGGAAAAGGAGACAGACAGGGTTAAATGACTTGCCCAGATTTACAGAGCTATTAAGTGCCCGAGGCCGGATTTGAACTTAGATCTCCCTGATTTCTGGGCTGGGACTCTATTCATTGCACTGCTTAGCTGCCCCTGTGTAAATGATATAAAAGCAAACTTTCCAAGTTCAGAAAGTTCCAGCAGTTTTACCACACTAGTTTTAGTCTGTGTCAGAAAAACTATGTGTCTTATTTAACACACTTTGAAATGAAGAACCCTCAGTATTTTCCATCACTGAGTGAAGGGAGCCATGGATGTAATAGAGTGGAAGCAAATGGCAGATTGTATTGAACTTCACTGGTGCCAGAGGATGATCAGTTGTCTGTAGGCACCTGCTGGGTCTTAGTACCAGCCTTGTAGCTGGGCCAGTAAAGACATGAAAGCAGACTGTGTTAGGAGAGCGCTGCACAGGCTAGTAGCTGAGGTGGAGAAAATGACCTTGGGGCTGGGGGCTCTGTGAGTCTAAAGTCTAGAAACATGAAGGCTCTAGGCTAGACAGAGTTTGAGAAGGGGGCTGTATATGATCAACCTCCATTAACTCGTGAAAGAGATGGATAGAGTAGCCTCGGGATAGCTGTCTGTCTGTCTCTCTGGACATACGTGGACTTGTTCCAAATCCTAGAAACAGATGTGGTAAGCATGCCTCTCTGACCTCTCACTCACCCAGAACCTATAATGACAGATAAAAACCAAGGACCAGACTTGACATAGTAGAGAGTAACTTGGAGAAATCATTCTCTTCAAGGATTACAGTGAATGTAAACAGAAATAGGCTATAAAGGTTTCAATCCTTTAACATGAGTGAGAGGAAAAAAGAAAATTGCAGATTGCTTTGGCTGTCATGTGAGGCTTCCACTTTGAATTGGGACAACTATGTGGGGCAGCATGGGGTGATGGATAGGGCCCTGGACTTGGGAGGGAGGAAGACGTCCATTCCGATTTTACCTCAAGACAGTTACTAACTTTGGGGCCCAGGCAAGTTCCCTGGAACCCACTCATCTGTAAAGTGGAAGCTGTAGTAGCACCTTACTCTGAGGGTGGTCGTAAGAATCCCCTGAGACCAAGTATGGCTGGCACTTTGCAGATATTGAAGCTTTCTACTCAGGGACATCATCATTGTCATCATTGTCATCATTACTGAGATGGACTTTTCTGCTGTCTCCTAAATCCAGATTCAGTATCACTTCTCCAGAGGAGGAAAGCATAGCAGTGGAGTTTTCTTTGGAGTTGAGAAGGGAGATGGCTTTTTGCCGGCACTCACCTAAGATCATATAGTTGGGAGCTGGAAGAAGGGACTTAGAGGCTCTCCAGACCAGGCTTCTCAGACTTCTGTAGGGAAGCCAAGGGACTTGTCCAGGGTCATCCATGGAGTGAGTGGTGGAAGTGGAATTTGAATCAGTGTCCTTCCCTTCAGAGTGTTTCTGAAATGGCCTAATTATTGGGTTTGGTTTGATTTTCTGAGGCTGTAATGACTACCTGAGACCTTTTGTATTTTGATTTTCTCGCAGTAGTGCTGCAGCAATATTCATGTAAAACATTCCAGTTTTTTTTTTTTGGATTATTTGTACCCCAATCTGGATTCTAATAATTTGGATAATTGAGCGTTAACCACATCACCCAAGGCTTTGAGCAGGGTTCGACTTTTCTCCTGTGGGAGTTTCCTGTCAGGCACTGGACTTACTTTAGACTTTTTTTGGGAGGGAGAGGTGGGAAGAATGGTTTGGCATCTGGGAGAAGAAGAAATGGAATGAGAGATGTGATTGGAAACAGGAACTTTATATTTCCCCCCAGATTTTGACAATGCTCAGGTTCCCTTACTGGGCTAGAATGCCATGCTAGTGAGAGCATCTTCACAGGTCCTTGTCTGTTTTTTCTTTACCATGACCTAGCACCCATTTGCAGCCTAACCCAGCCACAGCCATCCCACATGTATGTAACACTGGTCATCATGGTAACCATGGGGGAGAGTCTGACTGGTTAATGGGAGAACATCTCAGCACACGTTAGAGATACTGGTTGGCCAGGAGCCTTTTGTATATAAAGAGTGATGTGTTATCATTGTAAATGCCAGCTTTGGGCATCTCCACAGGCTATTCTGTCCAGAGAACTCATTCACTGACCTTTTTTCTGCCTTTTGTCTCTGTGAAGGTATTTGGGCCCATGGTGACTACTGTAAAATAAATCCCAAGACTGGAGGAATCATCATGCTTGGTCGGAGGTAAGGTGCTATTTTCTCACCTTACAGCCCCCCTCCAGTTGATATCCAGGTTGTCCACTTCATCTTAAAGGGGAGAGCGGCAGAGGAAAGTAAGGTAGAGTGATCTAGGGGTGATGAGGCAAGGCTGTTGTGAAGGGTATAGATAGGTGAGGCAAGAAGGACAGGTAGTCAGGCTAACTCCTGGATACTTCCTCAGTATCCTCCTTAACGCCTACGTTAGGGAGAGTTTGGGTACTCCGTGGGATGCCATCACCTCTCAGCTCCCCAGCCTGTTCTTTAGAGCAGAGCCTAGTGCAGTGACTATAGCTGCAGGCTCTTGCCTTTGACACTTAGTTGCTGGGTAACTATGAACAAGTCTCTTAGCTTTTCTGAGCCTGTGAACGAGGTGATGAAAACACTTTTGGACCTTAAAAGTGTGTCCCAAATGACTTGGTACAGTTTAGAGTTTTAATAACTTCAGAATTATAAATGCTACAAACTTAGAAAAATATCATTTTAAAGGTTAATTATTGACATTTTTTTACCTATTGATGTTTGTTATGAAAATTCATAACAATATGAAAAAGTATATTAGTCAAGTCTGTTTCTGAATAAGTTTCTATCTTCCTTGGTTCCTACTCAGTGACAAAAGGATTACATTTGTAATCCTGGCCTAGAGATTATCCAGAGGATGCAATTTTGGTGCATCCGTGATAGTGTTGACATGACCCCACCAAAAAAAGTCTATTAGAAATAGATCGGTTGACCAAGATGGACCTCCAGGCTGAGGAGGTGTCATCCAGGAACAACATGTACATGCCCTGTGTGACCATAGGCTGTTCCCGTCTGGTTAAAATTAAAAATCTGTTATTAAAAATGCACAAAACTAAGTAAGGTGTTTTTGTTTTTTTTTTTAGATTTTGAGTTTTAATGCTTCTAAAGTTTTTAGGGGAAGCTGCTTAGTGGTTGAATGGATAGAACGCCGGCCTAGAGTCAACAAGTTTCTGTTCAGTCATTTCAGTCATGATGGACTCTTTGTGATCCCATTTGGAGTTTTCTTTCTTTTTCCTACTTGATTAGTTTATTTTTAGTTTTCAACATTTACTTCCTTAAGATTTTGAGTTCTAAGTTTTCTCCCCCTCCCTCCCCAAGACTGTGTAATCTGATATAGGCTCTACATATATATCATATTAAACATTTTCACAATAGTTATGTTTTAAAGAAGAATTTGGACCAATAGGAAGAACCACAAGAAAGAAGAAATAAAGAAGAGAGCACAAATCCTTTTTCTGGATGTGGATAGCATCATGAGTCAATAAGGATTTTTTAAATAAGTAATTTAAAAATTAAATAATTAGACTTTAAAATTTAAGTTTGTAGCATTTACATTTCTGAAGTGATGAAAGGTTACAAGTACACTAAGACTTCTAGGATAGTCTATGTGGATGTCAGTCCTTCTTAGTCTTCGCTCCCTGACCCATCTGGCTCTGGCCTGCTTCCAGCCCTGCATTCCACTGCTTTGACCCTGAGAAGTCCATACGTATTCCTGCCTCTTGACCTTTTTGTCCATTATTCTGTCTGCCTGAGTTGCTCTTCAGGCGTTTCCTTTCTAACTGAGTCTTCCCCTTCTAGGAAACCGCTGGCCTTCAGTGAACTCGCTCTGCTGTTGACCTGACCCTTAGCATCGACTCCCTCGTGTTGTTCCTCATTTTTTTATGTATTCATGTTCTTTTTTTTAATGGTTAAAACAATGTAAACTTTTTATTCGTTTTTGAAAAAAATACCTTTTAGGATGAATTTACTTTGTTATCTGATACTTTTTGTAATGCAGAACACAAATGGGTTTTTTAAAAATTTTTTTCACATTCATTTATTTTTAATTTATGGGATATATATTCATGTTCTTTCCTTTAATCTATAGACCTGCTCCAAGGCAGGAGCTGTGTCTTACTTATCTTTTAGTCAGGATCACTGGAGTTCAAATTCAGCACCAGAAGGTCATGAGCTGTGTGACCCTGGGCAAGTCTCAGCTTCATCATCTGTAAAATGGGCCTAATAACAGCACTTATCTTCCAGGATTCTTGTGAAGGTTAAATTAGTTAATATTTGTAAAGTGCTTTGTAAACTATATAATTGCTAGTTATTATTATCACCATTGTTACCTTTGCTACTGTTATTATTCTAGTTTGGACCCTCATTACTTTTTATCTAGACTGTAGCAGAGGCCTTCTGTTCTCTCACCTCTCTAATCCGTCCCTCACATAGCTGCCCAAAAATTCTGCCTAAAGCACAAGTCTCACCATGTCATTCCCCTTATTAGAATGCTTAGAGAATAAAACAGGAACTTTTCTGTTCAGCATTTAAGGCCTTTCACAGGCTGGCTCCAACTCACTTTTGCCTGATTTTTTCCCCACCTAACTCCCCCTTCCCTGTTCTGTGTTCTGGCCAAACTGCTCTACCTCTTGATCCTCATTTCCTGCCTCTGTCTTTGCCTAGTAGGACTTCTCTGCCTGGAGGACAGTCTCTCTCCACCTCCTCCTCTTAGAGTCTCTGGCTTCTCTCAAGGCTCAAATCAGTGCTACTTCCTACAAGAGACTTTCCCGGCCTCCTCCCTTCCCTCCTCAGTGGTGAATGCTCTTCTTGTCCTGAAATTACTTTGTAACTTACGGGGCAACTAGGTGGTGCAGTGGATAGAGCAAGAGTCAGGAGGGCCTGAGTTCAAATCTCACCTCAGACACTTGACACTCACTAGCTGTGTGACCTTGAACAAATCACTTCACCCCAACGGCCTCATCCTGGGTCATCTTCAGTCATCCTGATGAATATCTGGTCACTGGATTCCAATGGCTCTGGAGGAGAAGTGAGGCTGGTGACCTGCACAAGCTCTCTCTCACTCAAAACAAAGTCAAGTGCAAGTCCTGTCATTATTTCTCTGATGGCATGGTCTCCTTTGGCAATGAAGGATGAACACACACACTTTGTAACTTATATTTGTGTGTGTTTTATCCTCCCAGTAGAATGTAAGGTCCTTGAGGGCAGGGACTATTTTAGTAATAATTATTTATTGAATTTAATTTTTGTTTCTTCTAGCACACATCATAACACTTGACACACCTGTATGTGCTTGGTGTTTTGCTGAGAACACACAGGGAGGGGAGTGTGGGGTATCAGTTCCTTATGGGGAAGGGGACTGTTGGAGTGAGAAGTCCTGAGCAGACAGAATAAGAGTGCAATGACTCAGTCATTCAAAGTGTTTCACATCCTTTATGTTACTTGATCTTCACAACAACCCTGGATGGTGTAGATATTAGTAGACATGATTAACTCCATTGTAGAGATGAAATAATTGAGGCCCAGACAAGTTAAGTCACTTGCCAGCGTCACACGGTTAATCCATGTTGGAGGCAGAATTCAAAGCCTCTCGATTCTCCAGTGGAGACATTGGATAATTTCTGCATAAAGGTGAAAAGTTGTTAGCTAAGATTTCTTTTGAAAGTCTTGATATTTGACTTCAGATTTTCTGAGTGTGACTTTTAACTGTGCACGTGGTTATAAATGTCTTGCCTGATGATGCCTAGGAGAAGCAGCTCATTCCCTGCCACCTCTCTGAGAAGCAGCTCTGGGTTAATGCCTTTGTTTTTATTTTCAGTGACGGCACACTCAACCCTAATGGAGTCCGCTTTGGCAGCTCTGAAATCTACAATATTGGTATGAATTATTTTTTACTCACCAGCTGGCCTCTACTAGCAAAGAGAAGTATTGTGGGGCAGTTCATAGTCCAGAACTCAGAGTTTCCAAGTCCCCAGTTTTTATTTCTAAACAGGTCACTTATTCATTTATTGCCATTTTCTGCTATCAAGAGTAACCTAGTTTTAGCCTCCTAATAGGTTACAAGGATAATCAGCATCACCTGCAAGTGGAGGACAGCTGACTGATCACAAGTGCAGTGGCACTGCCAGTGACACACCAGTTAGTGTTAGAACCCAGAGCCCGACTCTCCTGACTCAATGATTTCTGCATTAGGCCCAAACAGTCAGCCTCAGATAGATAGGTAGTTTCATGGAGTGGGAGTGTCCATTAGAGATGATCGAGTTGGAACCCCTCATTTTACAAATGAAGCTGAGCTCCCTAATAAATGGCACAGCTAGACCAAGAGCTTGGGTTTCAGGCCTTCCAGGCCCTTTTGCCTCCTGCTTCTTTAAAGACAATTTGTTAAATGACCAGTTTTGTTGGAAATACAAACTTAAAGCTGTGGATGCTTATACTTGAATTTCAGCCAGTGCCTTGGAAATTTATACACCTGGCAGTTGTTTTTTCTTAAGTATTTGACCATAACAAATACTGTTTGGTTAACAGTTTTTATCTTTTTAGCTCCTGTTGTGTATGAGGCTTTTTTGTGGGACTCTGCCTCACCCTGTTTGGGTGCTGTTCAGCTAAGTTCCTATGTAGCAAACAACAGCTGGAAAAATAGCTGAGGCCTCAGTGTGGGTAACAATGACGGCCGTGTGAAGTTTGCTCTTTTAACAGTAGAACATTAATAATGCTGTTGAAGAAAGAGGCCCATGTTGTTACGCAGTATTAGCTAGGGTGATCTTAGATATACAAAGCATGTTTTCATGTATAATCTCCTCTTGAAAATCTCAAAGAATTGCTCCCCTTCCTCTCCCTGAGCTCTCAGTGATTTGTAGGGAACAGCATTATGGAGTATGTGGGGCTAGAGAGAATTCCAGGTCTGTTACAGTGGTGACAGACTACATAAGTTACTGTTTACACTGTAAAGGCCAAGCTATTAATTGGCAAATGCATTTTCCGATACAGTTGCACTTTTTGCAGAAGAGCTCCCTTGTGTACCGTTCTGCTGAGCCCTTCTGGGGTCCTGGAGGCTTCCCTTTGGGTTCAGCCCCTGGATTGTTGAGCAGATGTGTATATGGGTACAAAAAGACATGGGAGGGGAAGGGGAGGAAATTAGACTGGGGTAAAACCCAAAGCTGGAGAGTTGACAAGATGTGGAGGTTGTTTTTGTATTTTGCAGTCGAAGCCTTTGAGGAAGTCATGGACAGCCTGTGTGTTCCACAGTATAATAGTGATGGGGAAGAGAGAGTGATCCTGTTCCTGAAGATGCTTCCCGAACACTCGTTCAGTCAGGACTTGGTGAAGAGGATCAAGGATGCCATTCGCCTTGGCTTATCTGCCAGGCACGTTCCCAGCCTCATCCTTGAAACCAAAGACATCCCGGTATGTTGGGGGCTCTCCCGCTCCCAGGGGGTTGTCTTTTCTGTCATCTTTGGAATAACTGTTAGGTACTTGTCATTGACCTTGGAGCAATTGTGCAGGAAGTCTCTGCAACTTAGGGCTGTGCTCACGTTTTCTGCATCACTTCTCTGCATTGCTTAGTGCCTTGTCTTCCTTAACTTTCCAGAGATTGCATTTGAACTGTCCCTGATGAGCATGTACGCCCATGTACAGCCCAACAGAAATACTTGTTTTTCACGAATACAATTTTTGTGCCTTCTTGGAAGTATTGTTCTGAAGACGAATTGTGACTTTTGAGAGCTACTGAGGTAGTCTCTCTACTTTAGGTTTGATATTAAACTATGAGGAAGAAGGAAAGTATAGATTGAGATACCTTAGAAGCTTAACTCAAGAAAGCTAGCTTCCTCTTTTTGGTTTCCATCTGCTGAGATTTTCATGAGAGGCAAGAGTAGGAATTCACCCAGATTGTAGAGCAGCTTTAACTCTCATTTGCTTATAAAATGAGAGCATTCTGTAAATCTAAAATACAAGCTGCTGAGCATGTGTGTACATACACGCCTGTGTGTACAAACAGTGTTGTATATTTTAAGCTTACAAAATCTATGTCTCCCAAGGAAAGGCCACAAGAAAACACCACCTGGTTAACATATTTTTGAAATTAAGTTGATCCACTGTGAGAAAAACAAAATAAAATGCAGCCCAGGAGTTGCTATGAATGTGTAAGACACGATAAAAAAAGATATTATTTAGCCATAGAAATGCATTATTAGGGAATATTTACCACTACAGTGCCATTAAATTTTTCAAATCATTAGAACTGTTTTCTTTCTCTGACAGCCTTAAGTTTTTTTCTTTTGCTTGAAAAACAAAGTATCCAGAACTGTTAGGATTTTAGTCATGTGTCAGGAAACCTCATAGTTAAGATGGGTTAGGAATGTGAATGTGGAAAGTGGGTGAGAACCATTGATTGGAAAATCCAGAAATCCACAAACCAGAAGCCTGTTGAGTGCCTGCTGCTCTGTGTAAAACTGTGATAAGAGCCTCAGACCTAGACCCTTGACCTGTTTTTGGTGTGAATTCACTGGGTGACCTTGAGCAAATCATTCTCCCTCTTTGGGGCTTAAGAACCTGTTGTTTTGACCTCTCTTTAGTTTACAAACATATCCCTTCATTTCCCTCTTCCAATGAGACTTCTTTATAACAAAGAAAAAAAAACTTTAGCAGAACAGCTCACATATCAAGTATGTCTGACAGAATTTCCATTCCAGTCCTCATGTCTGATGAAGGGAGGAAATAGGAGCTTCTTCTGAGCTCTTCTTGACTGACCCTGTTCACTGTCACTAGACAGCATTCATTTCTGTATTGCTTTTTTCCGTTTACATTGTTGGAATTTTATATACTGTTTTCCTAGCTTTGCTTACTTACTTTACTTCCCATCAGTTCATATAAGTCTTTCCATGTTTCTCTGAATTCTTCTTATGGATCACTTATCAAAGTTCAGTAATGACTGATCAAGAATTTCTGTCACCAGTGATGTGCCTGGGTCCTGTGCTTTCCTGTAGTTACATAAGGAAACAACCACCCCTGTCCTCAAGGAGCTTACACTCCATTGGAAGAAACAGCAGATAGAGATGTAAATATATACAAAGCAAATGCAAAGTAATTTGGGGTGAGCGAGGCGCTTCCATTGCAGGGCCCCTAGGTTGTATCTAGTTTTTTGTTAGAGTTCTCTCTTTTTCTCTTTTTGAATTCCTTGGAGCTCTTGCATGGTGGTGGGATCTCTGGGTCAAATTATTTTCTAGGATGACTGGACCAGTTCCCAGCTCCCCTAACAGTGTGGTAGTGTTCCTGTCTTCTTGAGATGGGACTGGGTCTGTCAAAGGAGAGGCTGGACTTGGATGATTTTCTAAGGCCCTTCCAACTCTGACATTGTATTTCTGAGGCCTTTTGGATGGTGCCTTCTCATTTCTGCCTCCTTGCTTTTTCTAGAATGTTCTCTCCTGTTCATTTCTCCAAGTCTGTCTGTCCCTCCTGACCTGGCTGAAGGTTCTTCTCTTCCTTGGAGCATTCTCTCACGACTCCAGCCCACGCTTAGCTTGTTCGGATCGAAATTCCTGTAGTTGTGACTTATTTTTCCAGGAGGCCTATGTTGTCATCTTTTTTGAGTCTCTCCTTTCTCCCAGCCACACACAATACTTGGTAAAACAGTTCTGAGCTTGTAGTAGATGCACATTAAATACTCATTGGGTTGAATTCATTCAGAGCTGGAGAAAACAATCCTGGAATGACACTTAGGGACAAGAGACTCCATAGAACTTAATGATTTATTTTTACACCTTCCCATGGAGTCCAGTGGGCAGGTGAGGACCTGGACTTAGTATTCCAATTTCTGCAAGTCCTTCCATCATATGCAGATAGTTGAATTAAGACGTTTGTCCCTTAGTGACCACTGACGTATCCAGGAGTCATGAGAGGCTGAGACTTGTGATTTTTCCATTAAAGACAAAAGCAGCACACTTTATCCTTAAATGGCAGTCTAGTTGTTTTCCTGACTGACCAGAAAGGCATATTTTTGGTCGCTTGGGTCTTTTTGTATAGGACTTATAAGCATATACAGCACAGGAGACATTTGACTTTAAAAGGAGAGAAATAAGATGTTGGCAATGTGATGTAGATGACAGGCAGGTCCTGGGGCATCACTGCTCAGGTCATTAATTAGTTCACACATTGATTGACTTTTTCAGATGACTGAATTTTAATTACACTTCAGGTAAAAATGTGGCTGTGGTAAAATGATGATGCTGTTATCATGCTGTTCTGTATTCGATGAGTTTGCTCCAAAAGAAAGTTGCTTAACCCATCCCCATTTGTTAGTTATTTAAATCCAATTTTGATGGGGAGTGGAGGGTAGGAAACTTATGCACAACATATTTCTAGAGAGAGCTGAATACCATTAAGAATTTCAGAAAGAACTTTCCTACTAGAATTGTTAACAGTCAGTCTTGATGGCCAAAGGGACAATATTGAAGAATTACCTTGAAATTAATTGATCTTATTTTATTCATTTGATGACCCCTTATTTCTTGGAGGTTCATTGACATCTCTACTTTTAAGCCTTCCCTAGCCTCTATACTCTTTGAAACTTAGTTCTTCCAGGAAAGTTTCCTTGATTCTATAGGAATCAGGAATCTCACTTTGACAAAACATGTTTATTTTACTTTCTAGTCTTTGTGTCTGAACCCTGAGGAGAGACCAAGAAGGCAGAACAACTCTTGTACTTTCTGTATTTGACAATAAACTTTCTGAAACCAAGACTTCTGCCATGATTTAGGTTCTTCCCCAGGTGTCTCTATGTCTCCCACAGTGCCTTAGACATAATAGGTACTTCACCAATGTTCATTAAATTGAGTTGAGTTCAGGTTCTAGACAGTAGAGTGAGTTCTAGAAGGAGAAGGTATTCTTCCAAATGAAAGGTAACCTCTTGTGTTCCCCTGGTACTTCGGGAAGGCTTAAGGTCGTAGATCAACTGAGGTGTATGGCACATGGAATACAGGATACAGGAATCCTTGGTTGACAGGGCAGGTGATTTTCTTCAATGGTATGTGCACGTGGCAGGGAGGATTTTTTTTTACCGAGAGTGTGCCCTGAATTTTTCCTTTCTCTTTTGCCTTAAAGTATACAATTAATGGGAAGAAAGTGGAAGTTGCGGTGAAACACGTCATTGCTGGGAAGTCGGTGGAACAGCGTGGCTCTTTCTCCAACCCTGAGTCCTTGGACTTGTACAAGAATATTCCTGAGCTTCAGAATTTCTAAAAGTGACTGAATTGTGCATCTCTCTGACACACATTTGTACATAGAACTTTCCTGTCTTCAAAAATTATTTAAATACTGAGGATACTTTCACAAAGGAAATTTATACAAAGTGCATTATAAAAATAGCAGGGGTAAATGATTTCCCTCTTGAGCAGTTAAATAGATCTTATATCCTGCATCTTTGTCAACTTGGAGGGTAATCCTGGTTTTAGCTTTGGGGAGGTGTTGTTTATCTCTATGTATATCTAGCTAAAGGGAGACTGAATGTGTGTATGACTACACATGCAAACACACGAACACACATAAACTGTATATAGGAGTGCGTATGTATGTGTTGTGACCCTTGTTCAGTGACAGGGTAACGTCCAAGAGGAAACTGAAGGCCTGGCTGATGTTCTAGGTGAGCTGAAACACTATCAAATAGTTCCTTATCCTTACGAGTGACAGAGATTTTAGATTCACACTGAGAGCTTTCTAGTGGATCTGCTAAATGACCTCATTCACTCCTCAAAGGGAAGGTGAATCTCAGGACTTAAAAAATATAGCTTATCTTTTAGTCTGAGCCTTGGACAGTTCCTTAGGAGATGCTAATCTCTCATTGAGCATTAGCAGGTCCTTAGGCAGATCTAGGTGTAGCTTTAGACCCAGAGCTGTTCATAGCTGATTGCTACAAACTCTCCAGCTAATACTGTTAGACTGTTAGATGTGCCTGTGCTAGTATGTCACAGCTCACTGAACCAGATTTGTGAAAAGCCTGCGCTTTCCCATTGATAGGAATTTTAATATTTCATAGGACTTTCCTATTGAATTGATTTTTAATTTTTAGTAGTTTAAAATTTTTTAAATGGGATTGTGAAGTGTTGGGTTTGTGTGTTTTGGTGACAGACATTTATCCCATTGGGTGATGCTTTCTTCTCTGGAAGTACAAATGGAAACATTGCCCTCTGTAATGTGTTCAGCCTTGGCAGTGAGGTGCATCCTTCTGGCACTGAGACTGGCCCTGGATTCTGGAAGAGGTGGAGGTGGAGATGCCCCGGAGCATGGCCGAGCCTTTGTGCCCTCAGGAAAACACTCCTTCAGTTTCTGCTATTGTAGTACTTTCTGGATATGTTGATTTCTTTAGTTTCATGTTGAAATTTCATTATTAGAGCTTCCCATATGACACCAACAAATGATTTTGGTGAACTTACTATTTTATCTCATTATGAATTTTACAAACTCTGTTACTCGTTTTTGTATTATTTTTTTCAACAGAGCACAATATTCCAAATGAAATTAATCTTTTAAGTTCTTTTTCTCTTCCAGGTTATATAATACAAAGGGGGAAAGTGCTGTTAGGAATATGGTGCAACAAATAAATGAATTTACCTGTGTATTATCTGTATGCATAAATGTCATTTTTTAAAAGGAAGAACAAGTGCACGGACATGTTGTTATACTGACATCAGCTTCCTCTCATCAGCAAGTTTTGCATTTGTAATTTTTTTCCA
This sequence comes from Notamacropus eugenii, assembly GCF_028372415.1. Taxonomy (NCBI): domain Eukaryota; kingdom Metazoa; phylum Chordata; class Mammalia; order Diprotodontia; family Macropodidae; genus Notamacropus; species Notamacropus eugenii. The sequence continues at coordinate 40,693,298 of NC_092875.1, forward strand.
ATAAGAGTGATTAGCTGTTCCGAGTCACTGGGGTCCGACGCTTGGGGTAGCCTCTGACTTCTTGGGTTTATTATTCTAGCTGGATGACCTGGGAATGCTAGTATCTAGCCCGTGCCCACTTCTAAGAGTAAACACCAGCTCCCCTTACCCAACCCCAGGATAACTAGAATCAAAAGATGAATAGTTTACAAGGTATTAAAATCAGGACTTACATCTGAGCCCATAGACATCATAATGGTGCCCATTGGTTAGCATCCTTTCCCTGCCCAGTCACCAGTTTAGTTTTCATGGGTTATTTGAAGTTATGCCTCTAGTGGGATAAGGTGGGATTTATGAAAGTTTGCACCCTAGGAATCAGTGTTTCAACCATGAAACTTCTCTGTATAGCATTGTTTGGTTCTGGTAATTTCCCCCGGTTTCCCCATCTACAAAATCTAGCATTATAGGCAGTGTCTTACCTCTGTGCATCTTCCACCTCTACACAGGTGTAACATCTTGTACTCTTTTTTTTTAAGATAAAATTTCATTACTATCTTTTTTTTTTCTACATTTTCCCTCTCCCAGAAGGCCATCCTATGTAATGGGTTAGTCACCAAGTATTCATTAAGTGCCTACTATGTGGCAGGCAGTGTGCCAATTACTGTGTATACAAAGAAAGTCAGAAGAGAGTCCCTGCTCACAGAGCTCACCGCCTAATGGAGGTACTATGCAAAGAACTATACACAAATGAGAGGTATATGAGAGAAATTGGAGCCAATCAACAGAGGAAAGCACTAGCATGAAGGGGGATTGAGAAAGGCTTCTTGGAGAATGTGGGAATTACTGAGATATGAAGAAAGCCAGGGAAGCCAGAAGACAGAGGTGAGGAGGGAAGATATGGAGGTGTGGGGGATGGCCAGTGAGAATTCCCAGAGCTGAGAGAGTATCTTATTTGTGGAACAGCCAGGGGGCCCATGTCACTGGATCTCAGAGTACTTAGAGGGAGGGGTGGGTGGAGTGTAAGGTAAAAGAAGACTAGAGAGGAAGGGAGAAACCAGGAGGGCTTTAAGAGCCAAGTTAAGGATTTTATATTTGATCCTAGAGGGAACTGGGAGCCACCAGTGTAAAATATGAGCATGTCATAGTGGTGACAAGTGTGATGTGGTCATATCTTTGCCTTAGGATGGTCAATATGGCAGCTGAATGGAAGGTAGACTGGAGTTGGGAAGAGGCTTTGGCAGGGAGACTAACCAGTAGGCTTTTTCCAGTAGTCCAGGTGTGAGGTAATAAGGGCCTGAACTGGGATGGTGGCAGTGTTAGAGGAGGAAAGAGCAGGGCATGGATGATAAATGGGAAGGTAGTAAAGATGTGGCCACTGATGATGTGGGATTTGGGTCTGGCAGCGTGGGAGAGTGAGGAGTGGAGTCTGAACACCAGGTGTCACCAGGCTGGGTGACTGGGAGGATGGTGGTAGCCTTAGCAAGTAATAGGGAAGTTAGGAATAGGGGAGGGCTTTTTTTGGGGAAAGATAATGAGTTCCATTCTGGACATATTGAATTCAAGATATCTTCAGGATCCAATTTGAAAAGTCTGATGGGCAGCTAGCTTAACTGTGATGTGATAGGTCAGGAACAAAGTAAAATGAGTAAGTCTGAGAATCAGAAATAAAATCTGAGAATCATCTGCACAGAAGGAAGAAAACAAACATTTATTAAGTGCTTATTGTGTGCCAAGCATTTGTGCTAAGCACTTTACAAACATCTCATTTGATCTTTACAACAACTCAGGGAGTTTGTGTTATTTTTCCCATTTGACATTTGAGAAAACCGAGGCAGACAGAGGTTGAATGACTTGCCCAAGCTTGGTTTCAGAGGCTGAATTTGAACTCAGGTTTTCCTGACTGAGGCCCACCCCTCTATCCATTTTGCCACCTAGCTGCCATATTAGTAGTGAAAGTTATTCCATGGGAACAGTTAAGCTGACCAAGTGATAAAGGGAGACAAGAAGAAAGCTCAGAATAGAGCCTTGTGAGGCACTCGTGGTTGTTAGCATGTGTGAGCTAGGTGGAGACCCAGCAAAGGATGGTCAGTTGGGGTCAAGGATAGAATTTGAGCAGTGGCAGCTGGGCATTCAGAATTATTGGGGTGGGGAGGAAATGATGAGGTGAGAGCATGTTAGTCATTAAATAACGACTTTAAGCAGGCTATTATTGTCTATAGAGGTTCAGTCTGGGTGGACTTGTTAAGACAGTGATAGCTGGAAAGCATTCGGGGTGGAGGAATGCCTGGGCACAGGCAAACCAAAAGCTGTGGAATTTGTGTGTATTGAGGCCATGATCCAAAGGCTTCAGTGAAGATGAGGAAGCCCTTTTCCTAAAGAAAAAAAAAGAAAGAGAACCCCTCCCCAGCAAAATCAATCAATACATAGAAAAATCTGAAAATGTATGTAATATTTTATCTGCTGGACTTTCTGGGACAGCCTGGTGGCGCTGCAGTGGGTCAAGCTTTGGGCCTGGAGTTAGAAAGACTCATTGTTATGATTTCAAATCCAGCCTCAGACACTTCATAACTATGTGACCCTAGGCAAGTCACTTGACCTTACTTGCCACCTGTAGAATGGGCTGGAGGAGGAAATGACAAAACTATTCCATTTATCTTTGCCAAGAAAATCTCAAATGAGTGTAGCAGTAAGTACCGCAACATACACAGGGGGGCCAGCTATCACAGGTTCTTAGATCTGCGTTCATAAAAGGAAAGCAACTTTCAAGGGGTTAACAATCACTTTAACTAAACACATATATCCTTCACCTAGTTCAGGGGAGTCAGCATCCTGAACTTCAAGGAAAACACAGAGAAATCAAAAGATCAACAGACAAAGCTTCCTCTTCCTGAATTCAACAGACAATTGGACCCTAACTGTTTGACCATGGTTACCAGAGAGGGAATCATGACATCTGGGTTCTCAAAGCTGGGGGCAGGGGGTTCTTTAGCAGCTTCCCAGAGTCCTCATCTGGCACTCAAACCTTCTTGCAAAAACTAAACCCCAAAGTAAAACCTCAACTCGGAGTATTTATACCTTTTTTAGATCCAGAGGACATCACAGCCCTTTGACCCAGTGCCTCCATAGAAAAAACAAAAGGTACTTGGGACCCTCCTACAGAACAGCTCCCCAAATCAAACTTCCCATAATGGGCAGGTCCATCTATGGGTGGGAAAGATCTTTAATTACATTAAAATAATTAGCAATACAAATATATACATTGTTTCTAGTTAAAGAAACTCCACTCCTTAATCTCTTGCAATCTTGTCTTCTGACCTCATCACTCAATTGAGATTGCTCTCTCCAGGCTCACCAGTGACCCCTTAGTTGTCAAATCTGACATTCTTCTTGACCTTTCTTAAGCAGCATCTCTTCCTAGACGTACTTCCCCTGTGTGATGCTGCTCACTCTCAGCTGCTTTCTCCAGTCTCTTTTACTAGACTGCCATCTATGTCCTATTCCCTTTTCTTGAGTGTACTCTACTGTTTTGCCTTGGGCCCTCTTCTCTCTTTACTGTCTCTCTTGGTGATCTGATCAACTTCTGTGAGTTCAACTATTATCTCTACAAATCTATATGTACAGCTCTAACTCTTGTCTTGCATCACCAACTGCCTATTGGACATCTCCAATTGGATGTCTTATAGTCACCTCAAATACATGTCCAAAACAGAGCTCATTATTTTCTTTTTTTAAATTAATTTATTTGTTTTCAGTTTTCAACAATCGCTTCCATAAATTTTAAATTTTTTTCCCCTCCCTCTTAACTCCTTCCCCAAGATGGCATGCAATTTTTTATGGGTTCTACACATGCATTCTTATTAAACACATTTTCACATTAGTCATATTGCATAAAAGAATTAAAACCAATGGGGGAACCCATGAGAAAAACCAAACCAAAACATAACACAACAAAATGGAAATTAGTCTGCTTCATTCTGTGTTCCAACTCTATAATTCTTTCTCTGAATATGGATGGCATTTTGCATCGAGTCCTTTGGAAATGTTTTAGGTCCTTGTATTTCTATGAAGGACTAACTCTATCAGAAACAGTCCTCTTGCACTATGGCTGTTACTGTGTATAATATTCTCCTGGTTCTGCTTACTTCATTCAGCATCAATTCATATAAGTCTTTCCAGGTTTTTCTGAAGTCCACCTGTTCATAATCTCTTATGGCACAATAGTATTCCATCACATTCATATACCACAACTTGTTTGGGCATTCCCCAATTGATGGGCATACCCTCAATGTCTAGTTCTTGGTCACCACAAAAAGAGCTGCTATAAATATTTTTGTACATGTGGGTCCTTTTCTCATTTTTATGATCTCTTTGGGATATAGCCCTAAAAGTGGTATTGCTGGGTTAAAGGGTATACACATTTTTGTAGCCCTTTGGGCATAGTTCCAAATTGCTCTCCAGAATGGTTGGATCAGCTCACAGCTCCACCAACAAGGAATTAGTGTTCCAACTCTCCCACATCTTCTCCAGTATTTATCATCTTCCTGTTTTGTCATTTTAGCCAATCTGATAAGTGTGATGTGGTACCTCAGAGCTGTTTTGATTTACATGTTTCTAATCAATAGTGATTTAGAGCATTTTTTCATATGATTATAGATAGCTTTAATTTCTTCTTCTGAAAACTGCCTGTTCATATCCTTTGACCACTTGTGTTGTTGCTGTGTTTGTCCTTCGTTCTTGAAGAGGACCATGACATCAAGAGGATGACATGACTTGCAGTTGACTTTGAGTTGAGTGAGGGAGGGCTGTCTGTGCAAGGTCACCAACCTCACTTTCTTCTCCTGAGCCATCTGGGTCCAATGACCTGATGCAATGGGAGTCCCTAGCCCTTTCAGGCTAAGGTCTTATCACATTCTCACTTTGAGTGAGATACACCCATACTAATACCTACTATCAGAGTAGAAGGGTGGGTCAAACCACCACCATTATCTCTCCATTACTACCTCTCCTTAGAAAAGAGTGCAGTGATGCCCAGCCCAGAGACCCTGCTTCAACTGGAGCTGTGAAGCTCCAACGAAGGGGGCAATACCTGTGGAGAAGGAAGGGGTCCACTTTCCTCCCCATTGTCAACCCCAACCACTGAGCACGGTGTACTAAATTTCTCCATCCAAATGTCTCATCAGTATGAAAAGCTAAATGTCCACAATTTCACTCATCACAATGCACCAGTGTTGATGGGCAGGTAAATCCAAGAACCTTGGGAATGGAAGCACTTGCCAGACCACTGCTGGTTCTCCTCCTGTCCCAACTCCTGCAGTCATCTTGGGGGAGGTAGCTTCAAACAAGATGCAGCCTGGTCAGTGCTGCTGTGGGCACCACAGCTACAGCTACTGAAGTCCCAGAAAAGGGAGATGACTCTTTCAAAGTTCTAGGCAGAAATGGATTATGGATTATCTGTGAAAGTAGCACTTTCCTCTCCTTTGCCACTGCCCCCGAGGAGCACAGGACCTTTCCCACTGACTTCTAGTGTTTTCTCCATTAGCATATGAGCTCCCAGGGAACAGAGACTGCCTTGCTTCTCTATTTGTATTCCAATGCTTGAACAACCTTCCTCCTTTCCCTGCCTGGTGTTTCCATTCTGTCTCTGGATCTGTTCATCTATTTGCTTATCTAAAATGTGTATCATCTATCACCGATTTATCTATTTGCCAGTTTCCTTCCTCCCTTCCCTCCTCCCTGCCTCCAGGCAGAACATAGGTCCCTGGTCCTTCCCCCTTACTTGACTGGTCAATGTTCAGAGGCTACTGGACAGGCAGGGGACAGGGACAGTCAGGAGCATCCTCCAAGGTGAGGCATGCCTGGTTTCCCTTAGACAGAGTTCAGGGACACAGAACCTAAAGGCTTAGATGGTGTCAACCCAACTTCGGGGAATTTTCAGTCTCACCAATGGGTTGAAGATAATTCTTGGGGCTCAGGGGCTGCTTGTGCCTTGACACTATTTTCTCTTTGGAGGTCTCCCCACATTGCTCTATCTCCCCACCAGGCCCAAGGAACAACAGCCCACACTTGGCATGAAAGACACAGCAGAATTTGCTAAGGAAATGCATCTGGAAAATGAAGCCTTTACCCCACCCCCAGGGATTTTGCATGTGGTTTGACCACTTATCAGTTGGGGAATGACTTGTACAGAACTTATTTTCCCCCAAACTCTCTCTCTTCCTAACTCCTTGAGGACTCTTACCATCTTTCTAGTCACCAAGATTTGTAACTTAGGGCTCAGCCTCAATTCTTCATTGATTCTATCTCAATATTTCTCACATGTATCTCCATTTCATTCATATGGCCACCACCTTTGTTCAGAACCTCATTATCCTTTAGCCAGACTATAGCCAGACTAAATGGTTCACTTTGCTTTCATTTTCTCTCTCCAATCCATTTCCCACATAGCTGCCACATTGATATTCTCAAAGCACAGCACTGACTGTCATTTCACTGGCTAAGAAGCTCTAGTCATTCCTTCTTGCCTCTAGGATAAAATACAAATTCTTCCACTTGGCTTTTAAAGCTCTTCATAAACTGATTTTATTTCATTTTACTGTTGTTCACACATGCACATTCCAGCCATAATGACCTGTAATTGCTAATAGTTATACACATGTGATATTCCATCTTCCAGTTCCTTGCTTTTGGACCTTTGTCCCCCCAAAGCTAGAATACCCTCCCTCTTCACTTCATGTTCTAGAAGCCTAAGTGTCCTCTCCTACAGGAAGCCAGTCCTTATTCCCCCAGTTATACCCTTCCCTCCTGTTCTTACTCGCTATATATTTTTAATTTGCTTCTCTGTATAATACGTTCTTTCCCTTAATGTTACATTTTTGCCTTTAAATACTCCCTAACATAATACTTAGCACAGAGTAGGTGCTTAATAAATGGTCACCTAAAGCTAAATGAATATCTCATCTTTCAGCTTGTGCCTCTTCTATCTTTGAGGAAACCAGAGGCAAACAGAGGTTAAGTGATTTGCCCAAGGTGGCGCAGCTAGTAAGTTCCTGAAGTTGGATATAAACTCCAGGCCTGTCATTGTATCCACTGCACCACCAACCACGTCTATATGACTTATAAATCATTGACAATGAAATAGAAATGAATCTTACATGAGTTGACAGGCAAGAGATAGTATGTAATGGAAAATCTGCTAAACTTGGGAGCTGAAGCCCAAGTTCAAGTTTCAGTTTCAGAATTTACTAGCCATGTGAATTTGGGCAAATCATCTCTCCTCTCTCACTCTCAGGAGCCTCATCTATCGAAATTGGGGTAATGTCCCTTGAGCTACCTCAGAAGGTTATTGTGAAGAAAATACTTTGTAAACCTTAAAGTGCTAAAGGAATGTAAAGTATTTTTCTTAATTTCACTGATGGGCCTATAGCATTCATAAATCTGTCAGCTCTTTTAAGATTCATTTCTATTTCCTTGCCAGTGATTTGAAAGTCATATGGCAGAAGCAGTTGGTGGTGCAGTGAATATAGGAGTTTAAATCCAGCTTCAGGCACTTACTAACTCTGTGACTTTGAGCAAAATCACTTAACCTCTATTTGTCTCAATTTCCCTCAACTGTAAAATGGGTATAATAATAGCATTCATGCTGTGGGATTGTGAGAATCAGATGAGATAACATTTGTAAAAAGCGCTTAGCACAGTACCTAGAATGTAGTAGATACTGTATAAAAGCTAATTTTCTTCTACTTTCTTCTTTTTCCCATGAACCTTTCTGATACATTGGTCTGACTTCATTAATTGGATGGAAAGTACTGTTCCTCTGGGTTTTAGAGACTTAGGTTTGAAAGCTGGAGAGGTGATTAGTCTATCCTATTTATTCCTCACATTTTAGTAGGAAAAGTTTTCTAAATAGATGCATAATACCCATTTCACTAGATTCTTTCATGAAAATTATGGATATTGTTACTTTCTCTTTAAGAACCAAATGGGATATTGTGGAAAAGGCAATTTGGCTGACAGTTTGGAGAGCTATGTCATTCTGTGAGGTGTTTTGCCCTTTGGTGTCAGAGGGAGTGTTTGTGAATTTAATTTTGATCTGTGAGAGGAACTATGGAGAAGAGAGGACAAAAGTGAGGAGAAACATTTTTCTTGTTAAAACAGTTATTTTATCATATATTTTATCAACTGTTATTTTTTGAATAAATAGAATTTTATGAGGAGTAAAATTGTTAAGAATAAGTACTTGAAAGAAGTACAGATACTCTTTTTTAACATAACTGGAGAGAAGCTGGAGAAAAAGAAGGGATGGAGAGCCCTTCTTTCTTAATGTAATTGTTTTAATCTTTATCTTGCAAAGAGATGAAGACAATGCTTATTAACATATATTATGTATTACTCTGGATGAACTGAGTAGTGTGATTGTGTCCTCAGAAGTGAAGAGAAGGGAGTGTAGCCAAAATGGGGGAGTGAGAGCAAGTACTTACCTAAGCTCTAAGACAAACTCCTTCAGATACCTCTAAAAAGAGAATCTGAACAAATTTTAGAGGGGCAGAATACAATAGGAGACAGACTATGGCAGATTTCCAACCCAGGATAGACTAGAAGGTTGATGGGAAGGATCTATTGCATGGAGGAGCACACATCGCACAGGTTGTACCAACGTGGACCCCTCCATAACAAAGCCAAGCAAGAAGCCTTGGGCAGTTTGAAGCAGCAGCAGCACTGAGAATTCTCAAACATATCAACCCAGGACAGGGAGTCCAGTGGAAGTGAGCGAGAGAGAACCACAGAACCCCAGGTAACTGCAGCAGCCACTCCTGAGACTATCAACCCACAGATTAAATGTCTGTAAGTCATCTACTTGAACTTCCAGGAACCAAGATGGCAGAGTGATCTGTAAATGCTATCCCTCTCCCCTTGTTGATCTTCAAAAACCCAGAGAATATTTTCCCAGGAAAAGTCCTGTAACAGGGAGATCAGCCAAAGGGGTAAACAGTCTCTTAAACTATGAGGCTAGGACAATCACAAAGGGAGTCCCTCTTACTGTGACTGAAGGGGACTAGTGCAGGACCACAGCTGTCCCAGGCAGCCACACCTCAGCAAAGCAGGAGGAGATCCTGAGCCCCAGGGGGGTGGCGTCTATAATCACCAACACCAGGACCCCAGGCATGCCTCAACACAGCCAGGGGAATCAGGAAGATACTAACACAGTACTTGGTGAACCATTGAGCTTGCCTATGCTCTAGCTCAGGAGACTAGACCTCCTGTGGCCAGACCACCCCTTCCCCCACACTTAATGCAGCTAGCTCCAAGGTAATTCTGGGGAAACTCAGAAAGACTTCACCTAGTCTCTGCTTTGGCACATCAGCCAGCTCAGCACCAGGTAAGCTACAGCATTTTAGCTTCTAGCTGAAAGAATCAGAGGCCATAATACACAAAACCTCAAGTTCTAAGCATAAGAACCATGGGACAGAGCCCCCCTGTGCTCCAGAAGCAGAGATCCACTTTAAAAGTCAGGAAAAGGGTGATCATCATGAGCAAGAAACAAACCAGAAAAGGAAGCCCATAGAATCTTTCATTGGGGACAAAGACCAAAACACAAAAACCAAAGAGGTCAGCACTGAGACTGTACTCCCATCTAAAACTTCAGAAAGGAATATGAACTGGTCTCAAGCCCAAAGAGCGTTCTTGAAAGAGCTCAAGAAGAATTTTAAAAGCCAGATTAGAGAAATAGAAGAAAAACTGGCCAATAATTTAAAAAATATGATAAAAGAAATCATGGAAGAATTTAAAAGGAAAATTGGACACATGGAAAAGGAAGGACAAAAACTAACTGAAGAAAATTACTCCTTAAAAGGAATAATAGGACAGATGGAAAAGGAGATGCAAAAGTTAACTGAAGAAAACAATTTGATAAAAATTAGAATTGGGCAAGTAGAAGCTAATGAATCTATGAGACAAGAATCAGTCAAACAGAATCTAAAGAATGAAAAAAATAGTAGAAAATGTAAAATATCTCACTGGAAAAACAACTGACCTGGAAAATAGATCCAGGAGAGAAAAATCTAAGAATTATTGGTCTGCCAGAAAGTCATGATGATAAAAAGAGCCTGGACGATATCTTCCAAGAAATCATCAAGGAAAACTGCCCAGAGGTCCTAGACCCAGAGGGCAAGATAGTCAAGGAAAGAATCCACCATTCACCTCCTGAAAAGGATCCTGAACTAAAAACGCCAAAGAATATCGTTGCCAAATTCCAGAACTATCAAGTGATGGAGAAAATACTGCAGACAGTCAGAAAGAAACAATTCAAGTAGTGAGGAGTTACAGTCAGGATCGCACAGGACGTTGTAGCTTCTACATTAAAAGATTGTAGGGATTGGATTATGATATTTCATAAGACAAAGGAGCTTGGACTACAACCAAGGATCAATTACCCAGCAAAATTTAGCATAATATTTCAGGCAAGGAGATGGACATTCTATGAAATAAGAGATTTCCAGACCTTCCTGATGAAAAGGCCAGAGCTCAATAAAAAATTCGATCTTCAAACACAAGTCTCAAGAGAGAGGCATAAAAAGGTAAACAGGGGAAAAAAAAAACTTGTTATTCAATATGGGCAAACTGTTTACATCCCTATAAGGGAAGATGATACTTGTTAATCTTGAGAATTGTATATTTATTATGGTATTTAAAAGGGATATACATAGATAGAGAGAGTGGGTATAAATTAAATGATGTGATGATAATGTGATTTAAGGGTGCGAAGGGAGTGTAATGGGAGATATGAAAATGAAGAGGAGGAGGCAGAAAAAGATAAATTACATCACAGGAGGAGGCACAAAAACATATTACAGTAGAGGGAAAGAGGGGAGGGAGATGAGCATTGTTTGAGATTTACTTGTATCTGATTTGGTTCAAGGAGGGAATAACAAACTTAGTTAAGTATAGAAATCTAACTAGCTCTATAGGCGGTAGGAGGGGAAAAGGGAAAGAAAGGGGAGGGGAGGCTAAAAAGGAGGGAAGAAGTAAGGGGAAAAGGGAATAAATGGGAGAGGGCCTGAAAGAAGGGAGGGAAGACTGAGGGAGGGAAGACTCTGATGTGGAGGGGAAGGGAGAAGGGAGAACTAAAAGCATCAATGGGGGGAAAGAGGATGAAGGGAAAGACACAGATAGTAATCATAACTGTGAATCTGAATGGGATGAACTCTCCCATAAAATGGAGACAGATAGCAGAATGGATTAAAAACCATAATCCAATAATATGCTGTTTACAAGAAACACATTTGAAACAGGGGGATACAGACAGGGTAAAGGTAAAAGGTTGGAGCAGAATATATTGTGCTTCAGTTGATGTAAAAAAAAGCAGGGATAACAATCCTAATCTCAGACAAAGCAAAAGGAAGAATAGATCTAATCAAAAGAGATAAGGAAAGAAACTATATTCTGCTAAAAGACACAATTGAAAATGAAGCAATATCATTACTAAACATATATGCTCCAAGTGGTATAGCATCCAAATCCTTAGATGAGAAGTTAAGGGAGTTACAGGAAGAAATAGACAGCAAAACTATACTAGTGGGTGACCTCTCTGAACTTCATAAATCTAACCCCAAAATAAACAAGAAAGAAGTTAAGGAGGAGAAAAAAATCTGGATAAGGTAGATATGATAGACCTCTGGAGAAAACTGAATGGGGATAGAAAGGAATATACCTTTTTCTCAGTAGTACGTGGCACATATACAAAAACTGATGATGTACTAGGGCATAAAAACCTCACAATCCAGTGCAAAATGGCAGAGACAGTCAATGCATCCTTCTCAGATCATAATGCAATAAAATTATATTAATAAAAGGTCATGGAAAGATAAGCCAAAAATTAATGGGAAGCCAAAGAATCTAATCTTAAAGAATGAGTTGGTTAAACAACAAATCATAGAAACGATCAACAACTTCATTCAAGAGAATGACAATAATGAGACAACCTACCAAAACTTATGGGATACTGCAAAAGTGAAGAGAAGTCATTGCTGTTAAACTGGGGGTTTGAGGAAATTCTGATTGTAATCATTCTTACAGCTAAAATATTGTAAATAATTATGTGTCTGTTATATTATTAATTTAATTGTTAGTACCTTATACATTCAGCAACTTTTATATTTGTTTAATTTGAAGAGATTAAGGGAGTTAATATTATTGAATAAGAATCTTTTTCCTTACTTGATGAATTGGTGGAGGCAGTGAACTTAATTAACTAAAGATATATAATTTTATTAATTAGTAAGAAATTATTCAAATATACCTCTAGATTACACTACAGTTCAGAATGATACAATTAAACACAGGAACCAGTCAAGTAACATGCTGTGGGGTGACCTACAAGTGAGCATAATTAACTCAGATCCTGTGTTGCCCCTTATTACACATCTTTTCACCTTTCCCAACCTTGATAGGAGTGGTTATACGTTAAATATAACAACATTCCAGAGAAATAACAAGAACCCATGAAAAAAATGTATGTATCCTAGCAAATATATTGAAGGGTATAAGTTACAGTCAACTGGGTCTGAGATGAAGAATCGAGAACAGATATTATGCTTTTGTCCTAGGCATATCTAGAGGGAGAATTTGTCTTGGCTTGTAGACCAAGTTTCATGCCAACTAGCAGTACCATGTAAGCCCTGGAAATGCCAGATGTAGCAGCACGAAAGGAGGGAGGCTTCTGATTTTCTACATAGAATCATGGATCTATCTAGAGCTGGAAGGTCATCTATCCTAACCTCTAATCTTACAGTTGAGGAAACTGAGACCCAAGTGTCTTACAAGGTTATACAGATAGCAAGCATCAAGTGTGCTTACATATGGAATCAGCCCTATCTTGGGGATGTATTGGTGATAATCAATAAGTTTCCCCACGTTTTGATTTTTCTTCAACACAGGTTCTCTGCAGCTTGATCAATATTCACTTCTTAGAAGCTATATGGAGTCATTAATGTTTCCCTACATTGGGAATTAATTTTTGTGAAGTGTCCCTGGCACATTTAGTGTACACGTACTTATTAATGAGTGATGCTGGAATGTTTCTTTAATGGAAGACAGATGGTTTGGAACAACAGATAGTTGACACACAGAGCAGAGACTTCCCTTGACATGACTTGGCCCAAATATAGTAAGAACTCACTTAATAAGAGAGAAGGAAAATATAGTACTCCTGGGCATTTTTAGTGTTTGATATGGCCATAAGGTACAGCAGCTGGGCTGCCTTTACTCTTTCTATAAATCTTTTTTCTCCTCTGATTTCCCAGTATACCCTGTTAGCAAACATCAGTGTAGACTCTGAATTCACTTTCTCAACCCATACATGCATAAGCAGGTTGGGTTCCCAGAGCAAAACTACTGTTCTCTACAAGATTCTAGGGATTCTTGTAATACTATTAGCTTGAGACCCCATTCCAATGTGTTTCCCCCATAGAAATTGCCACCAATTGCAATAATTAGCACTCCAGTATCAATTTGACCAGTTAGCTTTTAAGAAGCTAACTCTCTGTTTTCCATCAGCAGCTCTGCTTGGTTTCAACTCCATGGACTATCTTGCCTTCCCCAGGGTAAACTGAGAACTTGAAATCTCATCACCATTCAGATTAGCTTAGTTTTTGATATTCAACATCTTCTCAACTCCCTCAGTTGCCTCTCCTCTCTGATTGGAGGGTGGAGCGATAGATCCCCCCAAAGCCTTCCTTTAAAGAGGACTCTGAACTTTCAGGACTTTCTGGGTAACTGTTTTTCCATCATCAGCTTAATTTGGTTTTGAGTCAGTAGAATAGCATGGCCCCTTGCTGGGTACCCACTGGTGACTCCACTCCCCCCTCACTTTCAGTTTCATTTTGTGTGTTATTCCCTTGTCTTTTTCTTATTTGCATCCCTTTGCACATAGTAGGTGCTTAATGAACATTTAATTGGATTGAATTGAACATATCCCTCCCGGATTCCTATACCAGGGAAACTTTCCCTTGTAACATATGTAAAAAAGACAGAGGAAAAAAATTAAGTAAAAATGACTAACATCAGCTATGTCCGACAATATATGAAATATTCCACAACTCTTGTTCCCCATCTCAGTATTAATAATAATAATAGCTAGCATTTATATAGTTCTGTAAAATTTGGAAAGTACTGTCAATGTTATCTCATTTAATCCAATGAAGGGAAGGTATATTTTCTCAACTACTATTCCAGGACAAACTTGATCATTATAATGAGTCCACAGTTCTATTTATTTTCGTTCTTCCCATTTACATAGTGGGAGTCATTGAATATCTTGTTTTCTTGATTGTGTTGACTTCATTCTGCCTTTAGTTCATATAAATCTACCCATGTTTCTTTGAATCCTTCAAATTTGTTATTTCTCAGAGCATTGTAATATCGTAGCATTGTAATATCCCATTACATTCATGTATTACAGTATGAAGGGTCAGGTAGGTAGCACATTCATGATGGGCGTAGAGCATCCATCGTGGATTTAGGAGGACTCATATTACTGAGTTAAAATTTGGCCTTAGATACTTATTGACTGTGAAGGCCTGGGCAAGTCACTTAATCCTGATAGCCTCAGTTTCCTCATCTGTAAAATGAGCTAGAGAAGGAAGTGGCAAACCACTCTAGTATCTTTGCCAAGAAACCCCAAATGGGGTCACAAAAAGCCAGACATGACTGACAAAAGACTGATTACAATTGGGCCTTTCCTTAGTTGTTGGCTTCCTATTTTGGTTCCACTTCTTTGCTTCTAGGGTATAACCTAACATTTGTGGTAGATAGAACTTTTCCAATTATCATGTAGTTGAGTTCAAGGAGAACTCAGTACCTCTCATTTCCAGAAGGAGAGAGATAGGAAAGAGAAGAGTCTTAAGGCTGTGTCTGACAGTGTCAGAAGTGAGCCAACAGATGGAAGGATGAGCCCCTGAGAAGATGATGCTTAAGTAAATGACCTTTGGGGAATTTCTGTCTACCAGCATCCAATTATATTGGTGTGATTTTTTTCTTAATGACCCTGTGCTTGCTCTTAATGATTACCATTTCCCTTCTAAGTGCTCATAAATTACCACATTAAAAATTCACCCTAAGATTTTTGCTAGGCATAAATGTTGACCCATAGTTTAAAGAAACTGCCTTTCTTTCACCCTTTTGAGGATGAGGACAGTGGTTGAGCACATCTAATCCTATGGTACCTCTCCTATTCTTCAAAATTTTTCATAGCTCGTCTTATTGTGTCTCATTTTTACATCATAACCAGTTGGAACACTTATCCTGATTGAGGCCTGTCTCAGTAATTCTGAGTCAGGTTACCATTTCGGGGGGTTATTTGAATGTAGACGCTTGCTTCTTTTTGGGACCAATTGATTACTTAGCTAAGGAGAGTGGACAGAGAAACAGAACCTCAAAGTTGAAAGTGGCCTGTGAGGCCATTTAATGGGCAAGCATCTCTCTAAAGCACCCCAGACCCAAGTCCTACTGTCTTGATCTGAAGACCCAGTGATAGGGAAATGACTGTCCTGAGGCGACCAATTCTAGTCCTACATTGTTGTTAGGTGACTTTTGCTTCTATCTCTCCAACTTCTATGTCACTTATAGTTCTGGGGCCAAGCAGAACAGATTTAATTCCCATTATACATGACAACTCTTCATATGTTTGAAAACAGCTTTCCAGTCCTCTCTAATTTTTTCTTCAGGCTAGGCATCCTTAATAAATCCTTTCAACCAGCAAGTGATTATTAAGTACTTCCTATCTGCTAGGCCCTGGAGATGCAAAGTTTCCAGTCTCCTTATTTTCCTGGTGTCCCTCCTTTGAATATTCTCCAACTTGCCAGTGTTTTTCCTAAAATAATGATGATGATGATGGCAACAACTAGCACTTCATGCTTTGCAAAGTGCTTTGTAATATTTTCTCGTTTGATCTTAGCAACAATTTTGTGAAATAGATGGTAATATTATCCCCATTTTACAAATACTGAGAAGTGAAATGATTTGCCCAGAGTCACACAGCTGGCAAATGCGGGAGGCAGGATTCAAACTCTGGCCTTCCTACCTCCATATCCAATGCTCTATCCACTACTGCATCACCCATTGCCTCCTAAAATGTGTTGTATTCAAACAGAATACTCCAGATGTGACCCGATGAAGGCGGTGTTCAACAAGAGGGTCATCTCTTGTGTGTTGGACACAAAATTTCTCTTTTAGTGCAGCCTAAGTTCAAATTAGCCATGTTGTAACTGTTTACTCTTATTGAATTTGCAGTAAAATACCCAAGTGTTACTATTATTCCCATTTTACAGCTGAGGAAACTGAAGCAGACAGAGGTTAAGTGACTTGCCCAGGGTCACACAGCTAGTACATGTCTGAGGTCAGATTCAAATTCAGATCTTCTTTACTCTGGGTTCAGTTTTCTGTTTATTTCACCACCAAAGAGAATAGTATACAATTAGACTGGAAAGGTAAGTTGGGGCCAGGATTTGAAGGGTTTTTATGTACCAAACAGAAATTTGTGTTTGATCCTCAAGATATCAGGGGAGGGGTCACTGGAGTTTGTTGAGGAGGACAGTCACATGATCAGATTAAGACTTGTGAGGCCGCTTGGCATAATGGGAAGGACTCTGGACTTTGCACCTGGAAGACCTGCCTCTGATATTTACTGAGTATATGACCCTGGGCTTTTAACCTTTTTGTGCCTCAGTTTCACCACATATTAAATGAGGGGATTGGATTCCAAGACCTTCCTTCTAACTCTAAACCTTGATTATCATTCTGAGGTCTTCAATGTGGTCATTGCTTCCCCTAAGGCAGATTCCACCCCATCTATGCCTATGTGTTCCATGTAATTCTTTCCTATTGCTTCAAAGGATTCATCTAATGTGCTAGAAGCCAGAAATCTTCCTTCCTTTCTTCTGAAATCTTAAGGGGACCAGTGAAGCACTCTGTCTATCTGTCTAACATCTCTTGTCCATGCCATTTGAGCATTCCATTTTCCCCTCCTATCTTACGGTTCCTTGATGACATATTTTGCTTCCAAGTTCTATATTGGTCAAATGCTATGTCCTGCTCACATCCACCATGGGCCTTTCCAGTGCCCTCTGTGTGATATTCATTTCTAATTCTTGGGAGACTGGTATATTACATATGGGATTTGTTGCCATATAACAGACCTTGGTATTAAAAAGATTGTCCTTTGCTTTCATGGGAAACTTGGAGACATTAAAAGAACTTTGCAATTTCCCAAAGGCAATCCTCTCCTTTCTCCTCTTATTCAATTATGGGTCCAACTTGTATAGGTCCAATCTGTATAGAGCTGTGCTTTTGGAAAATTACTTTGGCAGCTTTGTGGAGGATGGATAGGAGTAGAGGAGAGAACTGAGGAGAGGGTAGCAGTTCAGAGATTATTGCATTAGTCTAGGAGAGAAGGGATGATGGGAGAAGAGTGGATGCCTTGGATTTGAGAGATGTAGTGGAGATGGAATTGATAAGATTTGGCAGATAATGGATATGGGGATGATAGAGACAGAGGAATAACTTTGGAGATCACTTCAAGGTTGCTAAGATGGGACCTAGAAGGATGGTGTTGCATTCCACAGGACTTGTGACTGAATCCATAGTCACACACCACTCTCTGTTCAAGTCTCCTGGACTAAGACTCTGGTTTGATTCTCCTGGTACGAGTCCCAGGCTCATAGGTTTCTGATTGCTAATCTGACCCAGGGTCAGCTTAACCTAAGTCAGAATGCCAATACTCCTTGGTGGTGCAGGGGTCAGACTTGGGTCCATAAGTGGAACTATGTTCTGGATGATCAAGCAAATAGGTGCTGAGTGTGTGAGAAAGCTGCATTCTGGGTATCTATGATTAGGGTTTTGAAAGCCTTAACAGCCATTTTGATGGACTGTGGCTTTTTTCTAAGTCATTATTACCTTTCACTTCGTGGAAAGGATTTGTAATAGCATCTTGCTTTTTGTTCACAAAACCTTCAAAACTGTCATAAGCTAATGGGCAAGAGGCCTGTTAGGAGGATATTTAAAATCCATTACTAGCTAAACGTTGTCTCCTTTGTCTTGGCTTATCATGTCAGAGCTCCTGGCCACTGTTGTAGTAAATGAATTATCTCATATTTTCATTAGTGTTTTCTGAGGGATGGCTTCCAAGGGAGAGAAACAGTTGTTAGTCAATTCATTATCCTTGATGGCAATTTTCAAACTTGTTCATGTTGTAACTTCCTCATTCTCTTTCTCTCCCTCCCATATTTTCTCTGTGCCACACTTTCTACCCATTTGTTTTCTCACAGCATCTCACATCAGTAAGAGAACTCTGAGACTCAGTGGTCCAACTTGCATCTGACCAAGAATGGATTCCTTGCAACAAACCCAACAAGTGGTCACCTAGCCTCTGTTTAAAGACTTCCAAAGTGGGAAGGGGTCCTCACTAGCACCAGAGGCAGCCAGTTCATGCCATTTTGTAATTACTAATTAGGAGGTTTTTCCTTATGACAAGCCTAAAGTTCACTTCTTTACAAATTTCCTAGTTCTGCCACTCAAGTATTTCAAGAGAGAAACTCAATATTTCCTGTTCCTTCAACTGATCTTCATATGGCATCAACATGAGGCCCTCCACCATCCTAACTGACCAGTTAGTAAATAAGCATTTATTATGTGTGTGCTATGGGGCACATAGGTGGTGCCATAGTGCACAGAGTGCCAGGTCTGAAGTTAGGAAGACTCATCTTCATGAGTTAAAATCTGACCTCAGATCCTTACTGGCTGTGTGATCCTGGGCAGGTCACTTCACTCTGCCTCAGTTTCCTCATCTGTCAAATGAGCTGGAGAAGGGAATGGTGAACCACTACAGTATATCTGCCAAGAAAACCCCAATGGAGTCATGGAGAGTTGGACATGATTGAAAATGACTGAACAACAATGTGTGCCAGGCACTGTGTTAAGTACTGGGGATACAAAAAAGGCAAAACATGGTCCATGCCTTGGAGGAGCTCACAGTCTAACAGGGGAGATAATAGGCAGACAATAATGTGCAAGCAAGCTATGTGTAGAATAAATGGGAAAGAATCAACAGAAGGAAGGTGATAGAATTAAAAGGAATTGGAAAAGGCTTCCTGTAGGAGGTGGGATTGTAGCTGGGACTTGAAGGAAGCCGAGAGGAGGAGATGGGGAGGAGACCTCTGAACATTTTCCAAGTTTTTAATTTCATTCTTAAAATATGATACCCCAAAGCTTTTCAGAGCATCAGGATTAGACCAGGCTCTAATTAGCCTCTTTTTAAAAAGGGAGCTAATTATAGCCTGGCCTGGGTTTAGAGGAATCTTTGGCTTTCCCCACAGAACCAAGCTCTTCTCTAGATTAGAATGTGGGTTTTTTTTTTTTACATGTGACAGGGATTTTTTTTTTCATGTCCTGATTGGTTTTATATAATTTTACCTTAGAGTATAATTTCATAGACTGTCCAAGTGAAGGGGTCTTGATCATTTAGAGATGTCATTTCATGACAGATTGGAGTGAATAGAAGTCCCAAAATAATTTACCAAATTAGTGGCAGAATCAAAATTTGATCATGTGACTCCTGACTCTTGGCTTGACTATCTTTTCGTTTTCTACCCTATTTTGGCCATCTTCTATGAAAAGGAGGACTAAGCTACTTTTCCTCTCAAATCTTAGGTGCCTTTGGAGTCCAGAATGTTTGAACCAATAGTGGAGTGTTAGCTTACTTTACTATCTATGTCCAGAACCCAGTCTTTGCATGGATGGTTCTGGACTCAGTGTCATAGATGGGAGAAGGGAAAACAAGTATATTTTCCCTGTACTAGATAAAAACCACTTTGGCTGGGACTTTTTTTTAACTTCCTTCAGTGGGTGGACTGTTGGGTGGGCCAACAGAGAGGATGCGTTTTGCATGAAAACTTTGCTGTTGTCTCCGGTTGCCTCTTTTTCCTGGATGGGGATCAATTTATTCAGCAAACATTTATAAAATAACTATAATGTGCAAGACATTGGGTATACAAAGATAAAGGTGAAATAGTTTCTATTCTTAAGGAGTTTATATTCTTTTGGGATGTGGGTCGAGCTAGGACAGGTACACAGATGGGGGAATGGCTTAACAAATTGTGGTACATGAATGTAATATTACATGAATACAAGAACATTACTGTGCTACAAGAAATGAGGAATTCAATGAGTTCAGAGAAGCATGGGAAGATCAGCATGAACTGATGCAAAGTGAAGTAAATACAGCTAAGAAAACAACACACAATTACTATAATTCAATCCATAAGCATTTATTAAGTGCCTACTACGTGTCAGGCACTATGTAGGTGCTAGGGATACAAAAAGAGTCAAGATAGTCTCTGCCCTCAGAGAACTTACAATCTGGTGCAGGAGACAACATATGAATATATATATACAAATTAAATTGCATATAGTATAAAAAGGAAATAATTAAAAGAGAAGGAATTGAGAAAGACTGGGAGATGTTTTCTGTAGAAGGTGGGATTTTAGTCTGGACTTCAAGGAAGCCAGGGAGGTCAATAGTTGGAGGTGAGGAGGGAGAGTATTCCAGGCATATGGGAGAGTGGAGAGATGGAATTATTCTCATTCTTGGAACAGTCCGGAGGTGAGGGAAACTGGATCCAAGGGTACATGGAGGGAACTAAGGTGTAAGACCACTCAAAAGGGCGGAGGTGGCTGGGTTGTGGAGGTCTTTGAATGTAAAATAGAACATTTTGTATTTGTTCTTGGAGGCTGGAGAGAGCTACTGGAGTTTTTTTTTAGTAGGGGTGTGTGTTTGTGTGCGTGTGTGTGTGTGTGTGTGTGTGTGTGTGTGACAGGATCAGACCCATATTTTAGGAAAATCACATTAGTGGCTGATTGACATTGGATTGGAGTGAGGAGAGATGTGAGACAGGCAGACCTATCAGTGGCTATTGCAATCATCGAGGTTTGAGGTGATGGGGTTCTGGTGGTAGTGTCAGAGGAGGGAAGGAGGGGCATATTTGGGAGATGTTGCAAAGACTATATTTTTGGCAGACTTTGGCAACAGCTTGGACATAAGGGGATAAGAGAGATAATGAGGAGGATGACTCCAAAGTTGAGTCTGGGGGCCTGGGAGGATGGTGTTACCTCTACAGTTATAGGGAAGGGAGGAGAAGAGAGGTTGGGGGAAGACAGTGAGTTATGTTTTGGACATAGTGAGTTTAAGATATCTATGGAACACCTAGTTTGAACTGTCTGAAAGGCAGATGCGAGATTGGAAGTCAGCAGAAACATTGGGGCAGAAAAGGCAGATGTGAGAATCCTCAGCACAGACATGATACTTAAATTAATGTAAGCCAATGAGATCACCAAGGGAAGTACAGGCATACCTTGTTTTATTGTGCTTAGCTTTCTTTACTGAACCTTACTAGTATTATGTTTTCTTTTTTTTTAACTGATTGGAGGCTTGTGGAAACCCTGCATTGAGCAAGTCTGTGGGTGCCATTTTTGCACATGTCTCTGTGTCACATTTTGTCAATTCTCACAATATGTCAGACTTTGTGTCTGAAATTGTGTCTCTGTGTCACATTTTGTCAATTCTCACAATATTTCAAACTTTTTCAGTATTATTATATCTGTTATGGTGAGCTGTGATCAGTGATCTTTGATGTTATTACTGTAATGGTTTTGGGGCACCACAAATTCAGTCATATGGGATGATGTGAACTTAATTGATAAATGATGTGTGTTCTGACTGCTCCACTTATGGGTTGTTCCCTTCTCCCTCCCTCTCCTTGGGCCTCCCCATTCCCTAAGACACAACAATATTGAAACTAGGACAATGAATAACCCTACAATGGCCTCTCAGTGTTCAAGTTAAAGGAAGAGTTGATCCAAACTTTATTATTGTCTTATTTTAAAAAATTGCCACAGCCACTCCAACTCTCAGCAGCTGCCACCCTGATCAGTCAGCAGCCTATCTACATTGAGGCAAGACCTTACACGAGCAAAAAGCTTAGCCTTAATGAAGGTTCAGATGCTAAAAGGGAAATTGGATAGAAACTCAATCTTTGAGTTCATTGGTAAAGGGAATTTCCTGATGAGGAATGATGACTCCCAGACTGCAGTCTATGTCCTATGTGCCTTCCCAGCACTGACATTCTAAGAGCTTTTTATTTACCTGAATCTTTTATAATTTCTTTTATAGATTCTGTTAGAGTTCTTTCCCTATTTGACAAATTGTGCTGGTTAGTAGAATCTTTCCTCCATTGGAACTTGTACTTGTTTTCCTGGTAAACTGGACTCTGATAAGTGAGTCATTGACTTATCTGGCCTGGAATGAGGTCCCTTGCTGGCTGTCACTTCCAAACCAAGCTGCTGTGAACCCCTTATCTTGGTTTCTAACTCTCGAACTCTTATTTGTGCTGTCTTGTTTTATTAAAATACAAGCCCCTTGAGGGAAGGGATTGTCTTGCTTTTGTATTTGTAACCCAGACCTCAGAGGAGAAAGTGAGGCTGATGACCTTGCACAGGCCTTCCTCACTTAAATCTAATTCACTTGAGAGTCGTGGCATCACTTTCTGATGTCATGGTCCTTTTTGAGAGCAAAGGGTAAGCAACAGTCAGCCCTTAATAAATGCCTTCATTCATTCATTCATTCATTCATTCATTCATTCATTCATTCATTCATTCATGGTCTGTCAGAGAGTCTGGCTGTGAGTGTAGCCCTAAAGGGAATAAAAACACCTCATATTTCTAGAGTGCTTTAAGGTTTGTAAAGTATTTCCCTCATAATAGGTCTATGAGGTAGGTAGCAGACCAGTATTATAATCCCTATTTTGTAAATGAGGCAACAGAACTCAGAAAAATGGTATTGCGTAATCAATATAGAACCAGAAGGATTCTAGGAGACCATGTAGTCCAACCCTCTTACTTTACTGAGTAAGGAAACTGAGGCACAGAGCTAGAGTGAAGCTGGGAGGTCGTTTAATCTAACTCCTTCACTTTACTGATGAGGAGACTGAGGCCCCAGGGAAATTAAGTGATTTGTCCCAGGTTGCATAATAATAAATTCAGAATTTTTTTTTTTAATTACTTGCCTGTGGTTATATAGTTAGTCAGGGTCACATCTGACACTTGAATTCAGGCCTGCCTGACTCCATGTTAATGTTTTTTTTCTCTTGGATCAGATTGTGTCTTGGGTCTTCAGAGGCTGATAGTGGTGGTAGTAGGAGAGAGGTATCAGTCTTACGCAAATTGTTGGACATAATTGAATTTAGAACAGACTCTGCAAAGCCTTGGTTTTAATTTAGGCTGCTGTTCATGCCTTTGGATTAGGGATGGGTGAGATGACTTAACTAGTCTTGTTTAGCTCCCTCTGATTTTGCCTGCAGAGAATAGGTTGACACAACATTAAGTGAAACCTGACCGGGTTTAGCACAGTGCCTTGCCCATTTTTGTGGTTGTTATTCAGTCATTTCAGTCGTGTCCGACTCTTTGTGACCCCATTTGGGGTTTTCTTGGCAGAGATACTAGAGTAGTTTACCATTTCCTTCTCCAGCTCATTTTACAGATCAGGAAACTGGGGCAAGCAGGGTTAAGTGAACTTGCCCAGGGTCACATAGCTAGGAAGTGTCTGAATCCTTATTTGAATTCAGGTCTTCCTGACTCCAGTTGCATCGCTCTATCTACTGTATTACCTAGTTGCCCTGCCTGGCACATAGTGGGTGCTTAGTAAATATTGGTTGATTAATTTTCACCCTGTTTTGTCAACAGTGGATCTGCTCAGTCTCATGGATAGAGAAGGATTGATCAAGACTTGGGACTCTTTCCAGTTGGTCAGTGAGTGTGTGTGTGTTTGTCCTTTGTTGCTGAAGAAGACCATGCCATCAGAGAAATGATAACATGACTTGCACTTGACTTTGCTTTGAATGAGGGAGGGCTGTGCAAGGTCACCAGCCTCACTTCTCCTCCAGAGTCATCTGAATCCAGTGACCAGATATTCATCAGGATGACTGGAGATGACCTAGGATGAGGCAATTGGGGTTAAGTGACTTGCCCAAGGTCACACAGCTAGTGAGTGTCAAGTGTGTGAGGTGAGATTTGAACTCAGGTCCTCCTGCCTCCTGCACTGGTGCTCTATCCACTGTACCCCCTAGCTGCCCTGTTTTTTTTTTTCCAGTGAGTGTATGTGTTTGGGGATTACCCAGCACTACTTTGCATATGATTTGCATTTACTTTTAGGCTTAGTATCGTCTCCACCATGCTGGTGAGCTTCTGGAAGGCTGGAGGTTTCTATTCATCTTTAGCACCCAGCACAGTAAGTCTAGGAAATGCTTGTTGATTGATAGATTGCCTTGATAGTGGATGGATGCTTAGCAAATGTTTGTCATTTGAATTGAAGGTGCCAGTGCCTTCTGGCTGCTTCTCAGTTAGCTACAGGAACGTTAAATTTCTCACCCTTTACTGATAAGCAGGCCTGAGATCAGTCAATCAACTAATAAGCATATGAAATATTTAATTTAATTAGATAATTAAATTAATTAAATATTAAATACTGACTAAGGGCCTAGCATTATGCTAAGCACTAGAGACATAAAGAAAATGTAAAAACATTTCCTGCCCTCAAGGTGC
This sequence comes from Notamacropus eugenii, assembly GCF_028372415.1. Taxonomy (NCBI): domain Eukaryota; kingdom Metazoa; phylum Chordata; class Mammalia; order Diprotodontia; family Macropodidae; genus Notamacropus; species Notamacropus eugenii. Next base: position 40,717,919 of record NC_092875.1, read on the forward strand.
CAGTTTCCTTCCCTGCAAAATAAGTGAAAGAAGGGATTGGATTAAATGACTGGCAGGATTCTTTCTGTTTGAACTACTATGATTCTATGAGAATGGGATGTGTGTGTGTGTGTGTGTGTGTGTGTGTGTGTGTGTGTGTGTGTGTGATGTCTTGATTCTCACTCTGGCATTGGTTGTTTACTGTCCTTCATTCTGGAAGACGACCAAAATGACATCACCATGATAAAGTGAAGTTTCATTGTGTCCGACTGTGGCTGATCAGACCAATACGAGCTCGGAATGCTCTACCGGAGATTGGGCACAAATAGTCTGTGTGAACATTTGAGGTGGTTACTCCAAATCTGTGCATCCTATGTTTCCTTTGTGCTGTTTCAATTGTGCTTGGCTCATAGAGCACAGCACCCTTTCTGATGTGGGCATGATGAGGTACAGTCTCTCAGAACTTCCTTGAACTCTCCTTGAATTTTCCCATTTAACCTAGCCTTTCATACTCAGATCTGTTGCCCTTGGCCTAGCCTGCCCCTCCATTGTCTGTTACCTCTTGATTGACCCACCTGCTTCCTATCCAAGCCTTCCATTGTCTTATATCCTCCACTCGCCTCCAGCTGTCTCCTACCATTGATTACACCCCAGTCTCATCAGGACCATCCCCAAGATCTTCCCCACAGACTTTCTGTATATTAGTTCTATCTCGCCTCCAGGAGCGCGCTCAGATTCAATCCAGCTCAGAAGACTCTGTCTAGCTGAGATTGTATCTGGCCCGCTTGTTAATACAATCATCACCAATGCTTAGGCTCCTTAAGAGTCAACCTAGTATGGCAAATCTTTAATAAACTTTGTTTTTCTTTGGTTTTGAGAAGGTTTGTGTCGAATTCATTTGAGTAGGACCCGATGTGTCGGTATTTCGGGGTCCCCAAGCACCCCAAACCTCAGCAGGTCCTGTGTCAGTGTCTCCCATGTCACACAATCAATTCCAAAGTTCTTGAGAGATCTTGAGGGTGTCCTTGTATCGCCTTTTCTGACCACCATGTGATCACCTGCCCCATGTGAGTTTCCATAAAATAGTCTTTTTGGCAAGTGTACATTCTGCCTTTGAACAATGTGTTCAGCCCATCGGAGTTGAGCTCTCTGAAGCATAGTTTGAATGCTTGGCAGTTTAGTTCAAGCAAGGACCTCAGTGTCTGGTACCTTCTCCTGCCGGTGATCTACAGAATCTTCCTAAGACAGTTCATATGGAAGTGATTCAGTTTCCTGCGTGGTGCTGGTAGACTCTCCAGGTTTCACAGGAATACGACAGTGAGTCAGCACAACTGCTCTGTAGACCTTCAGTTTGGTAGTTAGTCTAATACCTCTTATCTCCCAAACTTTTCTTCGGAGCCTCCCAAACACTGAACTAGCTCCAGCAATGTGTGTGCCAACCTCACTGTCAATGTATACATCCCTGGAAAATACACTATCAAGGTAAGTGAGCTTATCCACAGCATTCAAAACTTCTGGGAAAGTCATTACAAAGGTGAGAACTAGAGTCTAATATTACTGAGGGAGAAAGAAAAGGGTTTGCTGGCTGCCAGTGTACTGATTACCTGGGCTGATGGGTCTTTGTAAGGTTATTTATCTTAAAAAATTTAATTTCACACAGAAGCAAGTAAAAGTTTGCATGCAGGACTATGAGAAGGAAGCCTCCCTCAAAGTGTTAGTATAAGCCTCTCTGCAGAGCACTGGGGAAAGACAAGTTAATCTTAGAGAAATCTAACTTTTTTCCTTCAAATCCAGGGCCCAGTGGGTAAGGAATCATCTCAATACATATTTCCCTTAAGATGGAGCAACCTGTGGGATATAAGCCAGCTCCTTTATACAGTCCTGTTCATGGCAAAGAAGGGGAGGTTATTTTCTTGGGGGGGGGTGAGGGTCTGTGGATGGGGGGGCAATTCTGTTCTTTTATTGCAGCTCTACAGTGACAAATTGATTTTTAAAAACTATGCCCTGGCGAGATATATTGATTGCCATACACAGTTTCAGAAACCATATTGACTCAGCTGCAATCTCTCGCATACACTAAACTTATAATTAGATTTGGAAGAAGAGTCAATTCATATGTCAAAAATTTAAAAGATGGCATTTCGTGAACGGGGTTTTCCATTATTCTGGCTGATTGAAATGGTGAGGTTTTAAAAAATGTTATTTATACTCCTCCCTTTGCTAAGGCCCCTAATCCTGATGTGGCAGTGACTTTTGGTTAGCAAGCTATAGCAAGTCCTTCCAGTTCAATTCAGTTCAATTCATCTCAACTCAATAAGCATTAATTAAGCACCTACAATGTTCCAGACACTATGGTAGATGCTGGGAATACAAAGACAAAGAAATGACCCTTGCCCTCAAGGAATTTATATTTTCCTGGGTGGTCCAGAAGGGATGTGGGAAAATAGATCCACTAATACACTGCTGATGGAGCTGTGAACTGGTCCAACCATTCTGTAGAACAATTTGGAACCATTCTCAGGGGATTATAAAATTGTACACATGCCATTTGATCTAGTAATATTGCTACTGGGTGGGAGGAGAAGTGAGTCTGGTGACCTGCACAGCCCTCCCTCACTCAAAACAAAACGAAGTGCAAGTCATGTCATCATTTCTCTGATGGCATGGTCTTCTTCAGCATTGAAGGATGAAGCTGTGAGTAGATGCATTGATGAATGGGGACCCAGCTAGCTGGGTAACTCGCCTCCTCCTTTTCTGTCTGCCTCCTCTTCGCCTTCCTTCTCCTCTCCAAACGAAGGTAAATTTGGATGGCCAAAAGATTCCCAGTTGACTTGGGGTCTTACTGGCTCCTGTCTTATGAACTGGTACAGTCATTCTGGGAAACAATTTGGAATTACACTTAAAAAGTTATTAAAGTTTACATACCATTTTAATTAATGATGACACTACTAAGCGTGTACACCAAAGAGGTTAGAGTAGACAAAGGGAATGGAATATACAAAAATATTAATAACAACACTTGTTTAGTTGTTATCTAATTCTTCATGATCTCATTTAGGGTTTTCTTGGCAAAGATACTGGAGTGGTTTGCCATTTCCTTCTCCAGCAAATGAGGACACTGAGGCACATAAGGTTAAGTGACTTGACTAGCGTCACCTAGCTAGTATGTTTCTGAGGACAGATTTGAACTAAGGTCTTCCTGACCTCACTCTATCCACTGAGCCACCTACCTGCACCCATATCCCAGGCCATCGTCCTTCAGGGACTTTTGTCTTGCTACTAGACTTTGATGACTCAAGGAAGGGAGTGAGACTGATGACTTTGCACAGCAGCAATGCCTTACTTAAGTCCAATTCATGTGCAAGTCAAGACATCACCCTCTTGATTGTCTTCTTTGAAAATAATGGACAAACAGCAACAACATTAATAAAAAACTATAAGTGGGTTCCCATAAGTTGGGAATGTTTGTAGCACATAAATATAGTGGAATATCACTGTACTATAAGAAATGATGATTGAAGAATTCAGAGAATCTTGGAAAGACTTGTATGAATGGATGCCGAGGAAAGTATGTAATATCAGTATAATATCAGGAGAACAGATTAAAGCAGTTGTTCATGGACCTCTTGGACAGTCTGATGAAGCTGAGGGACCTCTTTTCAGAATAAGAATAAAATATGTAAGTTTTCTGAGGAAACCAAAGATATTGAAACACAGTTATCAAAATATTAAGAAAAAAATAGGTTCATAGACTTTAGAGCACATATGGGGAATCTGCAACCTAGAGGCCAATGTGGCCCTCTAGGTCTTCAAGCGCAGCCCTTTGATCTAATTCAAACAAAACTGTTCTGTGAAATTTGGATTCAGTCAAAGGACCTAGAGAGCCACATATGGGCTTGAGGTTGCAGGTTCCCCACCCCTGCCTTAGATTAAAACCATCTAGAATAGATGATGACCACAAAGGTGTTGAGGAAAACAACTTCAGGAGGCAGATGGTGAAACCTTTTTCACACCTCCTGGCAGTGAAAGTGTTAACTAGAGGCATGGCAGGAAGAGTTCATTTTTAGACAGGACTAACACATTGATTTACTTTGACTGTATATTTCTTTGTTCCAAAGAGAGTGGGGGTGACTGAAGGAATATTGTGAACGAGAAGTTACCAAGAGCACATGTGAGTACAAAACAAAATGGCCTCTTAATTGGTAATTTCCCATCTAACTCATTCTCCACTCAGCTGCTGAGCTGACACTCCTACAGCCTATCACTGTATTACCATACCACCTAACCACCATATTCTTGCTCTGCTGCAGAAACTTCTGTCTCGTCTCTTGGATAAAATACAGCATCTTCTGCTTGGTTTATAAAGTCACTCACAATATGGCTAGAGCTGACCTTTCCCGACTCATCCATCATTACTGTATTTCATTCTATGATCTAGCCAAAATGGCTTGCTTTCCCTTCCTTGAACACCCTCTTCTAATTCTCATTTCCATGCTTTTGCACGAGCTTTCTTTCCCCACACCTGAAATGTTCCCTTTCATTTCTCCCTTAGGGAATTCCTAGCTTCCTTCAAAGCTCAGTTTGCTTCTTATGGGAACCGTATTCTGGTCGCTTGGGTTACGAGGGCCCCAACTCCCCCAAATGACTTTATATATATAAATGCTTTGTATTTATCTTAGTTCACATGTGCCCCTGCACTGCCTTCCACACTCTCTTACCCAGAATAAATTAGTTTCGTGAAGACAGGGAATGTTTTGTCATACTGTATTTCCTGGGCCTAACAGTGCCTACCTCCTAGCACATACTTAATAAATGTGTATTAACTTGAATTGAAAAAGAGCATTAATAAAACAGAAAAAAAAACCCCATCTTCCCTTCATAGCATTTATTGCCTATCTTCTAGATACCTAGGGAAATCATTTAACTTCACAATGTCCTGAATCATTCTCTAAGAACACTTGCTGTTCAGCATTAGGAGTTTCCTCATGAAGAGTTGGGTAGCGCAAACCATGTCAGATCCTGTACTAGCTGTCTGGGGATAGATACAAAGACAAAAATGCAAACATTCCTGCCCTCAAGGAGTGTAACTTGGACTGGGATTGTTGTTTAGATATGGAACACCTAGGTGGTGCAATGTTTAGATCGCCAGGCCTGGAGTCATGAAGATTCATGAGTTCAAGTCTAGCCTCAGACGCTTCCTAGCTGTATGACCCTGGGCAAGTCCCTTCACCCTGCTTGCCTCAGTTTCCTCATCTGTAAAATGAACTGAAGAAGGAAATGGGAAAATCACTCCAGTATCTTTGCCAAGAGAACCCCAAATGGGGTCACGAGGAGTTGGACACAACTGAAAAAATGACTGAACAACCACAAAAAACTCCATATCTATCTATATCTGTGTCATCTATATCATCCTCTATATGTACATTTCAGTATATACATATATTCTTGGCAAAAGTATATATGTCTGTACACATTTTCTTGGCAAAGACACTGGAGTGGTTTGCCATTTCCTTCTCCAGCTCATTTTATGAAGGGAAAAACTGAGGCAAACTGGATAAAGTGGCTTGCCCAGGCTCACACAGCTAGTAAGTGTCTGAGGCCAGATTGAACTCAGGAAGATGAGTTTTCCTGACTCCCGGCCTGGTACTCTATCCACAGTAGCCCCACCCAGCTGCCCTGAGGATAGGTTGGGATTCTTATCAGCAGAAAAGGCAGAGTATGGTGATAAACTGCTTGATCAAAGACTTGGAGGTAGGAGTTTGACCTGTGGGGGATGCAATGAGAAGATTAGCTTGGCTTGAAGAAGAAAAGTGGGAGACAGTTGATTGGTTGTTGTCCTTTGTTCTCAAAGAGGACCAAAATGACCTCACCATGATAAAGTGAAGTTTCAATGTGTCTGACTCTGGCTGATCAGACCAATAGAAGCTTGGGATGCTCTACCACAGACTGGGTACAGGTAGTCCCTGTGAACATTTGGGGTGGTCACTCCCCAATATTTCCTTTGTGCTGTTTCAATTCTGCTTTGCTCATAGAGCACAGCACCTCTTCTGATGTGGGCATGCCATGCTGAGCGATCCTGTGCCAGTGTCTCCCATGTCACACAATGAAATCCAAAGTTCTTGAGAGAGACCTTGAGAGTGTCCTTATATCGCTTCTTCTGACCACCATGTGATTGCCTGCCCCATGTGACTTCTTCATAAAATAGTCTTTGGCAAGCATATGCTTTGCATTTGAACAATGTGGCCAGCCCATTGGAACTGCTTTCTCTGAAGCATAGTTTGCATGTTTGACAGTTTAGTTCAAGCAAGGACCTCAGTGTCTGGTACCTTATTCTGCCAGGTGATCTTCATAATCTTCCTAAGACAGTTCAAATGGAAGTGATTCAGTTCCTTGCCATGGTGCTGGTAGACTGTCCATGTTTCACAAGCATACAACAATGAGGTCAGCACAATGGCTCTGTAGACCTTCAGTTTGGTAGTTAGTCTAATACCTCTTCTCTCCCAAACTTTTCTTCAGAGCCTCCCAAATACTGAGATAGCTCTGGCAATGCATGTGGCAACCCCATTGTCAATGTGTACATCCCTGGAAAGTACACTAAGTGAACTTATCCACAGCATTCAAAACTTCTCCATTTGTTGTAGCTGATGGTTCCATGTGTGGATGGTGTGATCGTAGCTGATGGAGCACCTGTGTTTTTTTGGTGTTGATTATTAGGCCAAAATTAGCACAAGCAGCAGAGAATTGATCCATACTTTGTTGCATCTCAGCTTCAGAGACTGCATTGAGTGCACAATCATCTGCAAACAGAAAATCATGCACCAGCACTCCCTCCACTTTGGTCTTGGCTTGTAGCCTTTTCAAATTGAAGAACTTACCATCACTATGGTAGTTGACCTTGATGCCATGTTCATCTTCACTGAAAGTATTTGACAACATGGCTGAAAACATCATACCAAAAATCATGGGAGCAAGCACACAGCCTTGTTTCACTCCACTGGTGGCTGGGATAATGTCCATTATCCAGAACCTGGGCAAACATGCCATCATGAAATTGACATACAATACTGATGAACTTCTATGGGCAACCAAATTTTGACATAATTTTCCATAAGCCCTCATGACTAATAGTGTCAAAGGCCTTGGTCAGATCCACAAACGTTATGTACAGACCTCTGTTCTGCTCCTGGCATTTCTCCTGGAGTTGACGGGCAGCAAACACCATATCAACTGTTCCTTGGCCCTTTCTGAAGCCACACTGACTCTCGGGTAGATGACTGTCTTCCAGGTGAAGGATTAGCCTATTAAGGAGGACTCTGGCAAGAATCTTGCCAGCAATGACTGAGAGAGATCCCCCTGTGATTGTCACAGGACAATCTGTCCTCTTTACCTTTATAGAGATGGACAGTGGAGGCATACTTGAACTCCTGGGGGATAACCTCCTCTTGACATATAACTTGGAAAATTTCAGTGAGCTTTTGTGTGAGCAATGGTTCTCCTACCTTGTATATCTCAGCTGGAGTAGAATCAGCACCAGGAGCTTTGCCACATGAAAGGAGCCTAATGGCCCTTAAAGCCTCTTCTTCAGTTGGAAGTTCAACTAAAGAGGGATTGACTTCAACCTGAGGTAAATGGTCAGTGGCCTCAGCATTGACTGATGATGGTCTGTTGAGAACACTATGGTAGTGTTCAGCCCATATCTCTAGGATCATAGAAATAAGCTGAGACTGGAAGAAGAGGGAGGGGGAAGAGATTTGAACATGAGTTGACTATTACCTTATGATGTAAGCTTCTTGAGGATGAGTACTAATTTTGTATTTGTCTCTCTGTCTGATATTGAATGGGCAAGTCATTTACCTTCTAAATTAACTCACCTGCAGAATAAGGATAATAAACTCCATTGTTTTCTTGTTTTCTGTGAGACTCAAATGACATTTTATAAATGTATATATATGTGTGTATATCCACACACACACACACACGTGTATGTGTATATATGTATGTGTGTATACATACAACATGCACACATGTATATATACATACATGTGCATGTGTGTATGTGTATGTCTGTAAATCATAGAGCTATAGAAATGTTGGCTGTTACTCTGACCAGCCAACTTGGTGCAGTGTATAGAATGAAGGACCTGGAGTCAAGAAGACCTGAATTCAGAATCCTGCCTTGGACACTTAAGAGCTGTGTGACCTTGAGCAAGCCCTGAGCCTCAGTTTTCCTTATCTCTAGAATGAGAATAACGGTAGCCACTTCCCAGGTTGTGTTTGTCCTTCGTTCTCGAAGAAGACCGTGACATCAAGATGATGACATGACTTGCAGTTGACTTTTATTTGAGTGAGGGAGGGCTGTGCAAGGTCACCAACCTCACTTTCCTCTTCATCAGGATGACTGGAGATGGCCCAGGATGTAATGCAAGACCCTGGCCCTTTCAGGTTAAGGTCTTATCACATTCTCCCTCTGAGTAAGATACACCCATTCAATGAAGAGGCTTCTTTAAGTAGTTACTCAAGGGATGGCCCCTTTAATAAAAAAAATCAAACTGGGAGGAGGAGACCCTCAGGGTTCTTGGATAAAAGAGAAACAATTACTATTTAGTAATTACATTCACTCTGTGGTAGGTGGGTGGGGACTTGTTGTCCGGTCTATGAGCCCCAGAGTGAATTGGGTTTAAGGCTTGATCTTTGAGCAAGAAATGTTGCCAGTAAATCCAAAGGAAAAAAGGCAGTTTTTGGCCATGGAAGGTACCTTCCCCTGAGTAGAACACCAGAGGACAGGACAGGACAGGACAGGACCAGAGTGGAGAGGGGAGGAGCTTCTACTCACTCACAGGTTGTGTTTGTCCGTGCTTTTTTAAAAAAAATATTTAATTTATTTATTTTTTCAGTTCTTAACATTCACTTTCATAAGAATATGAATTCAAAATTTTCTCCCCATCTCTCCCCACCCCCACCCCAGGACAGCATGTACCCCATCCACCCCTTCCTCCAGTCTGTCCTCCTTTCTATTACCCACCCTTCTTCCATCCCCCTTCCCCTCTATTTTCCTATAGGGCAAAATAGATTTCTATACTCCATTGCCTTTATAGCTTAATTTCCAGTTCCATGCTAAAACAATTTTTAACATTCATTCTCAAAACTTTGAGTTCCATATTCTCTCCCTCCCTCCTCACCCACCCTCATTGAGAAAACAAGCAATTCAATATAGGTCATACATATGTAACAATGTAAAGCACTTCCATAATAATTATGTTGTAAAAGACTAACCACATTTCCCTCTGTCCTATCCTGCCCTTCATTTATTTCATTCTCTCCCTTGACCTGTTCTCCCACAATAGTGTTTGCTTCTGATTATCCCTTTCCCCAATCTGCTGTCTTTTCTATTATCTTTCCTCTCCTATCCCCTCCCCCCTTGCCTCCCTGCAGGGTAAAATAGATTTTCATATCCAATTGAGTGTGTGTTATTCCCTCCTTAAGCCAAATCCCATGACAGTAAGGCTCAATTATTTCCTTTCAACTCCCCCATCTTCCCCTTCATTGTAGAAGCTCTTTGTTCCCTCTCGTATGTGAGATGATTTGCTACATTCTACCTCTCCCTTTCTCCTACTCCTGGTACATTCCAATCAACAGTAAATTTTACTTTTTTAGGTATTCTCCCTTCATATTCAGCACACCATATGCCCTCTGTCTATGTATACACACAAATATACACACATTTATACATATATACATACACACATGTACATATACATACCTACACATATGTAAGATAAACATACATATATACCCATACACACCTACATATATATATATTCCCTCTAACTACCCTAATACTGGAAAAGGTCTCATGAGTTACAAATAACATCTTTCCATGTAGGAATGTAAACAGTTCAACTTTAAGGAGTTCCTTAAGGCTTTTCTTTCCTGTTTACCTTTTCATGTTTCTCTTGATCCTTGTTTTTGAAAGTCAGATTTTCTATTCAGCTCTGGTCTTTTCAACAAGAATGCTTGGAAGTTCTCTATTTCGTTGAAATTCCATTTTCCCCCCTGAAGTATTATACTCAGTTTTGCTGGATAGGTGACTTGGTTTTAATCCCGTCTCCTTTGACCTCTGGAATATCATATTCCAAGCCCTTTGACTCCTTAGTGTAGAAGCTGTTAAATCCTGTGTTATCCTGATAGTATTTCCACTATCCTTGAATTGTTTCTTTCTGACTGCTTGTAATATTTTCTTCTTGACCTGGGAACTCTGGAATTTGGCCACAATATTCCTAGGAGTTTTCCTTTTGGGGTCTCTTTCAGGAGGTGATCAGTGAATTCTTTGCATTTCTATTTTACCCTCTGGTTCTAGAATATCAGGTCAGTTTTCCTTGATAATTTCTTGGAGGACTATGTCTAGGTTCTTTTTTTTTTTTTGTGATGGATATCTTTTTTTTTATTATTATTATTATTTTTTAATGTTTAACAATCACTGCCATACAATTGAGATTTTATCCCCCCCACACCTACCCCCCACTACTCCCCTCCCTCCCCACGACTGCATACAATTCTGTATAGGTTCTACATATACTTTCCTATTGAGTATATTTTCACTATAGTCATGCTATGTAGTCAGACTAAAATAAATGAAAGAAATCATATAACAAATCAAAACATGATACACAAACACATACACATACACAAACATGATCTGCTACATTTTGTGAATGACTTCCATATTTCTTTCTCTGAGTGTGGAAGGCATTTTGCCTTGAGAACCACCTTTGGGATTTTTTTTTTTTATAAGAAGTTTTTGCGTTATTACAAAATTCCAAGTCTACCAGAAAAAACTCTCGCACACTGTAGGTTCTTTTTTTGATCATGGTTTTCAGGTAGACCAATAATTTTTAAATTATCTCTCCTGGATCTATTTTCCAGGTCAGTTTTTTTTCCAATGAGATATTTCATATTGTCTTCTACTTTTTCATTTTTTTGGTTTTATTTTATAATTTCTTGGTTTCTCATAAAGTCATTAGCTTTCATTTGCTCCATTCTAATTTTTAAAGAATTATTTTCTGCAGTGAGCTTTTGAACCTTCTTTTCCATTTGGCTAATTCTTCTTTTTAAAGCCTTCTTCTCATTGGCTCTGTGGACCTCTTTTGCCATTTGAGTTAGTCTATTTTTAAAGGTGTTGTTTTCTTCAACATTTTTTGGGTCTCCCTTACCAAGCTGTTGACCCACTTTTCATGATTTTCTTGCATTGCTCTCATTTCTCTTCCCAATTTTTTCTCTACCTCTCTTACTTGATTTTCAGAATTCTCTTTGAGCTCTTGCATGGCTTGAGACCATTGCATTTTTTTTGGAGGTTTTGGATGTAGAAACCTTGACTTTGATGTCATGCTTTGTTCTTCCTCATCCAAAAGGATGGAAGAAAATACCTTTTCACCAAGAAAGTAATCTTCGATAGTCTTATTTTTTTCTCCTTTTTGGACATTTTCCCAGTCACTTATGTGATTTTTAAGTCCTTTGTCAAGTGGACAGTATACTCTAGGGATCTGTAAGTTCTCAGTTCCTCCAAGGTGGCATAATCAAGGGAGAGGACTTTATTCCTATCCTGGCCTGTGCTGTGGTCTGGTCTTTTCTGCCCAGGATCTCTGAGTAGGATTTCCTCTCCAGAGCCTCCACCAGCTGCACCACACCAGAGCTCCTCCTCACCCCAGGACCACTACTCAGGACTGAGACCAAGGTCTGCCACTTGATTCGCCCCCCAGGTCTTTAGGCTGAGGGTTGCAAAAGTGGATGCTGCCACTGCAGTACCTGCCACCACCAGACCCCTCTCCTTTTTCACCCAGGTGAGAGAGCTTTCTCACTGACCTTTGAAGTTGTCTTAACTGGGAACCACAGCTGCTACCTGTGACTCCGTGCCCTGAAGCCTGCTCTAGACCTGTCTGTGCAGTGCCGAGGCCAAGGCTAGGCTGTGCTCCACTCTGAGCCCAGTGGGATAGACCTTTCCTGCTGGCCTTCCACGCCGCCGTGTGCTGGAAATCTCTTTCACTCTGTTGCGTTGTGGCTTCTGCTCCTCTAGAATTTGTTTAGAGTAATTTTTTATAGGTATTTTATGGAACATCGGGGCAGAGCTACAGCAGGTTCATATTTTTACTCTGCCATCTTGGCTCCACCCTCTGGCAACAGACCTTGTCCTTCGTTCTTGAACAGGACTATGACATCAAGGAGATGATATGACTTGCAGTTGCCTTGTCCTAGTAACTTCCCAGGGTTTTTGTGAAGCTCAAATGAGATCATCCAAGTAAAGTGGTTTGCAAACTTAAAAGTGTTACATAAATATCAGCTATTATTATGGTTCATGATTAACCCTAGGGATGGAGCTAGGAAGAAGAAATCCTTTTAGATGAGTCAGATTGAAACTCAGTCATGACTTAAAAAAAAATTATTGATCTTTTTGTTTTTATATGGCTTCTTGCAGAGAACCATCCCCTGAAACAAAAAAGTGGATAAAGAAACAAAACAACTGTATCCACAAAATCTGACATTATAACTCAGTGTTCCACATCTGTCTTCCCTCCCCTTTGCTAAGAAGCAGTGGGTGGTGCCTTCTTTTGCATCTGTTTTGGGGGCCAAGCTTGGGTATTATAGTCCTGCTACATTCAAATTCAGTCCTTCTTTTCTTCTTCTTTCCATTTGTCCTGTTGTAATTATTACATCTATTGTTTTCCTGGTTGTTCTGTATTTATTCCACTTATAATTTTTTAAATAGCAGAGTAATGTTCCATTGCATTCATGTACCACAATTTGTTTAGCTACTTTCTTCCAGTTCTTTGCTGTTTCAAAAAGTGGTGTTATAAATATTTTGGTTTATATAGAGCATTTCTTTTTGTCATTGCCTTATTTTGAGTATATAACTAGCAGAAGAATCTCTGGGTCAAAGGGTCCGGGCATTTTAGCCATTCTCTTGGAATAATTCCATATTACTGTTTAGAAAGACTGGACTAACTTACAACTCCACCAACAATGCATCAGAGTGCCTGTCTTCCTTTGATCACTTCAACATTGACTATCTCATCACTGGTCATCTTTGCCAAATGGATAGGAGTGGGGTGAAACCTCAGAGGTGTTTTTTATATGTGTATTTCTCTTTTTATTACTGTTTTAGAGCATCCTTTCATATAGTTAGTAAGAGTCTGTGATTTTTCTTTTGAGAGCTATCCTTTGACCATATAGTATAATAGTCACAGGATGCCCTCAGAATCTACCAAACCTACCCTCTCTGAACACTTATACCTGAAATATTTTCCCGATTGAGGTTTTCAAAAATCCAATTATAAATCTCATTCTGATTATTCATTAGTTTTATTTTGTTCAATTAGCTTAACAAATGGAACCCAAAAATACCAATTAGCTGGCTCCATGTAATTGTAAAGGGCCACTCAAATTAGGTCACAGAACATATTTGCTGAGAGCATTGGCCCAATCAGGGATCAATTAGGTAAATGTGGAGAGCCTCCTGAAAGTCTCTCATACACTGAGAGGGAACAAAATAGGTTGGGGCCTGACAAGTGGATTTTAATGCCTTAACATCTGCTTGTTCAATGCAGTTTCATTTGTTCCTTCAACAAGTATTTTTAAAATTCAAGAAGTTGGAGCTTACCAGACAAAAATAAAAAAAATTTCTGTCCTCTAGAAGCTTAGTTTTATCAAAGTTTTAAAAATGAATGCTAAAAATTGTTTTTACATGTAACTGGGGAAAAATAAAATACTAAATAAGTTTATAAAAAAGGAGCTTAGTTCTACTTGGAGGTAGGGGTATGATAATGTGTACATGGAAAATACATATACGAAGTGGGAAGCCTTTCTCACCCCACCCCCACCATGCTCCATTGCCATTCCTGGTTCTAGGAGACCCCATGGAAACCACATGTGACTCATCTCTCATGGGCTGGCAATGAATCTGACAAACACTCCCCCAAAGGGCTGCTGAGCTGGAAAAGCAGATGACTCAGTGCACCTTTGAAAAGAAGAGACAGCTTCTGACTAGACCTTCTATGTGATGACCCTTCAGGTGGCATCATTTGACTCCAGTGAAAGCTCTACTCAGTATCATGATGGTTCTGCCTCTGACTCCACATGGAATGTGGACTGGGTTGGGCTTGTACTGGGGGACCTTGGCTGCCTTTCCCCCTTTTGTTCTTTCATGATCTTAGGTGAGTGAGTACCTTGAGAGGTATGTGCCCACAGGACCCAGTCGAAATTCCATTGGCAGTTGGATACACGGCGGCAGGGGAGGTGGTCCCCAGAATGGCAGATGCAGGCTTTTGGCAAGGAAAGCTTCTAGTAAGATCGAACTTGGCTCTTTGACCGAATAGTGCTAAACCAAGATGAAATGTAAAATGGCTAATTAGCAGCCTTCCAAACTGTTTTATGTTCTGATGAGGCTTAAATATTTGCTTCCCAACTGATTGTTAACTGTAGTTACAAATCACTGAGTCTTATTTAAATGGTTCTGTTAATTCACCCTGTGATTCTATGTTTAGCATTTCCCTCAGGATGGGAATAAACTACCTCTTCTATACTCAATTCACTTTCATACATACTGAGTATCTTTTTACTTCCTCCCTTATGGGGAGCCTGTGGACTTGTGAGCCACAAGTTTTACTATAATTCACACCATTCTCCTATTGCCAGGGTGTTGTATGCATGTGTGTGTGTGTGTGTGTGTGTGTGTGTGTGTGTGTGTGTGTGTGTGTGTGTGTGTGTGTGTGTGTGTGTGCTGCTCGAGTGCGTTTTCTTCTCTCCATCTCTCCATCTTTTCTTTTTTCAATGAACTAACATTAAGGGGGAAAATAAACCTCTCTTTAACTGAGCAAATAAAAACAAAGACAAAACCTGAAAAAGAAATCCTTTAATATATGATTATATAGTCCCAGAAAACAAATCTCTACATTAGCCATGTCTGAAAATAAACAATTTTCTGCCTTTTCAGTTTATCAGGAGGTAGACCTAACAGGAGGTGAGTGGTGGGTGTTTTTCACCTTCCTCTGTTTGGACTTGGGGTTTATCATTGCCACCATCAGAGCTCTAAAGTCTTTTAAAGTTGTCACTTTATGAGATTGCTTGCTGTTCTATCATGTCTCACTCTCTGTGACCCCACCTGGGGTTTTCTTAGCAAAAATACCAGAGTAGTTTGCCATTTCCTTCTCCAGCTCATTTGACAGATGAAGAAAGTGAGGTACACAGGGTTAAGTGACTTGTCCAGGGTCATATAGTAGTAAATGTTTGAGACCAGAAACTTAGGATGATGAGTTTTCCTGACTCCAGGTTCAGCACTGTCTGCACCTAGAGGCCCATTGATTTCTGCCCTTATAAATGTAACAACAGATATATCTTTTTAAAAAAATTTTATGATTTCTGATATTCAATATCATGTGAGACAAAATGGAGCAATGTTTGTGCCTGAGGGTGTCCATCCAGGGTAAAGTTTGAGTGGAAGATATTCTTGTAGCTGTGGAGGTCTGAACATGTACAATGAACTGGGCCTGGAAATGATTAGAAGCAAGAGGGGGAAATGCTTTTATTTGGAATGTTATACTCTTTACCATTTTGTTCCAGTCTACTTCTCCAACCTTATTGTATATCACTCCCCTTCATAAATTCTTTGGTCCAGCCAACCTGGCCTTCTTGCTCTTGTACACACACACACACACACACACATACACACACACACACAAACACACACACATGCACACCCCATGTCTCTGTCTGTGCCTTTACACAGCTGCTCCCCATTCCTGGAAGGCCTTCCCTCTCACCTTACCTCTTGGCATTTCTATCAAGCCTTAGCTTAACCTTTATATGATGCCTTTCCTGATCCACCCTAACTGTTCGTCCCTCCACCTCCTCCAAAATTACCTTGTAACTTATTCTATGTCCACTTTGTAAATACTTATCTTGTATTTACAGATGTGTGTACACATTTTCTCTCTCTATAAATATATACACTGTATATTTATGTATTATAATAGATATTATACAAAGAATATAGACTCTCTCTAGAGAAATTATATATATTATAATAGATATATGTAGAATATATATTCTCTTTGTATAGAAATTATGTAGGTAGAACATATATTTTCATTACATAGAAATTACATATTATATATTTATATATTATAATATGGTATATAGAGTACATATTCTCTCTACATAGAAATAATATATTTTATATTATGATGTTGTATGTAGAATATGTATTCTCTACATAGAAATTATATATTATATTTCTATATTATAACAGATATCATATATCTCTATAGAAATTCTATCATCTATCTACCTGTCAATCTATCTGTCTGTCTGTCTATCTATTTATCTGTCTATCTGTCTATTTAGTCTGTCTGTCCATCTGCCTGCCTGCCTATCTATCTAATCTATCTATTGTCTGTTTATATACCTATCTGTCTTTCTGTCTATCCATCCATCTGCCTGCCTGCCTGCCTATCTATCTATCTATCTATCTATCTATCTATCTATCTATCTATCTATCTATCTATCTATCTATCTATCTATCTATCTATCTATCTATCTATCTATCTATCATCTTCCCATCCCTATAGAATGGGAAGGGAAAAGGAAGGGAAAAGTGTCTACTATGTGCTGGGCACTTTATTAAGCACTTTTACAAATATGATTTTGTTTGATCCTCACAACAACCCTGTAAGGTGGGTGTTTTTATTTCCATATTACAGTTGAAAAAAGTGAGGCAAACAGAGGTTAAGTGAGATTGTATTCTCCTTGAAGGCATTTTTCCCCTTGTATCCCAAATGCCTTGCATGGTCCTTGGCATACAATAGGAGTTTAACAAATACTTGTTTAGAGATCAGGGAAGAATATATGCTCTTTCAGAGATCTCAAGTTATTACCAGAAATAATAAGTCATTTAAAAATAACAGTATTTTTCCAGTGACATTGTATCACTCTATGAATTTTAGACCATCATTGTTTCTGAAGAATCTAAATTGAGGTTGATCTAGATGATTCTTTAGAGATGTATGGTGGCTGTAAATTGAGTGTATGTAATACTAATAATCCTTTATGGATTGAAGGTGAATAAAAGATGTAATCCTGGAGACCTAGGATCAGAATGGGGGAGGAGGGGCTGGTCATCCAGCAGAAAGAAGGCACAATGGGTGGACAGCCGAGTGATGAAGTGCTTGAGTAACTGATAAAAGACTAATGGAAACCATAAACAAGGGTCATAGAAGCAAAAATTATGGATGAATTACAAACTGGATCATTGGAGGGATCATAGATTCCTTGAAGATGGAATGCTTATTCTATTTGCCACATAGGATTGTTGTGAGGAAAGTGTTTAGTAAACTTTAAAGCACTCAAGAAATGTGAGTTATTGTTATTGAAACAGAAGAGAGTAGAGAGTAATAGTAGCTGACATGGATATGAGTTTTATGACTTCTAAAGCACTTTGCCTGCATTATCTTATTTGAATTTTTCTAGCCTGCTGCCCTATACTTCAGCTGCCCTCTCTCTCTCAGCACCTGGAGCCTCCTTACTCTGGACTATCCATCCTGCCCTGTGGCCTTCTCGCTAGGGAACATCCATCCGCCATGACAGCCACCATCTCTCATTGGTGAATACCTCTTGGGGTCTCCATTTTGGGGAAGGGTCCAACACTGGTCAATCTTCATTCTCCTTCTGACTGTGTATCAGCTGGGGCCTCCTCATCCTGAAACACCCAACCTACTTGTACATGGTCTTTTCACCCTGGAATATCCCTCTGCCATGCTGCTCCACTTCTCCAATTGGTCAGTTCCTCCTCCTGATGTTTCCATTTTCAACTCCATTTTGTGTGTTCCAAGATCCTTGAGAGTGGAGACTTTCTCCTTTTGCTTGTATCTATATTTCCAGGGCTTAGAACAGTGCCTGGCACACAGTATGCACTTAATAGATGCCTGTTGTCTGAGTCTTATAACAATGTTGTGAGCTAGTCAGTGAGAATATTACACTGCTTCTTTACCAAAGAAGAAACTGAGGTCCAGAGAAGGGATATAGAATACAACTCTTTGTTAAAATAGCAGAAATGGGCACAAACACTGAATCATGGGTTTCAGTCCACAGATTGTACCTGGAGGAGAGTCCAGCAAGGACCCCATTTTACACTTTGTCTATCATCCTTCTTGGCCTTCCCATCATTTTGAGAAGAAAACAGACATGTTTTTCCTATTTTCTATCCTCTTCTACCATCATACCCCTCCCTTTGCAATGACTTTGAGGGCTAGTGAGACATTTTTAGGTAGATGAGAAAAAGCATTGGATTTGGATTCAGGAGAACTGGTTTTGAATCTTGGCTGGCAGTGTGACCTTGGATAAGTCACATCCCTTCCTCTGCCCCCTGTTGCCTCATCTGCTTTTGCAAATTTAGGGGCTCAACCTGATGAGCTCTAAGGTACCTTCCTATCCCAAATCCTATAATTCTATAAGTAAAGGTGTTATGTCAAGAAAGATTTATTGAGCACCTACTATATGCAGGGCCATGTGCCATGACCTATAGCCTGTAGTGGATAATGACTAAAAGTGGGAAAGAATTAAACTTAAGTCTTGATTCAAGATGGCACAAATACATGGTTATGGATAGTGAGATGCTCAAAAAACAAATTCTCTGCCCCATTTAAGGCCAGAGGACAGAAGGAGGACCAGTGTGGAAGCTGCAAGGAAGCCAGTTTAGGTTGTCAGGAAAAACTCTCATAATGAGAGCTGGTCCCCAGTGAAATTGACCACTTTAGGGGTGAGTGGTTTCTCGTCACTGGAGGTCTTCAGGCAGAGACTGAATGCCCACTTATGGAGGATGGTACATGGGAAATTCCTATTCAGGTACAGGATGAATCTGAAGTGCCTTTGGATTCTGAGATTCTATGATTCTGGTATGAAAAGATAGTAAATGGTGTATTTGAGAACACCGTTCTGATAGCGGAAAAGAACCTATAAATAAAGATGGAAAAAGTGCTTTTCCACTTTCTGGTCCATTTCCAAAAATCAGTTGCCTTTTTTTTTTGTTTTTGGCTCCAATCAGATAAAGTCTGTCACTAGAAATTTTTCTGGTATCTCTTGGCAACTGAGAGGCATCCCTGATAGTTTCCCATTCCCAGGTCCATTGAATGGATTGGATACCACTCAGGCCAATTTGCTTTTATATGTTACTGACTCAATCTAATCAATTTCTCCTGCAGAAACTGCCTGTCCCCTGGACTGGGCCAAGGCCATTACTGGGCTGCTCTAATATACTGCTTGTGTGACTTTCCCCAGAACTGTCTGACTGGCTGAAATTCAGAGGGAAGCTTCTTGGCCAAACCTTCAGGCAGGAATTTTCATCCTCTCTGAGGGTTCTGGGCAGGAAACAAAGTAAAATAGTGGTCCCTAAAGCCAGCTTAAATTTATTTTCTTTTTTGATCAGGGAGGTGAATATTTTGTTAATCAACCAGTCAGCAGGCATTTATTAAACCAGTGCCAGGTACTGTGTTAAGCACTGGGGGTACAAAGGAAGGGGAAAACATGGTCCCTGTCCTCAAGGAGCTTATATTCTAATGGGGAATATTGTCAAACGTGCCTTGCTGAAAGTCACATTTGCCAAGTTTCTTAGTATGTCTTGGTTATATATCTTAGTATATCTTTCTAATAGAAGGCATTGTAAAATATACCTTGCTGATATCCACATAGGCTAAGCACCTAGGTGACACAGTGGATAGAGTGATGGACCTAGAGTTAGGAAGATCTGAATTGAAATTCAGCCTCAGATACTTACTAGCTGTGTGATCCTCAGCAAGTCATTTAGCCTCTGTTTGCCTCAGTCTCCTCAACTGTAAAATGAGGATAATAGTCACCTACCTCCCAGATGACCTGAATTTTAGTACATTTGGATGGGTTTGAAATTAGTTGATTGACTGGACCCAAAGAATATTGATCAATATGTTGATATTCACATAGAGAAGGTTTCTAGTAAAGTGCCCAGAACTGTATTATTGGCTCTATTGCTGCTTATGATTTTTACCAATGATCTCAAACAAGGCATGCTTGTCAGATTGGCAGATGACACAAAATTGGAGAGATGTCTAACACATTAGATGGTAGAATCAGGACTGAAAAAAATTATGACTCAATAAATTATGATATTAAAAATGGAATATTACTAAATCATAAGGAGTGATGGTTATAGGGAAAGAAGGAAACAAGCATTTACTTACTATGTGCTAAGCACTATGCTGAGCAGTTTCCAGATGTTATCTTATTTGATCCTCACGATAACCCTAAGAGTTAGGTGCTATCATGAACTTTGTTGTACAGTTGAGGAAACTGAAGCAGGCAAGTAAGTGACTTGAGCTGGAACAGGCAGCTAGTAAGTGTCTGAGGCCAGAATTGAATTCAGGTCTTGCTGACTACAGGGCCAGATCTCTGCACTGTGGCATTTCCCTGGCTGCCTCTGAATTATAAAAAATTCAGAGTGGCAGCGGGAGACTTGGATTTAGAGCAAGAAGAGCAGAGCCTAAAAGAAAATTAATTCATAATGACCATAACAAAGTAAATAAAGTCAGTGTGTAGAGATAATTCTGCCTTAGTCAAAAGTAACAGATGACCTTAGTACCATTTTGGTGCCTCAGTGCATATATCTGTAAAATAAGAGGGAATCGTCTCAATGAGCTCTGAGGTTCTTTCCATGAACCTATGACTGAGTGATCTTTCCATGAACTTATGAGTGAATCATTCATGCTGCTGAAGTTTTTATTAATAACTGATCAAATTTTTTCCTTGGGGAATATATTTTATGAAGGATTTTATTGGAAAGTATCTGTTGTGTTGAAATGAAATATATCAATGAATTTATATTTAAAATTATTTGGCAGGTGGGTTGAAACTAACAAGATGAAATGTAGTAGAGGAGGACACCAAATTCCACATTTGGGCTCAACAAATCAGCTGTGTAAGTATAGGATGGGGAAGGCAGTCTGTTTGAAAACAGCCTGGGGTTTATAGTGGACTACAAGCTCAACTTTCATTAACAATGTGACATTGGCAGCTAAAAAAAAGTTAATCTGATCTTAGGTTGAATGAAAAAAGAGAATATTACCCAGAATGAGGGATCTGATAAGTCTACTGTGCTTTGCCTTTGTTTGAACCATTCTGGAGAGCTCTGTCTAGTTTTGGAGGTCCCATGTTGAGAAATGATAATGCTAGCTAGCACTTTTATAACACTTTAAGGCTCAAAAATACTTTACATTTTCTTTCATTTGATCCTCACAACAACTCTGTGAGGTAGGTTATCTCCATTTTACAGATGAGAAAAATGAGACTAAGAATTTAAATGAATTGCCCAGGGTCACACAGAAGGGTAACTGGGATGGTAAAAGAGCTATAGATCGTGCTGTCTGGAATGGATTGAAGAAACTGGGGATGGATGAGCCTGGAGAAAAGACTTGAAAAAAGACATGATTGCTGTCTTCATGTATGTGGAAGATTGTTGTGTGCAAGACACATTAGACTTCTTTTGCTTGCTCCCAATGGGAGGATGTTTTAACTGGAGAGGAAAAAGTCACTGTTTCAGCACCCCCTTTCATTGCACTGTGTCCTAAGCATGGCATCAATTGCTGGACAAGCCTTATGCTCAAGTAGAGACATTTCAGTGTTCTTTCTTTGGGATCTAGGTGACAGCCCTGAGTGTGAAATATGACCACCATTAATCTGGTCCTTTGTCAAGCTGCAGAAACACACAGAAGCGGAAACTGTTTGGTTGCTCTTAAATCAAAGACATGTAATTGTACCTGTTCCTGTATATTACGAATTTCTCTCTGGGGATTTATGATAATATAGTTAGGAGAAATTTCAGCGGCCTCTGCACACCTGCCCTCAGACCAAATATTTTGCTCTGAATTTCAGTCCCATTAAAAATGAAATGTTTTATTATTAACTTAACATGGAACAGCTATTTAATCAACTAACATTCAGACCTCTTTGAAGACCTTATGGGAAAAGATAGACAAGGGAGTCTCTCTCTCTCTTTCTCTTTCCCTCTCTTTTTCTTCCCTCCCTCTTTTCCTCCCTCCCTCTTTTCCTCCCTCCCTCCTTTCTCATTCTTTTTCTCCTTCCCTTTCTCTTTGCCTCTCTCCTTCCTTCTTTCCTTCCTTTCTTCCTTCCTTCCTTCCTTCCTTCCTTCCTTCCTTCCTTCCTTCCTTCCTTCCTTCCTTCCTTCCTTCCTTCCTTCCTTCCTCCCTTCTTTCCTCTTCTCCCCTCTCTCTCCATCCCCCTCTCCCTCCTCCTTTCCTCCTCCTCTTCTCTCTGTCTTCATTGTTAAAGCTCAGCACTGGAGAATGGTAAATAATATGTTTTTAATTTACTTTTTGTGTGCAAATGATTTTGAAGGGCAAATTTTTTGAGCACATGAATTTGGTTCCTTTGCACTAACACTCTCCCCTGGATAAGACGGTGACTTGTGATGGGTTTGCAGGAGCTGACAATGTTAACAGTTGCACTGAGACAGTCTAAAGTAATAGAAAGTGAGTAGGGCTTGAATTCAGCAGATTTAGTGTGGCTCAAACACTAGCTTGTTCCCCACTCTGAACCTTGGTTTTCTCATCTGGAAAATGGAAATAATACAATGACAATGTTCATATCATGTCTATTACTAAGTTGTTGTGAAGCTCAAATAACATGTGTGTATAATAATTATCTTCTGAACAGATTTGTGATTTCATCCATGGAGAGAATGTCCAGTGAGGAGCTTCCTTTGCTGATGTAGCTTATAGAGGCTCTGTTATAGTCTTAGAAAGTTGCCTGGGGGGCATTTGAAGGTTAATAACTTGGCCAGAATGATGCAGTCACTGTGTAGGGGAAAGAAGACTGGAATCCTGGTCTTCAAGGACCTTGGGGCCAGTTCTTTCACATTGCCTCTCATTTAATAATAAGATGAGACATATGGTAGGTGGAAGTGACTTAGCATCATGGACTAGATTTTGAAAGAACTTTAAGCATCATAGATTTAGAGCTAGAAGGGACCTTAGAGATTTAGTCCAACCCTTTCATATTATATGCAAGGAGGATGAGGGCTAGAGACAGACATAAAATGCCTTGTCCAAGGTCGCACAGCTAGTGAGTGTTAGAGCCAGGAGCCAAGCCTGGGTTATCTGGCTCCTAATCCAGGGCCCTCTCCTATTCATGCTGTGCTGTGACCACCAGGCTGAACCCAAGTAGGCCATCCCATGGTGGGGATAAGCAGAGTTCACGGTGGCCTGCAGGGATTGCCACGACATCATCAAGAGTAGACGCAGCCCATCCATTAGAGTTAGGATGGATCATGATCAGACACTTTCCATCTATCTCTCAGCCAACCTATAGTTATGGCTTTCCTAACAGGCACCATCTGGTCCCCGTGCTGGGAGAGATAACCCTCTCCAGATGGCATTAAGGATTATCGTTGATAGCTTGGTGTGCTAATGACAGAGCTAATTCTTAATAATGATGAAGCTTGATGGAATGAACATCTGGATAAGATCAAAGTGCCTCGTTAAAATTTCACTACCTGTATTGAGGGCCAGGCCCTAGGCTGACACTAGGAAGCTGTGACCCTATAAGGACTGATCATCAGCTGTAGTCTTGGCTTCTTCCTTTCTGTCTTTCAGTCCCACAATGTTGGAGCTTAGGAGCCTGGGTCAAACAATGATTTTCTAGGGAAATACTGGTCTGAGTTGCTCTCTTGCATACTCCTCTCAGAGGGGTGAGGAGTCCACTAATTTTGCATGTACAGATTGTTTATGTCTGAGCCAAATCTCAGAGAACTTGGCCTTCCCCTTCTAGGCTCGGCCCAAATGGCAAAAAAAGTCTCTGTAGTCATAGATCTATGAGTTCATTCATTTGCAACTTTGCTCCTGCCTGAGGTTCTCCTTCTTATTCTTTCCCTAGCGC